>NW_022992206.1:0-600000 GCF_902827175.1 Gymnodraco acuticeps | reverse complement strand
GGTCAAACCCCCCGTGTGCTCCATAAAGCCCATTATGTGTCATAGGAGGCGGACACCTTGTTGTGTCGTTGCTAAGGCTTGTCACTGTTATTCTGCAGAGCTGTCAGCTCTTTCTCTCTTCGGGGTGTTTACTGCACTGTACAACAGTAGCTGATGGAAAATAAACTCTGTAGTTTGGCTCATTGTGCCGAGGTGTTCAAGTCACTGTCTACGACTGCTGTATCAATTGTTGAACCTCTTTTCTTTCCATGCCTTGTTTGAGGAAAGTCACCCTTTTAGCAGCACTTTATTATTCACAGTGATATTTCTTTGTTGAAGCAAACACTTTATAGTTATTTCAATTTTTTATTTTTAACTCACTGTGTGGGATCTTTGTTACTGAAGAGACTGAAGTACTGCTGATGTATTGCCTGTTGTTTTTGGAAATGTGTGAAAAAGTATCAAATTATTAACAATCTTGTATTAAGCACATCCAGGTGTGTAAACACTTTGATCCAAATCCAACCCAATAGTCCAACATATACATTTTAATCATTCCATTATTGGTTGTTAATTATTGTGTATATTATATCTTTATAGTATATATTTTGTCATTCGATGGGTCACCCCACACACCTTGGTAGAACACTAACATCCACTCTCTTTGCCTTTGTGTGGCTTTAACATATCATCACCAGCAAAAATCATGTACTGGCAGTACAGGATGAACCTCCCCACAGAATGTTCTGCTACAAATATTGAAACTGTATTTTATGTAAATAGATTCACAATTCTGCTGGGGCATTTGATTTTTGATTTAGCCTTTGAAATCTTCTGTTTGGTGGTCTAAGCACACAACTTGATGTGAATATGAAACACACTACAGCATCACCCACTCCAAATTCATACACATAACTTTTAGAACGTTTTTGATAGATTTATTAATTATTAGTATTATAGGTCTCTACAAGCAGTTAGCTTCCATACTTCTGTTTGATTTTACACCTAAAAACATGTTGTGGTCTAAAAATACCGTAATCATTTTAATTTAGATTTGAGATTAGTAAGGATTGTGTTAATGAGACACATTCAGTAGTGTTTTCAATTTAGCGCAGAGAGCATATTCTAATGTTTGTAATAATAAAAAAATAATCTGTGTCTATGGTTTTTAAGAACGTGAGCTTCTGTTGGAATAATGTATTGTGAAGGAAGATGTCCCGTATGGTTTTACAGTCATGTGAAAGTGGTGATGCTAAATAAAAGAAACCATGAATACAGTTTTTTGATTTCTTTTTTGTCGCTTTTGTTTAATTTGAACCTGCAGTAACAGTTCTTTCCACTTGGGGGCAGCAGAGGAAGCTGTTAGCACAATGCTGACATATTATCAACTAAGGATATTTATATGGTCAAAATGTTAGCAAATAGTTGCTTATTTAAACCTTTCTGATGGAAACACTTTGATATTTCACTGCTTAATGCTCCTCTTAACAGTCAGTCACCTTTTTGATCCTGAGCAGGTGAAAACAGTCACCTGCTACATACAGCCATGATGTGGTTAACAGTGGTGTGACTAGGCTAGTGCTTTATTCTTCTCATACTGCCTGTTTTGCAGCACCTCGTTTCACCCTCTGTCTAAAACCAGAGCCCAGTTTGCTCTGACGGTTAGGCCAGCTCTGTTATGATTGGTCGACCGCTTAGTGTTTCTCAAACTTTTTCATACCAAGGACCACTTAACCAATACAAAAACACTCGCGGACCACCTAACTCCACAAATATCAAAAAACACATCGTTTTTCTAGAACAGATTACAAATCACTTGAAAATGGTACAAACAAGTGGCAACATGTGTGATGAAGGTGTTGCGCTGGGCTATATCATGCAAAAAAAAAGAGTGAAACTTAACCTCGCTCCATTGTGGAGATATTCCCGCGAGAGTGCGGAAAACTGAAATGTATTTATTTATTTCAAATGTGAAATGTTACCAATATACTCACGGACCACTAGGGGGGCGCTCACGGACCACCAGTGGTCCGCGGACCACACTTTGAGAAGCACTGGGCCTTAGGGATATGTCGGAAATGTCCAGCCCTTTAGCCTATCACGTACAATGTGTTGGAGCGCTAGCCAATAGAAGTGCAAGTCTAACATAGTGAGGTCACTATGTTACAGAAGTGAACGAAGGAGTCCGATACAGGTGTCTCAGGCAGGGGGGGGAGTGTGTGGGAGAGAAACTCAGTCTTGAGGGAACATGGGATTTGGTCCTTTGAAGAACCTTTGCATGGACAAAAACCTATGGGAAAACCCTTTAAAATGTGTGGTGCACATCGCAAGGCCTACAATCAAATACATTGTAATTATTTGTTGACTATCTGAGTGACCAGATGTGATCCCCTGGCTTCAGAGATGGCTACTCTGAAAATATTACCTGATCCCAGAATGAGTAATATATAGAATCAATCCAATATATATATATATTCTAAACAGCATTTGCCAAAATCCCTGTCTGTAGCTACAAAATAAAAATAAATCACATTCCCTTTCATCTATTGCACAACAATTATGACACTGGAGGATGTGTTAAGGTTCATTCAAGCACATCTGTACAGAATACTGTAGAGCTGTCAGTGTCAAGAAAATGAGCTCATGTCAACCTGCATGGATGATCTTGAGGTGAACCAGATTGTAGGTCATCACAGACACATGCTTCACTTCACTCATGTCCTCCAGCTGTCTTTAAAGTGCAGGATCTCATCACCTCATCACGGACATCTGTTCAATCTCAGCACCAGCACCTCTTTACATTAATCTGATGCCCTCTGTCTCTCTCTTTGTAAGTAAGTTATATGTAAGCTTGTATATAATTCAAATTGCTTTTGAGCATATGACATACAGTACATTGCCAAAGCATTGTATTACATCAAACACCTATACATATACATTTGGAATATATTGTCTTCATTTATATTTTGAACATACAGAAGAGGATTAGGGCAACATGTGACATATTCTGACCAAAACTGAATTTATGAGTTCTGAGATAAAAGTAAGAATTCTGGCATGTGATCAAATTGTTAAAATAAACTATTATAACTTACATTTTAGGTTAATTTCCAGGGACAATGACAGTAGGCCAATGTTATAATCCAGCATCAACCAGCGTTATGGTCCCAGCTGTGCATCACTTTTTAGTGTTTCCGTTCCCGTTGGGTTTTGAGCTTCTTGCTGAATTTGGTCAATGCAGCACTTTTAATGAACACTGCACATGTTTCGTCAAGTTGCTGAAGATGTTTGCATGTGATTTGGCACATTTGTGCTTTTTTATTGCATTGTTTTTAAAACTGCTGTGCATTTCTCTTAATGGAAGCTCTCTGGGCTGCTGTAGCACATTTGCACATACCGGCCACCGTACACCCTCTTCCTTATGAACAAACGCAGAATAATGTGTTTTCTTTACAAGTAAAACAATGGTGTTTTTTTTTTTACATGAATGATTACATTCAGCTAAAACACACCACAGCCAACCCCCGTTTCCCTTTCTTGACCTGGTTGATCCATTTAAAAAAAGAAAGATGACAGCAGAAATTATAAAGGGGAATTATGGATTATTGTGCATGATGTTGCTGGTAATATTTGCATGCAAATCATAAAAAAATAAAATAAAATAAAAGATGTGCTTTCTCTCTCTCTTTATTCTTTCTTTCTTTCCTTTTTTTCTTTCTTCCTCTTTTCCTCTCTCTCCAGACCAGCAACTGAACACCTGCAAACATAAACTGGAACAAATATCCATCATCCGTGACCTTTGGCGTTTAAACTGTTGACAAAAAACATTTTATTAGCAGCAAGCGAACACACATAAAACATATTCTGCAGTCGGAATTATAAGCACTTCTCAAGGTCGCCGAGAAAAATAATAGTGACTAATGAGATACAGGAGAGGCCCAGGCAAGTGCAATCATTTGAATATGTTTGATCAGGCGCTGGCACATGCTTGTGTAGCCAGACATCCTGAAGCTCCAGGGTAGAACAAATCAGAGATGCCTTCAACAAGGTGTAGCTTTAACATATCTTTCCTCCTACATACTGTATGAATCCCTACGCCATGTTTGCTGTTAAATATGACTGTGACGATGCTTCATGTCCTGCCATTATTGATTTTAGCGAGTACACAAGGTCAGTCCACCCCTATTAAAAAAAAGCAAATTCTTGCATGTATTATTGTGGTTTGATTCTCTAATCCTATGCTTATATGTAATACAACATATTCTCCCTGTGAGTTTGCTGATAAGAACAGATGTCTTGGATTCTGTCCAGGCTTTTATCTCTGTTGTCATAAACACTGATGAGGTGAATTCAGGTAAAAACGATTAGAAAGTTTAAAAAAGAATCCTCAAGCTTTGGATCAAATGGGATGTGGATTACGTAAAGAGGCTGACAAATCGATGCCGAGCAGCTGCAGCTAATATTTTATACATTGAGCTTCTGTTCTGTGTACAGTTTAAACCCAACGCGCCCACAAGCAACAAACTGGCAGCTGTAGATGAGGAAGATTTAACTGATGAGGAAAACGAGAGACGGAGGAGAAATCGATACATGAATATTGATGAGGTGGGACACGTATGAGGGAGTATGGATGTTGACTGAAGTCAATCGAGTAAGGGTAGTCAGATATAAGACACAGCAATCGCTCTGGATGAGGGTCATGTCTCTATTGAGCAGCATCTCTAACCTCCCTGTGATCCCACTGCATGCGATAGGACATAAGAGCATTTATGGGTGGGTGTTGCTGTTTAAAATGGAACATAAACTCGGCTGTAACCAGAATGTGGTCATCTGAAAAACCTAAGAAGTGAACAAGAACCACTTTCTGTTGATTTTGCTTTGAGAAACATGATTGACCCCTGTTTTCTCTGGAGAAGCTGCTCAGCAGTCAATGCTAATAGACAGGTGGTTTCACTGGAGACTGAACATTAAACAATGTAAACCTTCCCTGGAGGAATACATATCGATAGAGATTTACAGCTCTACAAGTGTAATGTGATATTCATGCTTCAAACTTCAATTTCTTTTTATGATTTAAGGTTTTTGATTAGCTCCACAATACTCTGAAATATAATTTTCCCATTTCAAGGCAGACATCTTGCACCGATGACAGAAACAGGATAGTTCCTGATTTACATAGTTGCTTTACACAATGCTTTGTCATATCTCTTTCTTCCGGAGGCATTTATCTCAGAAAAAGACTCCGGACTGCTTGAGACCATTATGGGGATCTTCGGAAATTAGAAAAATCATTGTTTTGTCTTGTAAAGGTCATTTTGCACTGCAGGGCCATGCAGCATCTATACTGTTCAGCATCCCATTAGCTGTGTCCAAAATCCATATTATATTGGCTACTTTTAAATTATATAATGCATTCTCTACATACCAATATATTGTCTTAGCTCTCAGTATACAAAACGCAGACAGAAAAGGACAGAATGCATGTCATATCAGACATCTGTCAACTGTGTCTTTGGATTTACTGCAGAATAAAGTAAAAAATAGATACGTAAAAATGTGTGTGTGTGTGTTACATTTGTGCTCATAAGCGGTTTTCCATACAACAGAGTTAATCAATCAAATGATGGAATAAAGATTAGAAAAAAGTCTGGTTCATAATTTGTTCCGTAATTATAAAGAAAGAATGACCAAAAGAAAGCAAATCCTGTAAAGTACGTTTTCTAAATTAGTTTCATTTCGCAAACATTCATTTGATGTAATAGCCACTTCATGAATGTTTTAGTTGAAAAAGGTCATTTTTGGCAAAGGGCCACAATATGAAGAGGATTTAAAAATGGCATTAATGGTGCAACTCTCTGCTGTGTTCTGGCTCTGACTGTGCCTCGTCTGTGTGCAGTGTGCACATATCCCTCTCTTGAGCCTTTTATAAAGTCCCTGCACTCTGTTTCTCAGATAGCTTTACACTCCACCCAAAGCCGTAATAGCATCGCCAATTCACCTGGCACGATGAATAAGCACACCGGAGGGAGCAATGACTTTTTATTTTACAGTGAGGACAAAACAAGTGGAATTTAAAGCGAAGCGAAATGACTGAATGAAAACGAAAATATGTTCAGCCTTCAATTGGTATGTGGTTAACATACAAGGTCCAAATAATTTACAATTTGTGAGTGGAAACTTCTCAACACATAAGCTTTATACTTGTGTCTATGTTTAGACACGTTTGCCTCATGTAGTTGCGTGAAGTCAAAACTGAAGTGAAGAAGGGTACTTTTTTACCAGGTGTGAAGAACTTTACCCAAAAGATTCAAGTGTTTCTGATTTTTGCAACAGAAATCTCTCAGACAAAAATTCAAAGATGGACTAATCGAGCTAGTTTGCTGCCATCTATTGGTTCGAGCAATTGTCACACATCTTTTTTACATCCCTACAGTCACTGTTCCATTTCCTCTAACCAGATGTATTTACATTCTCCATACTCAGTATTTTCCACTTGCTCCAGTCCCCTGACTCCTTAACCCTCAGTATCACCTGTTCCCACTTCCATGTTTTAGTTTTAAAGCTTCAGTTACCTGGATCTGTATTCACCTTCATAATCCATCCATAACATTCATCTGTTTGCAACTCATATCAATATTCCAATTAATGTATATAGACAGTTCCGTAAAAACTGCACTGTTTCTATTCTATTATATTTTATTATATTTACCTGTACTATTTTATCTGTTGTATTGTGTTGCACTGTTGGAGGAGCCTGTGTGTCATTGTCAAAACTACACTGTAGCTATGAACAACATGACAATAAAAGCCTTGAAACTTGAAATAAACCATACCTTTACTTTTGGCATTACATCTCGATTGATTCTGATCGATCCTATCTGCTTATGCTGTTTGTGTTAATGTCCAATTGTGCATTTCTCACTTTATTCAGGTCTTTGTGGAGTTTTAGTATTTTTCCATGACAAATACACTCTAAACACATTACATGTTGACAGCCAAAACGATATTGTTTGCTTCATACTGGCCACATACAAACTCTCGTTTTCTTTCTGTAGCGTGACACACACAACCAACGCACCATGTAATTCCCTCAAAAAGTTGTTTACTTGTATAATACACCACAAATCGGATGCTTAGGCACAGCAAGGAGTCACTTTATTCTGCATTCTGCTTCAAGTACAGTGGCTGAAAATGTCATAATAAGGATGCTGGACATTTAAAACCACTTTGCATGGAAATATATGGTAATAAATCAAGGGAAAAGGACGGATGTGCAGTAGGTTTCCTCTTCCTTCCTGTTAGGAGTGATGGAGTTTGAGCCCTCCTGTTGTTTTTGTTATTGTTGCTCCTGTGGAGAGTTAATTAGCCTCTTGCCCCTAGTGATTATCCTATCTCTGAGTCTGCTCCCTGCCCTACCTCAGGTGCTGCCTCCTCTCTGGCACTCTGCCACCAGCACTGTGAATTCATACTGAATGACTCAATGAGGAGGAGAGAAGAGATTCAAGATAGTCCTTTACCAACAGTGTATGGGTGATGATTCCAGGTCAAGGGGTCGAAGCCACATAATATACAGTATATTGTAGATAATAGGAAAGGTCAGAACAAACAAAGTATGGCCACCCCTGTGGGGTTCCTCAAGGCTCGATTCTGGGCCCCATCCTTTTTCTACTGTACATACTGCCCCTAGGCTCAATTCTCACAAAACACAAAATCCCCTTCCATAGTTATGCTGACGATGTACAGATCTATCTGCCTCTCAATCAAAATGCCAACTCACTACAGCATTTGATGGACTGCTTAACAGAGATTAAATCCTGGCTGAGCCAAAACTTCCTCACTCTTAATGAGAGCAAGACCGAGGTAATCTTTTTTGGACCCCGACCTTCAGCCTCTCCGGTTGATATTCTGGGCTCCCTTAGTAAAAACATCCTCCCCTCTGTCATGAACCTTGGAGTGACTTTTAATAGCGCTTTTAAATTTGATAAGCAAGTCAGCATCGTAGTCAAGACCTGCTTTTTTAAAATACCACTATTGGCTAAGACCAAGTCGTTTTTATCTTTTAAAGACCTAGAAAGGGTTATTAATGCCTTTGTTACCTCAAGACTGGATTACTGCAATGCTCTGTATGTGGGTATGGACCAGGCCTCAATTAGACGCCTGCAGCTAGTGCAGAACGCAGCTGCACGTCTTCTAACTGGCCATAAAAAGCGTGACCATATCACCCCAATTCTGGCCTTATTGCACTGGCTTCCAGTTAGGTTCAGAATAGATTTTAAAATCCTTTTATTCGTTTTCAAAGCCCTAAATGGGCTGGCTCCGGCCTATGTAGCTGAACTCCTCCATCGCTACACCCCAGGCAGAGCCTTAAGGTCGGCTGATCAGCTGCTGCTGATAGTGCCCAAGACCAGGCTCAAAACCAGAGGGTACCGAGCATTCGCAGCAGCGGGCCCCAGGCTCTGGAATATTTTGCCCCTCCATGTGAGGTCGGCCCAGACCCTGGGGGTTTTTAAATCAACACTTAAAACTCACTTTTTCTCTCTGGCCTTCTAGGCTTCTCTTATCAAGAATAACTTTTACCCAAGACCTTTTCCCTCTCTAATCTCTCGAGTTTTATTAGAGGGAAACGGTTTGTAGAGTGGCTTAGACAGGCCGGGGAGTGTTACAATTCGAAGACACAGCGTACCTCCCTATCTCTCATCAATTTCCAACTAAGGCTCCAGTGGGGACCTTGTTCCCTGAGTGTGCCTCTCCACCTATGTTTCTTACTCTCTTACTTGCTACCCTTTGCCCTCAACCTATTCTAAGGGAGTGCTTATTCTTCCGTCTGTCTGTCTGTGTATTCTCTTGTTCCGATTAACCCAGCCACATTTTTTCTTGTTTTGTATCTATATCTACGCCGGGATCCGGAGTCGAGGCTGATCCTCTTGCTGTAGTCCTGTGTCTTGGATCCTCTATCCTGAGTTCTGGATTAAGTCGTGGACTTCGGGTCGTGGCTGAACCTGTCTCTGCGGTCCTGCCTTGGGTCTCGTCATGCTGCTTACCTGATGGCTTCCACAGGATTGTAGCTGACATCTTCGTAGATTCATCTTCTTATTACAGACACATGCATTTCCTAACATTCGGTCTATATGCTGTAAAATGTATTATCTCTTCGATTTACACACGGCATCTATTGCACGTCTGTCCGTCCTGGGAGAGGGATCCCTCCTCTGTTGCTCTCCCTGAGGTTTCTCCCATTTTTTCCCCTTAAACTGTGGGTTTTTCTCCGGAAGTTTTTCCTTGTACGATGTGAGGGTCTAAGGATAGAGGGTGTTGTTTTTCTCATACTGATATTCTGAACAATCTGTGCTGTTGTATTTGCTGTAAAGTGTCTCTACTGTAGGCTATTTGTATTATATGTACAGCACTTTGGCTCGACCAAAAATCGTTTATAAATGTGCTATATAAATACAACTTGATTTGATTGATAATTAAACAATGATCAGTGACAACAATTGCATTCAGCCCAGCTACCTCGTGAAAACAAGGATGTATCTTAGATACAAAATTATGTATTCTCGCTGGGTGCATCATTTTCTATTATAAAATATCAGTAATTCAGCTTGTATCTATTATCCAGTCAATGTCATTGTGAGGAATAATATTGTTAAATATGCACCAGCACGAGAGTGTGTGTGTGTTTAATTATTAATATATCTTAATCCTCAAGATAACTCCTGAAGGCAGTGTCTGTATCCTCATAAGAAACCTACTAGAATGTAGATTGTGATGGGAGAGATAACTCTCTGTTTGAAAAGAAAACTCTAATGTGTATTTATTCCAGAAAATGTTTGGAATAAATATCCATTATAGTTGAAATGATGATGCCATGTCATGTCAACCACTTAATTCGTTCATTTTTTAAAACAAAGGAAACTGTGTTTGAGACAACAACAACTTTGGCAAGAATGTTAGGTCCAATTTAAAGGCATACAAGTGGGTTGATAAACTATAATTAATGTTTTCATTACAGATAAGAACAATGAAAAACGAATGAAACTATGAAAATGAGACCCAAGTTCTTATCCACCCAGATTTATGTTTTATTTAAAGAAACAAATGTAATGAATACATAAAGCACACAGCATGACTTCTCATGAAGAAGACAGCTTTGCGTGCAAAAGTCAGTTGTAGTTAATTTCCTCCAGTTTATAATTGAAATCCCTGTGAGTTCATATTTAAGTCATCATATGCATGTACACTACGCTGGGTTTGTTTGAGCCACAGTCAAAGAAGGGGGGAATGCAGGATTTAGGGCACTGTTTGCTTTCAGCTGAGTTTCTATCTTTAACAGCAGTGTGCATGTATCAACTGCACAAACCTCCCTTCTTTGTGCAATAGCAATCACCACATGTGATAAAGACTTTGTTTTGCAAATGAAGAGATCTCTGATCCCTCAGCCTCATATGCTCATGCTCCACTGGCGTTAGTCAAGATGTGGCACTTTGGATTTCATGACCTCGCTTTTGACAATAATCTACACATGCCAACAAACACAAGTGACTGCAAATGCACTGTAACTGTGTTGAAAAGAAAATGTGCACTAGAAGGGAGTCCTGTGGGCCTTGTGTGTTACATTTCCCCAGGGAGAGAAGACACATTTATCATGCAGCAACACCTCATCAAGCATCAAGAAATGGAGAGAAATTAGACACGGAAGCTGCCTGACTTCAATGAAAGAAACTTTTTTTTTTGTATAACAGGCAAAATATATAAGGAATACCTTGAAATATTGAGTGCATGAGGACATTTATATTATTATCTCTATCCTTAAGATAATAGAGACGGTTAGCTTAGTTTAGTTTAGCGAGAAAATGGTGGAAAGCTAGTCTGGCTCAGTTAGAAGTCGTGAAAAATCCAGCCCCTCTAAAACTCACTTATTTACATAGTTGTTTCTAACTTTGGACAAAGCCAGGCTAGATGTTTTTATATATAAATATAACAACAGACTATTTACTCTATTGCGTACCTTCTTGACCCCCTGCACTGGACGAAGCAAGACAGAGAGTGTTGGCCATGACAATGCCCGAGAACATGCTGCTATTCACTTACTGTCTTGGGTAATTATATCTGACAGCACATCAACCGTGATAAACTTTGACAGCTTGAGATATTCAGGAGTGACACAGCGTGAGCAACATGAGAGTGAAATGAACCTTGAGATAAATTCAGAGAGAAGAGAGAGTAAGACAGCAAAGTGTCAGACAATTGCCAAACAGCAGCAGGGGGAGAACTACGAGGATGTGAAGTGGACATAAAAGGGTGACGAAGAACCACACTTGTATGGTCACGTTACGGGTTAGTAAGGCTAAATAAGAATTCATTGAAATCACAGCAGGAGGCGCAGCACACCCCTGTTGCGTTGTACTTCATTACAAGTCACTGGTGAGAGAGAGAGAGAAACATGAAAGAAGCCTTGGTGATAATTTCATTTAATTAATTAGGAACGGCTAGAACTTCTATTTTCACCCCAGTGCCATACTGTATGCAGATTTTCTCTTTAGCTTTGCATGTTTGTAGTTGTTGTAAGTAAGTAGACCTAAGCATATAGGCGCCAATACCGTTGGTGCTTCGGGGCCCGAGCACCCACGGAGAATGCCGAGCATCCATGGAGAATTCCGAGCACCCACATGCGCCAGTCATGGCCAAATTTACATTGATTTGATATCAAACTCCATGGTTGGTACTGGATTGGATTAACCGGAGGAACTGCACTGCTGTGATTGGTTGTTTTCGCTGTCAGTCGCCTGCTCCTAACCCTAACCACCAATCACAGAGCTCAACCTGGCCTAGCATACACTGCACGTTCATTCAGTAAGATTAACCGCCAATGTAGAGCAAGGCTGGCTGGAAACTTTGCAAAAATGGACACATTTGTGATTAAAAAAACAAAAACATCAAGCGATGCCACTTTCCTAATAAAGAATTAGGCTATCGTCGATGATGAGTGAAAACAAATCCAATTTTTACATTTAGTAGCTGTGTGGCCCTATGTGTTGTTGGTTAATTTACAGTATTTTACTGTGTGGGCTTGTATGCTTTCTTTGTGTGTGTAACAACAACATATAGCCGATAACTTATTTGACTGCGGTCTGGGTGGTGTCTAATTTGTGTTGGATTGTGCACTTGGCCTATTCATGTGAGCCTTTTCACTAAATAATCTTGGTGGCATAGAGAGCCGAAGTCCCTCCCTTACCGGTCATCTTGACCTGGTGGCAGGCACAGCTGGAGGTTCTGGCTCCTGCATATACGCCGCCTGTGGGCTGCTAGGCCCAGGCAGATGTGAAACCTCTCTGTAAAACAATTTCAAATGTAGGACAATAATTGCTACTAAGTTCATTGAAATAAAGTTCAAGTGGCATGTTGCTTAAGCACAAATAACAAGGCACAAGTTCTAAAAAAAGTTTGGGAGGTGGGGCAGGAGACACACACACACACACACACACACACACACACACACACACACACACACACACACACACACACACACACACACACACACACACACACACACACACACACACACACACACACACACACACACACACACACACACACACACACACACACACACCACACACACACACACACACACACACACACACACACACACACACACACACACACACACACACACACACACACACACACACACACACACACACACACACACACACACACACACACACACACACACACACACACACACACACACACACACACACACACTTCCAGTTACTTCACATTCAGTATAAAATCACAGACACACATATAAATAAATCTATAACAAAGTCCCCTCTGTACAAAACAGTATGATAAAATACATGTCTATAGCCACTGTAAATATTTCCGTTGTGGGACGAATAAACAATTATTTTTTCATCTACACATGTAACCTCACTTTTACACATCAAAATAACTTTTACACATAAAAAACGTTTACACAGAGTAAAAGTTTACTATTTGAGTCTATTTTGTCCCAAGAAAAAGTTCAATAAACCTATTACTGTAATATGTACACTTACCCATGTCCAAATGGATCCTTGTTGTCCCTGTATTCTTCTTCAGAAGAGTCGAAGCCTTCTGGGTGCTATAAATAATCTCTAGCGCGTCCGTAACTGTTGTGTTTTTTTAGCCATTTTCTCAGTCTCTCTCTTGTTTCCTCACATACGTTAACAGATAACGTTAACACGTGTTTTTTGTTTTTTTCTAAGGTCCTTAGTGATTTCTTGAGTGTCCATTTGTCATTTCAGACCAACATAGCTGCAGCTGCCCCTGCCGAGATTTACTTGACCGACATACGATACAAACAAATCCCACACTTTATAACGCAAAGTCAAGCTGCTTTGAGCGGCCTTATTGGCTGCTGTGAGTCGTCGGGTAAAGTCTCACAATAGGTACGGTTGGAAAGCTACAGTTACAGCGATTCGGTGGTTATCTGCATGATATTTGTTCTCCTTATTATCGAAAAGATCTGATTAAATACGTAGAATATGCGCACTTCGACATGGCGCTGCGAGCGTCGACTCCAGAGGGAAGCCATCATGCTTACTTTGAAACCTTGAAATGCGGAAATGTCATCATCAGCAGGCCATCACGTGGTTTCCGAAACTAATCGAGTGACACGAGCAGATTTAGGTTTGAGACCGGCGGAAAGTTTGTCTCAAAACGCTTTGACGTTGTGTGGAACGTTTTTTCTCAATCGCGAGGATGCTGGCTTGGTAGTCGCGTATTTCCAAGTCACTTCCTTCAGAAACGAAGCCAGTATGCTTCCAAGCCAGGGGCGTCGCCTGGGGTAGGCATCCGGGGCTTTAGCCCCGGATGTTTTTTCTTTAGCCCCGGACAAATTTTCCCTCAATAATATAATACATTAACCTACTTTACCTATAGGATGGACGGCAGAATTGTAATTTCCCATGTTCAGTGAATGCAACACAGAGGCAAGACGACGCCACCAGACCAATCAGAGAGTTGCATGGAAATTAACGTGTTTTATTGGCTGACCTCTCCTCTGTGATAATGTTTAAACTTTAAACTGTCAGCCCCGGACGCGGAGATTCTGAAGATTATACATTTTTTTAATAAAAAAGACGGCAATTCTCAAGTGGTGGCTCACACAACAACCCCAGAGCCACCACCTGAGCCAGATGAACAAGGTATGTACCTGTCAGTAAACTTACAAGTTATGCGAACATGTAAGCAAAGCATACATTATAGCTACGTTGACGTTACTTTGAATCGCGTGGGTAAGCTAAACCGTTAGCAAGTAGCTATAGCTAGCCAGATATATTAAATAAACACTTTGTCATACAATCTAAATGTTGTGTTTTTTAGCGTTACTTGGTGATTTCAAAGAAAGCTCTCTGGGAAATGTTGACTTACTGTCTGTGTTCGACATGAAGCTAGAAGCTACCTTACAGTAAGTAGTACACAGTTGATCCTGATTCCTGAGTCCTTTCAGTTAAAGTGTTTCATAGTTAGCTTAGCTAAGCATCAACTAGCACTGAAATATATATATGGATGTTATGTGACAGTATTTCTGAGAAAAAGTCAGCTGAAATGGTGGCATAGTTGCCACTGCTTTACGTGTCGACAGCATGTTTGAACGTATTTGCAGCAGTAAATGTGGCTGTCTGGCCACTGACGTTGCCATAACAACACCTGCATTTAAATGTGCAACCTCTTTTTGTGACAGATTTTGCATGAAAATATAATTCTTCTGATTTATATTTCCTATTGACAGCTAGTTTCTATGTGAACATTATGAGATGGACAACCAGCTAACAAGCTTTTTATTCAAATATTTCAGATCAAAGTTAATCCAGTGGGGCTCCTGAAAGGGGGAAGGGACACTATGCTCCCAAATATTAAGCCTTGACCCGCATCTTAAAATTGATATGATCAAAAAATGATCTGCATTGTCGGAGGCCTTTTTTCCTCATTATCATGTCAAATTGTACAGCTTTCCTTAGTGTTGAATGCAGAAAGATGACTATATTAGAGTATTAAGTGAAAATGACTATATTAAAGTTTTAAGTAAATATATTAAGTGAATTACTCAAACTGCATTTGTATAGGAATGATTCTGTCCTATTGGCAGATAACTA
The DNA here is from genome assembly GCF_902827175.1 of Gymnodraco acuticeps. NCBI lineage: Eukaryota > Metazoa > Chordata > Actinopteri > Perciformes > Bathydraconidae > Gymnodraco > Gymnodraco acuticeps. The sequence continues at coordinate 584,875 of NW_022992206.1, read as the reverse complement.
CTCTAACAGTGATATCTACAAGAGATGTAAATTTAACTATTATCAATTGGTTAGTATTACATTTTGTGACAGTGTGGTGACACTCATTTTAATGAAGACAAATGTGTGTATCTTGAAATTCATTTATTTGACAGAGCTGGAAACTGATACATACTTGTTTGTGTTTACCTACACAGTCATCACAGATGAGCCAAACAGAGTAGAGGATGAAGAAAGGAGAACAGGAGAAAGGGACACACAAGAAGGAGATACAACAGACAAGAACAACAATGGAGACAACAATGAACAGGAACACCAGAACAGACAAGAGTCAATGAGTAACATGACTGATTTAGGGACTGCAGATACAGGGCCAAGGCAAGTGAGACATCACTGCTTTCCATCCAGCATGTTTGGCCAGCAAAAGAGATCATTTCAACCGCAAACAGCAAGTGATGAGGGATTATTATTTCCTCCCATCCCTTTTTTCTGTTTAATCTGATTACTAACTACTTCTTATAATTTGACATAGTTTATAATTTAATTGGAAAATGAAGTGTTTTTAAATAATAAACCCGTTTCTGATTCTGATTCTTTGATTTCTTTTTGACATATGGGTGTTGAGAGATGTATCCATATCTCTTGATGTTGCTCTCAAAGTGCACAAGATTGATGCTTTTAACTTCAGTATTTAAAAAAAAAGTCTTCCTGGGGGACCCCAGAGGAGGTGAGTTCCCCCCAAAATAGCACTTTATCTCTGCTTATGTAACTCCGGTGTAGTGTCCCCTCGGCAACAGATCACTCAGAGCTGGTGATTACTTTCCTGCATTTCAATGGACAGCATATAAAAAGGACACGTGAGCTGCATTGCTTAAGAGATCCTCTCATGCTATCTCTTTCACAAAATATGTGTCCAGTCAACAACAAAACATCAGTGATCGTATAGTGGTAGTATATTTTTCACAAGCAATGTGAAACATTAAACTTATACAAACTGGTGTACAAAACTCACATACCTGCGTTGATCTCCTGGAGTGTCTCTACTCTTTCTTCTCCACATCTCTTGTCCACCATCAGAGATTGCAAACATTTCAGAAAGAACTAGAGGTAGGAGACAAACAACTTGTTCGCTGGGCATGTCAAAAACCTCCCTGCTTTGATCAAGACTTTAGGGAGCCTTTCAGCCCCTCTAGTAAAGGGACTGGAAAGCAAGCTTTGAAAATTCAGTACCATCTACATGCTGTCATGTTCCAGACAGTGCTCTCAACCACTCAGGGCCTGAACAAATACCTGCAGAAAGAAACAATTGACTTGGTGCAGGCAGTAGATTACAAAACAGCAGTTGAGAACACACTGAAAAGTTACCAAAGTAACGAGAAAGCACATGAGGTCTATGACAAGACCAAGGCCCTGTGCAATGATCGTGATATTCCCGAAACTGTGACACAGAGGAAGAAGCGTAGAAACATGGAAGACTTTGTAGTCAAGGCATCATGTGGAGCAATGTGAAACATTAAACATAAATAAACTGGTGTACAAAACTCGCATACCTGCATTTCAATGGACAGCATAAAAGGACACGTGAGCTGGGTTCTGGTGCTCAGATTAGCTATTGATGATCACGTTGATAAATCATATAAAACAAATAGCCAATCACACTAAAAACATGTTGCTGTGACTGTGAGCATTAAACAATTAACATTAAACTAAACAAACACAACAGTACGTTATTGTCCTTATAAAATAAAAACATAAATTTTGTCCACCGAGATAATACAGGCACCTTACCCTCAAGAGATCCTAACGTGTTATGAGAATCTCCCACAATCCATTGCCGTAACAAAGCTAATGCAGGCACACGTTTGTGACACCAGATGGCGCAATTGTGTATGTGCGTGTGGGGAGTCTTGCAGTAGAAAATTTGACTGTAGCACTGCCACTGTGGGCTAAGCCCCGAATGTTTCCAGGTCCAGGCGACGCCCCTGTTCCAAGCCACGGCTTCGGAAAACGAAGAAGAATGGAACAGGCTAACAAGTGTGCCACTCTCTCTAACGGTTTCAACATAAACTGTACCAAAAATAAATACCTCACGATGTCTATCTAATAATGAACTTGCTTTACTTTCGCGGAACACATTTTTGGTGATAACAAACAAATGTAACAAAGTAACATATTTACCAACACATGTTCTACGCCACTACATACTTACATTTAAATGTGTGCTGCGTCGGTTCAGCCATTCTCCGCAAGGGTTTTTGAAATTGGTCCGTACGCAAAGCATTGTGGGGATTTTAAGGACACGAAGTCTACCCATGTGCAGCCTCGAAATTTCCCCCAAACCAAGGACGCGGCCTCGGTGGAATTCCAAGCATGCTGGAGATTGGAACAGTCCTTCGGCGGCACTAGATGACGTAGCATCCTTGAAATATTGGCTTGGAAGCCAGAATCCTCGAGATTGTGAAATTGCCACAGTGTGTGTAAAAAGACAATCCACAAGCAGAGATTTGAGATCCACAAGCGCATTTTTGGTTAACAAATACAAAATGGATTCACAAATGCTTGATCGAAAGTTGTCAATGTTAAAGACATATTCACAAATTCCTTTTATTTTTTTTAGGGCCGGGACTTTAACGCGTTAATTAAGATTAATTAATTACACAAAAATTAACGCGTTAAAAAAATTAACGCATTTTAATAGCACTTATTTTTGCACCGCGGAACGTTTCTCACTGGATGAGTTTCAGGCGTACCGATTATACTGGAGCACCAACTAACGTTCATGACTTCAGACAACAACAAACCACAGTGAACAACAGTGGGAAATGTTGTTTTAAAAAACGGACGGATGGAAGCGTCGATAAGAGCACGGTTGTGTGCAAATTATGCAAAAAGGAATTCGCATATCACCGCAGCACATCAAGCCTCAAGTATCACCTCAATGCAAAACATATAACAGCTAGCGTGGACGTTAGCCTCTTTTATCGCGTTCACACCAAAAAGAGCCGGTACTAAAATTAGTTCATGAGAACCTTTTTACCCCCACGAAAGTCCCTGCTAGAGAGCAGAGAGCTGCTAGAGAGCAGGGACTTTCGTACGGCTCTCTTGTGAGAAAAGAGATATATTTCTGATTGGCTGGGCGGATTGCAAACCACGCCCCGTAAAACTCCCAAAAAGTTTTGTGAAGCCGCCATTTTATTATCCTCGCATTAGCATTATTAGCATTAGCATTAGCTCAGCGCAGAAACGCAGAGAGACTAACTTATGGCAACACAAAATAAAACATGGGAGCGGTGGAGATTAGGAGGTGTCGGCGTTCTGGCGATTTACTCGGAAGGCTTCAGTAGAAGCTGCTGGGACTCCCAGCAGCTTCTACTGAAGCCAGTCCCCAACTCCGGGGACTTCCGGCCGGGGACTTTGGGCGGCAGTATACGCCGTGAAGTGGTTTGCAGCCTGCCAGTAAACCCAAAGCAGAAGAAGAAGAAGAAGTGACGTCAGCGGCTTCATTTGCCTAATCCACCCCCAGGTTCAAAGAGTTTTCATGAACTAAGTTCTCATGAACCTTTGTGGGAAAAGTACTGCGGTGTGAATGCGCCTAATGGTATACTAAAATCCATGTGAAAAAAATTGCTTCTCACTGTTCTTAGGTCAAATATTTATATGTGATTAAAAATGCGATTAATTTAGATTAATTTATTACAAAGCCTCTAATTAATTAGATTAATTATTTTAATCGAGTCCCGGCCCTAATTTTTTTATAAATTAATAATAGTATTCACAGATCTTTTTTTTATTTGTGAAAATATTTAGCGTTTTACCTTTGCAAATTTATTTGTGAGTTTGCAAATCTTTTAAATGCATTTGTGGATGGTGTTTTACATTTAAAAATCACATATTTACACACAAATTATTTTTATGTTCACACAAATATTTACGAGACAAATCTAAGCCCATATATTAGCAGCCAGCTCTTCCCCAGGTTTACACTATTAGCTGTGTTAGCACTGTTGCTGTTGTTTGCTTTATTGTGCTGTTAGCACCGTTAGCTGCTAGCTGCCATATTGAGACGATGTGGAAGCATTTTGGAATATAGCACTTTTAATATTATGTGTATTTTTGTAAGCCTAAAACATTCTGATATGTCTGGACCCCAAAGTAGAGACTGGAACCGATAATTCCAATCAAACAAACTGTTAACCAGCTAGCTACAGTTTCTCTGGAAAGCAGAAGGATTAGTCTCAGGCAAAAAACTCAAAAGTTCGCTCAGGAAAACCGAAGGTCTGGAGACAAAAGGCTTGAAAATGCGGACATTGACACTGGACCCTTCAACAGGAGAGAATTATCTGGCAGAGTAATGCAGTGAGAACCAGGCTTTTATGGAGCAATTTGATGAGGTGAGTGAAACCGGGTGGGCCTCGTCTGCACCCGAGAAAATGCCAACCATGCCCCCTGCCACACACCGGACCTGCAGAGTAAGAGAACAGAGAAGGGGGACGGGGGACAGGGCGGCGAGAACAGAAAAACACCACCAAGCTAAACCTATACAGAAGCATGTTAGAAATTAAAATCAATGTTTTGATAAGCATAATGTACCTTTGTTAAACTAATAAAGTATGCGCAGTCATTGTTCTTCTCTCATCCATTTATTCAGGGTTGGGAACCAGCAGCATGGCAGTACTGCGTAATCAACAACAAGAGATATATCGCTCCACGCTTGCTTATGACGTCACAATGGGACATACCATTAAACATGGAGTAATGGTGCACAATGGGACGTACCATTAAACATGGAGTTAGGGTGCTATTACAAAGTAATACTAACAACCTTAAACATACCTTCAGTTTAAATGCTGTTTTATACTGAAAAACCAGAAGTTCTTGTGCACAACCAGTTGTTAAGCTTTTATTCTGAAAGTCCTTCATCTCCGGTTAGCATTTAGCATGTGGCAAATTCACCATTTCCTATAGAGGTGAATTTAGCAGCGATATGCTATGATGTTGCACACCGAAACCTACTGATTTCAACACTACAACTATAGACGTCGAGATATTATTATTGTTGGATATTAAATGAAGGTACAGTTTATTTGAGTACGTTATTGTTTACAGATGTGGGTAGCATGCGACAACATTCGGAACGACCGGAAACCAAACTGCTGTGAAGTATTTCCTGTATTTTTGGAGTATTGATTACAGCGTTTAGAATGTGTTGAAGGAAAAGTCATGAAAGAGTTAAGGAGGAGAAAAGGCGTGTTTAAATATATATTGAATGTACAATGTCTGTATCCTCTGATATGCGTAACAACGGACATTAAAACGTTGGAGAGCCGGCCCGCAGGGAGGAGCCAGTAGTAGAACAACCGGACCTGAGGGGTTCGGCCTCTTTTTCTGCTAGCGAGAGCCAGGGACAGCTGCTTTTCTGTCGAACAATATCCTGTTTGTGACTTTACCACGCTTTTTATTAATTAAAGTACCAATTTTGAACCTCCAGAGACTCCATTTACTCTCCTTTTTAAGCTTCTTTTTCCTGGACGCGAGAATAAGAACACAGTTAACAAGCATCACAAAGCCCATCAAAATCAAAAACAAAATTCAACTTGACGGCGTTTCAGAATGTCACATAGATTTCAACACTGCCTGATCTGAATTACATCTGTTGGTTCCTTCCAAAACTCTTCCGAAATCAAAATGTTGAGAAATCAAAATCTAATAGTTTGAAAACACTTTAGTTTGACAGCTTGCTTTGTTTCAATGGAAGATAAAATAAGAACTTTTTTAAGGGGCTTAGTCATGGTTACAATAACATTATTAAGGTTAGGTAACATTTGTGGGCATGGTAAAGAAAACAACAAAAACAATGACTGGCAGTGGGAAACGGGAACAAACAGCATGATCTATATTATCATAACTTGAATTATTAATCATCCGTGGAAAACTCAGCATGAGGAAAAGTGGCCTGTGGTGAGTGTTCAGTAAGGTAGGCCTGCCTGCCTGGGACTGTGGTGAATACTAATGAAGAGCAACACTAATTCTCATTAGCCGACCTAATACTGAGCTGGTGGGGATGTAATGTCAAAGCTTTGTGTCTTCGAGGTGAAAGAATAAAATTGACATTTGAAGGAGGCTGATGGGAAGTAACAAGTACAAGTGTTCCCTGAAGCTGGTCTATTTTCTCCACAGTATCTAAGGTCAGACACATTAAGAGCCTCCTTTTTTTATTCCACGGGTATTTCTGCGGCCGTTCACAAAGCTGTGTTCTTGAGCGTGTTCCTGTGTGCGCTTATTTGTCTGCACATGTAGCTGTGTTTGTCCATGTGATAGACATTTGCAGTGTTTATCCAAAATAAATATTGTTTTCATTGCTGGTGTATTAATTTTCTTCCGCAACTTTAGAATAAACCCATACAGATCCATGCCAATAAACAATGGGTAAAATATCCTTTGGGCTGTTATGTTTGGATTTAAATCGGACTAACTTCCGCACCTGTAATACCTTAACATATCGTGATGTCTGTATCTTGTAGCTGTCTTCTTATGACTTTCCAAGAGAGAGCTCCCCATTTAAGATTTAGTGAAGGGGATAGTGAGAGATGTTTCATTCATACTGTTATGGAAGTCTCAGTCGGTACTGGGCAGAAAGAAATGGAGGAAGGCATAATGGGGGGATATAAATAATTCAGCAGCTCCACCACAGTGAGCCCTGGATTCCCATCCTCCACACAAGTAGCCTCCATCCCAGGGGACCCACAGCGGGCTTTAGTAGTACAGCTCAGCCAGCGCTGCAGACACACTGGTGCTGCGGAGAAGACCGCACGGGATCTTCTGAGGACTGTGGGGAATCACCTGAATGAAGAGACTCATTTTGTGTCACCATGACAAACTGTATAAAGCTACCTAGATTCATCCCCTTGATCTTGTGTTAAGTAATTAACCTGAACCTCACTAATGGGAGGAGTAATGGATGGCACAGTATGGATTATGTACTCTGCTGGTTCCCTCAGTGTGAGTGGATGAGAGCTTCAGTTAAAAAATAAAATTGCTAATATGAAATGTTTTCCGGAAAACGTTGCAGCAACGATTTCAAAAACACTTAGATTGTGTCGCACAGGCATGTTACACTAACTGTGGTTGCAGACACTGTTATACCCTGATATATCTTGTTGTGGTATCGATCAAGTTTGTTCTATCTGGTCAACCATGCTGGTGGCATTTACCTTCAAATGTTAGTATAACAAAAAATCATTACAGTACCTGTTATGCAATACATAATTATGTAAATCAAGAGAAAAACTGGAACCACCGTCATTGTCGTTTCTGCAGTTTAATGGTGCATTTTAAAAAGCCATCTGTAAAAAAGTATTTATTTCCAACTAAATAATCAACATTAATAGATAGATAGTTTTTATATATTGAGAGTTTAAAACTGAAAAAGCCAGCCAATCAGCTTTATCAGGACTGTGTAGCTGGTGTGTGAACCCCCCAAAAAATCTAAATGATCAGATTATCCTTTTGACTCGCCACACGTATGTATCACGTGAGGCCAGCAGTTAGAGCTGCAGCCTGAAGTTAGTCGATAAAATAAACTACAAAACAAAAGCCACATTAAAAAGTCAAATACATATTAACTTTTTCTCTTAGTGTAGAGCCTTGGAGACAACCTGAAGTTGACTTATGGACTCTAAAGCAGGCGGTTAGCAAATTATCTTCAGAATTGAAATGGACTCTTTTCTGTGCAAACAACCCCAATCCTCTTTTTTTTTTAATTGACAACAAACATCCTTCTACCCACACCTGATCCTATTATACCAAAACACAATGCACACCTGCCCACCCACTCTCTCCCTACTCCCACCTGCTCCATTTCTCTGCAAAAGTGGTTTTCAATCATTCAGAGAGGAGGGGGTTAGCGGATGGTGGAAGCTCTCTTCTAGGCATCCAACTGCTGAAAGGTTATTACACCAGCACTGAGATTAAACTGGGTTATATCGATCCCAGTCTCAATGGCGCTTGCGGCACAGACCAGCAGACACTGATCATCACCCAACCCAGCTGCCGCCGGAGAAAAGGATCAAGGCGCTTCTTTGGCCTTGACAACTGTTGATACCACATTTTAGAAAAAGCCTTTGTAATCTCCTAAAATCCATCCAGCAGGAAGCGGACAGTACGGAGATTTTGTAACTGTGCTCCCTGTGGATGAACATATCTCCCAGCACTGATACAAATTTGACCTGAGACTCCAGAACAGTTAGATCAGAAGACGCAGTGGTGCACATAACCTTCCCCTTTGTTAGTTTTGTCTGCAGATAGGGAGCTTTGTATTCTGACATTTGTTGAGCACAGTTGTGTTTCAAATCGCACAGTCCTCCTACATTATTTTTCAGTCTCTCTTGTTGTCTGCCATCGATCTTAAAGAGCGTTACCTGTATGTCAGGATCATGTGGAGCTTCAATTAAAGAACCTCAGATGAATGAATTTGCCTGTATGCATCACAGCAGAGACCAATCACCTACACTGACAACAAACAGGATCATACGGGAAAAGGATCACTCAATAAAGCACCAATGACATACCTGAGAATAACAAAAATAGCAAAGTATGGATGAATTTCATCCCACCCAAATCAACATCATATGGCTGCATATTAGCAATTTCCTCCATTCACAGCAAAGCAAAATTACTTCTGAAACTGAACATTTACTGATCCTTAAATGAGTTGGGGTCTTACCATTTTTTTACGGCTTTTCTCACAGATACCTTGGATGCTAGAAGTGATTTTCCAAACGGCAGATACAACATCAAATGATGGAACCTCATGCAAGGAGGGAGACAGTATTACTGCAGCAGCCGAGTTTTATTGAAAAGCCAGTGCACATAAAAATGTTGTCATCAGTCCTCCTCCAGCGGTGCGTAGTTTCCCACTCTTATATATGAATACATTGTGACTCATGTAGAGGGAAGTCAATGGCAATAAACATGCTGGCATGAATAATAGGACAAGTGAGTAATTATCTTTGATTTATGGAATGAAAAGGATCTTTTCAAAAGATGTTTCCCACTGAGAGTGTAATGCTTATTCTACTTGGCAATACAATAGTTTATGTGTCATTTTCGAGACACAATGGCTCTAAAAATGTGGGGTATAACCAATCAGATCACACACAGAGAGGCAATCATGCTCTTCCACACAAGTCTTGAAAAGCCGGTCCATAAAAACCACAACCAATGCTTACCTTCCTCCAGGGTCATGCTGTCTCTCACTCTGAAAAAGCAAGTGCATCCTGACTCATGTAAAGAGGCTATTTATACTGAGGCGAGGGCAGAGTGGGACATAATATCTGTGGTTAACTGTAGAGCCTGGGCGAAGAGTCATGAAGCTGTTATGATATCTGTAAGATCGCGGAAAAGATAGGACCCAAATGCAGACTACAAAAACGGAAAAAGGTTTAGAAACAAAAAGCGAGCTTTATTTAAAAGCTGATAACAAAACATGGCATGGCAAAACGCTAGCTCAGGAAAACAATAACACAAAAACTGACCGTGAAAAACATGGAGGAAGACTGGAGAGAAAAACATGAAACGTGACGTGAAGGGAGGACAAACAAACAATGAACCGACAGGGTAACACAGGAAGAGATGAGATAAGACTAAATACAGGGAGGGGTAATCACGAGACGAGAAACAGCCGGGCAGGGGAGGCAGAAACACAAGGGCAACAGGTGAACACAATTAGACAATCAGACACACCAGGGAAACTAATGACAGGGAGGAAAACACAGGGAGAAGGACCAGACAATACACAAGGAGGAAAACATGAAACAGGGAGAACAGAACAGCAAAACAAAACCAAACCTAGACATACAAAACTAAAAACGTGACATAACATAATAATTGTGACAGAAGCCCACTTCTCCCCGATTTTGGATAAGAGGATTTGTTGCCTTTAGATAGGGTAGCGCACAGCTCATTGTGCTATAATTGAAAATGCTACTGTTAGACAGCTATGAAATGTAAACTGACTGCAGCCTCTATAGCAGTGGTTCCCAACCTGGGGCGCGCGCCCCCCAGGCCTCAGATGATTTGAGGTCAAATATCATATTTAGATTTTTATTTTTATTTTTTACATGTAATAGGCTACATGCACAGTCACTTCCGCATTCTACTCATAGCGGCCGATTCATTTCCTGTTTGAAAATGACGACCTTCTACACCCGCTGCCTACAAGAGCTTCCGAAATTAAAAATGTCAGATGTTCATCGGATTTGCCGGACGACTAAAGCCCCAGCCAGCAAACTCGATAAAGGCTTCAAATTATATGCTGCGTCATATATACACAACTATGAAGGTAAGAAGGTAACCGGTACTAACCAGCTAGCTTATGCTCCGGGTTACGCTAACATTAGCTGTCAAAAGCTAGGTAACGCCAGAGCCCTATAGTATAACTACTATTATTATTATTATTATTATTATACTACTACTATAGTAGACTACTATAGGGCTCTGGGTAACGCTATGTACTGTTTATGGTGTTAATTCTTTAAAACATTAGCCATTTTGCTAACATATACTATCGTTTAATAGCCTTATAGCCTAGCCAAGGTTATCTTGTTGTTAGCCACACTGCATAATGGTATCAGCTTTTGTAAAGCAATGTTGCCATTGATGTGTTGACGTGAGTATAGATCTAACGCTGTTGCTCTGTTTTTCTTCATTCAGTGTCCAATAAAGACAGGCTGACAGGGCAGGTCAGCGTGAGAGCCTTGTGCTACAGGTCAATGCGGAAGAGCGAGACAGCACACCGTTTGAGTGTAGGCAGGCAGCATTGACACTGTTCCCCCCTGTTTATTGAGTTTCAGTTCAGTTAAACATTAGTTTACCTTAAGGGAATCTCAACAGTGTCCTACTTCTCCCTGCTTTATCACAGCTGATTGGTCAGATATTATTACATTGATTATGGATGTGTAAGTTTGGGGGTTCAAATATATAGTAAAAACTGCTTTAATACAATTTTCAAGGCATCTTAGTTTCCAAAGAAAGTTCATTGTGGTATTGTAGGGTAAGAGGGTAACACTAAGCATTCAGGAATACATGCTTCTTCTAGGATAATGGGTCAGTAAAAATAACCAATAATTCTACTCATAATAACCTCCTGGCTCATAGTAACAAGTGAGGTTACTAATCACTAGTATTTCTTCTCTCTTTTTTAGATAACGCTTCGTGATTCATCACCAGTGGTGCTCACGCACAACCAGTGCTCCTGTGTTGCAGGAACTGTTTTGTGCAATCACACAGTAGCATTGCTGTTCCAAACAGCACACTACACTGAACTGAACATGCCAGTTGTGCCACCTGTGCATAGCTGTACTGAATCGGAACAGCAATGGCACAAGCCGCGAACAATGGTAATTTCAATGAGGTTCAAATACTTGTAATCTTTCACAGAGTTTTTGTTTTAAAGTGACTCAACGAACAGTAATTGTCTTTTCCTTAAGGGTGTGAAGCCAGGGCCCATCAACTCCATGGTCTTCACCAAGCCTGTACCAAATAGGATGGTGCAGACTGGAGTAAGGTAATTTTAGCTGGAACATTTTGTTTCCTGTGTTTTTAAAATTCATAATTCTGGTGCTGTATTCCTAACCTTTATTGTCACATTCATGTGCTATATTGTCTTTGCCATTCTTTGTAGGAGTGGATTCTACAGAGGCATGGTGGGGCCATTACCAGATCCCTGCCTGTTCAGAGTTACGGAGGCATACTCAGCATTCAGCATTGAAGACAGGCCGCTTGTGACCACAATGAACATGAGACCTGACAAGCCCCTTGTGGAAAGTGCCTTCGGGATTGTGCAGGAGGGCAGTGTTCTGTCCTATCAGATGCCTGCTTTGACGTCTCGGTACACCACACTTCACACTGACACACCACCAACACCCCACTTGCCCATAGAGGGGTATGTGATCTTGCCATGTGATTTACCGCTGGTGTGCTCAGAAGAGGAGCAACTACATATGAACAGCTTATCTGTTGATTTGGAAATGTCTCACAAAATTGAGGAGGCTACCCGTGAGCAAAGCTCTAGCTCAGAGTGGCATCTGCTCCGCAAACCCAGGGTTACTGCCTCTAGGTTTAGAGAGATTTGTCACGTCAGAGGTGAGAGCTCTGCTAACTCTCTTGCAGAGCGAATACTCAAAGGTACAAGGCAGACTGCAGAAATGAGGAGAGGTGCCGAGATGGAGCCCACAGTAGCAGCTGAATACAGTAGACTGGCAAACGTGAACTACTCCCCTTGTGGCCTTGTCATTCACCCCTCTACGCCCTGGCTTGGTGCCTCCCCTGATGGAGTTGTTTTTGACCCAACAGAATATCCCCAATTTGGCCTTGTTGAATTCAAATGTCCCAATGTCCCAAATTATGTCTACTGCAAATATGTGCAGATGGAATGTGGCTCCCCTAAGCTCAAGAAAAGCCATGCCTATTACTGGCAAGTACAGGGTCAACTTCTTGTATCTGGGATGCAGTGGTGTGATTTTGTAGTGTGGGCACAAGAGGACTACCTGGTGCAAAGAATATACACAGATCCAGAAGTGCAAAGAGCAATCAGAGAAAAAGTAGACTTTTTTTTTTTTACACATACATGCCGAAGTACCTGTCATTAAAAAAGTAGTGGGCACTGTAGCCATTGTTAACTCTGTAAGCAGTTAGCTGCTAGACCCTGGATCAGCCGTCATTGTTTTTAGTAGGCAATCCCTCAATCATGTGTTCTGAATGACAACAAAATGTGATTTCAATATTTTGTTTTTGATATATATTGTTTGTCACATTTCATATATGTAAATAAATATACAATTGTATTTAAAAAGACAATAAAGTGAAGTGATTTGTGTAATGAATAGTAAATCAGTGCATTTGTAAGAAATCATCAACGCATTGTAATTTGCTATTTACCATTTATTCAAACAAAACACTAGCATGTGTCAGGCAACACGGGATTACGGTGTGCTCACCCAGCTTAATCACAGCTACCTGCACAGGTGTCATCATCTTGTCTTATTTCACCCATTTCTTGACCAGTGCTTTGTTCTGATAGTTTGACAGCATACATGCTACTGCAAACAGTTGGTTGATGTTGTAGGCATGGGACAGGAGGATGACACCATCAAAAAGTTTGTTCTCTTTATCCTCCTAATGACACGCTCCACATGAACCCTCAGTCTGGCAATGGCCTGTGTCTCCCTCACCTGATAGGCTGGCATTTGCTTCTGCTTTGACAGAAAAGGTGGGCACTACACTTTGCATTTGCAGCAATCGCTGATTAGGAAGCCCTTATCTACCATCACTGCCATGTTTTCAGTCAACAACGCAGCTATTCCAGATTGTTTGAAAATCTCCTTGTCGCTGACAGAACCACCATACAGACTGGAAACAAATGTCACTGCGCCATGTGGGGCTATGCCAACCAGGGCTTTCATGGTGCAGTGAGATTTGTATGTAGAATACATTTCACTTTGGAGGAGGAGTGAGGATGGTGTTTGACACCTCAGCTCTGTGCAATCCAGGATCACCTGTGTGTCTGGGAAATCTTTGAATGCCTCTGGGAGGTGGGCTTGAACTTCTGCAGGTGTAAGCCAGATGCACTGTGACCCCAATAAAGTTGTAAGAAAACTCGTCCATGTTGCAATGATGCGGCTCACAGTGGACTGGTGTACGTTGAAGCGGTTTGCAAGGTCCCTCTCTTTCAAACCCACCGACAGGAAGCAGAGAAAAAGGAAGAACTGTCAATTGGCTGAAGCAGCTGTCTCTGGAAGATAAACAAAAAAAGGGTACTATATTAATGTCATGAGTGTAGCACACCATGGGAAAAACATTAAGTTGTTTTAGTTCTCTGATGTATTCAAAAAGGATTGAGTACTATAGCCTTTTAGCCTACACGAAAGCAATGAAATGTTGGAGAAACATTTTCCCTTCAGTTTGTGTTTAGATTGTGTGTTAAAAGAAACGTAGCCTACCGTTGATGGACGGGCGTGTGTAACCACTTCTTCATTCCTCTTGGCAGCTGATATCGCTCTTGTAACACGAACCATTTTATAAATGGAAGGCTCAATCAAAAACCAGAAGGCCATCAGGTGGTTATAGCTTGGGAATCTGTACACAAAAGACACATGTCAGTCATTAATTGACTCGTTAACTGTAACACATGGGCTAATGCTTTCCTCTTGTTTGCTATAATACATTACAATTCAAATAGACTGATTAAGAAGGCACTTGGTGCAGGTATAGTAATATACAGCAGTAACATGTAACAACTACATTAAAGCAGCAGTAATAATAATCTAAAACATACAGGGAACATTTTACACAGAATTACTACTTTTACTCTTCATTCTTAAGTGTGCAACTGGGAGAAACGCAGTGGATATTGACATGTACTTTTACTTTAGTAAGGTTTTGAAGATTTCCACTTGTAGTAAAGTATTATGTTGTTAGTATTAGTATGTTTTACTCCACCACATTTAGTTAACCTTCATAGTTTCTAGTTACTTATGAAAACACATGATTTATGATTCTACATGTTCAGTTCAGGAGTATTTTCAAACCATAGTATTTGTACTTATACTTCAGTTAAGTTGAGTAGCCTACTTATTCCAACACTGCATGCAAATAGTCAGCAGTCAAACGGCAGGTAAACAGGATTCTTTATAAGCTAACCCATCTCAAAAACGTGGATAGAATTTAGCCAAAACATTACCTGGTATATAATCGGATGTTGTCGTCGGAGCCAGCAAACCGCTGTAAGCAAAACTCTCGCTGGACTCTTAACTCCTGCAGTTGCTTCTGCAGATCCTCCAATGTTTTGGAGTTGTCTTCTGTAGCTTGAGAGGACATGTCCAGTGAAGCTGGTTCAGGGGTTGAGCAGTAATCATGGTCACGGACATCGATGTGCTCTTCCTGCTCCTCCCGAGAGACTGGTTCAGTGGGCCGCTCCCTTCTCTCCCAAACACTAGCCCGCGGTGTTTGAGCAGTGAAGTGATTCCACTCAAACAGAGTTGGGACAGCACCTTTCACAAACCTCCTACGGCCATCAAGGGTTTTTGGCTCTATTAGTTGCAGTGGCGTTTCTAGGTGTACAAAACTGGGGGGGCAGAAAGAGGTCGGGGGAGAGAGAGAGAGAGAGGGGGGGGGGGACAGAGAGAGGGGGGGAGGAGAGAGAGGGGGGACAGAGAGAGGGGGGGAGGAGAGAGAGAGGGGGAGTGTCAAATTACATACTGAAGACCACAGGAGCAACACTGTGAGCGCATACATTTACGTACACAGCGTGGGGATGTCATAGTAATGCACCTTCATACATGGAGTGTAAAGGTCACCATCACAAAGTAATTCTTAACAATAACAACAACAACCGTAATGCTTTAGCATTAAAACACATAGACTGTAAATATAAGGAAAACACAGACACTCATCATCGAGGTCACAATATCAATCGATCCAGCAGAGGCAAAAACACAGAAGATCAACAAAATATATGACATAAATGAACTTACCAAAGCTGAAGGCTCACTTGAAAAGAAAAGCGGCACGGCGGTCCTTCCTCTGACAGAATGTGTCTATCACTTTGGGGATGAAGTCCTGTAGTTGCTTGGGATCAACTGGCTTTCAATTGAAAGCATGGCCAATGCGTTAAGTCGCGGCTGTCCCATGGTGTTGCGAGTGAAAGTCTTTATCCTTTTGAGGGTGGAAAAGTTCCTCTCTGACTCGGATGTCGTCATCGGAGTTGTCACTATTATTTTGACCAAAATAACAGTCTCAGCAAACGTTTCCTCCAAGTTGTTCTCGTGAATGGATTTCAACAGAGACAGGGCAGTGTTTCAGTGTGAAGCTCACTGTGGCCGTAGAGCGTGGTCAGCTCAGACTTCAACTTCTCCTTGTTTCCCAACGCAGGCCACAGTTTCACGGCGCAGTCAAGCTCAGGTGTAGGAAATGACAGGACATGCTGTGGGAAGAATGAGCTGTCAACAAGCTTTGCAGCGATCAAATGGTCACTCTGTGAGAACCTCTGTTCCACCTGTGAGATGACTGTGTCACAAGCCTCCTTCATCACCGGCGCTGTGCTGCTGACTCGTCGGCCTGGCTCGTCTGTTCCATCATGAGCAGTGGCGGCCAATGCATCAGTTTTCTGCCTCATTTTCTGAACATTTTCCTTGAAACGGCAGAGCGCGCTGTTGATCCCAGGTGCATCGATGCTTCGTTTTTGCAGAGTGTTGTATAGAACATCCACTTCTGGCATAAGCAACGAAAAAAACTCCAGGAGCTGCATAAATGCTCGGTCCCGCAGTTTCTTTGACAGGCCGTATGCCTCACTTATGGTGACCGCATCCCATCCTGGTTGTGCGCGTATATGCTTCATACACTGAAGTAGTGCATCTCGGGTCTCCCAAACCGCGTTCACAGTTCTGCTTTTAAAGTTCCATCTCACAGCCGGTGGCCGTGGGATGCGTCTCTGTGTTGCCTCTGCAAGAGCTGCAACACGTTTTGGAGCACCGGAGAAAAAAGTGGAAAAAGCAGTTAGATCTGCAAAAAACACCTTCAGGATGCTCATCCTTGCTGAACACAGTTGCTGCAGGGTCAGGTTCAGTTGGTGGGCGTAGCAGTGAACAAACTGAGCGTTTGGGTACGTCTCCTTCATCACCGTCTGTACCCCGCGCACGTTACCGCTCATGACGGCCGCCCCGTCATAGGTCTGAGCGATTAGCTTTTCTTTCAGCTTCAGGGGTTCCAGAACAGCCTTGATGCTGTTAGAGAGACCTACACCAGTTTTGTTCTTTACTTCCACAAACTTCAAAAAACGCTCTGTAACTGTGAGGTCAGGCATAATGTATCGCAGCACAATCACCATTTGCGATTTACAGGAGACATCGGTTGTCTCGTCGGCCTGAACGGCAACAAATTATGTGTTGTCCACTTGCTTGGCTATTTCCTCCCTGTACACATCATACATGCAGTCCAAGAGTTCATTCTGTATGGTGCTTGATGTCCCTTTGAAAACAAGCTGAGCTTCGTAGTGCCGTTGAAGCCTGGAATCGCCCTCACACATTGTCTCGAAAATTGACCTGAATATCCCTGGATTCAGAGAGTCCGCCGACTCGTTGTGGCCCCGCAGTGCTGTCTCACATTTCCCACACAGTTTAATACAGGTGATGATCCGACCAAGCACGTACCTGTTTTCTTCCACCTTCCTATTATGAAAATCAATGCCGCGTCTGTAGGCGCTGTCAATCTGAGCTGCAACATTCACCCTTCCAAGTAATCCCAATTTTACGGCATTTTCCAAATGACTGTTGCTGCTCTCATGCTTCATTGTCCTCTCCGAAAGATGCTTTAAGTCCTTGTAACCTGTCCTCGACCAAGTACCTTGATCTTCACCAAAAAGCAGGCAAGGAAAGCAAAAGAGGGAATTCTTCTGGATGCTCGCCGTTAGCCATTTCTTTTTAGCAAACCACTCAGCGTTAAACCCACGTTTAACTTTGCCCGCAGTCTGGACCATTTGGAAATCCGGTGGATGGTGGGCACCGAGGCGCTTTACCTCCAGTTTCTCTCCGAGACTAAGTGTCTCAAATGTGTGCTCCAGTAAATGGTCAACTTCATTCATTTTCTTTCAGTTTTTTACTTCTTTTAATCGCTGGTGATGTTAGCTATATGCTGCTCTCTCGTATCCTCTTCAAACTACACGTGACGTTTCGCAGCACTGCACACGTGAGTACCTACAGCCAATCAATTCTGAATTATGTGAGATGACGTATGGTGGGGATGGGAGCACTATGCCCCTACGGTCATTATTTTTTTGCCACACACATTAAATAGAAAAATACTCTGAGCATGCGCAGTGTAGTTTTTACAATCACCGTTCACTTAGACTGTGAGAGGGAGGGGCAGGATCGGGTTTTGTCCCACATGGCTCTAAACAGCTCAAAACGGCACTCTAGACACTAATTAGAAGAACACAGACTAAACAGAAATGTACAGACGAATCAGATTATTAAACATGACCTTAAAATATATTTTATATGTTTTTTTATTTATTTATTTGTATTTTTTTGTAATCATTATTTGTAATACTTTCTTCTGACACTAGGTGGGGCTGTGCCCCACCTGCCCCTAATGACCCGCCGCCACTGATTAGTTGATCCGTAGCGAAGTGACGACTGCAGACCTTGGAGTGAGAGGAGATTGTAAAGTTATCGCGTCGTATTTTAACCAGCCACTGTCTTCGCAGCTCGAGTTCGGTCGGAAAGCCATGGAAACTTAGGACGCCGTTGAATTTAGCTGACGCCGTACAAAGTGGGACACAGCAGTGCTCGGAGTAGTTATTTACTTGTCTTTGCAAATGCTCCGTTTTGAAAATCTTCCGTCGACTCATATTTAAACCACAGATTTAAACAGTAAAACATTTGTGGACGCTCAGCTACGCAGACCAGAAGCAACCCGGAAGCGTCCGAGCAGTATAACGGCTAAGGCGGAAGTACGTCTCAGACCCTAGTGCATGTAGCCCATTGTAACGCAATACATGATTGTCACTAAAAGCCTTGTCTCTACATTACAATAAAATATAAAAAATAATTGATTAATTAATTTGAATACAAATTCAAGTTAGTAGCTATTATAGGCATAAAAAGACAGAAATGTATAATTTTTTCTTTAATATAAATGTTTATTCTGCGCGTTAAGTGTCCAAACCGGGCTTGTCTGGATAAGCGCATTTTTAAAACATAGTCATTGTCCATGCCAGTTTCTACAGAGCCCTGGAGGGTTCATAGAGAGAAAAATAAATAAAACGTGGCCACGTTTTACTTTCTCGTGCGCACGCTTTAGTAACTCGTGCGCACAAGTTACTAAAGCGTGCGCACGAGTTACTAAAGCGTGCGCACGAGTTAATAAAGCGTGGCCTCGTTTTGTGTGTGTGTGCGTGTGCTGTTCGTGGTAATTTGAAAACAAATGCCGGTGGTGTCGGATACACACGAACACGCACACAGAGCGGAGCTGAGCACACACACACACACACACGCACGCACGCACGCACACACACACACACACACACACAACACACACACACACACACACACACACACACACACACACACAACACACACACACACACACACACACACACACACACACACACACACACACACACTGTGCTGACAGCGCAGCGTCATACTTCATGAATGAATAGTGTACATTTGAGGTTGTGGACAGATGTCTTTTATACTGATAACAAGTTCAAAGAGGTGTCATTAATAAAGTTAACAAGTGGAGGACAGAGGAGGCTCTTAAAGAAGAAGTTACAGGTCTGTGAGAGCCAGAAATCTTGTTTGTTTGTAGGTGACCAAATACTTATTTTACAGAGGAATTTACCAATTAATTCATTAAAATCCTACAATGTGATTTCCTGGATTCTTTCCCCCCATTCTGTCTCTCATATATTGAAGTGTACCTAGGATGAAAATTACAGGCCTCTCTCATCTTTTTAAGTGGGAGAACTTGCACAATTGTTCGCTGACTAAATACTTTTTTACCTCAATGTAAGTCTAATATCCTCCCAGCTAATGACAATTGAGATGACTAAATTGCTTTCAATTGGCTGCAGGTGTGCTGAAAAGTCAATAGCCATTATGTGTTTGGGCTCAGAGACCAAGAGGACTTCATACAAAATGAACCGGATTGATCTTTTTCAGGAGGGGATAGAAAGAACTATATCTGCATCTTTCTATCGCAGTCTCCAGGAAAGCTGAACAATATAAACTTCTCAGAGGCAGTATCGATGTGGGAATACGAAAGACGTAACATGTGTTCACATTATTCTGTCCTTTTTGTAAAAGTTGATTTCAGATCTTTATTGTCCCACAGTAGGGAATTATGTTTGCAGCAAGGCAGCATAGCAAACATAAAATATAATACATACGAATATAATAAAACCCAATAATCTTTTTACGATACATGAAGAAGGCAATTAAATGTTTATGTTATAAATCCGTAACAATAACAGCAAATGCAGTGACCATTGCATGTATAAAAAATATGTGTAATGTGTATTTGTAAAGCGCTTTGAGCATCTGGAAAAAGCGCTATAATAAATGTAAGGAATTATTATTATTATTATTATTAAATACAATAAATTGCAAAGGTGTGCAAAAAAACTGGACTAAAATTGTTAAAGGAAGGCTGCTCCAGTGAAATGTATGTATGCCTTGCTCAGACTTCTTTATGTCATCCTTATGTTATGAATTGTGCAACAACAAACAGCTGACTTGAAAAAGGCTCATGAAAACAGTAAACCGTTTCTAGTCTTACAATGTGTAGTCATGCTAGGCAGTTCTGAAAACACTCTTTTGCTTTGTTCTTGTTTTTTGTCTTTTGACATGAAAAGCATAACATGCTCACATTTGGATCCGGCAATTTGAAAAATGACAAACAAATCAAAATACTTGGAGATTCATGTTCTTATTGCTGCAGTTCTAAAAGTAAAATAAATCCGAAATAAAGAATATAAATATAGTTCTACTCTAATAAGGACTTTAACGCAGCGATTGCTTAAACTTCTTACAACCGAGCAGAATTATAAAACAGATGGCTTGATAGGAAGTCAAGGTCTTGAGGTTGGAGTTTGGGAGGAAAGAGAAATATATGTATGCACCATAAATCTGTTCTTGCTTTCAGCACAACCTACAGTATAGAGAGGTTTCCAATGTCCCTGTTCAACAAAGATGCTGGGATCAAAAAGTGGAGCTGAATTAATGTGTTTTCTTAAGGTTTTTCAGAAGCTCCTGGAGGAGAGAGACGAGGCTGAGATCTGTGTGCGGCTGCTGAAAAGTACTTTTAAGTGTGGATTTGTATTGATTTCACTTTGAACGACCGTGACAGTGGTAAAACTCAAACAAAACTGTTGAACCTGGGTTGGTTGCCAATGACAAACTAAAGACAGCCAAAACAAAAGAGGACAAAGGCACAGATGAGTGAAGTGATATGAACAAAGAAAATGGCAGAAAAAAACACAAAGAAAACGGCAAGAGAAGAGATACAAAAAAGAAGAAAATTACAGTGGTGGCACTATGGGCACAGTATGGTGTCTGAGTCATTAAATCCAGTCCACAGAAACTTCTGCAGCTACTAATAAGGATCTCTTGTGTCTTCACACACAACTGAGCATTAAATGGGACAATCTGGAAGCTGCCTAAAGCGTGCAATCAATTCACTAAAGAGCGAGACAATACCCTCCCTAAAATGGGTTTGGGAGTTTACAAAGTTGGCCTCCAGGTTTTAATCTGGCAGCTGAAACAGGACAACAAACACTGAGGTTTTTGGGATGAGGTAAAACGGTCTTCATTAAAATGCATCAAAAAGATGCTGTTACTCAAGAGAATCTCAACTACTGCAGGCTTTTTGGTATACAGTATAGGAGACAGTCAAAAGATAATTTTGACTTTGAACTATTTTCTAGCTTCAATTCATCTTTGAAAAATAGATTGAAGCGAGTGGTTTAACTGAACAGGAGCAACAGTTTTCTGCTACGGGTCCAAGGTTTGGTGTGAAAGAAAACAAAGATTTTGGTTTGACGTGAAAATGTTGATAAAGTGATGTAGAGTTGTCACTAATGAAACACTGTCACTCTACTCTGATGTAGTTTTTCAATCATTGTATGGTTTATTTTCAGGTTTTATGTGTTCATTGACCCAGCGTTCGGATGCTGATGTTAGTCTGTCTGTCCAAAGTCTAAGAGCTTCACCATAAGCAGTGGTGTAGTGGGCGTTGGACGCGGGGGTACGCCGTACCCCCACTTATTTGGAGCATAATCTTTTTTTTAAGTCTAATAAATATAAAATCATTGCCAGTGTTATCAGTTGCAAGTGTGTATTTGTTGTATTAATGACGAAAACATAATACATTTCACAGTAATTATAATAAATAATAAAAACGATTTCCTTAAAAAAGTATGATTCATCATCACGCTCGTGACCCCTCGGTCACTGACACACCCACGGCGAGCCAGCTCGCCGCGCCCGCCGATTTTGCGGCAGCTCTTTCCCTCAAGAACACTAACAAAAAATACCGGTAGTTTCTGTGGACCTGTCTTCCCGTTTTGTGAGTGCACTGCGCGCATGCACACTTGTGTGGCATTGTTTGGGATGACCTAATTAAAATAGCGTCCCCCCAGTAAAAAAATACCCACTACACCACTGACCATAAGGGAACATTTTGTATTCATATACAGTGCCATAAAATAGCGATGCAACAATTCAACATATTCTTCCATGTGATATTCCTCTGTGGGACAAATAAAGCTAATCTGATTCTGATATAAATTAAGATACATCAACACAGTGTTTTTGCGATTAGACATCACAGATCTGATATCAGTGCTCTCCTATTTCCGAATTTTGAAATCCACAAACCTCACCATGAAGAACTCAAGAGTGTACAAGGTTTCATGAAAATCAATCCAAAAGTTGATGTGAAATATAAGTCTGGACCAAGGTGGTGGACCAACATTTGTTCAGCACCTGTTTTTTACTCTAAAGTTCACAATTTTAAAACCTTTTAAATAAACACAACCATCACAAGGCTTAATCTCAAACCTCTGTGAAAAACTGAAATCAAACTCTCTGCTTTGGTGCTCCAGACAAAGCAATTTTATCCTTGAGTCTTTGTTGGATCCATAATTGCACCGCCTGAATTCACGCTGTTTCACGCAGCTGTAGACATCAAATCCTTGACATCAGTAGTGCCGGAGGCAAAATACAGCTTAGCATGGATCGCTGATGGTCATGTCAGGAAAGATGGATGAGGCCTCAGAAAGAGATGGTGTATGGGAGTCAGGCAGGTTACATGCAGCAGATGTGGCCTTGTAGAGGGTAACGGGGTACAGAGTCGCTTAGATAAGCGGGGAGGTGCATCTGACGAAGAGATAGGTTGTTGTGCTCCCTATCTCTGTTTCTTATCCTATATCTAATAGAACTGCTCGGGTCTTGATAGATTGAGTGGGGAAGTTCATGAGATCTTTCTAGAGGGTTATCAAGAATAACTTTTATCCAATTACCTTTTCCGTCTGTCTGTCTGTGTCTGTGTATTCTCTTGTTCCGATTAACCCAAATATTTTTTCTTGTTTTGTATCTATATCTACGCCGGGATCCGGAGTCGAGGCTGATCCTCTTGCTGTAGTCCTGTGTCTTGGATCCTCTATCCCGAGTTCTGGATTAAGTCGTGGACTTCGGGTCGTGGCTGAACCTGTCTCTGCGGTCCTGCCTTGGGTCTCGTCATGCTGCTTCCCTGATGGCTTCCACAGGATTGTAGCTGACATCCTCGTGGATTTATCTTCTTATTACAGACACATGCATTTCCTAACATTCGGTCTATATGCTGTAAAATGTATTATCTCTTCGATGTACACACGGCATCTATTGCACATCCGTCCGTCCTGGGAGAGGGATCCCTCCTCTGTTGCTCTCCCTGAGGTTTCTCCCATTCTTTCCCCTTAAACTGTGGGTTTTCTCTGGAAGTTTTTCCTTGTATGATGTGAGGGTCTAAGGATAGAGGGTGTCGTTTTTCTCATACTGATATTCTGAACAATCTGTGCTGTTGTATTTGCTGTAAAGTGTCTCTACTGTAGGCTATTTTTATTTTATGTACAGCACTTTGGCTAGACCAAAAATCGTTTATAAATGTGCTATATAAATAAAACTTGATTTGATGTACTGTATGGAAAACAAGTGTGTGAAAAATACCTTGAATGAATGTGAATGAATTTAAGTTTGGATCAGCTGTTTTAATACACAAGTGTATTGTCAATTGTGTTAAAATGCGCACTTGGCTTTACAGTTACAATGTATAAGACATGTCAGAAACATTATCAACCGTATGTGAAGAGGGTCCAGTGTTGACTGTTGTCTATACAGTATATTGTGGTATGTGGGATGGTTATTACAATTAGCAGGTTCATTTAGTAGTCCCAGCCCATCAATGTTTATTCCATGATTGCTGCAAGTTTTGGTATTTTGGTTTGAATTCATCTCAAGCGGCAGAAACAAGTAAACAACTTGCACCCTAGCCTCATGCTGACCATCAGCTGGAGGGTTGTTCAGTTTCAGGTTAAGTAATATATTGGTACCCCTACGTAGATTTGGTTTGCAGATATAAGACATGGGATCCATTATGACACACATTCTTAAACAACACAGACAACAGACACATCTCTAAAAAAGTATCCCCAGCTCCGTCACACCTAAATACATTTAAAAAACCACTAGTTAACCAACTCTGTACAAACTCTGGTTTGCTGGGATTGGAAGTGCGCAGCTACTGCGGCAGATCGACCGATCATCCGTTAGCAGTTAGCAGATAACTTAAACTTCGTAACACGATAAAAACTCTGGCATGAGAAAGGTCACAGCTCACTATCACCCCGCAGTGACACACTTCCCTCTATGTCAGCAAAAGTAAAAACACAAGTCATTCCCTCATCTCTTATCACATTGGACGCAAGCCAATACAAACTACCAAACCATAAACATACATGGACCATACATCCCTCAGTGCCACAGTCAACACACACATGGTTTAGCTCCATGTGGAGATTATGAAATATAATCTATAATATAATTAGCTCTCAGAGTTTCCACTGCTGTGTGAAATGAACGGACAGGCAGGCCAGATTAGACAGGAGTGGAAACTATATGGCCTACATTAAATATATGAACAAAATATATGTATGTATATAACTATAGATTCAGTATACAATAAAAGGTTTAAAGAATATATTAGAACAGTCCAAAATGTTCAACACAATGAATATACCAAACAACTACCAAGCTATTGTTGGTTTTAATAATACCTGGGGCCTCATTTATAACGCCGTGCGTAGGATTCACGTGGGAAGGTTGCTTACGTAGTAGAAATCCAAAAAATAGGTACAGAAATGTTCCGACATTTTCCGATTCACCAAACATTGCGCACCGGCGAGGAAAGTGCGTACAGCACGTCCTACACCGGTTTCCCTTTATAAATCACAACCGACTCGAAATGCGGTGCAGCTTTTGCGGGCTTCACGTAACGCCCATATTTGCCTATAAATAGTCAAAGAAACGCCCATTCATTCATTCATTCTGACTGACTTTATGAAGAAGATCGCAGGAAATGACGACAGAACAGCTAAAAAAAGACATCTCACACCGTGTCAGATTTTGGTTATTTTGGGGAGGTCGAGATAAATCATATTGTTTGGTGGATGCAGTTTGAACAGAGTAGCAGCATGGAGGTCGGATCGTCACCAAAATAAATAAATAAATGGCCCGAAAAAGGTTAATGACAAAAACAATACACATAGCCTTCCTCAGGCAGTGTGTTTGTACCGGGGACAGGAGACAACCCCTTGATGAGAAACTGTAAGAAATGATCGGGGAATCCCTCCGGAGTGGAGTCATGACGACTGGATCTGAATTATGTTTTTGTATTTGGTGGTTTGTGTTCCAGTTGTCGATCAGATCCTTTATCCACCAGTTAAAGGAAATACAACTAATGTGTTGTGTTATATCAGCTGTACAATTTACCACATATGGTGTTCTTAGTTTCCATACATCCTGTGTTTTACGAGCGACTTATCAAGTCTTGGCAAACGGCATAAAACACGATTAAACATGATAGTATATAAAACCATGCTCGTATCTACAACCTATATAAATGCAAAACGGCGTCAGTTTAGACGTAATTCTGTCCTCCTGCTTGCCGCATCATTTATGAGAAAACATTTCATAACATTAACACAACATATTCGAGGTGGTTTTCAATAACATATCCGTATTTATTTATTTATCCAAGTTACGTTTTTGTGTGCACTGAGGAGTCGCAAACAGGCGTTTGTTTAATCATTTTAAGATTGGCTTTAATGAATGTTTGAAAATGAATTCTTCATATATGATAAATGACAAATGAGAGGTAACATTTTATTTATGGTATTATTTCCACATGCCAACGGTGTCGCAGTTTCTCGTCTCTCCCGTTTTTGTGCTTAGTGCGTACGCATGGGTTAGAGTTTGCGTGGAGGACCGCACATTTTCCCGTCAAGTTAGTATTTTATAAATCGCAAACATTGCGTAGAAACTGGCGTACGCCATCTTTTGAGCGTATATCCCTTTATAAATGAGGCCCCTGATCATTCTGACCATTAGATTGTATTGCCCCAGTAACATAGGTGAAACACTGCCCCCTATATCTTTGCAGCAGGTGGATCGAAACTACACTTCATACCACCTTTTGTAGTTCATTTATCATATGTATTCCAAACGTATTGCTTGCATTGCATTCACAGTAGCCAGTTTTACGCACGGTGTGTGTTTTTCTCCAGCGGTTAAAAGCAGCATAGTAAAGCTGCAGCATTATTTGGGGTGTGTGGATGGAGGAGTTGTAGGAAGCGCATTGGACGGTGGGGAATGGTCACATGACACTGTCAGCATGTTCGATTTAAAAGAAAGGGAAGGAGAGATTAGAGCTTCAGATGCGGGCAGATATGTGCGGAGGATCTGCCTGAACTCACATCTCCTCTGTGCTGCCTCCAGCAGGCTGCTGAACAGGGACACATCCGCTTTTAAACAAACCAACAACCTAAATAAAAAACGCTATTCCACCAATGCGACAATTAGACATTCCCTCCCTTCAGCTTTTTCTAAATTAAAACGCCTCCCGTACCATTTGTGGCGTTTATCATCCAGAGCACCATCAAGGAAGCGCGTCCAGAACGAGCTCCTCTCATAATTCTCCGAAAAAGGTAAGAGAAAATAACTTTCTAAAGGAATCATTTAGTCATAATTGTGTTTGCCCTGTGAGAGCAATCTCGCGATGTTCCGCGTGGTCGAAAGCAATCGCACAACTGGACAAGTGTTGATTTTTTTATTGAAATATATAATCGATACATCTCATTTGGGTGAGCATGTGCACCTGACAAAGGAGATAAGAGAAAACTGCGTCAACAGTACATTTATCAAAACAATTATGCAAATTGCTTGCAAAGGAATGTTATTTATGACTTTGGGTAATAAGACTACTTTAACTACAGCAACCTAATTAACCATTTGATGTGTGATCAGCCTGTGCTAGGAAATGCTTAATCTCCATTTCCAATTAACAATCCACACATAATGTATTAAATATAGGAACATGCTTTGATTTTAATTGCTTTAACATGCAGAGACAATGCTGATTAAAGCACCAATTAGTATTTTCTTCTTTGCTGTATTTTACTGCAGTAGTTCTCTATGGCAGCAGTGTGTCCAAAACTCGGATCATTGCAAATAATCTTATAAATACATCACAGAGCATTCTTCTTTATATTCTTCTTCCTACATGTGAGGTATCACCATATCCAATGAAAGAGGCTATCTGGTGGTTGAAGGGATAAGCTTTTGGTTGGAGTGCTTCTGGTTTGAATCCTTTCTTTGGAGGAACCAGAGCAGGGAAATGTGATGGAGAATTTGCCATCAGATTGTAGTGTCTCTGAGCAAGGCACATGACAGCTGGTGGCAGGATGTTGTAGTGCTTGGGGGCTCCTGTGTGAACAGTTTTAAGTGATCGACTGTCATGCGTATAATTTGATTATTATTATGTCAGACTTTCAGTAGAGGGATGTGAAATGATGACATGGATATGTTTCATCCCTTCATACAGCATGCAGGCTACAGCGGATATTTCCTGGCTGCTGGTTTGTCACATCAGAAAATAAATAATAGTGTGTCTGTCTGCACCCTGTCGGCTACCAGCACAGTCAGAGGTCCAACCTCTGGTCTTCGGTGTCCTGGAGGCCCAGCAGGGTGCAGCCACTAACATGACCTTACTGCACACTGGGTTTCCGCTCCATCACCTTTTACTGAATGTCCAAACATGCTCTCCTGTTCTTGTGTGAATGTGACAGACATTGTACAGCACCATAGCCATTTACTCTCTCCTTAGTTCAAGGTTATGATCTATTACTTGTTTACCTTTTTATATGCTGAAGTCGTTTTATCAATAGTAAATTATTAAGAGAACCACCTTTTGACACAAAACCTAAAGATGTTAAGACTTTGATATATGTAATCTCTGGTCAACACAACAGAATAATGATAGCCAAATATCAGAAGATTTATATTAATTTACATTTATAAAAAAAGGATGCCAATGGAGGAGTTTGTAACTACCAACACGTATCTTTACACGTATCACACTTATTATGTTGCACTTATTGGGTGAACCAAACAAAAAGAAGCACAATTTGGATTTAATTAATCAAATTCAAACCTTTTTGCTTAAATAAAAGCTTTTGTTAATGTTGCAGCAGATACGCTGTTGCTCCTCTATTGACACGTCTTTAATTTAAGGGGATAATGTGTTTTGAGTAATCCTAACAACTTTCAGTGTACAGTTCCTCTTGATCAGGCATTATTCAACTTCGGGACTCTTTACACACTTATACACTTTTGTTCTGTAAAGTGGAGCCTCCAGTCAAGCTTTGTTATGTAACATTATCCGATGAAATATAAATATGTTATGACACCCGGCCAATAATTGCTAACACTTGTTCCTTTTATTTAAAGTATCATAATTGCCTGTAACTCTTAGAGAAATAATACATTTAATTTAATCAAAGCTGTTATTTATATTTATTCTTTAAAGTGTGCAGTGATCAAATAAACAAACACATGTCTCACAGTCTCAAAGACGCTGCTGTCAATACATTTCCCTTTTGAAAGCTGTTGGAGGACATTGCCCCCTAACTAGTGCTGCGTACCTGGACTCACATTCAGGTTCAGGTCCGGACTCAAGTCCAGAGGTTCACTTATAAGTCCGGACCTGAGCCCATGGCTTGTGTCAAGTTGTGTGAGTAACTAAAGTGAACTTATTGTGAGCTAATTATCAATTGAAAATTAACTCATAATCAACTCCAATTCAAACTCATCAGGTTGATTGTGCTCCCTTCCAACTTGTGTCTACATTTCTCTACAAAGTATACAAATGTAAAAAAAACACTTTTTGCCACTTAGTCTACAAATGACTTATGACAGCAACTACAGTGAACTACTACAAAGTTCAAACATTTATTTAATTTACCAAACTAAAGTAACCAAACAGTCCCTGAGCTGACTGAGCCTAAATCCCTAAAACGTTGCTGAAAGGTAGAGTGGAGAGTAGACTATATGCATTACACTGTTACACACCTACTATACAGTATAGACTACATTGTAGTGACTGTACAGTCAGTGTACTGTACTGTCTGTACACCATGTATTTTCTACAACTTTACATGTGTACATTATACAGTACATACTACATACATAGTGATGTACATACATACTGTTAGAAATTAAAATCAATGTTGATATGGCGTAATTTTGAATTAAATACACTATTTAATTTAAATCAGTTTTATTCTGAAAAAAACGGAAGTTCACACTATTAACTTAATACTTTTATTCAGAAAATTCTTCACTTTCGGTTAGCATTAGCATGTGGCGAAATGCTACGTTTTCAACCCGTGAATCGAAGGTGAAATTACATGTGATGTTGTACACTGAGCACACTGGGATTAGCACTCATTTATTGACGCTGAATAACGTTTATCAGGGAATGTTTAAATAACCACAGACACCAGAATATACGTAAGAGCTAGTTTTTTTTGAGAGTCCAAGTACCGGTTCCCGACGTTCCGGTTTTAACCGGACTTGAACCGAAACTTTTTACAAGTCCAGTACCGGTTCGGCTTACCGGTACGCAGCACTACCCCTAACCATGCTCTGACATTTAAACATTACTCACATTAGCTGGTTTACAGATGCAAATGGCCCAAAACGTTTCCATCAGCTGTATGTTCAAAAACCATGCAAATATTATACAAAAATGTACCCAAACACATGCAAATGAGAATAAATTCCCCAACCTGAAGAAACGTGCAGAGTATTTACAGAAAGAGCTGCGAATTAAAAAAAAAAATCCGCAAATACAAAACACTGTGAATAAAATAAAATAAAAGGCACACAACGGAAACGAGAACACTAAAAAGTGATGCACCCAGCTGGGACTGGCATGCTTGTTGACGTTCGGGGATTATAACGTTGAAAGTGCAGCGTGTCTCTCGCAAAGGAAATGTTTTTTGGCCGTTGTAGTGCGTTTGCACCTGTTGGCCACCGTAGGGATGTGCCCAATCGAACAGATATTTTATATACAGCAATGTCATCAACAATCATAACAAAGTGCACACTGCGGTTTTCTTCTTTTTCCACATCTCTTTGTCTTCACTTATCAACTATAGCCTCGTTTACAAATCAGTTAAATCTGTTTTTATATTAAAGAACAAAAAACTATAATGTAGTGATTTCATGCATCGAAATGTAACCTTCACTTGTGAGAATACTTCTTTTTTAATACTTTAGGTTTACCTGACCTTCCTTAGTGCCAAGCTATTGTTGTGTAGTATGAGCATTTGGCTGTTGGAGCCTTAATGTTCTAAGAAGTCTATTTATGGGTGGCCTAAGGCCATCATCTCTGTGTTTTGCCATCGTTGGAGGATACAAAAATAGTTTATATTAGAAAGACGAATCACTGTTTACCTAACAGATTAATGAGCTCTCCTGTTGACTCCCTCGAAAGACTCTCCTGCTGCTGTATTGAAGGAAGATCGATGCCACTGTTGTACAACAGGAATCTATTGATTCACAGCACTCTGTTACTCACAGTTATCAATGTGAACAGTCCAGTTTATAGCTCTCCTGCTGTATGTTATAGGGCAGTGGTTCCCAAACTTTTTGTGCCCAAGGCACACCAAAGGACAAGTAAAAATCTCAAGGCACACCTATTGTGCAAAATAGCCCTTATAGCACGTGTTATCACTCATATCATGTAAAATATCTGTAAATGTGCATAATTATTTACTAATGCCAAATAAAATGTGACAAAGACAACTATATTACTCATGAAATATTTATTAACGAAATATTTCAGAAATTATTTTGAAACTTTATCAAATTAGGTTTCATCAAAGCAGCAACACACTCATTTAAACCAGACAGGTCACAACATTAAAAATGAGGCAAAGGAAACTCAGCAGAAATTCAGCACAGATAACTGTCAATGCAAGGAAGCTGCATTGTCCATGGTCCTGAACTACAAATTATAAATGTAACATTTCAGCAATCAGCATTGAAACATGTGCTATTGTAAATATTTTTGCCGACTTACAAATTAGTGAGATACATGTGCGTGTCGGGGCGCTGAGGAGAGGGCCACTCGCAAGTCCTGTTCAACAGAGAGCCGTGACCTCCTGTTGTTCTTCATGTAAATTAGAGTAGAGAACGCCACCTCCAGAGATGGGGTTGTTACTAAAAAAATGTAATATATTACATATTACTTTTTTAAAAAAAAGTAATATATTACACTACTTCGTTACTATCTACATAAAGTAACTTGTTACTTTACTCGTTACCTTACTCGTCGAACACGTACGAACTGCGCATGCGTGAGTGGCAATCACTTTCCTTACCAGCAGGCGGCGGTAGTGTGTATTTGTCATTCAAAACAGGCAACAACCGGAAAACAGAGAAGAAGAACAGACTGCATGATATAAACAAACAACAAATAGCGTGTGCGTTAGCTTCACCTTAGCATGTGTTCTTTGCAGGTGCTTGTTGAGGTGTGGTGTTTCCAGCAGTGGATAACAGCTTCTGGCCTGGACACAGTTTGCACCTCACCGTCACATTCCTGTCTATTCTTCGGACGAACTCAAAGTAATGGGCATACCTCCACCCCTCGAAAGTTATCGCTAACTCAGCCATGTTTATGCAGCACTGCACGTGGAGATGTGGACGCGCAAATCGCGCAGATTACGTACATATAAACCTACAAAGTACTGATATAGTAAATTAAAAAATAATAATTTTTGTGTAGTTGTATATTGCAATAATAATGTATGGTTGTCACAAAATCCCACGGCACACCCGGACTTGCCTCACGGCACACCAGTGTGCCGCGGCACACCGTTTGGGAACCACTGTTATAGGGTACGGACAAATGGCCTGTCTTCTATTATTCATAAGTTAGACCGGCAGCTCTCCCCCTTGTGACATCACACGCGGGTGGTCTTTTTTTATGCGGAAGTAAAAATGTCTTACAAAAACGACACCAGATGTCACTGTAGTGTATATTTATGTATATTTTTTTGAAAATCTAGTGTATACATCATTTGCCTACACATTTATTCTCTGGTGTCTCTAACCTGCAAGTTGCTCTTTAGTGTAATTTGGCATGCTTTTATTTTGAAGGCGAGTTTACGCTGTTTTGGTAAAACTAATGAAAAATATGACAATTTTTGTAGAATATCTTAGGCCCTCAGAGAGGGCCTATAGGGTCCTGACGGCTCGCCACTGGGTGTCTGTAATTATTGAGACTAATGGACCACGGATTTTACAAAAAAAAAATGATTATAGGTCTGAGTTACTCCAGTCTATCTATTTTGAGTTTGTTTGATAACAAATATATATGTTTTGAACTGAACATACCTACATCTAATAGAACCAACATGTCTATGTGATTTTAAATTAACATGATTTGTTTACGTTGATGCAAGGGGGGGAAATTAATTGGATTTAATTATACCAGCTAAAAAGCATGGCTTTTAAATGAGCAAGATTCACTTAGTTTGACCTGACGTGAATGTAATGCATTGGTTTAATGACACCTGCTAGTTTGAGACGTATGCCGTCGTAATCTATCGCGAGGCACACCACGGAGGAAGACCGTAGCACACACGAGGGAGACGACGATAGCCATGCATGTGGTAAGTAGTCCTATCTAGATTATGTATTGACAAGGTCTATAAATATGAAACATTGTTGGTATGAGGTAATATCATACACCTACCGTGAATATTGACCCGTGAAGTCAGCTTAATTGATGTTAATTGATTTTGATATGTTTCATGGCTAGCTAGCTAGCTTCTTGGCTTATCCTGTGCACGGCGCCTTGCTGCCATGCACTCCAAAACACCATATTTCCATTTTTGATCCAAACCAAAAGATGTCATAGTGCCAGCACGTCATATCAATTAGAAATCATAATACAACACTAGATTTATGTAAGGGCTAGTGGAGCAATAACTACTGGAATGCAGGGGTGTAGTGCGACCACAATTCACTGAACTAGCAGCCAGGAAAGAACAACAAACAACTTGGTAAGGTACATAATGAAAAAGTACATCTGTTTTACAGTACTGTTTCACATGGGTATTTTTCAGAAATGTATCCACACACAGATTTAGTTCCTAATTTTGCTCTCAAAGTGCACCAGATTGATGCATTTAACTTCAACATTTAAAAAAAAAATCTTGAACATAATTCACATTCAGCATTGGATTACCGTAATTTAGCCTAGCACTTAAAATAATAGGTTCTAGCCCAAATTATATTGCACTTGGAGTTGGCATGCTACTGCAGATTAACCTAACCATGTCTGTTAATCACAGGTGTCCTGGGAACAAACACATTGACATTGCTGGCAGCAGGGTAACCTCTTCTTACTGGTGGTAAGTAATCAGCATTTTATTTTATTTTTTACCAAGTTTGAAGTTTGTGCACATTGTAATCTTAAGTACTGCTTGATTTACATCAGTTAATGACTAAAACATATAGGCGCATATAGGCTATGTTATGGTGGTTGCCATAAAATATAATAATACTTTATTTGATTTTCAGATTACAAGAGTACATGCAAAGATTGTGGTACGTAAAGCCAGTTGAGTAGCACTTGAAATGTTTGGCTCTATGAAACCTGATGTACTTATATGATTCTGTTTTCTTCAAGGTTGTGTCTTCCTGGTCGAATGTACTTATTGTAAGTCGCTTTGGATAAAAGCGTCAGCTAAATGCAATGTAATGTACGTCAGTGTCTTCTAGGTTCCTGTTGTTGAAGCATTTCAAGCTAAGACATGGCCATTATGGTCGTAATTTTCTATATCCATGCGCCTATGCCAGTTGTCCATGCACATTGAAGACTTGGAACAATATTTTAAGTCACATTTTCTGAAACCATGCCAAACAAACATCACATCAGCACAGCAGCGTATATAATTATCCACATTTCACTGTCAGGTGTGTGTGCATGGAATTCAATTGCAACAGAGAAGGAATATTTCATTCATATAAATACACATTTGAGGAGGAATGAAATGGTAACATGTATGTTTCTGGGTTGTACATTCCAAACAAATATTCTTGGTCATTTGTATGTGCAAGCAGGACCGCCCCCCCGGCAGTTCCACCAATTAGGACCCCCGTCCTTGCCAGTTTGCTCCATTATTATGCAGATGTCTTCGTGTTCAAAGGTGTTAACATTTTTGTTCCCTTAAAATCTGATCAGTGCATAGCTTGTGCATAGAAAGGACATTCACTCACTCACTCACTCACTCACTCACTCACTCGCTCCCATTTTCACAAAAATCTCTCATCTCAATCAGGGTTACAATGCCTACATTTACTCATGGGACATAACAAGGAAAGGGATTACTGTAAAGCATAGCTGTGCCTTTGCTGATATGATTTGTGTTTATCTTTAACTTAAGTCCCATTCTCCTGTGTTCCATTTTGTTCTGCTTTTTGTTTTATCATGGCAACTTAATCCTTATATTTAATCTCTTTTTCCTTCTGAGCAATTTGCAGTGCAGATAATTTAACATATGAGAGGTGAAAGAAATCAGACTGTGCTTAATAATAAATTTAAACCAGTAGAAATGCTGCAGTGCAATCTTTTCAAACATCCAGAACACCTTGTTCCACAGATTGGTGTCTACAATAATCGTACTTTAAAATGTTACTTAAAAAAAAAGTAATAAAACAACATTTTTGGAGCAGAATTGTCTTCTATAATTTCCTCATTTATTTCTTTGTGTTGAACTGCTCCCCCTTCAGTGAAGCACCCCTCGCAGTCTTTTTTGTGGTGTTATACATCTGAGGAATAGAGTCCCTCTGAGCCGTTATAGAAAGGGAACTTGTTTGGTATTCTGTGGTGCTGCCAGAGATCCCATTTCATGTAACGGCTTTATTGCCAAAGAAGCACTAGACCAGCTTGATCGTTTCCTTCCTCCGCCAATAGTAAAGCTGCTTTAATCTGGATATGTAATGAACGGCTAGCAGCCAACTTTGCTCTCTCAAACACAGGTCAGAAGGTTTTCAGGAAGATTTGTTTTCCCTTGAGCCTCGGATTTGTTCTTTGATAGCTTTTGCCACTGTGGTTCACAGTAAGATGGAATCCATTATCCTTCAGGTATCAGCTCTGTGGCTGAGGCGTTATCAAAAATCCTCCACTTTCATTTCATTCCTGTTTGCCGGGCAAGACAAGGTGAGGACATTATCACACTTTCAACAACATTTCTATGAGTTTAACAAATCCCTTCATCTTCTCATCTTCAGCTGGAAAATGAGTGGATATGAGGCTTTAGTCGAGTCTTCTGCTCCGCCGTCCTCCTGAGGAGCAGCCCTGATGCTCGGAGAGCGTGAGAGAGAGAGGCCGGTTTCAATTTGCGTGTGACAGTTTGTGGAGAGGTTTAGAGGATCACTATTGGGCATCTGTGAGACATGAGCAGCAGCAATTCAATATCTTAATAGCTGAGATCTGAACCCATGAGTGGGAACAACTTTAATCTGCAGATTGTGATGATGGTAAAGTCTGAGCCCTTGACTCAGCTATACTGCTTTCTGTCTTCATACAGTAATTGTTTTCCTCCCAACAAAATATACAGACACTGGCATACAGACAGCCATAAATGTGTTTATCTGGCTGCTGTATAGCTCCACATTCTATCAACACACTCAACACATGTGTGTCTTAAATATTTCTATTCAGCTTTAAACTATCTGCTAGCTGTTTGAATAGATATGTAATAGTTTAGATTTTTATTGCACTTTTCCAAGTGCTCAAAGATGCACTACCCCACTGAGCCACAGCCGCCCTGATGTAAAATGAACACCAACGGGATGTTCAGGTTCCCTACACAAATCTTATTACACGTCTACTTACTAAATAAACCAACGACTTGACTCACAATACTGAATTATACATTATTTTATTGATTCTTTCGCTAAGAAAAAATGGTCCGTTCCAGTATGGATTTTTCCTGCAAAGGCTCTCTCTGTAGTAGAGTAGCCTTGGTTTGAACTCTAGTGTGTTATATTAAAAGGAAAAGCCTGTTTTTCAGGCTGCTACAGAAAACAGAATGACGGTTTGAAATTAGGTTTAACGAGTTCTCATTTATCTCTCATACATCTTCCTCAGTAATCATGTTTATCACAATTTAGAACATAAACAGCGATTGGTAAAATGAAATTGGTTATGAAACGTTTGGTCCCATGCAGTGGGAGCCTTTACAGTAAATAGCACAAACATTAGCAGCCCGGGGTTATGTGCTGGGGTGGAGCATGACGCATCCTTATGGTCTATATTTGTAAAAGAATCCACATACATGCTGTAACAAGGCAGTAGCATTTAGAGCGGTGGATCACAGGGTCGGCTGGTGTTGTGTCAGTAATAATCATGTGTGTTAAACTGTGCGATTACAGTATGTCTTAGATTAATTCACTAAGCTTTTGATTGTGGCAAGATCAACACGTATAATACTTAACTATCATTCAAATGACCAGGCAACTAAGTGCAGTCAAATGAGCATTTGTGAGATTTATACATAATTGGGAATGAGGCCTATACATGCTAAATATTAACTTTATATTACGCTGAGATTCCTGCCCTCTGGATGTAAAAGATTCAAGTTTGTAGCTCTGTGATCACTCTGATTGGTGTGATTTATGGTTACAGTGATGTCACAGTTCTCCCTAAAGTACACTTTTTCATTACTGCAGCAAAAAGAGAAGTTAAAGCCCTGCATGGGAGCAACAACAGGATTTACAGCAGGTGTTTCAATTATAATCTAGAAGAGCTCCGTTTAGTTCTCTCCGCGTTAAGAGGTAATTGCAACGGGAGATCTCACTTCCCAGAGGTCCAAAGAGTGAATCATTTTCTTGAGAATGTTGTCAGAGACCCAGTTCATAAAAATACAAGGGCTTCCATCAGTGGGATAGGCTCAATTTCCATTGTTTTACCTAATTCGGCAAGAGCTTAATAACAGACATACTGTACATTTAGGAGTTGTTCCTACTTTAAGTTAGTGCTTTTCTGCTTGCTGTCCCCTCAGCTTGCATTTTTTTCTTTTTGGAGAAACTTCGAGCAGCAGCTCCTGGATAATTGTATTCACTGGTACTGTTATTTTTTTGAAGTATACGGTTGGCTTTTGCCATATTTCCAAACATTTGTTATGACTTACTCAGTCCTTCATAGATGACTACAACAAATGTTTACTAGAGATTGCAGTTGCTTGACATACAATGCATGATAGAGTAGTTTTGGTTTTAGCAAACAGTTGCACATCTAGACAATATAAAGAAACGCAGCGTTCTAGTGGAGTCGTTACCACCAACTCCTGAGGGGATTATCTCTTTACCTGCTAAATGCTCCAATGCGTTCACAAGATTCTACCCGTCCTTGCATTTTGAGTGGGTCTAAGCAGCCAGAGTACAGTGCGTTTATTAGAGTTGTTTTGCCGAATGCAGTTGCTGATGAGAATGGTGAAACTGAACCAAAACGGTAAAGTTGTGGGCCATAAAACTTGAACAATTAGCTGAAAGACTCTTGGTTCATTACTAGACTGATCCACTCTTTCCTTCTGCTGAGAGCTGAACAGTACTCATTGATCTGGCAGCATCTGTTAAGTGAAATCCTTTGCAGCCTCTCTGGGAAATACCTGCTATGTAAACAAAGACCCTTGTGCCGTGTCTCCGGGAAGGGAAAAGGGTAATGGACATAACGGGAACTGTTTAAAGGTGAGGAGGCAGGAATGAGTTCTCTGATAAGAGTCATCATGGCTCTCTGGGGCTTATGGGCAATGTTGGCTGCATTATCCCGAAAACATTACTCATGCTGCATAAGGACCTTGGACCTGTCATCTCGGTAATTACGTAGAGTAATGACGGCCACATTCACACATACAAGCCAAAAGAAAGCCAAAAATACACTAAGTCCTTGCAGGGACGGCAAAGTGTTTACCTGCTGGCCAACAGCGTCACCATCATCCTTCATGTGTATTATTATTTATGAATACGTTGTTTTTGTTGCCAGCAGCCCAACTATAAATCGTGAAGCCATACACAACGTGGTTTTTATTGAGTACAATTTTATAGAAAAATCAACAGAGAAAGAAATATTTCTGAGCTTACATTCAACCATCAAGTTTTCAAAAACCTGTTATTTTGTTGTCATTTAAATAAATAAGAACTATAGAAATCGGCCACTTGCAAATCAATGGCTCATACATTTTACATCGGGAAGTATTCAGTAATCACAAGAGAACTTAAATTGCCTTGGCTGTCGATGACAAATGACGTATGTTTCACATCCAGCTTTTCTTAAGGGAAAGAGTAAAGTAGAAACAATCCAATCGATCCCACTTTGGTTCTAATATGGTCTCTGCAGGTAAAACAACAAGCTGAAGTTAGTTTGCGAATCCCCAATTGGACACATTTTACTCACTGTTTATCGGTTAGAGGTTAGTTTAAAGTTTGTGTTAAACTAATTCTAGTTTCCTGAGTGTATTGATATTGCAGCCTGGTTTTGTCTGAATACACTGAGAGTTGTATCCATGACACATAGGCAAAATAAGGGGAAATAAACAGTGCTTGGAACAAGTGCCATTAATTCATCCTGCTTTATTTTTCCTTTGTAAGAACATATCTCAATCATCTGAGGCAAAAGGAAGACACATGTTTTATGGACGGGTGCTTCTGCTGGTGGAAGCTCTGCCTGTGTAGTGCTGTGATTAATGGCCAGTATTTGAGAGAAGCTACTGGTGTAAATCTCAGCCCTATTTTTATGTAAACCTCTGCCTGTCAGATGTAATAAAATCTGAATGCTGCATCCATGCCAGGGCCAGATAGTGCATTGATGCAGTGTATGATGACGTATTTAGAGGGAGAAATGTGAGGTTGGGAGAGCTTAGACATCACTTCCAACCCTGCAGGAGACGTGAGTCAGCCCTCATGACGATCGTACCCATCTCCAAAAACGTCCCTTTTGTTTTTGTCAAATTACTGTTTCTCTGCGACAGAAATGCAGATTTTTATAATAAAGTTACTCTTGACTCATTGGGCGATAAGTCACTGAGGTTATATAAAGTTAGATTTGTTAGTTTTATGGAAAAGTTATTGAATGAGACAAGACGGTGACCATGAAGAGCAACCTAGTATTGTCTCATGCTTTAAGGTAAAACAATGTTCCTCTAGTTTTTTTACATAACGCATGTAGGTTTTTAAAGGGCCCCTATCATATATTCTTGGGTTTAAACGTTCCTGTAATCTGTTTTCGTGTCCGTGTATAACCTACAGTAAAGTCAATGTTGATTTATTTAAACTTTTGTGTGTGACTTAAAAAACAAGAGCGTTTTTATTTTAAGCAAAACCTTTACCTTGTATTTAACCTGACACCACAGGTTTAAAACCACATGTTTAATCCTGTAAATCAAGTTTTATAGGATCGGAATGGGGGAGAAAGAGTTGTAATACACGCATGCCCTATCTTTTTATTAGAGACTTATCGGTTTGAGCAAATGCAATCTGATTGGATAAATGCTCTCAGAGTAGCGGTAAAACTACATTGACAAAGTTAGTTCCTATCAGTTTATTAATCACATATAGCAATAACGAAAAACACATCTATATCTAGAAAATCAAATGTTCTGATAATGACTATCTCTAGGCCAGTAGAAAGCCTTGCTCTGCCATTGTCACCTCTCCTATCACTCCTTATACTCGCTCACACAGCCCTGCAGAGAGCACGCCGTTGTGAAATGTCAGCGAGATAAGCAACATTGCCTTGCTGCTCCCCAGAGAGCACAGAGCGGAGGAACACACAATTACAGTAATGAGGAGTCTGCGCTGTGGCCCCACACAGCAGGCATACCTCTGTGATTACAAGGAGCAGTATACATCAGGAGGGAACCACGAAGGTGAGGGACCTGAGCTATGCCGGAATGTTTTATTTCATACTCTCCCGCCTCATGATGACAGTCTATCATAACTGTGCCAGGGTTGGCTGTGATTGATTCCGCTGTAAGCCTGTCATTTGACGGCACGACGATAACCTATATGAATCACATTTATGGGAAATACCTGTTCAGTCGTGAGTTGGCGGGAATTGGATTCTGATGTGATTTCAAAATGGCGAGTGGTTTTTCCAGGACCTCACAGTTGAACTCTCATACTCTTGAATGCATATACTGTACAGTGTTAGGGCAACATATCCAACACATTACCAGTAACATGTAATTAGTTTGAATGAATGTACAGTATGTTCTCACATTTATGCTGTTGAACTGACACTGTTACAGTGCTTCCTGACCTGAGTAAGAAGCTGAGAACGGGCCAGGATGTTACTTCCTTTACTTTGAGATATTTTGGTGTCATGATCCTCTCTTCTGCACAGCTTACTAAAAGAACCATTGTCTGTGTGACGGGTCTCTATTTGTC
This sequence comes from Gymnodraco acuticeps, assembly GCF_902827175.1. NCBI lineage: Eukaryota > Metazoa > Chordata > Actinopteri > Perciformes > Bathydraconidae > Gymnodraco > Gymnodraco acuticeps. The sequence continues at coordinate 544,283 of NW_022992206.1, read as the reverse complement.
CGTTCACAACACTGGCCTAGTCGGTTGGGTTAAGCTCCAAAACTTTAATAACAGCAACAAAACAAAAAATAACGAACCAGCACAACTTAAACAAAATAAATAAATGTCCAAATCAAACCGTCCATCACTCATCAGAGTAAACATGCTCTGGTGTTGCCTTCTCTGCAACCATCTCCTGAACATGTCCCAGCTGTTGCCTTCATTGCAACATTCTTCCGAGTCCTCCTCCAGGGCCAAAAACCGTCCATTTTGAACCCATAGCCCCTCCCACAGGCTTACCGTCAACAGGTGACGCAATTACCTCAAACCACATTGTCAACATAAAAAATCCAACCCAAACATAAAACAGGTCAACCACCTCTTAACATAATCATTTAACAAATTAACAAACACACAATAAATAATAAATTGCATGGTTCATTTCAGGAATTTAAAACACGGAAGTGATGCGCCTTCCCCTTTTTCTCCGAAATGTTTGGTGTGTGTGTCGGCTGTCAGTGGCGGAGTCAGTCACTCTGTGACCCGCTCCGTCACAGTCTGATTGATGAGGGGTAGATGACAGTTAATCGGACAGACATATTAAAATGAGAGTGTAAGACTCCAATATAGTTTTTACAGATTCAATGATTAAGTTCTTCTAACATTTCCTTTTAAAAACCAGATCACTGTTGAACATTTATTATTATTATATTGCTTTTTTGGTGTGACAACGCTGTGGTCACTAAAATAGCATTCCTACACAGATGTTGAAAAAGATGATGTTAAGAACATAAAAGATAAGAAGTCCTTTGTTTAGAGAATCATTGTAGTTTGGGTTAAATTACAACATTTTAACAGTTAGAGGCATTATGCTCATTTTCAGATCATATAGGTATTTTAGGCCTCTACTGTGACATGTCTCCATGCTCTAATGTTCAAAAAGCTCTTTATTTCTCTCCTGCTGCCTGTGCTGCAGCACCTCTTTTCACCCTCTGTCTGAAACCAGAGCCCAGTTTGCTCTGATTGGTTAGCTGACCTGCTCTGTTGTGATTGGTCTACCGCTTAGAGATGTCCCTCCCCTTAGTCTATCATGTACAATGTGTTTGGGAGCTACCCCATAGAAGTGCGAGTGTTACATACAGTAGTGATTGCGGTTCAGGCAGGGAATTTTGAATTTGAACCTTTGCAGACCAGTTGCATGCATCAAAAACATATCACACTAAAGAAAGGGATTACCCCAAAAGCACAATAGGGCCTGTTTTAAGACACAATTGTGATCATGATTATAAAACACATTTCAATATTCTTAAGGGTTAATTTTTTCCACTGGGGGTTTCATTACAAGCTCATCAAGCTGGATTTGGGGCTGATTTTGGCAGTTAAATTAGTACCTTGAACAATAAGAATAAAACGTAGAAAGAACTACCAACATGTTACCCAGCATAACCCTTTCAATACGTAAATAGAGTTTATTCAATTTTCCACACTGACTTTCTTTGAATCATCGCTCCACAAAACATAACCCTCAGGTGTTGTATTCTGTGAATAAGAACACTCAATTATGAATACTTCGTTTACTTCGACATGTTCCCTGTTTTCATTTTCCACCTTCTGGCTACTCATTGTTTCTCCCTCTCACCCTCCAATTGTTTTCCACGCCTTCAGCTTTCAGGGACATCTGCCTTTGCAGCCCCAGCCTGGGCATGTTTTTATTTCCTTTATTGTTGCATTTGTAATCCTAAGGGTGTGCTTAGTCATTATATCAAAATTAAAACAATATTTAATACTCTTAATATTCTTAATAAGCATGTGGCTGTCTTGACTCCAGCACATATTCAGAAATCCATTATTTATTGACACACTGCAGTTTCTGAGCTTTATTGATTTAAAAAGCTAATGTTTCAAATGCCTCAGAAACAGAGCTGCCCACACCCACTGTGTTGGTTCATCCTCTGCCCTGATTCGATCTGTGCTTTCTGCTAAGCTGTGTGTGAGCAATGCTTTCTGCAAGCGTTGTGCTTTAGTGTAGGTGGTGTTGTTGAAGTTTAAATCTGGGTTTTTATTTGTGTCTGAACTTTACAAACAACATACATTATTGAACACGATGTCCAGTCACAGTTTGCAGGAGATCTTTAGGCATAACAAGAGGAGCAACAGGAGCAGTGTTTTCCATTTTGGCAGTGTTTGCGTTAATAAATTAAACTGAATCTTGGACTGACATAGAATCTAATGAGGAACGTCTCACATTACCCCAAACCCCTGACAGGTTGTAGGGTTTAGCACTTTGTACCTGTCACACTGCTATACTAAAGCAATTACATGCTGTATTAGGCACTGTGCAGAGTCAAAAGTGTAATTCTACTTTGAAAATGAATCTCTTAATAGCAGACACCTTTCCCTGTGAGTATGCATTTCAACCACTGTTAGTCTTGTATAAAGGATATACCATCTCATTGATTGATTTCCAAATGTGATTATAAAAGTACCCTGACTTCACCCTTTTCTCTACTGAAGAGGCCCTGTTTGCCTTTGGGTGTTTTCCCTTCCCCTCCTGTAGTGTGTTACATAGGTTTTTGTGCATGTAAATGGTCTGCAAAGGCTTAAATCCCAAAGGGAGTTTCTCTTGCATCCACTCCCGCCTGCCTGAAACGCCTTAATTTAACTCCTTTGTTTTCTCCTAGAACATAGTGACATCACTATGTAACTTATGTTGGCTAGCCCTCCAACACATTGTAGATGACAAGTTTAGGGGTGGGACATTTTTTAGTTGTTGACCAATCACAACAGAGCCGGCCAAAGAGGCCCTATTGTGCCTTTTGGGGTTATCCCTTTCCTTAGTGTGTTGCATATGTTTTGATGCATGTGAATGGTTTACAAAGGTTAAAATTCCCTGCCTGAAACGCAACCATTATGTAACACTTGCACTTCTATGGGGTAGCTCCCAAACACATTGTACATGATAGACTAAGAGACGGAACATTTCCGACACATCTCTAAGCTGTTGAATCACAACAGAAACGGCCAGCTAACCAATCAGAGCAGACTGGGCTCTGGTTTCAGGCAGAGGGTGAAAAGAGGTGCTGCAGCACAGGCAGTATGAGAACAATAAAGACCTTTTTGAACATTAAAGCATGGAGTCATGTCCCAGTAGAAACACAATATACAATTATGAACCTGAGCATAATAGGCCCTCTTTAGAGCTATTAGTTACGATTTTCAAAAAGGGCAGTAACACATTAGGAAAATTGCTATGCCCAAAGCAAGATGATTCCTTTGGGCATAATTAATAAGTGTACGTGTTTAGATGCTGCTAATGTATTGATCGCTATACGTTTGAATTGTCCCCCCGTGAGCTCTCGGAGAGGGTGAACTCTTTTTCTCTAGTATTTTAATACTCTGTGAAGGAAAGCTGCTTATGCAAACAGGCTCCCTTGGTACACCAGATTTATGCAAAAATAGTGTAGGAAAAGGGAGAATATTTTTGTTTATGTTGGTCATTCCTCACCAGCTGCTACCGCACGCAGCATGATGTTTGCTTGTCTTGTGCAAGCTGCTGTTAAAATGGAGCAAACAGGAGAGAACAAAATGGAAATAAGTTGAGATTCGTGATTCTTTAATAAACATAAAAAGGTCATTTGTTCACGGCGCAATCATTGCTGGATTTGTTTTCACCTTTATGTACAGACAATTCATATTTAAATCATGTGTTCTGCTTTCCCTCCACCTAAAATCACGCTTAATTAGCAACGATTTATCTCAATTCTCTCATCAAGATATTGTGATTAAGGTGTTGTTGACTTAATTACCTTCATTCCATTTCCTCCTCAGCGGCATTGGTAAATTAAGATAACTGGACTGGCTGATTAGCCCCACCTCCTACTGCTAATTAGGATTAGTGTGCACAGCCGATATATCATTGATGGTGGTGATAATTATAATGGCTGCGTTGATGGAAATTAGGCCGAGTGAGTGAGACAGTCTAAGGAACAAGCAGTACCAGGTTTAATGGCAAATTAATGTATGTACACTTGAGATGGGTTGAACTCACAACTTGATTGAAAGCAAACATTTTTAACCTATTGAGCAAAACATAATATTGACTATTATTCTCTTGTGTGAGAATATACTTGCATTGAATTAAAAGGCCAGAACAAATTGAGACTCCAATAATCAATAGAACCAGCCCGTTTGAAGCCAGACCATTCGGTAATGTTTGTCCGCCGGAGCTTTTTCCTTACCTTTCTGTTTGCTCTCGGTAAGGATGACCTTCAGAAACTTGCCAATGTTTTTCTGCCAGGTAACTTCTGAAAGGCTGCTCTAATGGCCAGGTATGACTTGTTTACTTGTGGATAAAAAAGAGAAAATACGTAATAATACCATAAAAAGAGGCCAAAAGCAACAGTGTGTTAGTTCATCCCGCAGTACTTCTCTCTGCAACGATTAGCTCAGAATCCATTGTTTACATTTTTTTGTAATGTCTTTTTAAAAGGTAAAACTAATTTTAAAAAAAAATTGGGAATTGACTCTAAATAACAATCACCATGTTTATTGTGATGAAGGAACAAGTGATGCTCATTAATGTGTTTTTTTTCTCCAATAATGGAGATCTATGACACAGAGGAATAAGCTACATCAGGCTTTGGCTACATGGAAAATTAGTAGGATTAAGAGAATGGATGCACTCCCCAGACAACTAGATGCGTTTTAATGTCGCACAGATTAAAGAAGTGATGTGAATTTATTATGAAAAAAAACAACAGAACTACTCAGAAAACCTTCTTAGTAAAACGTGACCACATAAACTGATAAACAAGGCCATTTCAAATGTAAAACTAATATAGCAGATAAAGTCATGTCGCTCAGGTTCTTGCCTCAAAAAGAAAATCATGGCTGTTTCATAATCTATATTTAATAAAGAAGGACTGTACCTGACGTTAATAGACTGTAATATATTATATTTTTATTTATATAATACCTATATTTATTTATATATTGAATTTTTTTTAATGTAGCATGCTGTTTCAAATGATAAACGTCTAATTCAGAAGCGAAACTCCTAAAGCATCAATGTATTGCACATATTGCCAACCAATCATTTGGGCCCTCACCCAGTTACAATTAATATTTTAAGCTCAAGGACAGAATTGTCTCGGTGGCTTAGGCCTGCCATTAACGCACAGTTAAAGCCCTGCCTGTGTTTCCACAATAGAACCGCCAGCTAATTTTCACAGCTCCACTTTAGCAATAATTGATATTCATGATGTGTGGTCTCCATGCTGCCAATTAACTTCAGTGTGTGTGTGTGTGTGTGTGTGTGTGTGTGTGTGTGTGTGTGTGTGTGTGTGTGTGTGTGTGTGTGTGTGTGTGTGTGTGTGTGTGTGTGTGTGTGTGTGTGTTGTGTGTGTGTGTGTGTGTGTGTGTGTGTGTGTGTGTGTGTGTGTGTGTGTGTGTGTGTGTGTGTGTGTGTGTGTGTGTGTGGTGTGTGTGTGTGTGTGTGTGTGTGTGTGTGTGTGTGTGTGTGTGTGTGTGTGTGTGTGTGTGTGTGTGTGTGTGTGTGTGTGTGTGTGTGTGTGTGTGTGTGTGTGTGTGTGTGTGTGTGTGTGTGGCATATAAGGCATATAAGATGTGATACACTGTACAACAAATCAGCATGTCATTTATTTCTAAAGAAAATGCTCGTGATTAAAAAGTGCATTCAGTTAAGCTCAGCAATTTTGGAAGATGGAATTTGTTCCTTTTTTTTAATTCTTCTGGTGCCTTTTCCAGAATATTAAGTAAACATTCAAACATACAGCTCCACGTTTTCATTATTATTTTTCTGTTTCTCCACAGGAGCAGCTGACAAGAGGAGCATACTGCTCGGCGGCTTACAGGTAGGTCAATAAACACTTTCACAAACCATTACCCTGATCACATCATCACTTAATTTTACTAACCGCAACAACATAAATATAATTTGAGCTGAAATCTTGTCAACCACCCTGCGGGACGAAAACAACTGGAGTGAATAGAAACACACATGGTGATTTTTGGCGACACTATAAGCGCTGCAGTTGACTTCCTGTGGTGTTTGAAATGACTGTGACCCCTGTTTTTGGAGATGATATCCTCTGCATGGGGAACAACAGAGGCAGGCAGGCAGCAGCATGCAGCTCCGTTTACCCTGATGTCTTTCTAAACATTCTTCAATACTAAAATTACCTTAATGGTTTTAGTGCACAGCCTTATTGTTATTGACCTGGTAAATTAAGGAGTAGAATAGTTTAACCCAGGGGTGCCCAACCTTTTTTGAACCGAGAGCTACTTTTAAAGTTGCCAGTCTGCCGAGATCTACCAGTCCAAATAGAGGCGTAGCCATTACTGACAGCCTACTACCAGGTAAATACACACTTCTACTTGTATAAAACTGTACAAATACAAGTATTTAACCGAAGTTACACAACAGTGTTGTTGATACAGAGTTGGAGTTTATTCACACGTCACATACTACAGTGGGTAATTGTTACGTCCCGACTAGGGGAATAGGAAAGCAACATACACCAGATTGGAATTGGTAATATTTATAAATGGTTTTATTATACCAGGGTGAAACAAAATGGCAGGCAAGCAGCCTGAAACAAACCAAAGGGCCAAAAGGGCGCCGACTTAACTAATGAACAAACAAAGGAAGACTCTAACAAAAAGGAGCCTGTGTACATACAAAGAAATAGATAATAACAAACTAAATAGAAACTAAAACCCTCACTGTCAAAGTGGTACAATCTAAAGAAAGGAAGCTGTAAGAAAACACAGCTAAGGTAAAGGACAACAGTCAAACAATACTACACTAATCTAAGCACATCTAATCACCACAATCCTGACAAACACAGACCACACAAGTTAACCACTGTTAACAGCTTTGCACACAAACTAGCAACTAGCGAGAGGCGTCTGTTCACTCAACAGAGCCTCTCGAGTGATGATTGTCCCCAGGCTTTGTAGTCATCTTCAGCAGGTGTGCGCCGGCTGTGCGCTGCGATTGGAGTGCGTCGGGCCCGGCGTGCTCCAATCACAAACTTCAGGGGGCGGACCAGGAGATGGCAGCCAATGACGTCAGGGCAACCACACAGCTCATTTACATATAACACAGCTTAACACAATTAAGACGACCCGGAAGGCAGCAGCCGTAACAGTAATGTTTTCAAGAAACATTGAACAGTGCTGCCACATATGACACAGGGAAAAAATAAAAGACTCTGAACCCTATCTTTGCCATTATATACAAATAGTGTTGCTACAAAAGTATAAATTAGGCTTACTAATAAGACAACTCAGATCTACAGCTACACAGGAATCTGCTGCCAAAGTGCAATAAAAAAGACAAAATTAATAGAATCAAACCCTTTTTTTGTTGCATTTTAGTAGAGTATAAAAATAAATGCCTTTTTTAAAATAGGATGCAAGCAACACAAGTTTCTTAACCTGAATTGATAATAGACTATTGTAGTGCTGAGAGACGGGAGTCGGAGGCGGGGTATCGAAGGTACAAGCTAGACTTTTATTTAGCATCTGAAAACACATGTAAATAACTTCATGCCCGGGAAGCGAAGACTGGCGGAAACAGGAAGTCCGGTTCACTAAAATGTCCGTGCAGAACAATACCCCAACCCAAAGATCCGTGGGTGAATAATGTCAATCACCACACAAGCCCCCCCAGTATTCACCCATAGTCAAAATCCTCGTGCCTGGGAGGAAGTACCACCCGACCCCGGCGCGTACGGACCACAGGGGCCATGGAGGGCGGGGCCGCAGGCGAGGGTAGGGGCACCAACGAGGGCGAGGGCATCCCCACAGGGGGCGGGGGGCGGGCCATGGGAGGGCGGCCCCGACGTGGGGGCAGAGCCAACTCCAACGGCCTGGAAACGTCCATGTGAGCAGGTTTAAACCGATCAACGGACACAGTCTCAGGCCTGCCACCAATGTCCACCACCAGGCTCTTGTCCCCGTGACGTATGACCCTGAACGGACCGTCGTAAGGGGGCCGCAGGGGACTGCGGTGGGCATCGTGGCAAATAAAAACGAAATCCGCCGACCGTAATCCGGGGGACACCGGGAAAGCTGGGTTGCTATGCTGCAACGTGGGGACGGGTGCGAATGTCCCGGCGGTCTCCAGCAGGGAGGAGTGCTGCCCGGCCGCAGACCAGGGCACAGTGGCGGTGGGAATGAATTCCCCAGGGACCCGTAGCGTCTGGCCATAGACGAGCTCCGCCGACGAGGACTGCAGGTCTTCTTTGGGGGCACACCTGAGGCTGAGCATAACCCACGGGAGCTTATCCACCCAGTTGCCTTCGGTCAAACCGGCACGCAGTGACGCCTTCATGGACCGGTGAAACTGCTCACACAATCCGTTAGCCTGGGGGTGATATGCGGTGGTGCGGTGCAGTTTGACCCCCAAACCCACAGCAACAGCGTTCCACAGGTCCGAGGTGAACTGAAAACCGCGGTCAGAGGAGAGGTCAGACGGGGTCCCAAAGTGCGCCACCCACGTGCCGATAAAAGCGCGGGCGACATCGGAAGCTGACGTCGAGGCGAGGGGAACGTCCTCGGGCCAGCAGGTCGTCCTGTCCACCATCGTAAACAGGTAGGTGAAACCGTGAGGGGGGAAGCGGACCCATGAGGTCGACATTGACATGGTCAAACCTCCTCTCAGGAACTGCAAAAAGTTTAAAAGGGGCCCTAGTATGGCGGTGGACTTTGGCCCGTTGACAGGCCACGCACAAGTCCACCCAGGACCTCACGTCCTTCTTAAGCCCCTGCCACACGAACTTCTGCAACAACAACTTCACGGACGGCTTCCTACCGGGGTGGGAAAGATTGTGAACCGCCTCAAAAACGGGGCGGCGCCAGTCCGCAGGGACCAGCGGTCGAGGCTGGCCCGTGGAGACGTCACACCACAGCTTTGAGCCAGAGTCACCGACCGTGACCTCCTCCAGGCGTAATCCCGTGACCGAGGCCTTGAGGGTCTGGACCCCGTGGTCAGAGGCCTGGTCAGCGCCCATGCGGAGGTAATCGAGGCCCAGCTGCACAGCTCCGATGACCGCTCTGGAGAGGCAGTCCGCGACCACGTTAGCCATGCCAGCAATGTGTCGTATGTCCGTGGTGTACACGGAGATGTACGAAAGCTGGCGTTGCTGTCAGGCGGACCACGGCTGGGCCACCTTGGACGTGCAGAAGGTCAGTGGCTTGTGATCCACGAATGCCGCAAACTCCCAGCCTTCCAGCAGGAAACGGAAGTGGCGAACTGCCAAATAGAGACCAAGGAGTTCTCTGTCGAAAGCGCTGTACTTGCGCTCCCTGGGAGTCAACTGGCGGCTGAAAAAGGCGAGCGGTTGCCAGGCGCCGTCGACCCATTGTTCATGCACCGCGCCCACTGCGTAGTCAGACGCGTCGGTGGTGATAGCGATGGGGGGCCCTGTGTGACGGGTGAGCCAACATGGCGGCTTCGCTCAGGGCGACTTTGGTGGCGTTGAAAGCGACCTCTCTTTCAGCCGTCCAGTCTATGGCCTGGCCGGGGGACTTGTCCTTGAGGGCCTCGTACAGCGGGCGCATGGTGTGGGCCGCCCGGCGGATGAACCGGTGATAAAACGTCACCATCCCGAGGAACTCTTGGAGCGCCCGAGCTGTAGGCGGTCGTGGAAAGGCAGACACGGCCTCCACTTTCGACGGGAGGGGGGCGGCCCCATCCTTGCTGATGAGGTGCCCGAGGAAATGGATGGAGGACAACCAGAACTGATACTTCGCCGGGTTGATAATCAGGCCGTGTTGGTTGAGCCTCGCGAAAAGGACCCGGAGATGTGCCTGGTGCTCTTCGGAGGAGGAGCTGGCGACCAGGATGTCGTCTAAATAGACGAAGATGAATGGCATGTCTCTGAGCGCTGAATCCATCAGCCGCTGAAAGGACTGAGCTGCGTTCTTAAGTCCAAACGGCATACGCAGGAACTCGAAAAGCCCAAACGGCGTAATTACCGCAGGGACGTCCGAAGGGTGCACCGGCACCTGGTGGTAGCCCTGCACCAGATCCACCTTGGAGAAAACCAGCTTGCCCGCCAGGTGTGCAAAGAAGTCCTGGATGTGAGGGACCGGGTAGCGGTCTGGCGTCGTTAAAGCGGCGGTAGTCACCACACGGTCGCCAGCCCCCGGCTGATTTAGGGACCATGTGAAGCGGCGAAGCCCAAGGGCTGTCTGAGCGGCGGATGATGCCCAGACGCTCCATGTTGACGAACTCCGACTTGGCGACAGCCAGCATGTCAGGGTTGAGCCGCCGGGCCCTAGCGTAGACAGGGGGGCCTTCAGTGTCAATGTGGTGCTCTACCCCGTGTTTGGTAGTGGCAGCGGAAAAGGTGGGCTGCGTCAAGTCGGGAAACTCACTGAGAAGGTGCTGGAACTTGTCGCCCTGTGAGAGTGAGCTGGAGAGCCCGCTGAATGAGGCCTCGCCGCTGGTACACGTGAATGAGGCAAACATCAGCACGTCCACCAGGCGGTTGTTCTTGACGTCCACCAGCAGTCCGTGAGCGCACAGGAAGTCTGCGTCGAGGAGGGCAAAGGAGATGTCAGCCGTGACGAAATACCACTTAAACCGCTGACCCTCGAAGCACAGGCAGGGCCGCCTTAATGCACGGGCTGACCTGAGCTGAAGCCCAGGGGCCTACGGAGATCAGGGGCCTACGGAGATCAGGGCCCTATCATGAGCCAATAAAAAAGTTTTAAAAAAAAAAGTAAATAAAAAAAAAAAAGTTTTTTTTTATTTCAAAACATTTAAATAAACAAAGTCTTGGCTTTCAGAATATGACACTTTTATTTCCAAAATCACACGAGAAATACATTTTTGAAGCTTGTAAAGGGAAGATGACAGCTCTCACTCGCCACTCACTCCCCTCCCACCGGCTGAAATTATGAATGTAAGGCGTATAGTAATCATAGATAACACGGCAGGGTCCGTTACAGTTTGTTTTCATCTGGTTTCAAATAAACAAAGTCTTGGCTTTCAGAATATTAAACTTGTTTCGGCAAATTCAGATGATAAATACAACTTTGAAGCTTGTAACTGCATAATTACAAGCGGAGAACGGAGTAACTTGATGTCACAGCAGGCATAACAACAGCTGGTGTTTCTCGTGAGTGTTTTCCCCGGGAAACAAACACAATACACACAAACGCAAAAATACACACACACACACACACACACACACACACACACACACACACACACACACACACACACACACACGAGCTTCCCCCAGACCAGTAATCCAAACGAAAATATCTTCCCTCCGTAGTATTTTGATCATTTGCTCCGCTAATCAATCAGATCGATGGATTCCAGAGATTTTTCTCAAAAATGATGACTCCGAAACAGTCAGTGGGCACCACTTAACAGCCAATCAGAATGAGAATATGTTTCACATGTGACTTATTCAAATTGCGAGTGATTGAGTGACAGATGAAGGTTGTTTAGGAGAAAAAGTTTGAGAAGAAAAAGTTTGAGAGTGGCGCTCGGAAAAGGAAATTGTTGAGGGAAAAGTAGTTTCGAGACAAGCAGCTATTACAAAAAATGCCGAAGCTTACAGGTTATTTTAAACCTGTAGGCCAGGATGAGGAGGAAGGACAGATTAGTTCTGTACCGAGCGGTAGCGGTGCCGGCCGCGGGGCTTCGGAGCCAAGTAGGCCGTCTGGTTCTGATAGCGATGGAGTAGCGGGAGAGGAAAAACAGACAGGAGGGATGTTGGAGGAGATGGAGAGGACGACGAGGACTTGCTACGTGGAGGGGAGCCAACGGCAACCGGACAAATACATGAGGGAGGCCCGATACGTCACTCATCTGGAGGAGAGGACCAGGCGCGCGTAGAGCAGAGTAGAGAAGTGCGATCACAGAGCCTGCCGAGGCTATAAATGACTTTGATTTGTTGTTTAAATAGGGGGCCTACAAAACCATCAGCCCCAGGGCCTGATGGCAGGTTAAGGCGGGCCTGAGCACAGGTCCACTGTTTTTGTGCCATAGGTGTGAATAGGGGTGTCGTTAGCGGACGTTAAAGGTGGGCCATGGCCTACACCGGCGGCGTCCTCCACGGTAGCCGGAAAGACGCTCCACTGGGCTTCTGTGTCATAAAGGAGTCTGCGACCAGAGAGGGTGTCCCTGATGAACAGGAGCCGGTTGGATGTGCCCACGCTCGCGGCCACTACCGAGCGCAGGCCTTGGCGTTTCCCGTTACCTTGTAGGTGCAGGGGGACGGCACATCTTCGCTTTCGCCCCGTAGCGTGCATGGTAATAACACAGGCCAGGGCTGGAGTTGCTGGCGTCGGCCCCGGAGCTTCTGCTAGGTGGCATGCCTGTACCAGGGAAGGTGCCGCTGCGTGTCGGGGCCAGCACCTCCGGGGTAAAACGCTGTGTTGCCAGGAAAAACCGGTCGGCTTCTTCGGCCAAAGCGCGGGGCTCAGTAATAGCCGTGTTAGCGAGCGCTGTCTGTACATGCGGCGGCATGTGCCGAAGAAACAGTTCTATGAACAAAAAAATAGGTTCTTCAGTACCCAGCAGGCTGAGCATCATCTCCATGTGGTCAGAAGGCTTGTTGTCCCCCAGGCTATGAATAGCGAGCAGGCGTCGGGCCCGTTCCGACCGTGACAGCTCGAAAGTCTTTAGCAGGAAAGCCTTGAACGCTGCATACTTATCCTGGGCAGGAGGAGATGTAATTGTCACTACCCGATCCGTCCCCGTGCCCCGATCAGTACACATACAACGCTTTACCGATTCAAACAATGTTTCCGTTCCTACAGTTGTGTGTGTGTGTGTGTGTGTGTGTGTGTGTGTGTGTGTGTGTGTGTGTGTGTGTGTGTGTGTGTGTGTGTGTGTGTGTGTGTGTGTGTGTGTGTGTGTGTGTGTGTGTGTGTTGTGTGTGTGTGTGTGTGTGTGTGTGTGTGTGTGTGTGTGTGTGTGTGTGTGTGTGTGGTGTGTGTGTGTGTGTGTGTGTGTGTGTGTGTGTGTGTGTGTGTGTGTGTGTGTGTGTGTGTGTGTGTGTGTGTCTCCCTTATTGACAGTCGTGGTAGTGCAAGCCACAGTAAGCAGGAGAGCAATCTGTGTTGGTTTCCTGTTTACTCCAGGGTGAATAATTCATGATCTGCTGACAGCTCGGGTTTCACAGTGCAAAATACTGAACTCTGTGAAGAATGCCATGGCTGTGTCAAATGTTCATAAACTGTCACGTTTAACAGGGTGAATTATACTGTCAGGTGAATGTAGGATCTGCTTCCATCACTGCGGACCACACTGGAACTCACACCTTCCCCAGAGCCATTAATATTCCTTGTGGCATTTTGAGGAATCTGCAAAAGATGCAGCTCAACATGGCTGACTACTTTGATTAGTTCTTAAAGGGTTGAGCATTGCAGTTAAAAGCATTTCCATTTAAAACTTGGCTATCTGAACAAACACAGTTGCATGCAGCCGGACAATACAATATTTGTGTAATTTAAGGTTTTTGCAGTATTTACTCATATAGGATCAACTATTGTTAATTCGATTTTCTAGTATTTAGTCATATAGTCAAATATTTTTCATATACACAATTACCTTTTTTTAATTAAAAAAAATATATTGTCTGAATCCTATATAGTAATAAAGCCCATAAACTAGCAACTTATAACAAGCCATTTAATAAACCTGTCAGCACATATTTGTAAACCGATTAACCAGCTATATTTCATTAATAAGACATAGAAAAAATAGAAACATAGAAGGGAATACAGATGGTAACATGAATCTCATGTGGAGTTTAAACAGTTAGATAGAAAATCCAATTCCAAAGAAAGGTCTTTGCGGCCTTAAATTAAATCTTTTTTCTTAGAGTAATATGATGGAGAACAATTACAATGCTACGTGAAAAAATTACAAAACCTGACGGCACAACTTTTAATTGGTTTGCAATTTATTTAGCTTTTCTGAAAAGCTATTTCTGAGATGACAGAAGCGCCTCTGACATTTATGCAAGTGGGTTTTATTGACTAATTTTCCATGCTGACTTGGATGGTGACTCATTTATACGTTGATGATTAACTATGCAGCCATTTCACTCTCAGTAAATTCTTTCTTTGGAGCTCCTGTGTGCAGGCTTATGGTTATGACCATGCAATCTGTTCCAACTCGCCGCCGCCCGCTTCAGTCCGCTGCTTCATTGGCTCTGACCTCAGCTGTGTGAAGGCAAGTCTCTGGACCTCGGGTCAGAGGTACAAGCAGTAAGCAGTGGTAGCAGTGTTGAGCTGTAGCCTAAAATGACAGATGAGCCTGTCCAAAAGGGTGTGTTTCATGTTCAAAGCTACATTTGTCAATGCAGGTCACCTTCACTGCCTGTTTCTTTTCAGATACTCTTGAATCCCAGATATCGCAGTTTCTTGCATCACAGCTGTTCCTTTTGCAAAATCTACAAGGACAATTATTTAAAACAAGAATAAAGGAAACAGATATTTAACATAACATTACAATTACTGGGGACAAAATAAAGGGATTCTGATTCAATAGTCCTTAATGTACACTTGACCTGGGATTGACTGGTGCACAAAACTGTACGGAGCCCCTAAGGGGACATGGACAAAAAAAAGCGTTCTTGTGCGCATTGGAAAGGTAATAATAATAACAAATGTCCCCATAGGGGCTCTGTAAAAGATAGCTTCAGTTTGATGGCAACACTTTATAAACTCTGTTTAGGACATGGTTGGGGTCAGAGACAATACGTTAAATGCAATGAATTCTTAGTTTTGTCCTTTGGCAGATTTATTCATGTTGTCTTTGTAGGATTGAACATGGTCTACTATTACACCCAAGTATTTATCTGAATGTATTTTTGATATTTTTCAGTATGGATAACAATAGGGACTTTATGACAGCTACATCTTCTCTGTGCAAGACAATTCAGTTAACTTTAGCTTTCATTTCACTCTGTAAGGTCACTGCTTTGTTGTCATCTCAAAGCCGTGAGTGACGTTTTCACCACATCTGGGTTTGACAGCACTTTGACTACTGGCCATTACCGCTCAGCTCAGCTCAGTCTCTTCTCTGTTCAGAAGACAGTGTTTTATACTGAGTGGGCGAATACTGTTCATTGTTTCCCATTGAACAGCAGTTGCCACTTCACTTTATTGCAAATGTCACTCAAAGTCTTGTTGCTGACTTTTGGAGTACGCTTGGGGGAAAACAAACTGTGTTAAATGTGTGTGTCCCTCAGCCTAATGAAATGACTTGCTGGCCCTCTATGCTACTGGCTCCAAACGTGAATTCTCTTCAGCAAATTCAATATTAGTTTTTTGTATTGTAGGCAATTTGCTGGGGTTTTTCTGGTTCTTTACTTGACTGGAAGTGAAATATGTTCTTTTAGAGAACACTCCTTCTGTCAATTTGTCTCCAAACTTTAGTAACCAGATGGTTTAATTCACTATTTTCAACACCTTCTCTCTACCTAAGAAACGGTAGTCTTGGGCAATGGTTGGGATCAGTTTATTGAGTGATGGTTATCATTTACATTTACAGACCATTCTCATACTTTAGCAGCCACAATACTGTCTGTTTTGTGAGCCAATGTTGAAGTACTAAATTAAAGTTTAGTTTAAAGTCAGTCGATTGGATTTATTTAAAGTGATAAAGTTGTATTAACTTGTTTTGCACAAAAGAAGAGGCACAAAACCCACTGGGCTTATTTGTAGCCTCCACCTAAATAATATTACAAATCACAATATTATAAAAAAAAATTCAATACTTTTGGGACACATACTAAAAACATCAATAAACTGACATGTACAAAAATTAAGTGTGAATAATGAAAAGAAGATATCGTATAGAAGTCAAACTATTTTTACGGCATTTTTTCAACAAATCCATATGGATCTTTGTTTCATTAAAACAGATGGAAAATGGAACCCTACGAGTGAGACACTTAGCGGGATGGACATCTGGAGTGTTGCATGAAAATGAACCTTTGAATTACATATTGAAGTGTATAGGAATGTTCCCTTTACCTGAACTTACCATGTTTGTTTGTTTGTTTGTAGCCTTTATTTAACCAGGTGAAAGCCCCTTGAGATCAAAAAATCTCTTTTTCAAGGGTGACCTGCAGGACATTAGTTACACATGTAACATAAAAACAACAGAACAACAATAAGGATGACATACAACATAATGTACAGGGTACAGTTTACAAACTCTATTTACAGTGACAGGTACCATGAGTATCAAACAGCATGTCAGCCAGCTGAGTTTTAAAATGATGCAGGGGAACCAAAGTGCTCAGTTTTAAACATGTTTGCGGACTGTTCCAATTTAGTGGAGCTGCACAACTAAAAGCTTTCTTCCCTAAGACAGTCCTAGCACTTGGCACATTTAATAAAACAACATCATGAGATCTCAGGCAATATGTACTTTCAATTCGTCGAGAGATCAGAGAGTAGATATAAAAATGTAGTTTACCCAACATGGCTTTGTAAATGAACATGTACCAATGACTGAGCCTCCGTACAGTTAGTGAAGGCAGACCTGCCTTGGCATACAGGGTACAGTGATGAGTAAGTGCTTTACAGTTAGTAACAAATCTCAGGGCACTGTGATAGGCGGCATCTAACTTTTCCAGGCAATGGGCAGGTGCATTCATATAGATCAAATCACCATAGTCCAGCACAGGTAAAAAGGTCACAGTGACTAGCCTTTTCCTGGCTTCAAAAGAGAAACAGGACTTGTTTCTGAAAAAGAAACTTAGTCTAACCCTCAGCTTTTTAAGCAGGTTCTTGACATGAAGTTTAAAAGTAAGACAATCATCAAGCCAGATACCTAGGTATTTATAACTGGTAACCACTTCAAGTACTTGTCCTTGCATAGTAACAATATCCAAAACAGGCTCTGGTGTCTTTTTAGCTTTTGTAAATAGCATTACCTTGGTTTTATCAACATTTAAAATAAGCTTAAGTTCAGCAAGCTGAGTCTGAATAATGTTAAAAACAGCCTGCAATTTAACACCAGCCTCCTTAATGGAGGGACTTGCACAATACATCACGGTATCATCAGCATAAAAATGTAAAGTAGCTTCATCTACATTTTCACCTAAACTGTTGATATATATGGAGAATAAAAGTGGACCTAAAACAGAACCTTGAGGAACACCATTAGCAATGTTTAACCACTCAGAAGACAGCCCATCAAAGTGAACACATTGGGACCTTTCAGAGAGGTAGTTCACAAACCAACCCACTGCATGGCTGGATATGCCGATACTGAGTAGCCTCTGCTTTAAGATGCGATGATCGACGGTATCAAACGCTTTGGAAAGGTCAATAAATAGAGCTGCACAACTCTGCTTATTGTCTAAAATACTCGTAATGTCATTCACCACTTTCATTGTGGCAGTGATGGTGCTATGTTGCTTTCTGAAGCCTGACTGATGTTTAGACAGGATATCATTTTTACATAAAAACTCCTTTACCTGTTCACTCACTAGGCGTTCGAGAACCTTCGCCAGAACTGACAATTTAGAGATTGGCCTATAGTTATTTAAAATAGTTGCCTCCCCTCCTTTTAGTAAAGGCAAGACATAAGCTGACTTCCATACTTTTGGAATTGCATTTGTGCTGAGGGAGAGGTTAAAAAGAGTAGTAAGAGGAAGAGCAATCAAATCTGCAGCTATCTTTAAAAAGAAAGGTTCTACGTTGTCCGGGCCAGCCGGTTTCTTAGGATCTAGCTTAGATAAGGCTTCATGAACAACATTGACAGAAAAAGGAGTAAAACTAAAAGGGTTTTCCAGACCACATTGTTCAGAGTCACGGATTGGGGTGTTCACAGAAGCAGAGTTAGTGACAGAATCAAACATCGAACCGCAGGACACAAAATGCTCATTAAAGCAATTTAACATAGTGGCCCTGTCCGATATAGTGCCAGATGCTGTGGTAAGGCACAGAGGTAGCTCATTACGGATCTCACCGGTGGATATCGATTTTATTGCTTTCCAAAATTTCCTAGGATTATTTAGGTTTTCTGTGGTAACTGACAAATAGTACTTCGACTTTGCACTTTTGACATTTGAAGTGAAGCTATTCCTTAGCTGCCTAAAACGCAGCCACTCTACCTCTGAGCCTGATTGCCTAGCCTTTGCCCAGGCCTTGTTTCTCTCATGAAGGAGACTAGACAGCTCAGCAGAAAACCAACGATTGTCTCGTCCCTTTACTCTAAATGTACGCAGGGGTGCATGTCTATCAATGATCTCCATAAAACCAAGATAAAAATAAGACCATGCGGTTTCCACATCAGCACACAGATCGATTTTACCCCAATCAAAATCAAACAGATCATGCACAAAACCCTGCTCAACAAAATGTTTTTTTGTCTCTCTTAATGATAATGCGAGGTTTAACCTTTTGGACCTTAGTGTCCTTAATTGTGGCCACAACACAGTGATCGATCAGATCATTTGCAAATACTCCCACAGATGAATATTTATGGGGAACATTAGTTAAAATGAGATCAATTAGGGAGGATTTATTAGGGGACTTAATATTTGGGCGAGTAGGACTGTCAACAATCTGAGTAACATTCAAAGAGATACAAAGGTTTTTAAAATCCTCTGACACTGCAGTTAACCAGTCCCAGTTAAAATCTCCAAGTAGCACTATTTCCTTGTAGTCTAGTTGTGATAACATATTTGCTAGTGAAGACAAGGATTCTTTGACAGCTGAGGGGGGTCTGTAACAACTCACTACCATGACCTGTTGACCCTTTGCCACTTCTATATTTATGGCTAAAAATTCAAATTGCTTACTGATCGATTTGGAAACTAATGTGGTTACACTAAACTTATTCTTAACATAAATGGCAACGCCACCACCTTTATTAGGCCGGTCGGTACGATACACATTAAAACCATTTAAGGCAATGTCAGAGGCCAAAATAGATTTGTTTAGCCATGTTTCTGATAAGACAATGACGTCAGCATCAGTCGAGCTCGCCCAGATACGGACAAAATCTAGTTTACCTAACAGACTGCGCACATTCAAGTGGATGAAACCCAACCCAGACCTAGCTTTAAAATCAGCAGGAGTAGTGATCTGACTACTACTACTGGGCGGACCAGGGTTAGGTTGTACATTTCCTGACAGTAATAACAAAAAAAAATCAGGCATCTTTTCCTCTTAAACGACACAAATACATTGTCATCTAATTTAGAAACACCGGAAAAGTCTGCGAGAGTGTGATTAGAGCAGAAGCAGTCCTGAAGAACCATCATCGCAGGAAAATAAAAAAGACAAACATATTTTGTCGAGCAGATTGACTGTGACAAGGCAACCGGTAATTGTTTGAGCAACACATCTGAACCTTTGCAGGGGATGCCCTCTGCGGGTGGCAGAACAGACCTGAATCCAGTAGTCTTCTCAGAATGACTAGAGATCTTCTCATAGTCCAAAACAGTTAACAGGCACAGCAGAATCCCGATATGGGCCATTTTCCCAGACCAGCACACAGTATCCGCAATGTTCCTGGAGCAAAATCAGCACAGCAGCAAAGGACAGGCGAAAACAGCAGCGTGGAAGCGCTCCGGTCCCTCCGTGGTATCCCCGGGGTGAAAGCAGGCCTCTGCAACAGCAGAACCAGGACAGGTGGAAAGCAGGCCCCAGCGCTGGTAAAACCCGGTGGAAGCAGGCCAAGCCCGAAGCGTGGATCCACTCCGTCTCTCCGCGACGACTCCGGGGTAAAAACCTCTCCAGTACAGCGGTATTCTACAGGTGGGAGCAGGCCTCCGTAGATCGCAGATCGCAGGCAGCAAACAGGTGGAGCCGCTCCGTCTCTTCGCGACGAGCAGGCCTCCGTAAATCGCAGATCGCATGCAGCAACAGGTGGAGCCGCTCCGTCTCTTCGCGACGTCTCCGGAGGAAAAACACCTCAGTACAGCCGCACTCGACAGGTGGGAGTCGGCCTCCACAGTTCGCAGACAACTAAAACTACTACTTGTATAAGCAGGGATGGCTAAAAGTTTGTAAGCAGGAGAGCTAGATGCTGCTAGATGCTAACAGATGCTGTAAATATAAACACACATTTGCGCAATGTTAATGTCATGGTAAGAATCTGAAGCCTGGCAAATAAAAGAGCAGATGACATATGTGACTACGATCTGGTTGCAACCCTCAAAGTGTTTCTGGAGAGCATTTTTTAGCAAAACCAAGATCAGAGGCATTTGGCTGATACCAAAATATTTCTGTTTCTCTCTGGGACCGTACAATGCAAATAGACCATCCCATTAGAAATCCAGCTGACGGACAATAAATCTATACCGCCTGTGAGACACGGTACACTGTAGAGTACAGTGTGCATGCCATAGTACTTGCAAAATGTCAAAGCTTTCACGCTAATGTAGAGGAATCATTAGCTCCTATGTATGTAGCTTTTTCTCTCTCTAGAGTGCCTAGAATAAACAAGTCATTATATTTCCCATCCCCACTGCATTGCTCTCTATATGGTGACTGTTTAATTTACTTGTGTGCAGCAAGCATTGAAATAGCCTATGAAATAAATTCTGAAATAAATAAATGAGCCAATAAATATGTATACATGTACATTTAAATACACATTTATTTATTTCAGGTAACTTGTATTTCATAATGCACATTTCCATTCCTTATATGCAAATGAACGGGGCGTGGTTAGCTCACAGATCCAGACCAAAGCAACAGCACCACAACACTGACTCAATAGCTCTTGTTTCACACTCCAGTACTCTTAAGTGGTTTGCAAACTGCCAATAAACCAAACCGGTTCCGGTCCAAGAACCGTTCTTGTGCTTTTCTGGTTCTTCTCTGGTTCTCAGTCCAGCGCCAGTTCCGGGCTACAGCCTGATTTAGCTCTGGTTCTTCCTAATCATCATCATTGTCATCAATCAGCGTATGCCATTTTTTTTAGCGTATATCCCTTTTTATAAATGAGGCCCCTGGTTGCGGAGGAGGCACACATGTAAGAGCACTAACTAGCTACCATCACATGCAACTAAGCTTGCTTTGAATTTATTTAAAGTAAAATTAAAGGGGACCTATCATGCAAAATGCACTTTTGTCTGTCTTTTATACATGAATATGTGTCCCCAGTGTTCCAGGGAACTCACCAAGTGTCAGAAAACACAACCCTCTCTCTTTTCCTCCATACCCAAATCTCTAAAAACGGGGCTGCAACGGATCTGATACAGACTGATCCAGATTTGAACACTTTACTGACGTCAGTAAAGTGGCGCTACGGCTATTGGTCAATTCTCCACCTATCAGGGGAATGAGAGGTTGGGCCACGGCCGGCCATTGCTGCTCGAAAGCGCTGGAGACGCTGTAGTACATATACATATACATATGTAGTACGCCTGTAAGTGGCGCTGTAGTCTGCCACAAAAGCAGCGAAGAAGACTTCCCTTGCATAGTTGCCATGGTTGCCCTTCTGTTTATTCTCCGCTGTGGCTCTGTTTCTCACTCCCCGAGGCAAGCTTTTGCACCTCCTGATTTAAAACAAATGAATAATGACTCTATATAATCATATGTAAAGGATAATGTGCAGCGACACGGTCATTATGGGGAAAAGAACACCGACAGTCTGATCAGGAGCCCGACGCGAAGCGGAGGGATCTAGATCGGCATGAAGGCACATTATGCAATGTGCACATTATCCCGCTTATTACATGGCCACATTCTCGACAAAGTAACGACATGACTCCCAATATTAATTGAAATGCTTTTATGGATTTAGAAAATTATTTTATTGATTTAAAAAATGTAAAAAATAGTTGTATGTATTGATTTAAATTGACATGCATCCGCTAAGAAAAATAGTCCGTTGTTACTGTTTGAACTAACGTAGCAACGGCAGGAACTGCTTCAATAGCGTTTTTTGAGGAGCTTTTGGATGACATAGCTGGCCTTCCTTACCAGTCTGTTCAGTCTCTTCCTGTCAGCAGCCGAGATGCTGCTGCCCCAGCAGGCCACACCATAGAAAATGGCTGATGCCACAACAGAGTCAAAGAAGGTCTGAAGGAGTGCCCCCTGCACCCGAAATACCTCAGTCTCCTCAGCAGAAAGAGTCTGCTCTGTCCCTTCTTGTACAGAGCAGCAGAATTATCAGTCCAGTCCAGTTTATTGTTCAGATGAACACCCAGGTATTTGTAAGATTTCACAATCTCAATGTCTGCTCCCTGGATGTTCACTGGTGTCGGGGGGTGGGGGGTGAAATCCACCACCAGCTCCTTGGTCTTCGCTGCGTTCAGCTGGAGGTGGTTCCTCTGGCACCAGAGGGTGAAGTCCTGCGTCAGCTTCCTGTACTCCCTGTCGTCCTGGTTGGTGATGAGGCCAACGATGGCGGAGTCGTCAGAGAACTTCTGCAGGTGACAGGTTGCAGTGTTGTGGGTGAAGTCTGCAGTGTAGAGGGTGAAGAGAAACAGTGCCAGCACCGTCCCCTGGGGGGCCCCCGTACTGCTGATGATGGTGTCTGATTGACACCATGTGTCAATGTGAGAGTATTTCAGTTGTGTATGTGCAAGGCCAGATGTTTTCAGTAGTGTGTGTGTGTGTGTGTAAGGTGTTCAGTAGTGAATGTGAGAGGATTTCAATAGTGTGTGTGTGAGGTTAATTTTCAGTAGTGTGTGAGGCTTAATTTCCAGGTGTGTGTGTGTGTGCGTGTGTGTGTGTGAGGTGTTCAGTAGTGAATGTGAGAGTATTTCAATAGTGTGTGTGTGCAAGGCCAGATATTTTCAGTAGTGTGTGCGAGGTTAGTTTGAATTTTGGCCTACACGGCCCCTCATACTGGGGTACCCCACCAATAGGGTTGCCAACTTCCAGAAATGGAAAAACGGGACACATGCATGTGTCCCACGCGTGTGAAGATTTTCGGGTTTCTGGCGGATTTAGTTACTTTTTTTTGTTACTTTATTTCGGTTTTAGGATTAGGTTAGGGTTATGTTATTTAATTATTTTGGGGGAGCCAGCCCCTAGGGTTCGAAAATGTTTTTGGGGGTCAAACCCCCCAAAACCCTCAAAATGCATAGAAAACTATGCATACCTATAACACAATACAAACACAATGGTCTTACACCTGCATTAGGCTACTACACCAATCAGAAGTGAATACATACTAATCGCGTATGAATTAAACCATGCTAGCATTTGTTTAAGTTGCTCAATCATCACCACAGATGATCTCATGTAAGAGGCCATATGTGTTCTATAGCTGATACCAGAGCCATATAATAGAAGAGTTACGACATCTCCGTTCACTCCAATGGACCAGTTTTTTACAGCAATGGCGGATCGTGGAGCCTCTCAATAGTTCCCCGGAAGTTAGCGGATCTGCGGCTAGCAGTCTATGGTTGCAGCATAATAGACCGTTCGTGATGGACTTTTGAAGGTAAGAAGACGTTTAAAAATGTATATTGCGGATATTATCAGAACATCTGAATCAAATTAACTACACATGTGTATTAAAGGATGTTAGTGGATTATCCCTTCAATCAGTATATTTAACGTTTACAGATAACAGATTAGACTAGGATACCGGATAAAGTTAGCAACACACGTTAACCACGAATAGCCTATTAATCCGTTCTCTTAATGTTATTTCCTCCAACGTAGTGGAATTAGAGAAAAGGGGCTTCTTAACGTGCTTTTATCCGGGGTGGAGGGAGTTACATATTAGTTAAATATAACATTGGGGCGTGTGATTGTAGTGGGTGGAGGTGGTGATATGAGGATATCCATCTTGGAGTTCAAGCTAGTATAATATAGTTAACGTTACACAATAATAAGGAAGAGAGCTATTTTTGTGATACATCGCTATTGATATGGATTTAGAGTGGATATTTGAGACTTCTAAACAGTAAACAAAAACATAACTTATGGGTGAGTGTTTTTAGCAGTCATATTATGTCTTTGTGATTTTGTTGATTATTACCTGTCTGTATTATGTTGCAGCTCAGCTGATTTTGGGATGGCAAAGGGAGAGGAACTTAAGTGAGAGTGAAAACACAAGGTACGTTTAAAATAGGTCAGCAATTTCCCATCCTATAGGTTGCTAGATGTATCTAACCCTTTCTCCTGTCTCCCTCTTTCAGCACAAGAACCCCAGGGGGATTCAATGGAGCCTGAAGACCTGCAATGAGACCCTCACCCTGACCCTGAGTCTCAACTCCCAGAGTTTAGCAAGCCTCTCCCTGTTCCTTATTTTTATTAAACAGACGTTAAGCTTCCCAATGGTGTGGTCTTCGTTTTGTGAAAAATATGATTACCTCACATATTTAGTTGATGTTGTTGTCTTTTGTGATAGTTAAATTGCTCCTGCTGACTTGAGCCAGACATTCTTTCCTCCTCTCTGTGTCAGTGGGGAAACGTTACATGTGTACTCCTTTCTCTGAGCGCTTGGAGCATCCCCCGGCAGCACAGCAAACCATGGGGGAGACTATATGCCAGGACAACACAGAGGAAAAGGCACAGAGAAACGGCATGATATGCTATTCAATGTTTATTGAATTCCATTTATTTACATGGATGTTCCTAAAGCAACACATTTAACATCATCATCATCATGCTGCTGCTGCTGCTGCTAGTCCTTTGACTCATTGTGCTGTCAGTTGACAATCATTGATAGGCACCTGTGGGTCTCCTATCCTTTCTGAAAGTCATAAAGATTACATTAGTACTTTAGATTACTTGTGTCCTCAATTACCATGGGATTACTGAAATTGTAGAAATGAATCTAATCAGAATTTTGAAACCTTCCTTCCCTCCCTCTAAATATATCAAACATTAGGAAGTGATGCTCCTGACTACCATTCAAGTTTAAGAAGATAATATTTGTTTTAAACAATTCAAAGCAATAAACAGGCTCTTTAACCAAGGCAACGTTAGCCTAACATGTATATGTTAACAGGTAAGATAGCTGTTCACACTATGTATATTTTCTTGCCATTTTATTTCTATTTGAGATGTTTACATTTTCGACTGTTTAATTATAGGCTTTTAACTGATTTATGTACAATGCCTTGTCTTTTGCTGCTGCAAAGCAAACATTTCCCACATTGGTATCAATAAAGTACTTCTTATTTTATCTTAATCCTCAAATATTAGCAAATGTAACTTTTTCAAATATTGATGTAACTACATACACATTGATATGTTGTATAAATATTGCAAATCAAAACCTTTATTCACTACTTATTACCAAAAATTGTAGTTCTATCTCCGGTAATCATGCATTCAAATGTCCCACCACGAACTTCCGGGGAACTATTGAGTCTCCCTGAACCACGTGACGATCAAGCATTTTGGTCCTCCGCTGTCGTAACTCTTCTCTCTATATGGCGCTGGCTGATACAGCTTTAACATTTATCTAAATGTATGTCGCTGCCTGAAGTATTTTACACTCAGTAAAATTGGTGCTTTCTGGTTTATTTAAAATACTGCTCTTTAATTCAGGCGCCCATTCCCCAAGGCAATGTTGAATTTAAATAAAATATAATACTGCATTTTTCCTTCCCTTTTCTTTGGTGTGACCTTGCGTAGCCCATCATCTATCATTGATTTATTACAGACATCCTGAACTTGCTTTAGTCCTGCTCTGCAAGGTGGGCTAGAGCGGCGTTTTGTCCCTGACTTGAATATGTTATTAATAAATGGAGAATGACCTAGACCTCTGCCAATCAATCTCCTCTTTTAAAAGCTGTGTGCATTCAATGATTGTTAGCACCGCAGCTGCAGAGTTCTAATACAGGCTGTGCACTGAAACCTTTTGACGTGCAATTTCATGTTTGATATTTGAACACTAATTCTGTTAAATAAATTGTTAAGTAATACTCAGTTGTTTTGACAATCAATTAGAAAGCAGAACTGACATTTGATGCTTTATTATATTTTTAAACCTGATAGATATCCATAATATTATTTACTTATAGGTGCTATTTTTCTGCAGCATCCGACATGACCCTGTCAGAGACCTGTGACTTTGATTTACAAACCTCTGGGTGATAAACGTCAGCCCAGAGAGCGTGTCACAGGAAGTCGTCTCCTCATAAGCGAAGTTTAGCAATTCCCATCCAGAGTCTGAGGGCCCTCAAAGGGTCAGGGCCACAGCAGGGATTAGACAGCACCAGGGCTGTCAGATTCTGTGAAATGCCACAGTGGGAACAAAGGCCAATAAAAGAGCGGTTTTGCCCTTTGATGCCGCAACTGAAGTTGAGGGCTATTGCCAACAGGCGCAGCACGGTGAGAGCACAGAGATCACACTGAACACTGACTCTGTTCCACCAAGCAGTAACAGTGTCACTCGGGCATATCTCAGGGTTGTGGAAATACTGAACAAGTGTGCGCATTTAACATGTTCATGCATGCATATCTGCATTTTAAAGAGCATGGGTGTGAATGCGTTATGACTGATCTATTTATGGCGGCCCAGTAAAATAAATGCATGCACAAATGCCAGACACATTAAGCAACTAGCAAAACATAGTGGAGCATTTAGCAGCTAAACAGCCCGATATTTCCCGAGCCTAGGCAAGGCAAGGCAAGGCAAGTTTATTTATATAGCACTTTTCAACACAAGGCAATTCAAAGTGCTTTACAAAAAATGAAAGACATTAAGAAAATGGCATTTAAAATCAGTCATTAAAAAGAAAAGCTAATAAAATAAACATTAAAAGAAAAAATACATGGATAAAAGTTACAGTGCAATCTAAGATATGAATAGTTCAATTAAAAGCAAAGACAAAAAGAAAAGTCTTCAGCCTGGATTTAAAAGTAGTCAGAGTTGCAGCGGACCTGCAGGTTTCTGGGAGTTTGTTCCAGATATTTGGAGCATAATAACTGAACGCTGCTTTACCATGTTTAGTTCTGACTCTGGGGACAGAAAGCTGACCAGTCCCTGAAGACCTGAGAGATCTGGATGGTTCATAATTTAGCAGGAGGTCAGAAATGTATTTTGGGCCTAAACCATTCAGTGCTTTATAAACCAGCAGCAGTATTTTGAAATCTATTCTTTGACACACAGGAAGCCAGTGTAAAGACTTCAGAACTGGAGTGATGTGATCCACTTTCTTAGTGTTAGTGAGGACTCGAGCAGCAGCGTTCTGAATCAGCTGCAGCTTTCTAATAGATTTTTTAGTGAGACCTGTGAAGACACCATTGCAGTAGTCGAGTCTACTGAAGATAAAAGCATGGACAAGCTTTTCCAAATCCTGCTGTGACATTAGTCTTTTAATCCTAGATATATTCTTTAGGTGATAGTAGGCTGATTTAGTAACTGTTTTAATGTGACTGTTGAAACTCAGGTCAGAGTCCATGACTACACCTAGATTTCTGGCTTTATCTGTTGTTTTGAACATTGCACACTGAAGCTCAGCGCTAACTTTTATACGTTCTGACTTGGCTCCAAAAACCATTACCTCAGTTTTATCTTTGTTTAATTGGAGAAAGTTCTGACGCATCCAGTCATTGATTTGTTCAATGCACTTACTCAGAGCCTAGGAGCCTAACTCAAACTATATGTTGCTTCTAATAAACATATTACATAAACGTGAGTTGTCCGACCGAAATAAAGAAATTGTTTTGTGTAACATGTCAGTACTCAAAGATCTTGATTAGGTTCAGCAAGGTTTACCAATTCTGCTAGATTCCATTAGTGGTCAAGGGGATTGAGTAAATCCTTTTTTTGTTTGTTTCTGAGATGGCTGCTGTCCATGGCGCTGAAAGCAGTTCAGCTTCATATGGGTTCTGTGTTGCTGGGAGACAGCAGTGTCCACTCAGCTCCATGTGAGACGGCTTCTTGTCAAACAGGTAATGACTTCAGCCGTAACACATTCTACAAATTGAGATGATGATTGGATTTCTATTGTAATTTGTCCCTTTTTATAATTTGACCTGTCTCCTCATCTCTTGAGCACAGAAAAAAAGAGTACAACATCCAAATAAATTCAATTGTTGCCAAGTAAGTGCTGCTACACTTTTATGATGGTATTAACTTTCATTTTATTAAATCCCCCCCAATAATGTAA
Organism: Gymnodraco acuticeps; assembly: GCF_902827175.1. NCBI lineage: Eukaryota > Metazoa > Chordata > Actinopteri > Perciformes > Bathydraconidae > Gymnodraco > Gymnodraco acuticeps. The sequence continues at coordinate 516,243 of NW_022992206.1, read as the reverse complement.
TAAACCTAATTCCTGTTGAACTTTTTCGTTATGAAATAAGTATTGTATTGTATTAGTGATTTCTTTGTGCATTTACTTAACAAATGCACAAACGCACTGGGCTTTTTCTGGATCCTCCACCGAAAATAATATAAGAAATCCCAATTTAACAGAAAACACCAGATGAGCAAAAAAACAATAGCTTAAATTCAATACTAAACAACAACAATGAAAGAACACACATGTAAAAAAAACATAAAGGAAATATGAGTTTGAAAAGCAAACGGTAGATTAATTATATTTAGGCATTTCTTTTTAAATTCAATAGATAGTATTTTGTGCCAGGTTTGTGTAACCCTAAATCAGATCGAAAAGTCTCTCAAAGCTGTCGTCAAAATGTACACACACAAAGTGATTTAGGAGTGATTTAGTGCTGTTGTAAACCCCTCCCAGATAGCAAAAAGTCATTGAATCAACATTGAGATATGGTCACGCTGAAGATTGTGTTCAACATTGAAGTCAGACATTGAAACAATAGTGAATGTGCTCATTATGATCAGCATTGAAACAACATTGAATTTTCAACCAATCCCAACAATGAATCAACCTTGATTCAATTACGATATGATCAACATTGAAAGAATGTAGAATTGGATCAACATTGATTCAACTATATTATGCATTGCATTATACATTGAAACAATGTTATTATCAGATTGCAAAAAGTCATTGAATCAACATTGAGATATTGTCATGCTGAAGATTGCAATTGATGTCGGACATTGAAAATAAACTAAAATGAACAAACAAAAAAAGAGCCCATTACTTATTCAGTTATTTATTCAGATTCAATGATATGAACATCTTTAACATCTTTTGTCCACAAGCACGAAAAACATTGTCTCTTAAGGTCCCATGTCATGCTTTCCTGGTTATCACCGTCCCCTTGTGTGTTATGTAGCTTTTTCTGCATGTAAACGGTCTGCAGAGTCACAAACCCTCAAAGTACACCCTGTAGCGAGTAAAACTAATAGAGAAGACCTGTCTATGCTGCCCCAGAACTTCTTCCTCAGTAAAGTGACGTAACGGGCATAGTGGTGTGACACACACACTCTCACTCAGCCTTATCTTTTCTCATCCGTGGCTGTGAGTGTGTGTGTCTGTGTGCTCAGGCTGAGTTCCTCTGTGTCTCGCTGTCTCACAGACCCCACGCAGCAACCAGGAAACAACACCAGTAATCCAGCTCACACTGTCTGCTCCTCGAGCCGAGCAGCGAGCCCCGCAACATCCCGCCAACACGGTACCCAGACCCCACGCAGCATTCTCATCAGTTTGTCATTACTGGTGTCATTTTCTGGTTGCTAACACCATTGTAACACATAATCACTGAGGTTCACCACCGTTACAGCTGTACATCAGCGAGACACAGGAACTTAGCCTGAGCACACAGACACACACTCACAGCCAGGCTGTGTGTGTAAATCCACGGAGCCGCAGCTGAGAAAAGATAAGGCTGAGTGAGAGTGTGTGTGTTACGCCACTATGCCCGTTACGTCACTTTACTCAGGAAGAAGTTCTGGGGCAGCATAGATGGGTCTTTTCTGTGTTAGAGTTTTACTCGCTACAGGGTGTACTTTGAGGGTTTCTGACTCTGCAGACCATTTACATGCAGAAAAAGCTACATAACAACAAGGGGACGGGTAATAACCGGGAAAGCATGACATGGGACCTTTAAGTGGAGGAAGCTCCTTAGAGACAATGATCTGGCCATCAACTGTAGTTCAAATTATATTTGCTCTGAAACTCCAGATGACATAAAAACCTGGCAACTGCAAACAGGGTTGTCATACTCGGTGGAAAGGCAGTCTTAACTATAAACTCAGATCTATAAGACCCCAGTTCAACATGAACGAAAACACCCCAACTTTGAACAATGTCCGTTTAACTATTTTTTCCTTGGTACACCGCCATTCCTCTCTGGTGCGTAACGTAGCCACTTCTGCACTCCAACCCTGAATGTCAATTCCGTCAGCCTGCGGTCAAATTGACGAGCAGCAGCTGAACAAAAAGAAGTTACATTTTTTGTTTATTGAAATAATAAGAAGAAGAAAGCTGCAATGGATGCGTTCCAGTGTGTACTGTTTAGTGTACTAGGTTTTCAGGCGGCCTTAATTGAGCAATTCACCCATCAACCACATCTTCATATAATTGATTCACACTATTACTCATTTCTGTGTACTCGCTCTGGGTCTCAGAGGACGGTAGTGGACAGTTCAGAAACGTGCCCATCAGTGACATCATCAATGGTCATTTCCAATTAGCTAGGAATAATGTCACTGGTAGGCAGGTTTCTGAAATGTCCACAGCCCACCTTTGAGATGCAGAGCGAGTAGACAGAAATGCTGCCATCCTATTATGAGCATTAATGAGGACCACTTATATGAAGATAAGGATAAGAATGGATGCATTTTGCATCCATTCTTATCAACTTGAGAAAGAAATGTAAAAGACTTATGAATTAAATTCAATATTTGCCAAATCTGTTGTAAAGTAGTAAACCTAGTATTTTGAGGTGCAGGCTCACCAAACATGCAGTCCTTTATCAGCGTGTCCTTGAAGGCCCTCTTCTCTCCCTTTCCCACCCAGTTGAAGATGCAGGCTAGACTGTTTGTCATGGCAGCGGATAGCATTCGCCGGATCATATTTTCCGAGTTGGTCCCTCCGACTAATGCCAGGCGGGTAATCTTAACAGACGAGAGAAAATGATTAGTGTGCTACAGTGTACTATGTAAATAGACATCTTCTCATTTATAAATAAATACAAATGTAATGAATTTGAACACATTTGTATTACCTCTAAGGAAGAAATAAGACCACTACTGTGTCCAAACTAATCGACAAACAATGCCAACAACCAAATTGGCAATCCTAAGAAATTGTCAAATATTGATTAAGAAAAATATTATCGTGATTCGCGAGGCGTATTTTTACAATATTTCTGTCAAACACACATCCAAGTGAAAAATAAATGTAATGCATCCACTCCTACAATTCCAGACATAAGCCCTTAAGATTTCAAACAAGAAATGTAAGACTTTTAAAACTTATAAGGATCCACAGGATACCTGCAAATGCATACAGAAAATATTAGAAGCCTCGACAGATTATAGAGAAAATGCTTTGTGTAAAAATTGTTCACCATCTTTCGACGGACTGCTTCCTCCCTCAAAGCAGCTTCAGTCTCATCAAACTTCTCCTCGTTGGTGAGTGGAAGCATTATGGGGAAGTTGTCTTCTTGTGACTCTGGTCCAGCTCCATGAATGTTTAGTTTAGCAAGTTCCGTCTTTATAAAGTTAATGTCACGTGAGATCTGCTTCACCTCCATATATAGCTCGGTAAGCATCTTCGTGGTTGTCATGGCAGCAATGTCTTGAAAAATAAAAAAATAAAGGTTTTAATTTACATTTCAAGGATAGATTTTTAATTTCCAATAATTTAGAATGACACTAAGTAACTCACTGATAAGTGTTTGCCAACAGTAACCATTAAAGCTGCACTATGTAACTTTCCTATTTACCCTGGATTTGAACACAGGTCTCCAGCACAACTGCTGAAATATTTACCACTGAGCTTATAGAGCCTGCCTGCTTGCTCGGGGGAGAAATTGACCATAAAGTCATAATTTTTGTCAAACCAAGGTCATGTCTCACCTAGATAAAGGATCTAAATGTCTCAATAGAAGAGCAGGGAGACCAAAATCAACCACCCCAATTTTAAGTTATATTGTATTAACACTACCATACAGATTGGACAAAATAACATTGTAATCACAAAAAGGTTACATAGTGCAGGTTTAAGTGCTTACATTTTAAGCCTTAACACCATGACAAAAAACATGAAAAGATGGGAAAGTCACAAGGGATAGGTTTCTCAATTCAGAAGGCATCAGTACGGTTAAGAACCTGCTCAGAAAATGATACTTGCCTTTCAACACTCTGCTTGATTCCTCTCCATATAATCTCCCCCGTGGTGTTTCTGGAGCTGAAGGGGGTGGGATGGGTGCTGCGGGGTCAGGTGAGCCAAGCCCAGTGCGCTGAAGTCAGCTAATCTTGAGCCATGTGCATAGCTGGCACCGCCGTCTAAAAGACAAGACACCATTATTAATTGTTTATAAGTAAGCCATGAGAACCATTGGCCCATAGGAGCCGATATCCTGTTTCCGCAGCATGATGTACAAGTACACCCCCTGGACATGATGCTAGTATGTCGTAGGGACTTAACCCAATCCAACCCTTGATACTGAGTGCCAAGCAGGGAGATATCGGGTACCATTTTTAACAGTCATTGGTATGACTCGGTCGGTGATCAAACTCACAACCTCCCAATCTCAGGGCGGACACTAACCACAAGGCCACTGAGCTGCTATTCATTCTTTATATTGAACATGAATTTGGGAATATTCCAAAAAAAACAAACATTTAAGATGAGAAATACATACCATTCCTTGCTTTCTCTAATGGCATAGCGTGGGAGGGGCTGGAGTTATATGTTGGCAATCCTAGAAAAAGAGAGAAATAACTAAATAAGGCAAATGAGCACTATCAAAGTTGTTATCCATGAGCACCATATAGCAATTGCACCTAGCTAGCCCCATATAGTTACTTTCCAACTTTAGATAAAGGAGACCTGAGGGATGAACACACTTGACTACAGAGTGAGTAATTAAAGAATAGTTTCCCACCTAAGTTGCTGATAATTCCTGTGATCCAAAGATAAAAGACATATAATAGCCTATTAGTCTACTTAATAACGAGGGGTGCACTCAAGTGGCTGCCGATGACAATTTATTCAGGATACAGAAAATATGACCAACGTTTCGGAGAGACTGAAACATTGGGTCATATTTCCGGTGTCCTGAATAAATTGTCATCGGCAGCCACATGAATGTGCCTGACTTTTACACCATTAGTTTACTTACCATCATTACAGTGGTCCATTGACTGGTCCAACTCCGCCAAATAGCTTCCACAAAAGCCTACAATGAGAGAACACAAAACATGAACTATGAATGCTGTAACTCGGACAAAGCACATTTACATACTGTCCGCCCGGAGGTAGTAGTGTGAAGTAGGGGTCGACCGATTATCCAGACCGATATTCCGCATTTTACAGATTATCGCTATCGGCCTTTTTTTTTTTTTTTTTTTAAATCAAATTGCCGATAAAACTTTGGATCTGATGCGGCCGTTTCTCTGGTTGCAGTCACCACTCTGTACACAAGCAATGTCCCGATCCAATTCTATCAGTTTCCCAGTTACACAGGGTAGCGTCTCGCAGCGGATAAACTGTGAGGGGGGGGATTGCTAGTGGAGCCTCGCAGCAACTCTGCTTTCTGCACCACAATCTGGTGCTGCTGAATTGGGACTACTAAATGAGTGAGACTCAAATATCAGAAGTTCAGAACAAGTTTTAGTAGTTTTTATTTTATTTCTATTTCATTGACTTTACTCAGGGTCACAGAGAGGAAACCAGTTTTAAGATGTTGAAAAGTTCAGCAAACATAAAAAGGCATTTCAAAGAAGTTGTGTTGGAGTTTGTGTTATTCTACATTTTGAGACCAAGATTTTCTGATATTACTGCAAATGTATATCGGTTCCAAATATCGGTTATCGGTCTCGTTGATTACTAATAATCGGTATCGGCCTTGAAAAAGCCATATCGGTCGATCCCTAGTGTGAAGTGGTTCACTTACCATTGTCAGCCTGGTGAATTGACAGAACATCCTCCGAGTGGCTTCCTCCAGAGGCTAAAAGGGAACAAAAGACAGGAATAATGGATGCTGTAACTTTTGAACACATATCACATGACTGATGTTTGAATGTATTGTTGGAGGAACTAAATGCTTGTAAATTAAAGCTCACATGCAATTACATATTGTTCCTGCCATTTTAATAAGTAATGACATACCACTGCTTGCATTTGGGGTTGGTCCTGAGGGGTACTGGCTGGATTCTGGGAGCACTGTAGGACAATGAACATCAGGTGGCTTGGCAAATCTTCTCTTCACACAGCTGGTTTCTGACTCCATGTACACAGGATTTGGCCTGGAAAATACAAATGAAACATTCAACATTCCCATTAATTGAACTAATTTGCCCCATGGCCCATTTCCAACCAGTCAGAGGTTAAGAGCCACATTTTTTCTATGTTACTGCAAAGAGCCACATCAAACACACTGATACCGCTTGTTTCAGTTTTTTGTTTTCTGGAGACAAGATTTCAACCACGTCACTGATGCATTTTTGTGGCATTGGGATATATATTTTTTAAATCCTCTGGAGCAGAGAGGAGCTGTGGATTATTGTTATTGATTAATGCATCAGTGTTTCTTAGGGTCAAAAACACTAAACTCACAACTTGAAATGAAAGCGTTTAGTTTATTTAATAAAAGAGCACATGTTCAATGTGAAAAGTGACAGTAGTTATAGATTATTTGCAATTTGGTGCTATATAATATATTAAAAAAAAAAAAAAATTATATATATATTTTAAACACCTTGAATTTCGGGGGTGCGCGGGGCTCCGTTGGCGGGGTGCAGCGCCCCTCCAAGACAATGGTAGGGGAAACACTGGATAATGTTTAATCAACGATAGGTTTTCCCCCCCTCAAAGGTGATTGGTTCACTGCATCGCAGGTATTATTGTGATTGGCTCTTGGGCCACATCAAAATTAGACGCGCTGGCATCCTCTCATACTGACACCTGACACCACACATACACACGTAGGGAGAGCCGGGACGAAAGTAACACGGGACGAAAGTAACGGAGCGATTTTATCCGAGCCCAAACAACTTTGACCGGCCAAATTACGTCAGAATTATTAGCATTCGATACTTAACAGACCTACTAAATATCATGTTTAACTCTGAGGAGTAGTGTTGTCACGGTACCAACATTTTGGTTTCGATACCAAGTCAAGAATTGCGATTCCGATTCTTTTTCGATACTTTTCTTAAAAAAAGGGAAACAGTCTTAAATGTAATTATTGTGCTTTATTTCACACCAGAACCATAACCATAACACAAACTTTTAAACAATGAGAACAATAAATAAAATAAATGACAAGAATTCGTATTAAATAAAATTAATACATGTCTTACAGACAGGCCGAGGCGCAGCGGCAGTTGCACTCCCACTTGCAGCCATGCTTCTCATTTTCTCACATGCTCTGGCAGCTAGCGCGTGCACGAGAGAGGGGAGGGACTTAGAACGTGCTTGAGAGGGGCGGGACTGCAGGCACGGCAGCAGTGCAGGGAGTGGAAGTAGAGCGCTGAACACACACGGCTCTTATTAAACAGCGCTTTCTCACCGGAGTACTTTTCTCCGTCATTCTTAAAGTACCGATACTAATGAAACGGAGGAATCGTAACGTTTTTAACGGCAGGGTATTGCGGTACCTTTCAAGTATTGGTACACCGTGCAACACTAGTCAGGAGTCAGTGTCTCTCCCCCAAACTCACACATATAAAATTCGATATGAACTGAAGAGCCGCATGAAACTAGGCAAAGAGCCGCATGCGGCTCGAGAGCCGCGGGTTGGCCACCCCTGCACTAGTCTATCACAGGACTGGAGGTGGGGTTTTTACTTATTGTTTACACAGAAACCAAGGATTATATATTTCAAGAGGGAGCGATCAAAGTAAACATCCTAAGCCTGCTTCCTCCACACTGGGAGTGCTGTGACCACTTTTCCATTGCATCTTATGAGCGGTTGGGTTCTTTTGGTTCCAGCCTATGCACGCATACTGGTTCTTATCAATGCGACGTTGTTTGATAAGGGTTAAAGTCTGGCCAGACATGGAACCTGACCTCCTACAGGAATTCAACTGTACCTTACTCTTCTTTTCCCACGTTCACCTGCTTCGTCCTCAGAGCTCAGATCAGTGGTTGGACATCCAGTATTCGCATACTTTTCTTCGTATCGTTTGGCCTTTTCCAATGAGTCTGTAAAAGAAAAAGCATAAAATAACAGGATGACATTTTACTGACTAGTCTCACTTGTGACACATATGTCATATGTGGTATGGTACCACACACATTCAAACTGCCATCTATAAAACGTGTGGATACCTATATACTTGAAAATAGACAATAGTAATGCAGTGACTACTTACCACAAGTAATCAAGAGCCGGACATTCGCATATGTGGTCCATCCTTTATGGGCCGTCATGTGTTCTTTAAGGGCCTTCAAATACATGTTTTTTGGGGGCCATAACAATTTACCTTCCTTTAGACTGAACCAGCTGGCAAGAACTGTTGCAGCTCCGCCATTTGGAAAAAGTTCAACGGCCCAAAGCACCACCTCCCTTTCCATTCTGTATACAATAAAGGAAATAATGTAAATGATTAAAAAAAAAACCTGCTCATAAATCATAAGATGTCATTTACTCGCCCAGCAGTATGAGCGGTATGCTACTGCATATGAGCTATTGGAATAGCTATGAGGCCATTTCCTTCTGACTCTGGATACAGAACACATTTACGTTTGATACATCCAAGTTTACCAACCCCGATATTGTCACACAACTCTCTAACCTTGTATGTACCTATGCATGAGGACTCGCAGGGATAAGTGTAATATGATTCTTGGTGTCTGAACCTTTTGTAGATCACATAGACCTCATCTTCTTCCTGGACTATATTCTGCACTACTGCAATACTATGTCCCACCTCAATACAATTATCCCCCTGCTTTGTAGACAAGGTAAAACGACTACTGGAGACCTTTGTGTACTGTACAGCACACCGAAATGTTGAGGGAGTGGACCATCAGTGTGGATTTTCTGTAACACTGGTTCATCTGTTGGTAATGGAACCTCACAACGTGGCTGTTCTGACAACCTTTTGACCACCTGTTGTAGAGGTTGGTGTGGCTTGCGTAAAAGATGCTTTATTTGGCCAAGATAATTCTCAAAAGGGAATCCTGAAACATTATCTAAAGGTCCAAATTGTTTGTATTCATCGGCTAAATGTATAAGCTGGTGTACACTGAACACAATCTGATCCCTACCATACAACTGTCCAAAGTGTTCCACAAAGGAAATCATCAATCTATGCGCTAATTCAACCTTTTGGCCAGAAATTCCAGGAGACAAAAACAAATACATGGCCACTGAAAACAACATAAAGTTGTCATAAATCTCACTGGGAAGGCAATCCTTCAGAACTACAGGGACAGTATGAAGGATCGGAGCTCTGTAGCTTTCCAACGATCCAGCTCATTCAAACCCCTTGGCTTGCGATTGAATTCACAAGGGGTGTGGGAATGTAACCCCTGCAGTTTGCTTGATATACTGTTAACAGTTTGTGAAGGAAGCCTAGTGGCTAGATTGCCCTTTAACCACATATTCAACAGTTTTCTCATCACACCAAGACAACAGAGGTGCATATAATCTATTGGGAATGAAGAAACCATCTTTACTGTCCCTGTTAAAGGACTGAGTGTCTGTTTCAAGTGATGTTCTTCATCAATCATATCACAATAACTTGAGTCTGTCCTGAGCCTGACATTTGTTTCAGGATAAGTCATTTTCTTCCTCCACACACCATGTTGATCACACTTGTCACACCCTGAATAGCCATTATGTGACTTGATATTCTTAACGTAGGCTCTGGCTGGAGCATCACACACAAATGAGGAAACCAGTACTTTCAATCGGTTACCATTATGAACAACGCCATTAGCCAGTACATTTTTAAGGTCGCTAATAAATTGCTGCAGATACTCAACAACACACTTGGGCTTGCTTAAACCACAAAAGATACCGACAATAAATGGGGACTTAGTATAATCACATTTCAGAATTGCAAGTATAGGCCAGAATTGAAGTCTTGAACTCTTAAAGAGAGGGAGACCATCTATGTTGAACTGTAAAGTAAGAGTTCTGAGGCTCACTGGTAAACTCAAACATTTCAATCGTGAAAGTATCCCTTGCACCAATCCAAAATGGTAGTACTCGCCACCTTGCATTTGAGTGGTTGCAACATCATGTTGTGTTCTAAGCAGAGTTCTTCCATCCTTAGGGAGCATAGGGTGAAAAAGCTTTAAGATGGACAGCAGAGCAGACAAAGCAACCAGACTGATTGAGTAGGATGTTGCCCAATATCTTAGGCTCCTCATAAGCCGATCCTGACTAGGCTGATGCTCGTCATGGCTGTCGGAGTCAGAATCTGATTCAACATTCCCAGCCACACTACCATCAGTATGATCATTTCCCATTTGTACATGATCTGATTCAACTTCATCATCTCCAGCTAAACTACCATCAGTATGATCATTTTCCATGTGTACATGGGAAGCTAGTGGTGTATCTAGTTGGGAAACGTGTGAGATTCTGAAGGGTGGTTCCCTATTCACACAGGGGTCTAAATGTGACTTGTTATTATAAAGAGTTTCCTCGTATTCCTTAAGGATATCTTTCTCCATGTCCCTTACAGTTCTGATGACTCTACGTCTTTTAGACCAATAAGAAGCCATCTTAGGTAAAGAGAGGTGGCGCTGCTATAATTACTTTACTTGGCCTTGTGTATTGCAGTGATCCCCTTGACTCGTCTTGTAGTATAATCCTGAAAATGGAGGAAAACAAAGCAGATTAAAAAACAGTATGCATAAACTAACAGTACAAATATATATCAGCCTCCTGGTGCAATGCAAATATAACTGTACTGACGAAATTCCCTAGAATTACACGTGTTATTCCATGGGTCTTCAACCAGGAGTCCAGGACCCCTAGGACATACATTTTACCCAAATATCCTATATGATGCTTTAGCTTGACTGTATCAGACCAACTTTGATGTAATTTCTGTAGGATGTAGGGATGCCAGAAACTGACCATGATCCAAATCGGCGGGGTCGGTGTGTAGCAAGCTGCAGCAGCAGTCTGCGCAGGGCAGCCTGCGCTGCTGGCTTCCTCCAAGTTTTACAGTCAAAACTGGTGTTGTGACCAATGGCCATTTACAATTATTAATACTATTACTATTATTAGTCTATATTTTTGGTTGAAAACTAAGCCAGAAAAAAAAAAAAAAACATAAATAATAAAAAGATATATAAATAAAATCGAATTTTAAAAATAATCTTCGATTATGGAGACTGTAACGAATAATAGATTAATCGCTGGCATCCCTAGTAGGATGGTAGTTTAATGTCAGATTGTGTTAGCTAGTGTATCTGCTGCGTTAGCTAGGTGCTAGCCAGGGCAAGAAAATATCAACTGCGTCATGCGATGAACTGTTTAATTAATTTATGATATAGGCTATATTATAACAAAAAATATGCACAATTTCACCCAAATATCCCAAATAATGCTTTAGCTTGACTGCATCAGTGGACACTTTATGTAATTTCTGTAGGATGGTAGAGTTTAATGTCAGATTATGTTAGCTAGCGCTGCGTTAGCTAGGTGCTAGTCAGGGCAATAAAATATCAACTGCGTCATGGGATGAACGCCGTTAAATTCGTTGATGATATATATTATTATAAGTAATTAGTTCCCTCTTTTGCGCTCTGAATAGCCTAAAAAAACATAACAGGGTGTAACTGAGGTGAACATATAGAGTAGGCATGCACAACGGTCACGTTACATTTCTTACCGATTTGTGATATCTGTCTCTTCTCTTCAGGCGGCTTGGCGGCAACTGAACTGCCTGCCTTCCTCCACACCCTGAGGTGTACGCTCTTTCACGTGACCAACGTGCTTTCAAGATTAAGTGCAATGTGCAACAGGCATGACGGGTAATCTGTGACGTTTCGCTCTCTCAAAAATTGGGCCATTTTGTCTTCATGCACAGCAGCTCTCATAGGAAAGAACCAGACCCCGCCTCCGACGCAGGGTCATGATCTCGCCCGAGAGGGGATAGCGCCACACGTTGGAACAATGTCAATTCAATGTAGGGAATTTCAACGTTGAAAAACCGGCATCTATATTACATTGATTCAACAACATTTTTTCAAACGTTGAAATGGTATTTGTAAAAACACATCGAATCAACATTGATTTTTCAACCTCTACCAAAAATAACCAATCTAACCAAAATCCAATGTTGAATTAAGAGCTCCTCCTCCTCTCTATACTGGCCCACAAAGACATCCTTTTCCAAGTGACTCCAATAAAAGAAATGAGACCACATCCACTGTCCACACATCTGGGCATCATTCTCCCAATAAATGTCATAAATATGTCATCATATAGTTTCCTTTTGTCTAAACAACACTCCAAACACCTGGGTTCATGATCAACCATCCTCATAAAGTTCTCAGCCACATCTCATGTATCTGTAAGCAGATGCTTCTGGTGAGATGTCTAAAGGTGTGCGCACTTTAAAATGTGAGGACTCCAAAAAGCCAGTCCCTGTCAAGTTGAGGTTGTAAACCGTGGACAGGCCCTGAGGTCTGAATGAGTGATTTATTTTTGATGAAGCTGCATGATTAGAAATCTCTCCCTCCCTTATCTCAGTCCCTGTCGAGCCCTCATGTGTATGAATCAAAGTCGGCCCCTAACTGAGTCTGTGTGGCTCCTCTCTCTGCAAAGTCATTAATCCAAGGATGTGGCCCGCGGGGCTTTCCTCTCCTCCTGCTTGACTTTGATAGTTAGGCCTACATGAAAAATAAGCTTGTTTTTTTTCTCTCCCTCGGCCCTCTTCTGCTCTCCGCATCTCTTTTATTTGTTCTAATGGCCTTCTGCTCTCGTGCCCCGGAGGATGAGTTACGTGTCCTGCTGGGGTCTTTTGGCGGGATTGTGTGTGAGTGTGGCGGTGTTGTAAATTCCTGCGCCCTCGCTCTACATGGCTCTAGGGAACATTAACTGAATCTCCCACTCTGTGTGATTTGTGTCTTAATTTCCCTTCCAAGTCTCTTCTCCAACATGCTTGTGAATGTAAACGGGGTGTACATAAAGTAAAAGCAAGCAGCTGGATCCCGTCACGCCTAATAGTGCTATATATATCCACACCCCTGTCGCCAGTCTTAGACACCCTCTTTCTTTTTCTCTCCATCTCCCCAATTTCCATGCAACGCCCCCGTCCTCGTTATCCGTGGCCTGGAGTGGAGTTATGTAATTTATGACAATCAGATCTAGTAGAAGAGCCGTATGATGAAGGACAAGAATATTCTCCGGGTTCCTGCTGGAAACTGTCTGTCTTTGATGAGCCAGTTATTCAATGTCAGCACCCCCCCCCCCCCCCCCCACATGAATTTAGCTCCTGCAATTTGTGGCAGAGAGGGAGAATCTCATTTGTTGCATTAGGTTACAGAACTGTGGCTGGCTCTGCAGAGTTTCTGCTCTAAACTTGTGATTGTACCGACCAGTAACATGTCCACAGACTGAAATGGATTAATGGACAGTGTCATGGCGATAAAAGGAGATACAATCCTAATGCTTTGTTCCTGAGCTGGTGTCTCTTTGCCTCAGCTGCTCTCTTTTCTCTCTCACTGTGCTCATCATAGACGTTAGCCTCTGTTGCTAGAAAGGCAGGGGATCTGCTTAAAATTCAAAGTTGTCTGCTTCAAACGGAGCTCTCAAACAACCCCCGAGATGCTCAGCAGCACGAGAGGATATAAACAAAGTAGTTCTCCTGGCTAACAGCGAGGGGTGGTGTTTCTCCAAGACAACTTCATTAATCTTTCCCCTTCCTTTTTCCTCACCTCTTTCCTGTTTGCCATTCTTACATCAATCCCTGAATACAGTGAGCATGTTGATTCTAAGCTTTATAGGGAGAAGGTAGCTTTTTAATGGCCTTTCAAAAACAATTGAAGTCATTACTTTTGGATTGGATTTACTACTGATGGTTTTGTGATGCTGGCTGCTTGTCAGGCTTTAGAATAATGGTGCTGTTTGAGGTAAAGTAAAAGTACAATTTAGCCTACAGTAACATCGACAAAACTGAAGAAAAAAAAAAGACTGTGGGCATTTCGGGTCACAGAGGCAAGGCTTGGTGTCCATGCAATCTTGTCAAAGGTGTAGTTGTGCGCACAGCTGGTAAATATGTAATGTTTCCTGCTTTTCTGTTCCCACAGGGGAGGAAGTGTACTGTTAGTGTGTAATTGCTCCTTAGTGCTGACTGAAGACACACGTAAGAGAAGCTATTACATCCTAAAGTTTACTAAGTATTCTCACCTGAAGAGGGTGTGGATGTTTGGACGGTTGCTATGTATTTGTGCTCGACAAGAAGTGTATCAGCTACTGTTTATTCAGATTAGGACAGAAATATATATCAGGCGCAGAGATGTTTAAACTTTGATTTAAACATGTGTAGAATACTAAGGGCTTTATTGACTAGGGGTAACTGTATTAAGGGTTAACCTCATAACTTTATTAGCTAGGGTTTAATGTAATTGTAAACTTAAAGTTTCATTAAGAACTCAGGAGTAATCCAGTTTCAATTGATGCCCATCAGCTCTGATCTGAGGCCACTCCTCCCCAGAAACTGAAAAGAAAAGACCGATAAAGAAATTAGAGTCCTGCGGGAGTCACGAGGTAAGTATGAGCTAAGTATCGCTGGTGTTTTTTAGCCCCTCATGCTAAAACATGTGTATATTCTCCATTCCTGTTCATGTGTCCTCTCGCAATTATCACTGGCCCCATGCATCTCCTAATCCAGTGGTTCTCAAATCGGGGGTACGCGGACCCCTAGGGGTACGTTGGAGTACTGCAGGGGGTACGTGAGATTTATTTTATGTTAATGAAAAAAAACACAAGTAATGCATTTAAACAAACTACTAATAGTAGATTAACTACTTTATTCAAAGGTTTAGAGTAACTCTGGATAATAAAATGGGAAAAATAAACAGGGTGCTCTCTTTTCCTCTCCCTCTCCTGACAGCCCGTCAGTCTCGTGCAGCTCGCTGAACCTGTAATAAGTGACCCTACAGTAAAGAATACATATATTTATAACTAGTTTAGCTAGTTCCAGAGTAGATAAACTAGCTAAGTGTTAGGTCTAACTCTTAGTGTATTTAATTTTGCTCCGCTCAACGGTCCGTCATAGCGGCGGAGCTGTGATCATGCAGAGCTGCGTGTTCTCCGTCAGCAGCAGCTGATCTGATCTCTGTCTCGCGTCCGGTTAGACTTCACTCGCGTTTATGTCCAAATCTCTCAGATCTAGCTAGTTCTAATTAATTATTTGACTGCCTGCTTATCAAAGGACCTAAACAATAAGCGTTGCTTGGCAACGGCGTGTGGACGCAAAGTATAGCGCAGCATTAGGCTATGCATATGTTTTATATGAGGGGTCAAAATCCCATGCTCATAACATGCTCATATATATTTTTCTCTTCATTCCCCACGCCCCAAAATAAATAAATATACCAATTTTAGGAAAAGTAACGAAGTTTGAGCAGTGTGGGTTTTATATTAACAGAGTTACACATATTTCAAAACGTGAAGTGTAATAACTGCAGGTTGCCTCCCTGTCAGAATGACAAAGATCCTCAGTGAAGCACAAGCCCATGTCTCACTACATTGTAAGTACAACTTATTAAAAAGATCAGTTCAATGCAACTAATGTCGTCTTAGTGTTATTGCATGATGTTAAAATTGGTTTGCCACGAATTTAGTGATGGATTATAAACATTTGAAATGTAGCTTTTAAGTGTTTCTCAGTTACAGTCCGTTAAACTTCTTAACATTGACAGGAAATGAAATGTAGTCGAAGTCAAATGTAATGAAATGTACTTTTTTTAAATGTTGGCCATGAGGGTTGTGCAATAGGTCGCCATTGTCAGTATGTGCGTCTGTGTGTATTGTGTTTGTTCAAACGGTGTATGATTGATGATATGTGTATGTCTCTTAAATGTCCACTATGTTTGTATATTATGTACATGTATGCGGAACTGCTGGACGGAGCCCAGAACGAATTTCCTTACGGGGACAATAAAGTATATCGTATCGTATCGTATCGTACAATGTTGTTCTCATGAGAACTGCAGTTGTCAATGTTGTTGTAATCAGACACTGATGGTGCAGCGCTGTACTGTACCTCTTTATATAGGCATTTTATCCCTAACAAATTGTTTTTGTGCTGATCAGGGGGTACGTGGCTGAATTTTTCTTTCAAAGGGGGAACATTATTGAAAAAAGTTTGAGAACCACTGTCCTAATCGTTATAACCGGCCTGCTCTCGTCTATCCCACATGCTCCACTGGGATCCAACATCTAGTTTCAGGTGGCCTGTGGAACTGCCAGTCAACTGTTCCTAAGGCTGACTTCATCTCTGGCTACGCCTCCCTGCAGTCCCTGGATTTCCTTGCTCTCACTGAGACCTGGATTACTTCATTCAACACATCCACCCCAGCAGCTCTCTCCACAGCATATTCCTTCTCCCATACACCCAGACCCACTGGCAGAGGAGGTGGCACTGGTCTCCTGCTCTCTCCCAAATGGAGCTTTTCCCTCTTCAAGCTTCCTAACTTCACTCCTTCCACCTTTGAATTCCATGCCGTCACAGTAACCCATCCTATACAATTAACCATTGTTGTTCTCTACCGTCCACCAGGCGCCTTGGGGGACTTCTTGGAGGAATTAGATCTCCTCTCACACATCCCTGAAACTGGCCCTCCACTGTACTTCTCGGAGACTTCAACCTCCAGACAGAGAAGATATCTGAATGAATATTTCTGGCGGAAATGGTGGAAATCCAAACACCATGACGACCTCCTACCCTATCAATCTCTCCTCTCCTCTTTCTCTTCTTCGATCTCTCAGGCAAAAAGCACTTTCTTTCAAGATAAGATCCAATCTTCCTATTCCAATCCCCCAAAACTGTTCTCTATCTTCTCCACCCTCCTCGACCCCCCTAGAGCCCCTTCCCCCTCCTCCCTTCTTCCAAGCGACTTTGTTAACTAATTTGAAAAAAAGGTTGATGATATTCGCTCTTCTTTTTCCGACTCACCTCTACTCACCACTGGGTCACCATACCCTCCTTTCACCCACACACTAACCTCCTTCTCCCCTCTCTCTCCAAGTGAGGTTCTTACCCTCATTACCTCTGCCCGCCCTACCACCTGTCCTCTGGACCCTATCCCTTCAAACCTACTTCAGACTATCGCTCCTGATATTCTACCGTTTCTCTCCCATTTCATCAACACTTCTCTAACTTCTGGTCACTTTCCAAACAGTCTCAAGGAAGCAAGAGTAAACCCTCTCCTAAAGAATCCCACTCTCAACCCGTCTGATGTTATAAACTACAGGCTTGTCTCTCTCCTCCCGTTCCTGTCTAAAACACTTGAATGCGCTGTCTTTAAACAACTCTCCTGTTATCTCCATCAGAATAACCTTCTTGATCCGCACCAGTCTGGTTTCAAGGCAGGTCACTCCACAGAAACTGCCCTCCTTGCTGTCTCTGAGGAACTGCACACTGCACTGCATTAGCCCGCATGGTTTTTCATACCATTGCTACGCTGACGACACTCAATTAATTTAATTTTTTCCCCGTTCTGAAACCCAGGTCGTCGCACGCATCTCTGCTTGTCTAGCTGACATCTCTCAGTGGATGTCTGCTCATCACCTCAAGCTCAACCTTGACAAGACTGAACTGCTTTTTCTTCCGGGAAAAGATTGTCCCACTCTTGACCTAACAATCAACATCGGCCCCTCATTTGTTTCCCCGACTCAGACTGCAAGGAATCTGGGTGTGACCCTAGATAACAAACTGTCCTTCACTGCAAACATTGCTGCAACAACCCGCTGCTGCAGTGGGGAACCTTTTTCCTCTCAACGGCCATTTCAATTTTTTCAACATCCTCCGAGGGCCGTACAAATGATTGACCTCTGCTTTAAAATACTAAGATCACAGCCCATTCATTTCGCATTTCTTTCATGTTGTGCAAAGAAAAAGCAACCTCTTAATCCAGATATCTTACCATGACTCGCGCATGCATGCACGTGCACGGTTGTGGCTTGACCACCAAAACAGAAAGATATGGACACAAGATGTGTGCAAATGTATTTAGTTTCCTATCCATGTGAACATGATTTAAGTGGGGGGGGGGGGGACCTAACCTCCTCTAGGGGGGTCCGGGAGGCATGCTCCCCGGGAAGATTTTTTTTTAAATGTTGAAGTTAAAAGCATCAATCTGGTGCACTTTGAGAGCAACATTAGTAGATCTATGAATGCATCTCTCAACACCCATATGAAACAGAACTGTAAACAGATTTTATTTTTCTTTATGGATATTTTACAAATCACTCTCCTTTCAAACTGTATTCTTGTTCATTAATAACAACTTTTTTTATTGTCATATAGTATTTTATACCTGTTTACTTTATTCTCTTATTATTTTATAACTATAATAATCATATAAAGATGTGCCTTTACCTCACTGGTTGGAGAAAAAGCTTCTTATATTCGTTAGCATAGCTAGCTAACCAGATGCTAATAACAACAAAGTTATTGACTGTATGATCAGTATGACAGATGAGCAGATCGCCACTGGGCTTTCAACTAAAGACACAGCCACGCAAAAACTGCAGCATGTGTACGGCTCCTTATTGGTACTGCAATTTCTGAAGTGCCGGAGCGGCGTTCTGTTGCTCTCCGTCAGCACTACACCCCTGTCAGACGAGACATATACCACGTGATGACACGTTAGGCTTGTGTTGTGTTTAAGGACCCTGACCGTGGCCAGGAAAAACAGGCACTCTCTTGTTTAATTATTTTACGGCTCTTTTTTGCTTGTGTTTATAAATTACCTCGAGGGCCGTACCAAACAGTCTCGCGGTCCGTATACGGCCCGGAGGCTCCCACCCCTGCTTTACAACATCAGGAGGATACGTCCCCTCCTGACCCAGAAAGGTGGGGGGGAGCGGTAAGCCCACACACTCCACCGCCAGGGTCATCACCGCCGGGAAGTCCAGACGCGCAGACCTGTGTGCTGGACCCTCCTGGTCGCCGGACCCGAAAGTACCGGACAACGAAGCGTCCTCGTCGTCTTCCTCCTCCGGGAACGCGGCCACCTGGCCCCTCGGGATGGTGAACATGAATGGCACCTGGTCATCCTGTTCCCCCATCTCCATCACCTCGAGGTCCTGATCCTCCGGCTCCTCCTGCAGGCCGAACCTCACCCGAAAATGATCCCCACGATGTCGGCGGGTTTAGGCCGTCTTCGGCGTGGTCCGGCCCCAGGCACTGGAAGCACAGGCGGTGCGGATCAGCCCCCGCGATCAGGCCAGGGCATGTCGGGCAGGTCCGGTGCTCAAGGACTGGTTCCATGCTTGCTTTTCTCTTTCTCTTTTCACGTCTCTTGCTCAGTGTTTCACTTCCGCTCACTGAAGAGAAAGGGATGACAGTCAGGAGGCGAGGCCTCTTTTAATACAGTGAGATGCGCGCGCATTCAGGTAGGCCCGCCCCGGGGCCGGCTACGTCTATAGAAGTCTCAGTAGGTTAATGCTTGAATGATAAGGTAGTACTAGTACCCATAGAGTCCAGTAGAGGGCGGAGCCTGTGAGAGATATAACTAGAAACAAACAGGGAAGACTTAGGAGACACGGGAGGGCAACCGAGGGGAATGCAAAACAGGCAGACGAGACATGGGGACAGAGTGAACAACACGACAAATCACAAAGACAAGACACAGCTGGGGAGGGCAAGCAGGAACACAAGGACAACAGGTGAACACAATCAGAAAACATTTAAAAAATCAAGAAACAATCAACACAAAAGTATGGATGTAGGCCTATGTACTTCTGTCTCTTGTTCTGGAGATGATGGTCAGTAAAGTATTTATCTATCACTGTGACAACCGTCTTAGTTGATTGGACCCCCCCCCCTCTCATAGGGCAGCCTCTCATTGCTGCCTCTGTCCTCCCATTGCCAGTCAAGTCCTCAAAGTCAAGGTTGACCTGCTTTGGAAGAACACTCCAGCAAGTCTGCATGTCTCCTGAATATAACCCTCAGACTCAGACTAATTACACCAAAACCCCCTTTCCCTTTCACCTGTCTCACACAAATCACTCTGGGTAAATAGCTTCTTTTTTTTCTCTGACAAGGACATCTTTTGAGGGACGCAAGGGAAAAGCAAGAGTGAATGGAGCTCCTGAAAGTACATTACTGTAGCGACAATAACAAGTTTGTCAGCAGAAGTCTGGCTCTGGAGAATCATTCAGTTTGAGACATGGCATTTATGTGTCATTATCGGAGGAGCCGAGTATGGCTGACAGGAAAGGAGGAGCAGCCATTTGTGCCCACTTTGCTCTAAATAAAAAATTGATCTGACTGGAGGAAGAGGCTAATTCTTTCCAGTGGAATATATCATGAAAGAACAATGGAATAATTTTCTGGTACAATACATCGGCAGATGCAATGACCATCATAAGCAAAAAAGCTAAATAAATAAGGGAAAGATTTATTTGACAAACCGTCCTAATGCCCCCGCTTCAAAACAAACATTTCCTAAGGGAGTGCTAAGCATTGCATTTGATATAAATAGATTTGACATTAGACTTGATGACATAACCCAAGTATATCACTTCATCCAATATACCCCCTCCTCTAAATTCCCTTTTTATGAGCTCCTGTCTCTTCATCTTAAAATAAAATTGTTGGTCCCAAACCAGCTATTAATGTCCATGTTCGCAAAAGAAGATTGATTGTTTTTACTTGATATACACAAAAGGTGTAAGTCAAGCATCAAGCAGGTCAACATGTATCAATATCAATCAATGAAGGAGCTGAAGGACATTGGTCGGAAACTTTGTATATTCATGTCACATTCCTTTGTCCTCTCCTCTAAGCTTCTGATGTGATTTACAGCCCGGCTGGCCCGAGTCCAGTCAAACCTAATAGAATCACAAAAGGTCGACAGTGGAGTCATCAGGGCGCTCCAACATTAGCGCTGATGCTTAAGGGGACAAAAGGACAATTAATGCACTTGAACCCGACTGCTCAGTGGAGGATATACTATCTCATCACGGCAGAAAACGAAATAATTTACTCAAGTAAGGAAGGGGCTGGAGATAGAGAGGTGATTTAGAGGAAAGACGAGAAGGAGGTGTCAGAGCCTCTCTTGTTTGACTATAAGCAGACGTGCTCTGCCAGCAGATTGATAGAGATATCACTTTCCACTCACCCTGATGCAGGTGACCCTTTCACAATTCCCTCCTTTTGATCGACTAATGAAGTTCAAGAGAAATCAAGCTGATGGAGTTTAACATGGAGTGTGGTCTTATAAAAACCTACCGCATTAAATAGGTCGGGTAAAAAAATAAAAGACTTGAGTAAATCAGATAATTTGGTTCACCCTCTTGTAGTCAAAAACCACTTCAGTAAAATACAGCTGTAATCTCAGATGTGACCCAGGTAATTACTCCAATTTGTGTGATTTTTATATTGCTTTATATTGCGCTAATGAAGTGAGTCTCATATTTATTTGCACCCACTAACCTTAAAACCTGTAACACTTGACAGAATTGTTCTCAGGAAGCTTTAAAGTTTCCATTTCTAAAGTTTTACTTTATGGAATATTATTTTTAAGTCAAGTGTGTAATGTACCAGGAAACAAAAGAAGAAATTAGTTGATAGTACAATATGGTTATTTTAAACCATATATTTAGTGCATTTGCACTGTAAAACACCTCACCTGATTCTGTAACTTATTGCGTTCACCATGTAACACACGCTTCTATTGACTAGCTGTCTAGCGCTCCAACACATTATAGGCTAAGGGGTAGTGCATCTCAAGTGGTTAACTAATCACAACAGAGCCAGCCAGCTAACCAATCAGAGCAATTATTTTTTGGGGAGTTTTTGAACATTAAAGCATGTAAACATGTCACAGTAGCAGCGCAATTGCAAATATGCAAAAATAGGTCAGTTTCCTCTTCGCAGTTTTTCTACATTTATTACCTTGATATCAAAGTTATTGGCAACTGATTACCTACATTAATAAAGTGTATGTAATATACAGTAAACTTTTTACATTTGAGTTTAATAATGTAAAATTAAACAACCCATTTCAATGTCACCTTGGGCTGTTTGAAATGATAACGGACCATTTCACCAATGTTGGCTTTCATTGGACAACATTGTTAACGGAGAAATAATTGGCAGAATAATCAATGGTAAAATGTAAGTTGGGTATTTAGGTGCACCCCCTTAAATATAGCTCTGTCAACAAAGGTATTTATCAATATAGAAATCCTGTCTGTCCTGAACCTTCACGTCTTTTTAAGGTCTTTAACCGCCCTGGAGAAAAGAGCCCCTTGTGTGACACATCATGAGAATCACTTGTCATTGTTGATCAGCAGAGGGAAGTTGCCCTCATTGGACAGTATACTTGTAAATGTAAGTATTGTTTTCCCCTCTTCCAGCTGGAAATGAGAAACACGATTTGCCAGATAGAGCCTGAGAAACAGTCTTGTTTGTTTCCAGGACAACAGGACAACAGGACAGTCGGACATACTTTTCTCTTAATCTGGCAGAGATAGCAGCTACTTATCCAGAGAGCAAAGAGGAGACACAAGAGAGGGAGGGCTGGGCTGTGTACACACAAAGTACTCTCAGACAACACACACACACTTGATGAGGGTTGAGACAAGGAGGGAGGAGAAAGAGTTAGAGGTGTAGAAAGAGAGGAGAGGAGCATAGTGAAAGGAGCAGAGATAGAAACAGGTATGGCTGTTATTCTGTAGCCTCGTGTTGTGCCTTGCACTGATATCCTGCTCTCACCCTGGGAAGCCTCATCATCCAGAGCAAGATGTCTCAGAGGAAAAGGAGTTTCACATTCGGAGCTTATGGAGGGTAAGCTATCAGAGGATTATTCTGTTTCAGAGTACAGTTATTTTGGAGTTTGCCAGCTTTGTGTGTGTGTGGCGGTGTCTGTTGCAGCGTGTTGCTCAGGGACTTGCTCAACAACTGCAGAACCAGTTGACTCTGACAAGGTCATTGACTAACAGCACTCCTAATTTGTGTTTTCCAGTAATAGTAAGTACTGAATAGCTTTTGACATGCTCATTTAATTATCCCCAAAGGGAGAGTTTTTAAGACTTTTCTGAAGTTGCTGGTATGATGATGCGGAATACTTGGCAAAATAAACTAAATGTATCACGCTGATACTGCAAATGCAACAGGGAAGGGAGTAGTAGGGAACAAGTCATGTCAATTAGTGCTAAATACGACATATTATGCACATTTAAGGTTCATATTTGTATTTTGTGTTTCTATTGTGACAGGTCTTTATTTTTCTCATACTGCCTGTGCTGCAGCACCTCTTTTCCCCCTCTGTCTGAAACCAGAGCCCAGTCTGCTCTGATTCAATCCAATCCAACTTTATTCCTATAGCACATTTAAAAACAACATTCTGCTCTGATTGGTTAGCAGGTCGGCTCTGCTGTGCACCCAACGACGTACAATGTGTTGAAACCCTAGCCAATAGAAACGCAAGTGTTACATAGTGATGTCACTATGTTACAGAATTATAGTCAAATTGAGGTTTTTCAGGCAGATTTTTAGGAGAGAAACTCCCTCTGGAGGAAACTTTGAGATTGTATCCTTTGCAGACCATTTACATGCACAAAAACGTATACAGTATTACAAGCCTTCAGGAAAGGTAAAAAAAAAAAAAATATATATATAGGGGCCCTTTTAAATAAAGTTAACAAAATATGCTTAACCTGTTAAACCCCATGCCCCCGCCCCCGCCCCCGTGGGCAAAACACAACAATATTCACAAAACTGTGTCTCAGGGCTTCTTAACGTTTAACAACCTATTAATGTGTCATACCCACTTAACGGGAAGAAACTCAGCTAACTGACGATATGAACCATTTTTACCGAAACAAAACACAACTCTAATGCCGAGTGTCTGAATTAGCACTAAGAGAAATTAACATTTTGTCAATAAGAGTAGTTTTCATATAAAGTGTATGAGAGCTGTCACCCAGCTTCCGGTTTTGGGCATGCTGGCTGTGCATCACTCTCATCCACCAATGGTAATGTTTAGATGGATTTAGGAACTTCCCCTTGATTCTATTGGCTCTAACTGTTCAAAACAGGTGTCAATCACCAAAATCGACCGATGGGTTCAAGAGATAAGGCAAATCCACCCAAATGACCCCAGAAGTGTTTTTTTTTCTTTCTAAACCTCTCTAAAAAGGTCAAATTTCTTTAAAAACTTTTTTTGCATCAATCTTGATACAGGGTACTTATTATGTTATAGTTTGGATTCCTAAAGCTTTTTGTCTACTATCCCATCATTCAAGGGTGGTTTTCACTAGAAGTAATGTTTTTTTTTTTTGGATGGACACTATAATCTAATTTTTTTTTACTATATTATATATTTTTTTACGATACAATCTGAATTTACTTTAACATAAAAACATCTATATTGATTCTGACTTTTCTACATCCAACTCACAGGTGTATCATTGCTTTGAGAAAAAAGATTATTAATTTCCCACACACACACACACACACACACACACACACAACACACACACACACCCACACACCCCACACACACACACACACACACACTACCCCCCCCCCCCACTGCCTGAAACGCCTCGATTGGACTCTTTGGTCGCATTCACACCAGCCTTGTTTAGTCCGGTTGAATCGAACCCTGGTGCGTTTTGCCGCTTGCCGCTGTTCGTTTGGGTTGGTATGAACACTGTCCGAGACCTCAGATGTGAACTAAACGACCGGATTCTGGTCTTGCGTTTGTACCCGCTTCATTTCTGATCAATTGTTGAACAGCATTTCCGTGCACATGACTTGTGTTTAAAGTTTATAGTCTGTTTGAGGTTTGCCTGTGTGAACGCAAACCGAACCTTCGGAAAAATGAAACAATGTAACAAACTGCCGTCTGGTGCGCACCAAAGAAGTGGACTATTGTGCCTTTCACACTAACGCGGTTCTAGGGCCGGTTCGGAGCTAGAGTTGATTGATTGATTGAAAAGTTTATTAACAGCTTGTATATTGGGTACAGTACAGTACAGCTCAAAACATACAATTGTTAAGGGGATGCAGACCAGAGAAAGACTTTCGTCTTGTTTACATCAGGGTCCCCCATTTCCAATTCATCATGTCATTTAAGACATATAAGACATATTTGACATACAGATGGCTTATTTACAATTTACATACAGGTGTTTTTTTACATACAGATTGCTTATTTACAATTTTCATTTAGATTTCGTTCTAATACATCCTAACCGGACATTTAAGACATACCAAGTCTACAGATATACAGTTAGTAACAGAGTCTAAAATGCGAGTATATACATAGATGGGGGGGGGGGAAGCTGTCCATTGAACGACAGGTTGAGATTTGTACCATTACCGGGGCCAGTTTTGCAATGCTCTCCCCCGAAGGTGCTCTTTAAGAGAGGTTTTGAAGGTAAGTATAGTTTTACTTTCCTTTACAGTTGTGGGAAGAGCGTTCCACCTTGATGTGGCATAATTGCGAAACGTGTATTCCCCCTTTTTTGTGCCAAAAATAAGCCTGATAAGCAACCGTTTTTTCCTGTTCACACTGCAGTGGAGCCGGCTCTAAGCACCAAAGATTTTTCGGTCTAGAAGCAAGAACCGCATACGTCACGCTTACGTTGGAGGCGGGGGCAGGGGCGGGATTAACCTGAGCTAACAGTTTATGGCGAGTACGGCAAATGAAAGTTGTAACAAGCAGTAGCGCTGAGCAAAGTGACTAGAACGCAACCACACACTTTATAAAAAAAACACACTTTATAAAGTCAGGCAACACTAACCAGGCTTAGTGTGATTCTTTTTATTTGTACCTTACTTTGACCATCCGTTCGCTGTTATTGATCATTGTGGAGAGCAGGCAGACGTTTTGTTTTGTATTATAGCAGCTATCAGATGGAATCAATACACGGGCTGCACAGGTTGTCATGTCCGACTATCACAAGTAGAATCATGCCTGTAGAAAACGGTTTATGCCACAATAGGATAGCAACAACAAGTAGTCAAGATAGTCAGTTTAGCTTTGGTTGCTATGCTAATGGGCGTTTCCACTGCAGCGGGTAGCTCGCTTTAAGCGTGCCGAGCCGTGCGGGGCCCGTTTTTGGTTGCGTTTCCACTTGGCCTAGTTTTGGCCTGGGGCTACTTTTTCACCTTTTTTCTGGCCCGACTAAATCGTGGTTCTAGGGCCAGGAACAACCAGGCTGAGTCGGGCTGAGTATGCTAAACTAGAGAGAGAATCGCTGGCAAGGGGGCTACAACTACAACAAGATGAACATATTTGACCGTGAATTAATTGTAATACACGTTTCAAAATGATGCCGAAGTAACAACATACTGATACCGGTTAGTAAAAACCATGAATTAATGCTTTGACAAGTCTGCAGACAGACGGCAGGCGAAAAACCCTTTTAAAATGCGTGTTTTCTAAATGTAGCTTGGCTAAGCTAACGTTATATATGCTCCGACCGTCCACACTCACAACAACGGCCTATACAGACATAAATAAACCAGCGACTGTATTCGCCATGACACAGGCAGTCTGTGGTTTGTACTTGTTTAACTTTTGTCAAGTTTCTGAACAGATATGAAGAGCTGTGAGCTCTGAGTGCTAAGAGCTAACTGCTGTGTTGTTTTTCTGGGGCTCTCATTGAAGATGACGTCACGGCTCCGCCTACACTGCGTTACTATAGTAACTGCCCCAGTTCCTAAACTGTAATGGAAACGCAGCATTAAAGTGAGCCGGGCCTAATAAGGCCTAACCAAACCGAGTGAGGCCGAGCGAGGCCTGCAGTGGAAACGCGCCATAACATCACCCATTTTATACCAGAGAAACATTCATTACAGCGTGTTAATGGGAGAATAAACTCTGGTGGAAGAGCAGCACTGCAGCGGTTGGTAAATGCCGCTGAAACACATTAATAAACAATGAACCACGGCACTCTGGAGAAAAGTATAAGGTTGGAGAAGTCGTTATTTAATTTAATCTGGCTTTGTATGATTAAAAGCAACACGATCATCGACCTGACGCAGTCCCCCGTTGTTGTTGTTGTTGTGAGCGTCGTTGGGGAGAACATCAGCGACGTAAACGGTTACGTCATGACGCAGCCGCGGCAGCACCAGTCGGGCTCTGGGCGGTGTGAACAAAACGGGAGCTGAAAAGAAAAACCAGAACCAGAAGAGCACAAGCACGGAGCTAGAATGGGAACTGCGTTGGTGTGAAAGGGGCATATTAGGTGTGAATGCGACCTTTGATTACTTTTCTAACATAGTGACATCACTATGTAACTCTTGTGCTTCTATTGGCTAGCTCTCCAACACATTGTAAGTGATTTGTTAAAGAGTGGGACATTTCTAAGATGTTGACCAATCACATCAGAGCCGACTGGACTCCGACTGGTTTCAGACAGAGGGTGAAAAGAGGTGCTACAGCACAGGCAGAAGGGGAGAAGAATAAATTACTTTTTGAACATTAAAGCATGTAAACATGTCACAGTAGAAGCCCAAAGTACAAATATGAACCTGAAAATGAGAATAATATGTCCTCTTTAACTACACCAGTATTTTAATAAGAGCATTCAAAAATAGTTAACTTTTTTTATAAATGTAACCCGGCTCTTTTTCAGCCTGCCCTTGTCCACACTGTCCCCACATTGTCCATGAAGAAGCTCCACCAAAACGGTTTGATAGTAGTTTCCCTTGCCCAACATGTTCCACTCACATACCTCCTTCTTCAAAGAGAATTGTGACATCACTATGTAACACTTGTGTTTCTATTGGCTAGGGTTTCAACACATTGTACGTCGTTGGGTGCAAAGCAGAGCCGACCTGCTAACCAATCAGAGCAGAATGTTGTTTTTAAATGTGCTGTAGGAATAAAGTTCGATAGGATTGAATCAGAGCAGACTGGGATCTGAGAATTGTTTTAAAGCAAGATGCTGTCTGAGATGAATAAGCAGTTTGTTTAAAAGTACTGTCTAATTTGAATGCTATAAATAATTTAGGTTGTTTCAGGAATATTTGTTTGTTGTTTAAAGTAGTATCTCCAGGGGAAATTAGAGCCTAATGAAAAAAAAGAAAGGATTCTGGAACAGAAATGGATGAAACCGAGACTTGGACAAATAACCACTTTACATTCGTTTCAGCGCTTGTTATCTTGCAGCATGATTTCCGCAAACAATTTTTAATTGAAATTGCCATTAGCAGAAAATAACATTGCTGATTCAAAACGCTTTCAAAATAGAACCAAAAACAACTGGAAATTGTGATCTATTAGAGCCTCACTTTTAGTGCCTCCTCGCTAATGTGACATTATTTTTGTACTATGCAAATTCAGCGCAGGGAATTATGTCTAGCAAGAGCAAGGATTTAAAAACAATTCATGGTTGAGTACTGTGTGGGTGAACAGTTATTTTCAACACTGTTTGTTATGTGTAAACTTTTTTCTTTAACCTCCCACTTGAATTTAAATCCATAAACCATAGGAACAAGAAAGCAAGGGCAGTGCCTATTTTGAGATGTGCGGTTATTATGATAAAATGGAGATTTGGATAAAGATGATCGATTATTCTGGTGGTTTCACAAGCTTGGAAAGATATCTGTCTGGTGAGTCAAGTCAGCGAAACATTTGAGGATGGTGTGCAAAACCCACCGCTCTGTTTCAGTTTCCCTCGCAGGTATTATACCTATTGGTGGAAAAGGATGGTACTATTGTGCATGTCAATCAATCAATCAATGTTTTTTGATATAGCCCAATATCACAAATGTTACATTTGTCTCAGTGGACTTAACAATTTGTACAGAATATCAATATTGTTGTGGAATATTTTCCAAGGCCCATAACTTTGACCCAGTGTATCAGTTCAAACTGTCCTGACTGAGCACAGGCACCTGTAACCTTGGCTGCTGTGCTCTCAGTGTTTTGTCTCCCTGTTCCTGCCTGTTGGCGTCAGCTGATAGAGGTGTTATCATTCTATCTTGTTATGCAGCATGTTGATGATGCTCTCTGAACTAGCTAAATACATGGGTCTGGGGTAGAGTTCTTCAGAATTGAGGTGGCAACTCTACCGTGAAGTCAGAACCTCTGACTCTTGGACTTGTGATGTGAATCCTCCGGCCGTTAACTCCAAATAAACCATCATGTGTTTGACATCAAAGCTACTGCTCCTACCGTGTCTCCTTCCTGAGTCGGTGACTCCCACTGCATAGCAACACAGAAGTTTCCTCTACAAATATGACAATACGACACCCTTTGTCCTTGGACCCTCACATCGTACAAGGAAAAACTTCCAAAGAAACCCCACAGTTAATGTGGAAAAATGTAAGAAACCTCAACAGAGGAGGGATCCCTCTCCCAGGACGGACAGACGTGCAATAGATGCCGTGTGTAAATTGAAAAGATAATACATTTATATTTTATGTATGCATCATGACATCAAGTCAAATTCCTCGTATGTGTGAACCTACCTGGCAATAAACCCGCTTCCGATTCTGATTCTGATTTACAACATATGCGGTCTAAATGTTTGGAAATGCATGTGTCTATAATAAGAAGATGAATCCAGGAGGATGGCAACAATCCTGTGGGAGCCATCAGAGAAGTAGTATGATGAGTCAGGCAGGACCACATTGATAAGTTCAGCCACGACTCAGGATCCCAGCATAGATAGACACCAAAAAGAGATTTGGGGGAAGCTGGGTTATTCGGAACATGAGAGTACACATATGAGAGTACAGAGGTACAGACAGAGAGAAGGAAGAAGTAAGGTGTCCCCCGACAGTCTAAGCAGCAAAACTAGGGGCTGAATATATCAGCCCTAACTATAAGCTTTATCAAAAAGGAAGGTCTTAAGCTGACCTTTAAAAACGGAAAGGCACCAACTGGAAGCTGATTCCACAAATGTGGAGCTTGATAACAAAATGCTCTGGCTCCCATTGTATACTTTTAGAGACTCTAGGAACAACCAACAACTCTGCATTACAACCAACAACCCTGCATGTAGTACGCCTTTTACTCTTAGTCATTTTAGCAGTTCAGTGGTATGTCTTTTTTTATTTCGTGGCTCTGATTATTTGTTTTAGGCACCTGCATTAGAAATGCAATGAGATTACTCATTTTAGATTAGAGATCCCTGGGTCCCGCTCATCACATGTGAAGATATGCTTTTTTTTAATATATATAATTCTAAATTATATATCTTGGGCTTTAACAGATTGGGATGGCCATTTCTCATTGGTTTTGATGTGTCATAGTTCATGTTGAAATATTCATGACTGAACAATGTCTTTAAAAAAAAATAAAATCAGGTTCACATGTCTAAAAAGGTCACATTTTCTCCATCCATCTTTTACGGCTTATCCTGAGTTGTGTCGCACATACATTTGTTTCAGCAGAGGGCCCCAAATACCCTTCCAAAGCGCTCCCAAAGCGTGGAGATATAATGCATCCACCTGGGGAAGGGTGCCTGGAACACTTCCCTACGGAGGGGGCTGGGTGGCATCCTTAGCGGGTGCCCGAAACACCTTAACTTGCTCCTTTCAACACGAAGGATCAGTAGCTCTACTCCCAGTCCCTTCCGGATGACTGAGCTTCATATCTTATCCCTAAAGCCCCTGTCACACTGTCCCGAAATTGACACCAGATGGACAGACGATAAAGGAAATGTTCAAATTCGACTGATCGTAACAACATCAGTACAGTATCATAGTACTTTAACATAACTGTTTTTGTTACTTTCGTAAGCTAAACCGTTAGCAAGTAGCTATAGCTAGCCAGATATATTAAATAAACACTTTGTCATACAATCTAAATGTTGTGTTTTTTAGCGTTACTTGGTGATTTCAAAGAAAGCTCTCTGGGAAATGTTGACTTACTGTCTGTGTTCGACATGAAGCTAGAAGCTACCTTACAGTACACAGTTGATCCTGATTCCTGAGTCCTGTCGTGTTTCATAGTTAGCTTAGCTAAGCATCAACCTAGCACTGAAATATATGGATGTTATGTGACAGTATTTCTGAGAAAAAGTCAGCTGAAATGGTGGCATAGTTGCCACTGCTTTACGTGTCGACAGCATGTTTGAACGTATTTGCAGCAGTAAATATGGCTGTCTGGCCACTGACGTTGCCATAACAACACCTGCATTTAAATGTGCAACCTCTTTTTGTGACAGATTTTGCATGAAAATATAATTCTTCTGATTGATATTTCCTATTGACAGCTAGTTACTATGTGAACATTATGAGATGGACAGCCAGCTAACAAGCTTTTTATACAAATATTTCAGATCAAAGCCAATCCAGTGGGGCTCCTGAAAGGGAGCAAGGGACACTATGCTCCCAAATATTAAGCCTTGACCCCCATCTTAAAATTGATATGATCAAAAAATGATCTGCATTGTCGGAGGCCTTTTTTCCTCATTATCATGTCAAATTGTACAGCTTTCCTTAGTGTTGAAAGCAGAAAGATGACTATATTAGAGTATTAAGTGAAAATGACTATATTAAAGTTTTAAGTAAATATATTAAGTGAATTACTCAAACTGCATTTGTATAGGAATGATTCTGTCCTATTGGCAGATAACTACTCTAACAGTGATATCTACAAGAGATGTCAATTTAACTATTTTCAATTGGTTAGTATTACATTTTGTGACAGTGTGGTGACACTCATTTTAATGAAGACAAATGTGTGTATCTTGAAATTCATTTATTTGACAGAGCTGGAAACTGATTGACTTACATACTTGTTTGTGTTTACCTACACAGTCATCACAGATGAGCCAAACAGAGTAGAGGATGAAGAAAAGGAGAACAGGAGAAAGGGACACACTAGAAGGAGATACAAAAGACAAGAACGACAATGGAGACAACAATGAACAGGAACACCAGAACAGACAAGAGTCAATGAGTAACATGACTGATTTAGGGACTGCAGATACAGGGCCAAGGCAAGTGAGACACCACTGCTTTCCATCCAGCATGTTTGGCAAAAGAGATCATTTCAACCGCAAACAGCAAGAGATGAGGGATTATTATTTCCTCCTTCCATCCCTTTTTTCTGTTTAATCTGATTACTAACTACTTCTAATAATTTGACATAGTTTATGATTTAATTGGAAAATGAAGTGTTTTTAAATAATAAACCCGTTTCTGATTCTGAGATTTATTTTTGACATATGGGTGTTGAGAGATGTATCCATATCTCTTGATGTTGCTCTCAAAGTGCACAAGATTGATGCTTTTAACTTCAGTATTTAAAAAAAGTCTTCCTGGGGGACCCCAGAGGAGGTGAGTTCCCCCCAAAATAGCACTTTGTCTGTGCTTATGTAACTCCGGTGTAGTGTCCCCTCGGCAACAGATCACTCAGAGCTGGTGATTACTTTCCTGCATTTCAATGGACAGCATATAAAAAGGACACGTGAGCTGCATTGCTTAAGAGATCCTCTCATGCTATCTCTTTTACAAAATAAGTGTCCAGTCAACAACAAATTTCAGTGATCGTATAGTGGTAGTATATTTTTCACAAGCAATGTGAAACATTAAACTTATACAAACTGGTGTACAAAACTCACATACCTGCGTTGGTCTCCTGGAGTGTCTCTACTCTTTCTTCTCCACATCTCTTGTCCACCATCAGAGATTGCAAACATTTCAGAAACAGCTAGAGGTAGGGGACAAACAACTTGTTCGCTGGGCATGTCAAAAACCTCCTGCAAGACTTTAGGGAGCCTTTCAGCCCCTCTAGCAAAGGGACTGGAAAGCAAGCTTTGAAAATGCAGTACCATCTACATGCTGTCCTGTTCCAGACACTGCTCTCAACCACTCAGGGCCTGCTTGAATACCTGCAGAAAGAAACAATTGACTTGGTGCAGGCAGTAGATTACAAAACAGCAGTTGAGAACACACTGAAAAGTTACCAAAGTAACGAGAAAGCACATGAGGTCTATGACAAGACCAAGGCCCTGTGCAATGATCTTGATATTCCCGAAACTGTGACACAGAGGAAGAAGCGTAGAAACATGGAAGACTTTGTAGTCGAGGCATCATGTGGAGCAATGTGAAACATTAAACATAAATAAACTGGTGTACAAAACTCACATACCTGCATTTCAATGGACAGCATCAAAGGACTCGTGAGCTGGGTTCTGGTGCTCAGATTAGCTATTGATGATCACGTTGATAAATCATATAAAACAAATAGCCAATCACACTAAAAACATGTTGCTGTGACTGTGAGCATTAAACAATTAACATTAAACTAAACAAACACAACAGAACGTTATTGTCCTTATAAAATAAAAACATACATTTTGTCCACCGAGATAATACAGGCACCTTACCCTCAAGAGATCCTCACGTGCTATGAGAATCTCCCACACTCCATTGCCGTAACAAAGCTTTTTGTTTGTGACACCAGATGGCGCAATTGTGTATGTGTGTGTGGGGAGTCTTGCAGTAGAACATTTGACTGTAGCGCCGCCACTGTGGGCTAAGCCCCGAATGTTTCCAGGTCCAGGCGACGCCCCTGGGTGAGAGTAAGAATAAAGATGGACTGGTAGACTGAGAAAGTTGTCTTCTGGCTCAGGTCTCTCTTCATCACAACGGTGTGGTAAAGTGAGTGCAATAGGTGCATTCACACCGCAGTACTTTTCCCACAAAGGTTCATGAGAACTTAGTTCATGAGAACTCTTTTGTCGCGTTCACACCAAAAAGAGCCGGTACTAAAATTAGTTAATGAGAACCTTTTTACCCCCACGAAAGTCCCTGCTAGAGAGCAGGGACTTTCGTGCGGCTCTCTTGTGAGAAAAGAGCTATATTTCTGATTGGCTGGGCGGATTGCAAACCACGCCCCGTAAAACTCCCAAAAAGTTTTGTGAATCCGCCATTTTATTATCCTCGCATTAGCATTATTAGCATTAGCATTAGCACAGCGCAGAAACGCAGAGAGACTAATTTATGGCAAAATAAAACATGGGAGCGGTGGAGATGAGGAGGTATCGGCGTTCTGACGATTTACTCGGAAGGCTTCAGTAGAAGCTGCTGGGAGTCCCAGCAGCTTCTACTGAAGCCAGTCCCCAACTCCGGGGACTTCCGGCCGGGGACTTTGAGCGGCAGTATACGCCGTGAAGTGGTTTGTGGCCTGCCAGTAAACCCAAAGCAGAAGAAGAAGAATAGACGTCAGCGGCTTCATTTGCCTAATCCACCCCCAGGGACTTATTCCGGTGTGAATGCGATCTGTACTTAGTTCATGAGAACTAAAGAGTTCTCATGAACTAAGTTCTCATGAACCTTTGTGGGAAAAGTACTGCGGTGTGAATGCGCCTAATACCGCTCGTTCTGCTCTGATCCACCAGCCCATCTCACGCTCAATTGTCCCCTGACCCGAGAACAAGATACTTGAACTCCTTCACTTGGGGTAAGGACTCATTCCTTACACGGAGTGGACAGTCCATGGGTTTGCTACTGAGAACTATGGCCTCTATTTGGAGGTGCTGGGACTCCAAACTCACACTTAGTCAAATCAAGCTCCTGGCGAAGTCTGATACTATATAATATAATTATAATTTAACTGCTATTTTTCTGCTTTTTAGTCGTATTACTTTGTGTAAAAGCAAATTTTCTTGCAGTTGTTTTTTTGTCCAGATAACATATTGGAGACAAGTAGTGCTGTCAGTCAATTTTGGAGTCTCTTCATCTCTTCACATAATTTTGAGAAGATTAAAATGTTTACAATTTGTATTATCAGTACGCTTTCAATTTCCATCTTTTCTGAGCGAACCAGCCAAATTCCGACTTTACCCCATTGAGGGTTTGTTTGTCGCTTCTACTAAAGCTGCATCCAATTTAGTTCAATTATTCTTAAGAAAAGTTGATGTCGGTTTGGAAATTAAATTAGCTGGTGAAATTCTGGTTTGCCTCATTGTCGGATCTATAAACCAGCTTGGGTAAAAGTGGACTACATCTAAAATGGATAAGGAAATCTGTAGTGTTAAGTCATTTAGAATAAATAAGTCTTTACTCCCATTGTATACATTAAATCCCCACAGACCGAATATTATAGTTAACAACAGCCCTCATTTATCACTTCTAGCTGAGGATGAGTGCTGATGGGGGATAATTACTGAAGTGCACTTGACAATCTTGTTCTAAATGGCAACGCTATAGCCCTTCCACTCAAAGAAAGCTTGATGAATACATTTAGCTGCATCTCATATTGATTTTACACATTAAATACACAGTGCTTTCTGTCTGAATGGCTACGATTGTTTTCTGTTGTCTGTTTCCTGGTAGAGAATGAAGAATCTTGTCAATGAAATGTGCATTGTTGTATCTCAGTTTTCGCTGGATTATATGTGATACTCTATCAAAAATATTTGTTATTATAATATATAACAAAAAAATAAATTACGGTATCGAAATTACTTTAAATGTCATAAAAACACCTATAAAATAAACTCTACAGCTAGGCCCATTTAGTTTACTTCTACCTATTTGTTTGTCCTTCTTTTAATGCAAGTGTCCTGTGTCTCCACAGTTTAAGGAGGAGGTTTGTTTATGTGACTGTCTGTTTTCACTCCTGACTGTTAATACCAAAATATTGTGTCGCCTCAGCAGAGGAATAATCACCTGGCGTATCGCTGACTTTCAAAGTAATAGTTCCATTCTCAACACTGAGCAACAAACACAGCAAAAGGTCAGAGCCCTCACCAGCAACACGCATAATGTCACTGTTTGTATGTCAAATACGTTTTACGGTTATGCGGTGTTGTATCGAGTGACAAAACAAAGTGCTCAGAGTGTGCATAACTCTCATGAAATAACATGTTTGATGTTGGACACACTGTGGTGAAACTGTTGCAATTTCTTACATCATCCTTGTCTCTCCTGATTTTACAACAAACACAAGAAAAAGGAGAGATGACAGGAAAGACTATATAAGCTAATGACCGACTGTTGCGCTCGATACATGTCAGACATTTAACAGCCCTGGTTTGACCCCTAAGCTCTGTCCTGCCACCCAGTGGAGGGGCATGCCTGCACTAGTCCCTCTACTCTACAAAGGGTAACCTAAAGGGGTGCTCCAACTATTAAGTAATCTGACACCAGATTGCTATATTTCCTAAATGCAACTCTTTTATTATACCTGTCTTCTGAATACCAACTTCTTCTAAACCACACATTAAAGGTCACCTATTATGAAAAATGCACTTTTTGATTTATTTTATACATACATATGTGTCCCCGGTGTGTGAGGAGACTCACAAAGTGTCAAAAAATACAACCCTCTCTTTTCCTCCTTACCCACATCTCTAAAAGCATTGAACTCCTGGCAACGTCCAGCCCACGTCCCAACCTATCGTCCCCATATACAGTCGGCTAGCTGAATCCCCTCCTGCAGCTGTGTGTCTGTGTATTCAGCAGGATGTCTACTAGAGGGACTTAGAGTAAAGTTATTTTATATATATATATATATATATATATATATATACACACTGAATAAAGAACATGTCAAGCTACTGTATATGCTGTATCAGAAATAATGCGCAACGTGTTTTAAAAGTAATATGGTCTGTGTTTACATTAGCAAGCATTGCTAACGCTGGAGAGAGTCTGTGTACCGGCTCGAGAGAAAGCGTTTGAGCTCCATACTTTTTCAGAAATAATTCTTGATGAGATTTGGAACATAAAATAGCATTTAATCGTGGCAGCGTTTAGCTGAGTTTCTGCTGGTAGAGCAGACGCTCTTCTCTTCACAGAGCTCACCGCTTGCATGCAGAAAGGGGCGTGGCCAGCAGCAGCTCTGTAACATTTAAAGCTATTCACCCAGAATCAGCACTTTTGTAACAGGGGCTGAAATAGAGGGGTATGAGGCATACTACAAAAGTTGCTCTTAAAAAAACACTGTCAGAGTCTGCTCTCAGTTCCTATCCATCCTTAACCCTCCTTGGCATAAACACACTATTTAAAAAATAATTTATGAATATTTTATGACTGTAGCATATGAGATGTAAGTGTTGCTCCTGAATGCATCCCTGACTCCAAACTCTCCTTAAGGTAATTCTTATGTAACGTTATGTGACATTGCCAGGAATCTCATTTTATTATTTTAACTTTTTAAGGAGGCAGAGAAAAGAAATAGAATAATCAATATACTGTCTCTCCTTCAATGTCGATGGATACTGGCAACAGACTGGCAAGCAAGTATATGGATTTAGTAGACCTCAACATTAAATGTCATTGGTTTGCATTGAAAAAACATAGGAAAAGGTGAGTGTGAATGTGTTTTGATAGGCAAGTTTCTCAGATGACCCACCTCACACAGAGCCCAGTCTCCCTCACACATTATTATTGCACACTATACTTCAGTTACCTTTATTTCCTACTTCACTGGCAGGAGACAGTCTGCAGTCTCATTGTGTTGTTGTAACTGACGAATGGAGCGAGAGCTTGTGAGGGTATTAGCACCGAATGACAATGGTAATTGTTTGATTGTCTTAGCCCCGGGAAGCAAAGGATAAGCGGCGATTATCAGGAGATTGATTGTCCACACTCAGCGTCTACTTAGGTGCTTCAGAGACTGATCCAGGTAGTTTTTGCCCTGCATCATTATATATGCAGGGCATAAACTAAGAAGTGAGCTGCCACACAAAACCCCTCGTGTAAAAAAAACCTTTTCCTTTTAAAAAAGAGGAATAGTTTCGGCGAAAACTAAAAGGTACCATGGGGTCAGATTATAATTTTCCAAAGGGTGGTTCATTTAGCATGAAACACTTGAATTAACTAAAGGACAAGTTAAAAAATAAAGTAGAAAGAAAGGGAGGTGATAGAAAACAATTTCTGCTAAAAAGTTAACAATGATTGAATCAGACCTAAACATTCCAGATGTGTGTAACTCACACACTGCACTGTAATTTTTATTAATGTATCTTTGCTTTTAATTTTTTTTAAATGTCATTTCATAATATGTTTCGCTCTTAATGTCTTTCATATTTGTAAAGCACTTTGAATTGCCTTGTGTTGAAATGTGTTATATAAATAAACTTGCCTTGCCTTTCTGACTTTTTCAATCTCCTATAACTTCTTCCTGGCGGTTATTTCTAACACAGACTTTCTCTTTTTGTAATGACTGGTCTCCAAAAATCTGTCTGCCTTCACGGCACATCTGCCAGCTGCTCCTTCCCATCTTCAAGACTATCCAATGCTAGATGGACTTAGCAAGTGGCTGGCAGGCAGAGGTGTGGATAAATGAGGTTGAGGGAAGAAAAGGGAGCGGAAACAAGGGGGGGGTGGGGTTGTGGACCGTATCCATTCTGGCTTCATGAGGGCAAATTGGCCTCTAGTTAAAACGGCATTAGTGATTTTTGCTTTAACTTATCATAGTGTTGGCTATAGAATAATTAAACCCATCCGCCTTTAGATTGGTTCCCCATCAGCATCACTTTATTATGCAATTCAGTTTTGCATCCGGGTGGTCTATGATCTGCCAAGAAAATTAATTCTCCTTTAAAGGCGGAAAAAGCCAACTCTTTCTGCTAATGAAAATATCCATCAATAGCTCTGATGCGGCTTTCACACCAGCGCTTTTTCCCTTTCGAGCCCCGAGCTAGAGCTTTTCTGGTTCAGCTCCGGTTTCCCTTTTCTGCTCCCGCTCTGTTCACACCGCCCAGCACCCGACTGGTGCTGCCGCTGCTGCGTCATGACGTCACAGTTTAAATCGCTGATTTGCTCCCCAACGGCATTACGGCGCTCACAACAACGGGGAACTGCGTCGGGTCGATGATCGTGTTGCTTTTAATCACACGAAGCCAGAATAAATTGAATAACGACTTCTCCAACCTTATACTTTGCTCCAGAGTGCCGTGGTTCATTGTTTATTAATGTGTTTCTGCAGCATTTACCGACCGCTGCAGTGTTGGCTGCTCTTCCACGGGAGTTTATTCTCCTCCGTTAGCTCCCGGTTAGCTCACACTGCAGCGGCCGCTCTAAAGTATTCACTGTCCGACTCACACAAGCAGCTGATACATATCCCCAGTTCCCCTTAGCCTAAGTGAATGTGTGTCAGTCTGAATTGACGCTGTTTGGTATCACAACGCTGTTATGAAAGTTTCTCTGGTATAAAATGGGTGATGTTTGCATAGCAACCGAAGCTAAACTGACTACTTGCTATTGCTATCCTATTGTGGCATAAACCGTTTTCTACAGGCACATTTTACCGGCGTATTTTTATTATGATTCTACTTGTGATAGTCGGACACGACAACCTGTGCAGCCCATGTATTGATTCCATCCGATAGCTGCTATAATACAAAACAAAACATCTGCCTCTCCACAATGATCAATAACAGTGAACGGATGGTCAAAGTAAGGTACAAATAAACAGAATCACACGAAGCCTGGTTAGTGTTGCCTGACTTTATAAAGTGTGTTTATAAGCACTACTGCTTGTAGGCAGGCATGACAGTCGACCCATGTTCAGGGGAGGAGGGTTTAGTTTCCTGCACGCCTCGACGTAAGAGAGACGTAAGCGACGCCACCTCTTAGCTCCGAAAGCTCTTGCCTCTAGACCAGTGGTTCTCAAAGTGGGGGCGCCCCCCCCCCCCCCTCTGGGCGGCGCAGAGGCATGCCAGGGGGGGCGTGAGAGACCAGGAGGAAAAATGGCTATAAAAAAATATTTAAAAAAAAATCATAAATTGAAAAATTATTGATTCGAAAATAATATGATGCAGTACTATTACGTCTGGGTCTCTGTGTTTCAATAAAGCTCGGCTCTGCGTGTGTGTGGAACGAGCCATTTTGTGTGCGCGAGCGAGAGACGCACCGGTACCGGAGATCGTTGTTGTTAGCTTCCGGTGCTAGCGAGCTACGCTAACGGATATAAGGAGTTTTTTCAACAACAAGGTGGAGGAGAGTCCTCTCCTGTCAGACTGAGAGGCTCAGTGAACTAAAGGACAGTGTTATCTCAGTGGGTCTCAAACGTTTTGGTCACCATTAATGTAAACAATTATTTCCGAGGCACACGTTTATATGATCATTAGAGTTATAAAAAAATAAGAGAATAAATGAAAAACAGGTATGAAATACTATATGACAGTAAAACAAGAATAAAGTTTAAAAGGGTGATTTGTAAAATATCCATAAAGAAAAAGTAAATCTGTTTCAAATGGGTGTTGAGAGATGTATCCATAGATCTCTTCATTTTGCTCTGAAAGTGCACCAGATTGATGCTTTTAACTTCAATATTTAAAAATAAATCTTCCCGGGGGAACTTGCCCCCGGACCCCCCTATGTGAGGTCCACACACCACCTATAAAAATAGTACTTTACCCCTGCTTACACTATGCGGCGAGCTGATTATCGAGCCTTCATTGTAACAGTTGCGGGTACGTTGTGTATTTGCGTGGGGAGTGTTGCAGTAGAAAATTCCACTGTAGCGCCCGGTACCTTAATGGGAAACCCTAAATGTTTGAGCACCCTCTATGAAACGTCAAGCTACCCCACAGCACCCCCAAAATAAATCTCTGGCGCCGCCACTGAGCCTGACTTGTGTTGGGGGGGCCAGACTTTCTTTTTTTTCTCCAAAGGGGGGGCCTGACAGAAAAAGTTTGAGAACCACTGCTCTAGACCGACAATTTTTTGGAGCTGGAAGTGAACCGGATTCTGGAGCTAAGAGCCGGCGCCGCTGCGGTGTGAAAAGGAAAAACCGGCGCTTTTCAGGCTCCAGCTCCGAGCCGGAGCTGAAAAAGCGCTGGTGTGAAAGGGGCATGAGTATAGAAAGGGGGGTAGTAGTGATGGACATACAGTAGTTGCCATCGGACTCGGTTCCTCTTTAAGGAGCTTTTCATTTTTAAAGTCTGCAATTGTACTGTTTGAAGTAGTCTTACTGCTCTCACCTGAATGGTTTCCAGCCACAGCAGACAGCTCATGCAAAGATAGCACAGTTAATGAACATAGTGGGGAATTGAGCTGCCAAAGAGCCAGATGTTTCCCTTAGGAATTAGTGGCAAAGGGAAAAAGCAGAGCTATAAGTAGAGTGAACATTATACTGCAATTTATAAAACAACTACATCAATCCTTTTGATGCCGTGAGCGACTCATCAGAAAGTTTCTCTTGGAGATATTTTCTTAAGATGTTTATGAGAAATTGTATGGATTTTAGTTCAAATCCCATGACCAAAATTGACCGACAAACAATCTTTTACTTACGGCTGATATTGATGTTTAATGTTGAATTATTCTCAATTTCAGCTTTGCATTTGACACTGATGATGACTCAATTCTTTAACATTTGCCTTAAGAAGTGGGTTTGCATCAGGACACTGCTCTAAACTGGTCAAAATTATCAAACAAATCTTCAGTAATGTTGAACTCTGGCGTTCCCCAAGTTTTCATACCTGCCCCCCTTTTCTTGTGTATATATATGTTTCCATTAGGACACATCATTCATAAATAAGCTCCATTGTTATGCAGATAACACCTAAATGTTTGTCCAATACACATTTTTAAAAATACAATAAAAAAGAAACTGCAAAGTACGAAATATTTACAACCTTGTTGTGTTCAAAGTTTCTAACACTTCTACAGCTAAATGAAAAC
This sequence comes from Gymnodraco acuticeps, assembly GCF_902827175.1. Lineage (NCBI taxonomy): Eukaryota > Metazoa > Chordata > Actinopteri > Perciformes > Bathydraconidae > Gymnodraco > Gymnodraco acuticeps. Next base: position 474,697 of record NW_022992206.1, on the reverse strand, counting down.
ACATTTTAAACAGTTGTATTTGGTCCCACAAAGTCATACCCTATTTTGTTATAACATATTATCTCTCTGTCTACAAATGTTAAACCTGCACCCAGACACCTGGGTGTTTTATATTTCACAGTGACCTTTCTTTCGAAAAATGGATGGCAAGGTCACGTTTTTATCAGCTATAGATAATCTCAAATCTCATTCATGCTTTTATTTCATTTCGGTCGGAATGTTGTTATTTATTGTATTCAAGGTTAAGCAAAGAAGAAACGCACATTCCTGGCCTCCAGCTTGTACTGAACACAGCTGCTCGGCTTTTCAACAAATACTAGAAGACAATATAATTTCAGCCCTGCTTTAGCCTTCCTTCACTCATTACTTTTATTTTATATTACATATTTGATTACGAATTTACTGAATGCTTCTTAGGCACAGTTGCAGCTCCAATAAAAGCAATAAACCAGCTTGGCTATTAAAAACAATGGTTTGTGTTAACTGAAAAAGACCCTGTCTCAAAGCATTCAAATTAATGAAATTAATCTTAACCTTACCACTAATGACTTTTTTGGTATTATTAGAAACTTTGCCGATCTTCCATTGTTTTTCCTTTTTCCAGTATTTAAATCAACTTGTAATTGATTGGTTGATTAATCTGCTGTCACTTTGTTTCTCCAGAGTTGACAATACTTTCTCCAGGACCAGAAGCTTGTGGTGAGTCCTTCTCTTTTTTTATTGAAAAATAACATTATGCATCACATAATTTAGTTACATGCTTGACTGATCCCGACATCCTCCTCCCAAATTCTGCATTTCCATATTCGGGGTTATGCTGCAATACATGACTTACCACCGTTTTGATAAGTTATCTAACGTCACTCATCATAAAGCAGAATGAAGCATGACTATAATTGTATGGACTGGCTCAATTCTACATCCTGAAGTTCACATTTAAATACATGTGTCGTGGCTTCCTTCCTTGTCTTTCTATCAAGCCATTAGACGCCCTAAACAGACAGTTCTAACTCATTTATTTCCTTTAAATTACTTACAGTTTGAAGGGTTGCTTGGCCTCCAATGGTTTAGATGATGTTGCGATGTGTTTGCTCAAAATAAAATAACAAACTTTTGCACATGCAACAAAGAAAATAGGCCTTTACAATATTCAAAAGAAATAGGCAAAACTCAAATAAAATAATAAACAACTTAGGTATTCTTTCTTTCTTAATAATGCTTATATAACTTCATAACTTAAAGGGTACTTGTACGATTTGTATGTGTAGTACGTGTACGTGTACGGTTAAAAACTGTTCCTCGACGGCGTCTCTCAAACAGGTTGCCCATGACTGTGGCTTTAGCGCAGGCGCCTTGGGAATTGTAGTCTTGTTGTGGTTATTTAACATCTTGCCAGGGACAATAGTTGAAACAACAATATGTCTTCCTGTTGAAATACATTTCAATAATTGCAACCAAGTCCACTCAGCATCAGGATAGCCTTTGATGTTCCCATCAATTTAAAGCTATGTTAGTTATTTTAGCTTATACTCCAAGAAGTAATGTGATGAAAGGTGGTATCCTTACTCGAATATTCTCATACGGTGCTTTTTCTTAAAATGAGTTTCTCACAGTCTTCTCTTATGGCCTTAGACATTTGCATATGATTTAAATGGAGACAGTGGAGCTTGTAATGTTTCCTATTTGGCAGGAAGTCTCACAGCACGGAGAAGCAAATGTGTGGCTGTAAATACAGGTGGCAAGAGCAGAGAAATGTGACATGGGAGCACATGCCTGTCATACCAGCTGGTCATCTGTGACCAACACGTTCTCACTCCCAACCCGTCACATGTTGACGGTCGGTCAGGGCCCCTCCCCGTCGCAATCATTTACAAACTTTTCAACTACAACCTGTAAGGGAAACTTCTGCAGCAATGGAGAGTCAGGACTCAGAGAGACACGAGGAGAGTTGGAGCTTTGATGTCAAACAATGATGTTTATTACAAGTCAACGGCCGGAGAATTCATATCACAAGTCACAGCAGCAAAAGGTTCTGACTGCACGGGTGGGTTGTCATGTCAATTCTGATCAGCCTATCTCTCGATTTAACTAGTTTACAGAGAGTTAATGAGCATATTGGGGCGTTAACACCTGGAGACACTGAATGACTTATCTGACTCTTAGGCTCTGTGACCGAGAGTTGACCGGTCATAAAACTAAGACTAAGTGCTGGAGCACATTCCTTAAAGCTGGCGTCACAGATCAGGGTTAGTGATAAACGTCAGCAGGCAATAAGGTTAAATATCTTAGGAGTAAGGAAGAATTATTCTTTGACACTTAGGAGTAAGACAGAAATATTCCCTTACACAACCCTAATTATATATATTTTTAAATTAGAAGGCCTCACAAAATACTTTAATGTAAATTAAAATGTAAATGTGAAGGGATGTGTGTAATCATTACAATGTGTAATGTGGTGATTGACATTATTCACCCACGGATCTATGGGTTGGGGTATTGTTCCGCACGGACATTTTAGTTAACCGGACTTCCTGTTGATTTAAAAAAAAAAAATAATACTTTATTCGGAGTTTGCTTGCTTTTCTCTTTGGAGGTCATCACATAACGGTATTGTAATACACGGTTCGGCTGCATTAAATATTACACATCTGCCGTAGTTCGCTATTTATAGAGCCCTGATGAGAAGACTTCTAGACAAACAGGAATAACTGCCGCCGAAACTGAATATGTGACGTGGATCATAAATATATCAATTAAACTAAATCTTCAATTTCTCTTCACAATATAAGTCTTCTTGCTGTATCAATACTAATTCGATTGACTTTTATATTCGTTCCAATTGGTATATTGGTATATTTACACCATAACGGTGCACAGCCGATAGAAAGGGACACCTGGTGGTTAAAGCACGTTATTGAAATGTATTTTTTTTTTTTATTAGATATTATAGGAGACACAGACAGACAAAATAATAAGGCTTTATTTAAGCATTCAATAATACTTTAGGTTAAGGTCTTATTTTGAATAAGAAAAAAGCTTTGGGGGTATACATATTAAGCCTGACAAAGTACTAATATATTGCTTCCCTGCAATGTTAACTACTGTATGTTTAAGCACTTATTTTAACTGATATTATACATATGTATTATACTCTTATAAGATGTATGTAGATAGTATAAGAAATGTGCAGAATATGACAGTTTAATGGTGGAGGTATACATTACACACATATTGATAGATGTCTTGTAATGCACTGTTGAGGAACCTGTGACCCAAGTTCTTCATCTCCGACCTTGTCAGGTATTGAACATTAAATAAATAAAGAACACAGAATTATTAAATATAAAACACAGAATTTGTGTGATTATACTAAATGATGACTATTACAAATAAACACCACTGCATATTTACAACTGTTACACATGCTGATGTAACGCAAATGTTTCCAACTTGGGATCAATAACGAATATCTTATCTTAAGACGATCGATGGCTACTGCCATATTTACAAAATGTGTCTCTGAACCTTGATAAGTGCATGTTTCAGGCTTATTAATTAACAACAGGAGGGGTCACAGCAGAGGTTGCGCTAGACCAGAGTCATTTTGACGGACAGGATCGTAAAATGTCCATCAAAATTCAGTATTACCCATCGGCCTTTACACTCTGGGGGGGGGGGGGGGAGAGAGAACTGTCAACCGGGGGGGGGGGGGGGGGGGAGCGAGCACAGTCGTGAACTGTCAACGGGGGCGGGGCGCACGCTCGTGAACTGTTAGCGCCGTGTTATGCATGCCCACTGCACCTCGCGGGAGTGCGCACAGCGTAAAGCCAAAACTCACAGATATTTCAATGATTTGTACGGCAAAGTTGGGTTAGGAAACGGTATCATTTCCTTTTTGGCAGGCATGCTTAACACCGGAGCCTCGCTGCTGGGAAACTTTGGCGCTGTTCCGAGTTTGTTCTATTCCGTCAAAATGACGGACTGCTTTCAGATTTTTCCGTCATTGTTAAAAAAAATCCGTCATCGACGGAACATATTCGGTTAACGCGACCACTGGGTCACAGACATAAGACCAACTGTTAAATAAAGCTCTTCTGACCTTAGCTGGCATGTGGGTATATATTAATGCTGCCCATTATGGGCACAAGCAATTTTCAAACAAACATTTGAGTGTTTCCTATCCCCTAAACCTCCAGGGATGTATGGACGGGGTGGACTCGTTCAAATCCAGTTTTGGACAGTCTGCCGTGGTTCCATCCCGTTTCAAAGTGCTGTTCGACCCTCGGCGTAACCCTCGGCGCACACTCAAACATCCAATCACAGAGCTTGAGGACTATCACGGTGTTTGTCCAGCGAAGCGGAGAGAATACTTACTTCCGGGTGTACAATTCTCTAAAGCAACTACTATGAGCTGCTCCGACCCTCGGTCCTGACGGACTCCAACTTGTGTTTATTAATCAAACAAATAAATAAACACAAGGATAAGTATGTGTTATTGTTGAGTAAATAACAGTGTGTGGTTTAGAAAATAATACAAAATTAGAAGGAAAAAACAATACAGATTTCAGTATTCTGAGCCCCTACTCTCCCCATAACTGACGGCAACAAAAGTCCTACATTATTCAATTAAAATAAAGAAGAAAAAACAATAAGTGTGGCTTGATATTGAGTAAGAAAAAGGTTGATAAACGCTGTGAGAATGGATCTGCGGAGAGCATTTCACCGCGATCCCAACTCCTCTATTACCAACGTTCAGGGAACTCTATGCGAGTCAATGGGACTCCCTGATAGTTGAAAACTGACTCTCAAGGGGTACCCTGTGCGTAATAGGGTGACGGGGAGGGGCCCTGAACGACCGTCAACATGTGACGGGTTGGGAGTGAGAACGTGTTGCTGTGACACACCTTTTGAGCCCTCAATCAGAAAGATACAAAGTATCTCTTTAACGCAGGTATATATTTGCAATAATTTATTTTATATATTCTACTAAGTAATGAGGTTGTTGGTTTTTGATAACAGACTGGTTAAGGAGAACAGACTGTTGCTAAGGATGATCAAGAGACTGTGTGTGTGTCATATCAATCCGCATGTCATAGAAGTACATTTACCATCAGCTGTGGAGAACCAACATTAGTTTTCTCCATCAGAAAACACCATGGAATACTTTTGAATATTTAATTGTTTTATTTATGGAGCGAATTAAACTTTGGATTCTTGAAAGCCACACTGTCCCTAGAAAAGAAAAACAGTGCAGGAGAAGGAAAGAGGTTAAAACAGAGCGCTGGACCTCAGAGAAATCAACAGAAGAAGAAAGAACAAAAGTAAACACTAACAGCAACATGATCTGGCCTCTGGCATTGTTCAAAGACTGGTTAGTGGAAAATAAACTGTGACCAGACTGGACATTTACTGAAAACCTTGATCTTGGCTGCCGTCATTTTTAGTCACGTGGCTGTCGCCGCAGTTCCAGCCGTTCAAATAATTGTTATATCAATATTGTGAGTCAAGTCCTTTTAGTAGGTAGGTGTTTAAGAACTGTTGGTGTTTTTTTTTTCATTATTGACCGCCTTGATGCTCAAGTTATATGTAGACATGCTAATAAGCACAGCGTCTTATGGCATAGATTCAAGCCAGCGCATGTGAATGCTTCCATAAACACTTACCTTCTGTAATTAGCATGGGTAATTAGAAGGGGACAAGATACAAGCTCTCTTTGAGTTGGAGAAAATTAAAAAAGAACACGAAGAGCAAGACAAAATATTAATTGCATCTTGTGTTCCTTTTTACGTCTCATTTTCAATAAATCAATTTAGAGGGTATTCTTTTGTTAGAAGGATTTGTCCTTTTGTTTACAAAGCTCTCAGCCAGCTTGCGAGCAGCTAGAAACATTGTGTTGCTTCATCATTATATAACAAATGTGCTACAGACTCCTTAAAAAACGGGGGAGTCATAATGAGTCTGGAAAGGACAATGGGAGGGTTTACTGGAAAGGGGAAATTGAAGGTGCAAGGATGATTCAGGCTCATCAGAGGAGAATACACCCGCTGAATTCCATTATGAGGATTCAGGCTTTCTCTGGTCTGTAGTGCATGCTAATGGCGCCTCACAGCTTACTATCCCCAGTGCAGCTCGCTGATTGTAATCACAGAGTCATTATGACTATTCCATAAGTAGCTGCACAGAGATTAAAAAGCCAAAGTATTGTTAAAATGGTTAATAATTTGTGTGATGTCTTGGAATGTCTTCTGCTCCAATCCAGTAGGTATTGTTCCAATATCATATATGGCTCAATGGCTGTAGAAAACGTTGTGACTTAATAAGGACATGTCTCAGTTTTACTTGAGTGTGGCTCTCTCTATCTCTGTGACATACAGTATGTCATAAAGCTATTGTGTTAGAAACAGCACCATGCCTGTGATATTTACTACCGTGGCTTCAGACCCCAATCCATCACACCATTATCATCAGCCAGCCAGGTGGAGGTGGTGTGTGTGTGTGTGTGTGTGTGTGTGTGTGTGTGTGTGTGGGTGTGTGTGTGTGTGTGTGTGTGTGTGTGTGTGTGTGTGTGTACACACTTTACCGTCACTCCAGCCGAGCACAACAGCCTCCAACTTCTCCTCTGGCACACCAAACACTTTCTGTTCATGTTGATGTGACTTCAGTAGTCCTGAATTATTTGGACAACGAGGTGCTCTCTATGAAAGGTGGATACACACTTATGTTATGGTGCAAAACTGCCCACAGCACTGGGTTCCTAATTAAAGACTCATTATCTTGATTGCTCTGGATAAAGGCGCTTAGAAAAGTCATAGATGTCAACATTTTGACCTTAAAGGGATAGTGGAAATCCGCAAATGTTGGGTTTAACTTATGTATTTTTATTAAAAATAAGCATAATAAACAATTTTTTTTAATTTCATGCGCCTGGTTTTACTGCGCCCTCTCAATGAAACGAAATACTTCGGGAATCTTCGGGTGATGACGAGAGCATAGGAAGACGGGCACAAACAATGGCGGACATTCAATAGCATTTGCATGTGAATAGCCGACCTTTATTATGGTGAATAGATGTGTTTTGTATGGCTGTAGTGCGACAGAAAAATTCTACGTGACACAACGACATTGGATTAACCTTGAGATGCGTTTTTATTCCGTTGAACACAACTTTTGATCACAAATCAAAAAAGGTAAGACGTAATTATTGTAATATTTTTGGAACCGGATGTTGTTTACTTTCTCTTTTCTGGCTGATAGCTCCAGGAATTCGAGGTCTTACAGTGATGACATTACATGTGTGGAATCTGTGGAGTCTCAGCTTTAAATCGTATATCTTGTTTGTGCAGTTAAGATAGTAATATAAGGGCATTTCCACCGTGTGTTGTGTGTAAAAAAGCGTTAGCATTAGTTAGCATTGTTTCGCTCAATGCTAATTCAAAGGCTTGGTATTACTCTTGTGTTTTTTCTAGCTAACAATTGTTCTTATTGTCAGTTAGCGGAGTTTCTTACCTTTAAAAGGGTATGAAACATTAATAGTTTCATAAATGTTAAGAAGCCCTGAGACATGTGAGAGAAAAAAAACTGTGGGAGGGGTCCACTGGGGGGACCTTCGGGCTTAACTGGTTAACAATGATTAATATTTGTAAAGGCTACAGGTGATCTTAAGATGCGTGAGCTATGCTTAGGGACCTACCAGTCAAGATTATTTGTGCGTAGGGGTGCATCATCTGGCGCCTGGTCCTGGTCATCCTCGCCATTGCCCATGCCGTGAACCATCACCTCGGGCTCGGGCTCGAACAAATAAGGACGTAATGGTCCATCGTCTGGCTCAATATTGTCACCATCGTCGCTTACTGAACCGGATTCAGATTCAGTTCCTAAAACGACATTTTCGTAGGAAAGCCGAGAGGATGTTTCTGACTCGCTATCATCACTGGATACCTCGTACAATCCTTCTTCTTTGTCTGGTATATTTGCCCTTCCACGTTCATTCTGCATAGACGCCATGGTTTGTTATCGTATCGTCTTCCTAAGTTTTCGTCACTTCCGGTTTGGCTGAGTCGAACATTTCGTTTCTAAAAAACTTCAGGGAAGCTGCAATAAAGTGCTTCTAACATGCGTAAGGCAATTATTATATATTTTTAATCAGGTGTGATTGTTTTGGTACGTAATTATGCTTGTATATAAGTTAAAACGAAACTATTTGAGGTTCCATTTCCACTATCCCTTTAACATTTAGATTCTGCACAAATGGGGAACATTTTAGAATGCCTTATTGAAATTGTAATTACTGCGTAGTGATGCAGCTAATGAAGCAAAACACTGACATCAGCATTTTTGTAATCAAACTAAAAATTAAAAAATATTTCTGAATAAACTTGTTTGGTTAGAGTTGCTCCTCGAGGGGCTGCTCTTTGAGATAAAGTGATATGTGTATGCACAGCTCGAGATATGGCTTGCGGCCGTCTATTCAGCAGCACAATGAGTCTGAGCAACCCTCTGACTGACACGAGGAGCTGGGCGGTAATGAAGTGTCCTCACTGTTGAATGATGAGGAAGAGTGGGACTGAGAGGCCTCTAATTGGGCATCTGTGCCTCTTCAGCCTGCTGTTAATGGACACTCTCTTCCTAATATAAGGATCAGAGCCATGAGAGGAAAGCAAAGATGGAGGGGAAGTACCAACTGTAGCTCAATGGGCAGATCAAGGCTGTTGACTGTCATGAGGACAAACTTGATGTTTATATTTGGCATGCTGGACATTCTTGATTGATGTAAAATGTTAACCATCAGGCGAGCTTTCCTAAAATTGCATTGCTCCCCGTTTTTTTTCCAGATCTAATGGTTAAGCGGGTCACTGCATCTGTCTTAATTGCATTTTACTGTTCATTTGACCCTGCTACCAGTATACCCTGGGACTTCAGTTTTAGCTAAGGACAACAACAGACATTTCCATTCCAAATTGTTAATTTTCATACTGACATTAAGCTTATTGGCTGCCCATACCCCACTCTTAGAGTCAAACAAGCCTTTGCCTGGAGTTGGCACGGCTGGATTTAATTCAGGCAGCTTCAGTCCCCTCATCCCCCCGTCCTCAGTATTATTCGGTTTTTTTTTCTCACACCACAAAGTGTTAGTCCAAAACATAAATTACAAAAGTTTATCAAAGCCCTCAAGTGAGTAATCGCACATTACCACTTTGAACCCAAATTTCATCATAATACACCAAAAGATAAAACGTGTCTCATTTCCTCGTTGAACATTTTGCATGTTGCTATCATGCCCATCAGTTCTGATAATTGAGGCATCTGGAGATGCAGCTATGGCTCCTACTGTGATCACAGAACACCAGCCTCAGGCAGGTTCGAGCAAGTCCAATTTAAATTGTCTAATCTAAACACCAAATAGCATAAATCCAAACATGATAGGACATTTCCTAAAGTTTACAGTAATGCAATGCAGAGAAAGTAAGCCAACCGTATTTATTAAAATAAATGCTGCCAATCCTACAGTTTTTTTTCATTTTTTGAATTAATACAGATGCACTATACTCTTGCCAGATGTACAGTTCTTTTTTTATTTTTCTATCTTATTAATCATAGCTTGCATAATAAAATGAATGTGATTAGTGTTAATAATGTTGAGAGGCTTAGCATGGTAACAGAACATTTTAGGAACTCCAGATAAAAATAAAGCAATAATTAAACCCAAGTCGTGTTTCTAACAATGTTTCTCAGAGCCAGAGTGGCTTTTTGTTTTTAAGTTGATGTAGCCTACTGGCCGTGTGCTATACAGGGAAGAGACTCTCGATGCAACCCAGACAGGACTGTCCAGTCCTCAGGGAGGAAAACATTGTGACCCAATGTGGCCCGTGCAGGTTGTGCAGGGGACACGGTCAGAGAGCAGCGCGGTGAGGATGGAGGTATAACAGATGGGGTTCGCCTGTTACTCAGTGCACCTGTTCAGTTAAGACAAGCTAGACTGCAGCTGCATGTTGGGATTTTTTTTTAAAGGAGCCCTTTTAAGCTCATTTTCAGGTTTCAGAATTGTATGTTGTTCCTCTACTGTAACATTTTTACAAGCTTTAATGTTCAAAAAGCTCTTTATTATTCTCATACTGCCTGTGCTGCAGCACCTCTTTTCACCCTCTGTCTGAAACACGAGCCCGGTCTGCTCTGATTGGTTAGCTGGCCGGCTCAGTTGTAATTGGTCAACCGCTTAGAAAATGTCCCACCCCATAGCAAGTGGCAAAAAATATGTTGGAGCACTTACCAATAGAAGCGCAAGTGTTACGTAGTGATGTCATAATGTAAACATAACAGTCCAATCGAGGCGTTTCAGGCAGGAGGGAGCGTCTGGGAGAGAAACTTTGGAATTTCAGCCTTTACAGACCATTTACATGCACCAAAACCTATATATATATATAACACACTACAGGAAAGGGAAACCCTCAAAAACGGGGCCTCTTTAACATAATTGTTCTCGCTGTTTTAAATTTCAGCACGTTGAAAGCTGTCTTCACGTTCCTGTATCTATTCGTACAAAATTAATGTCACACCTACAGTATATTTCTCTCTGTAACACAACTTCAACCTCTCCACTTAATGTACTGTGGATGTTTTCAGCAAATTAATTGTAAAGCTCTGAGTTATCGAGGCAGTAATGTTGCTTGCAGTTGTAGCAATTTAACATCATCAGGACGCCTCGTCCATGTAATCACGCTCTGTTACATCTCATTCCAAGACGCTCTACAATGTACATACCTCACTGAGTAGGATGGTAGAGAGCCAAGGAAAGTGACTCATACAAGGCAGAACAATTGATGTGATTAGCCATGTATGGTTTGCTTGATGGCATTCATGAAGATTGTGCATAAATAGAAGTATTTAGTCAATTGTACAATGACATATATTAAATCAGTGTTGTCAAATACAAGTTTCTAAGCTGATTTCTAAAGCTAAATGAAATGTGATACATTATTTTGTCAAGAAAAATGGTAAAGACAGGTTTGTTAAAGCTTCAACATTACCATATTGCCATGTCAAATAACAACCTTTTCTTCAACTATTCTGCTATTCTTCATGAGCATTCTCTACTTTACTCCCTGCTTGAGGTCAGCTATGTTGTTGTTTTCTCTCCCTTTTTTGCTCTTTGCTTAGCCACCTCTCTCCCCACCTGGATCAGCTTCCTACAGCCCTTCAGGTCCACATGATGACTCTAATTACCCTATTAGCTGCTGTGGCACTCAGAAACCCCAAAGATTCAATCCATGCGCCATTTAATCAATTTAGGTTAAGAAAATACTTGTTTGGGAAAGTTTGTCTTAGTTTACCTACTGAGAAATTGGTGAGAAAATATTGCTTATATTGTGTATGTGTTCTTAAATTGCACCTTTCTATTCCCTGGAGCAAAGATTATTCACGACATCAAGACAATGGTAGTTCTTATTTTTTCCCTCTATAGACAGCTGGAAGGCTTACTTTAGCTGAACATATTTGTTCTGGCCCTGAAATGATGTCAAAGTGTAGCCAGACTGTGTGATCCAGCATGTGATTTTTTACAGGATTGTGTTTTTAAGGCATTTTAACCACCAACCACCAGCAATTGTGAGTCCTCAATTTATGTGGGTGTGAAAGCAATCATGTTGCTCTGAATGTGCAAGCCTGTTTGATTGGCCACCTTTCAGGCGAATATTCTAGCAAATGCTTGCTGCAACCTTGATACATTCAGTAGTAGACATTAAGAACACAGGTGGATGGATTTTAGCAAATCATCTGTGGCTATTAATATTAAATAAATATGTAATAACATCCCTAAAAAGAGTACAGTGACTTACTTCTACCAGCTTTTAATCAGTTTTCAATATTGCATTCAAATTTAACCTAACACATCTTGATTTTAGTAGATCCATATCAAAATTAGAGTGCACAAGAAAACACTTGGCTGCAGTCTGAGAGGCGATTATTGTGTTTGTGAATTGTGGATGAGCTACAGTACGTCTTCCATATGCTACCCTCCCCACTGACAGTCCTGTGGGTTCACACTCAGTGTGGGTCCAGGTTTATTTCTGCCTGCATCAATGGATATGGCCTCCCAAACTCAAGGTAATTATGGGAGTCAGTGGGGGGCTGGGAGTCTTGACAACGATGTTGAAGTACTGCTTCCTTTTCCCACCTTTCAAGCTGTGAGGAGATTAAGGGCCATGGCCAAGCCCAACAAAAGCTACACATGTGAAATACATTTTTGTCATCAAGTTCCTATTTTCCTGCCTTTGTTTAAAACTGATGTTTTTTTTTGTTTTAAACAATTTACTGTAGATTAGACCAAGTTTACATTAAGAGTTGATCACCAAATGTATTGTGGTCATCTTTAAGGTCTATTCATTGTGTGAAGTGCATTTAACACATTGTAATTTTTTTCTTTTTCCAGATCCTGTATTGTTCACTTCCATGTTTGCTTCGAAGCAGTTTTCCTTCTTCCTGAAAGTAACTGCTGGATGTCAATTCCAAAGTGCTTGTGCATGAAACAAACATTGCTCCATTGTGCTGAAAGAAGCCAAAAACTAGTTTTTTTTCAGCTTTGTTGTTTTTTTGTGTTCAGTACTGGCCCGCAAAAGTGTGCATGACAAAGAATACTTGATTAACATAATCTGGCGTGCACCCTTTTTAAATGGAGCATCATCCATTGACCACAGTTCTCAAGAATATTCTGTTCTGGCCTTTCAAACATTTTCCGTGTCTCTCTTTCTTATGCCTCTAGGGTTATATCAAAGAACCTGTGATGCTGGTATTGGGTTTTTGCAGAGTGTGCCCGACCCATCTTTCTCTCTTGCACAGGTTGTTTGCCTGTTCTCCGCCAGAGATTACTGTCACTGATGATATCTGAACAGTGGATTCTCAAGATACGCCTCAGGCAGCTGGTGATGAGGATTGTACTTTTGTCTTGGTTTTCCTCTACGTCTCTGATCCGTAGAGTAGCATTGGCTTAATGATAGTGCTAAAGAGTCTGATCTTTATCTGCTTGATGATTTCTTTAGAGCTGCAAATGTTCTTCAGCTTGATGAACTATTCTTTTGATATACGGCTCTTGTATGGGCTTGACTATAGTGACAGGTTGTGGACTTTTTGTTTTTGATTCCTTTAGATCAGCACTGACCCTTTTCAAAAGTAGAACAGTAGCCTACATACAAAATCTAATTATGCTTCCTGTAACTTACAAAACCAAGATGTATGGTCTTCCTTCATAAATACAAGTCCTTTTTCTTCATCTTCCTGATTGTTAAAGGTTGCATCCATTCACAGTGCTGCTCGACATTTGGCACAGTTCATTTTGAGGGGCAGCAACACAGAGGCAGCTTTACAAAGGTTTTAGCGACCCCCTTTGTTGTGTTTAGAGCCTGCAGCTACCCAACATTTTTAAAGGAGGTGGACTTTTCTATAAGAACGTTTTGTTGTCTTTAATCATGGGTAATCACCATAATGACAAAATCCTTGTAAATGTAATAGTTGCTGATTCTTTTGGTTTTTGTGTAGATATTAGATTGAGACCACCTGCGTGAGGACATGTTGGAAGCAGAGTGACAACGAAAAATGTTGTGGAAAAGAGTCAGAAGAGTCTCGACATGAACCAGAAACAACCGCTATTTTGGTTGCAGACCGTATGATTATTCTTGCAATTTTGGATTCCTGGGTACTCACTTGGAACAAAAATCGAATCATTTGTTAAGTGAACTTCTTGACCTGATTTGATTCCAATTTGTTCTGCCTCGTGAAGGCAAAGGTCCCCTTTCATCTCCAGCTCCGCCCCTGGCAGCTCAGAGGCTTGAACCAGGCAGAGAGGTGTTAATTGTACTTAACCTGCACGCTTCATGCTCCTTGTCTAACTGTTGGAGTTCAACCTTGTTCAGGTATTTCTCCGTGTGGTAACAATATCTTTATCATGGAGTGGTGGAGCGTCTTCCCTGGGAGCTGTAGTGGAATACCACAATGTAAGTTATTTATTGTAACCCCAAACCTTTAGAGTCGTAGAATCTCAAACAAACTTACTGATAAAAGCAGCGGTGAACAAGCAACTCCTCTGTTCTGCAAGGTGACATTTAAGTTTATTTTCAAAAGAGTCTGGTAGTTTAGATTGATACAATCTGCTTCAGTTTTCCAACATAAAGGGCTGCATGACAGCAAGGTAAAGCTGTGAAAATATTCTAAATTTAGCAATATAGATTAATTTTCTTGATGTGGCTGCAATACCTTTTGCTGCTTCCCCCTATACACAACAGAACATCATTTCCATAGTCCAATCTGTTCCTTCAAACGTTGGCGTGCCACAACATGTACCATAGTTAATACACTAACTACTGATAAGTACTTCAACCCCATTTCAAACAATACAAACCAATCTAGCTCTGCTACCTGTAACAAAATACACAACACACATGAGGCAGTGCTCCAAAAGGATTGACTTACTTCCTCTTCTCAATATGTTTTTAGAACCTGCAGCATTGCTTATTGATTGGCTCTACTGTTACATTTTCTGCAGCTCTGTACTTTGATAAGTACTATAACTGTAACCCTAGCATGCAGCTAAATCTGTTTTCAAAGGTAATGCTTCAGGCCGAAGATGATGCAGGAGGGAGGATGTGCATGAGATTCTGAATCTTGAGCTTCTCTGCCATTGTTTTCCAAAAGGTGGAGCACGTTTGATAAGAGAATATAGGCGTATATGTATTATTTATTTATTTATTTTTAAATGTTGTTTATACCCGCATTGATTGTTTTTGTGTGTGGATAGACTTGTATGACAATGAGTGTTAGCTCTAGCTTGTATGTCGTTTGAAATCATTGTTGCACTCCTTTGTGTAGGAGTGTGTCTATCTGTGAGCAGCATGCATGTACATTCTACCTTGAACTTATTGTGGAAGAGAGTTACATACAATTGAAACACTCATTTGATATTGTTTGTTGCATAAAGGTGGAGCATTATCGAAATCATGTGAATGCTGAAAAACATTTTTTTGTGACTTAGCCCGTAATGTGTAGTGATGTCTTGTATGGTCTATGCACGAGGATTAGGGAAATGTGATTACTCTGGAATTCATTGACCTGCTCTTTATTCCTCTGTTGCCCGAGCAAGTGATTTTTCCATGTGAATGCATTCTACAACATGTGCAATATTTGAGAGCTTTTCAGCTAACTGCCTGCCACTAATGTGTCAAATGGACAATCGGCTGATGAGGCTAATTTCTGAAGAAGAGGTTTTATAAAGCTGGAACAAGCTGTCAGAGCCAAGCAGATAATAGGACACGGAGAGATTGGATGTCGCCTTTCAGATAAGCTAATGTCCCTGTTTTGGGAAAATTAGCTTTCAAGCATACATCCGGCAATGGCATTTTGTATTGAATGAGCACATTTGGATGTTAACAAGCAGACTCGGATAGGCAAACGCTAAGGAAGCAACGGCTTTGCTTCGCATGGGCAGTTCTCAGTCATTGACAAGAGAAAAGAGCGGAGGTGGAGATGGAGGCTGAAAGAGAACAAAGGGGAGAAATTAGCAGAGAGTGCAGGAGATGGAGAAAAGGGAGCGTTTGTGTTTGCTTCAGAATAACAGTCAGGATAATGTGTAGAAGGGAAGAGAGGGAGGGAGGATAGAGGCAGGGATACTCTCAGCATCATCTGACAGGAGAGAGGCTGATCCTCAACAGCAGGTGTTGGAGGAGAGAGAGACTTACAGTAGTCAGACGCTCGGAGGCAGCGATACGTAGAGGAGTTGTTGAGAAGAAAAGACTCGAGCACAAAAGACAGGTAAGAATGGACTGGGATGATACTGTAGGAATGAACTGTCGAAAGATTGAGAGTCAACACAAGATAAACGGATTAGATAGAGAAAAATAATAGAAATACAGCTATTTGCCTGTGGTTTAGCTATGTCCTTTATCCTTTGTCAAACTTTCTCTCTGTGTCTCTGTCTTCCTCTCCATTTCCCTCTCGTCCACCCAGCAAGCGGCTGACTGGCATCTCAAACAAATGTGTGTGTGTGTGTGTGTGTGGTGTGTGTGTGTGTGTGTGTGTGTGTGTGTGTGTGTGTGTGTGTGTGTGTGTGTGTGTGTGTGTGTGTGTGTGGTGTGTGTGTGTGGTGTGTGTGTGTGTGTGTGTGTGTGTGTGTGTGTGTGTGTGTGTGTGTGTGTGTGTGTGTGTGTGTGTGTGTGTGTGTGTGTGTGTGTGTAGATGCAGCCAAGCGAGACATTACCCTTAAAGCCTAAAGATGATTTCAATGTTATATGTGTTGGGCGTTAATGAATCAAGGTACTGGAGCCCAGAGCGAGAAATATCTATAATGCCGTTTCAAAGAAAAACTAGATCTCCTTTAAGGTCAAATAAGTCTTGTTTAATTATTATTGTGACTGAAAGATCATAGCGCCTTCAAGCTAATTTGGTGGCTGCATGAAGTCAGATGAGCTGTTGGCTGTGGCAACGGAGAGGCACCGTGGAGCTTTGAAGCTCATTTTCCCCTAAGAGTTACTTGTTTACAGTGAGTTTGTCTTCAAGCACGGACAAACAATTCTCATGGAGTTAAATGGATCCAGTTAGATTGGTGTTAAGTGGGGTGGTGGATGCGTTCATTTTCGTGTTGAATTTGTGTGTCCATTTTGCCCTTCGTAAGGCACTCGTGAGGGCATCTTGTCAAATTGTGTCATCTTCGTCTGATCATCGATGCCATCGGGCATTTTTCGCCTCACGAAGGAAACAAGAAGCTGCCCGATTGTCTTAGGAAGGCAAACACGACTACGTGAAGCACGTGCAATGCCGTTGTGTAGCCATCGTATTATAGTACAATGACATCGAGACCCGACCACGGATAAGCGGGAGAAGATGGATGGACATCGAGATTGCATTTATTGCACAACAAAATCATGTAAACATATTATGTAAATAACCCAATTTGTGTTCTGTGAAACTGAAAAGGATATTACATTGTTTTCGTTACTTTCGTTGCAGTTTTATGTCTTAAATGTAATTTAGGTTAACTTCCTGTTTTATTTAGATGCTTTTATTTTGAAGGCGAGTTTACGCTGTTGACAGGAAGTTGTTGTTGCTATGGAAACAACATGACGGAGATAAGTAATATCTTCTAATCTACATATAAAGACGGAGAAAGTAAAGAATACAATTTATGTTTAAATGTTAGCACCCCCCGAAGAGGCACAAGCTCTTACGTTAAGTCTGGATACATTCTAAATCATCAGTAAAGTCTACGGCCATATTTTCGTGTGTGGTTCGGGTGCCATCGTGTGGCCTTCTGTAGGCATCATACTTGCTTTGGCTGTTGACCAAGTTCGGGGCCATCTTCGTGCGAAAGTCACAATTCCATATTCGTGTGTCCATCTGGTGTCAATTTCGGGACGGTGTGACAGGGGCTTTAGTGAAAATGAATTACAAATTAACATGATTTTCTCAAAGATTGCTTTGAGCTTAAATGTTTAGCCAAGGTTAATTTGACTTTCTACAATTACCAAGGGGAAAATGTTCCGAATGTTTGTTTACCAAAGTTTCCAGCTCACTGTTCCTGGAGCAACTTGAGATCTCGTTTTTTGGCGATATCAAGAAAGAAAAGCTTTTGTGTGTGAACTAAAAGTGGGTAAAAAGTGCTGCAAAATGAATGTGAAGTCAGAAATAATGAACCAAAAAAATGTTGTGGTAGCAGAGTGCACCCACCATATTAACATTAGCATGAGCAATACGTCTAACTCGGCAAAGGAGATAGAAAGTGACATGCACCTATTTTCCTTTCTCTGTTTCTTCCTTGGCTTTCTGCATCCCTACATTTAAAGGTAGTTCACCAGATGTGACTGAAGCATGAACCCTTCACATGGGGTCATATGTGTGCAGCTTGGCAAGAGGCATCTCATTGTTTAAGCTGGCTACATATTTGTTGCAGGGGATGTGCCTACAGCGTGCCAATCATCCATCTGACGTGACACAGTGACCCTGCCACCTGGCTGCTGCTGAGCGTGGGCTCGACCCTTGACATTGACCAGATCCCTTGAAAACATCAGATAATTTAATTTAGCTGTATAAAACAGTTGGTTATATATATATATATATAACTAGATGTCTGTAAGTTTGGAATAGGAGAGATAGTGTGCTCTTTATATACATAATTAGGGATGCTCCGATCACCAATTTTGGGGTAGGGTTAGGGTTAGGGTAATGTTGTGAATTGAGTGGCCCATGGTGGTGGTGGGGTTATGGTATGGGCAGGCGTATGTTATGGACGACGAACACAGGCCACTCGATTCACAACATTACCCTAACCCTAACCCTACCCCTAACCCTAATCCTACCCCTCACACCATATACTGACTGGTTTTCGGACCCCCCCAGACCCCCCCAATAAAGCAAAACTGCACGTTTCAGAGTGGCCTTTTATTGTGGCCAGCCTAAGGTACACCTGTGCAATAATCATGCTGTCTAATCAGCATCTTGATATGCCACACCTGTGAGGTGGGATGGATTATCTCTGCAAAGGAGAGTGCTCACTATCACAGATTTTTTCAGATTTGTGAACAATATGAGATAAATGGTTATTTTGTGTATATAGAAAATGTTTTAGATCTTTGAGTTCATCTCATGAAAAATGGGAGCAAAAACAAAAGTGTTGCGTTTATATTTTTGTTCAGTGTAGAAGATATTAAGTTTTCTCCATAGTGTTGTTTCCATAGCAACAACAACTTCCTGTCAACTCGCCTTCAAAATAATATATTATATCCTTTTCAGTTTCACAGAACACAAATTGGGTTATTTACATAATATGTTAACAGGATTTTGTTGTGCAATAAAACAACCAGATGGACACACGATAAAGGAAATGTTCAAATTCGGCTCTGATCGTAATAACATCGGGCCGTTGTGAGGGCATCTTAAGCCATCGTATGACCGCCGGTGGAGTTTCTCAGGCTCCGGCAGTAACTTCGTGAGCGGTGGCAAAAAATTGCTGAAGGACCTTGCGAAGGTTCATTTTCGTGTTGAATTTGTGTGTCAATTTTGCCCTTCGTAAGGCACTCGTGAGGGCATCTTGTTATCATCAATGCCATCGGGCATTCACCCCGATCAGAGTGAGGGAGAATACCCGATGGCACTGATGATAACACGAAGATGACACGATTTGACAAGATGTCCTCACCAGTGCCTTACGAAGTTGCCGCCGGAGCCTGAGAAACTCCACCGGTGGTCAGACGATGGCTTAAGATGCCCTCACCAATGGCCCGATGTTGTTACGATCACAGCCACATTTGAACATTTCCTTTATCGTGTGTCCATCGGGTGTCAATTTCGGGACAGTGTGATGCAGGCTTAAATCCCCTGTCACACTGTCCCGAAATTGACACCCGAAATTAACACCCGATGGACACACGATAAAGGAAATGTTCAAATTTGGCTGTGATCGTAGCAACATTTGTGAGGGCATCTAAGCCATCGTATGACCGCCGGTGGAGTTTCTCAGGCTCCGGCAGCAACTTCGTGAGCGACAACTTCGTAAGGCACTCGTGAGGGCATCTTGTCAAATCGTGTCATCTTCGTGTTATCATCGGTGCATTCACCCTCACTCTGATCGGGGCGAATGCCCGATGGCACCGATGATAACAAGATGCCCTCACGATGGCCTTACAAAGGGCAAAATTGACAGACAAATTCAACACGAAAATGAACCTTCGCAAGGTCCTTCGGCAATTTTTTGGCATGCCAAAGATTTTGCCACCGCTCACGAAGTTGCTGCTGGAGCCTGAGAAACTCCACCGGCGGTAATACGACTGGCTTAAGATGCCCTCACGAATGGCTCGATGTTGCTACGATCACAGCCGAATTTGAACATTTCCTTTATCGTGTGTCCATCGGGTTGTTTTATTGCACAACAAAATCATGTAAACATATTATGTAAATAACCCAATTTGTGTTCTGTGAAACTGAAAAGGATATAATATATTATTTTGAAGGAGAGTTGACAGGAAGTTGTTGTTGCTATGGAAACAACATTACGGAGAAAACGTAATATTTTCTTTATATATATAAAGACGGATAAAGTAAAGAACAAAGTCTGAAGATATCAGTACAGTATCATAGTACTGTAACATAATTGTTTTTGGTACTTTAATTGCAGTTGTATGTCTTAAATGTAATGTAAATGTTGCCTTCGTGTGTGGTTCGGCCATCTTCGTGCGAAATTCACAATTCCATATTCGTGTGTCCATCGGGTGTCAATTTCGGGACAGTGTGACAGGGGCTTTAGGGAATGCTAGTGATTCCAAAATGACAGAATCCACAAAAGATATATCTAAAGGTGAATTACAGGTTTGTGCATGTAAAGGGTCTACAAAGGCTAAAATCCCAAAGTTCCCTCTAGGGAGTTTCTCCCCACGCACTAGCCCCCCACCCCCCCACCCCGTGCCTGAAACACCTCGATTGGACTAATTTGTTTACTTCGGTAACATAGTGACATCACTAGTAACACTTTTGCTTCTATTGGCTATCTATTGGCTATCGCTCCACACATTGTATGTGATATGCTATGTGACAATTTCGATAAATGTCTAAGTGGTTGACCAATCATAACACAGGTGGCCAGCTAACCAATCAGAGCAGACTGGGCTCTGGTTTCAGACAGAGGGTGAAAAGAGGTGCTGCAGCATAGGCAGTAGGAGAAAAGACCTTTATGAACATTAAAGCATGTAAACATGTCACAGTAGAGACACAAAATACAATTATGAACCTGAAAATAAGCATAATAGGGCCCCTTCAATTTACAATATTTATTTTTGGTTAACTGATGGAGTGGGTAGATAAGACAACAGGATTTGTATCAGTATTGTGAAAGAAAAACAGATTTCTATGTTGTGAGATGAGATAACTGAGGGATAATGAAGTTGTTATTATTGCGAGCAAGACGGGTCTTGAATCATTTGGCTGTAGATTATCAAGTTTATATCAAGCCTATCTTAAAGAAATCAACAATTTTTTACACAATTTAAAATTATTTTAATGATTTTGCTTACAAAATATGGGTTAAGAGGGCAAACTGCGTCCAAAGCAGCAGTCTACTATAAAATATATATAATCTGTAGGTCACAGTGGTCACCAACCTTTTTCAACCCAAGATCACCGACCTCGGCCTACGTAGGTGAAAGGCGAGATCTACCTATTGCAGATCTGAGTGAAAAAGACGGCCCAGACAGTGCTTCCAATTTGAGGCCTTTTTTAGGCTAATTGCATCTGAATGACTGTTACAATGAAGGCTCCATAATCAGCTCACGGCATATAGGCAGGGGTAAAGTGCTATTTTTTATGAGTGGGGGGCGGACCTCACCTCCTCTAGGGGGGTCCTCACCTCCTCTAGGTCCTCACCTCCTCTAGGGGGGTCTGGGGGGATGCTCCCCCGGGAAGATTATCTTTTAAATATTGAAGTTGAAAGCATCAATCTGGTGCACTTTGAGAGCAACATGAAGAGATCTATGGATACCTCTCTCAACACCCAGATGAAACAGAACTGTAAACAGATTTTCTTTTTCTTTATGGATATTTTACAAATCACTCCCCTTTTAAACTGTATTCTTGTTTTACTGCCATATAGTATTTCATACCTGTTTTTCATTTATTCTCTTATTGTTTGTATAACTATAATGATCATATGAAGGTGTGCCGCGGAAATAATCTTTTGAATAATTTGTGACAAAACTGTTCTAAACACTCAGAGAGTCCTTTAGCTCAGAGGTTCTCAATTGTTTTTCAGCCAAGGACCCCTTACAAGATAGAGAATACACCAAGGACCCCCTCATTCTGATTTGTGATTTTGGGCTATATAAATAAAAATGTACTTGATTTGACTTGTATGTCCCTTGGAATAATCTGACGTAGCCTATTTTTTACACTTCTATAGTCTTAGTTATGTGAAAGAACAACACAAGAGAAATGTATTAGAAAGATATTGGATATGTATTACAAATATTTGCACCATCTCAACACAGAATACCCATAAAACAATCAATCAATTAGCTGCAAGTAACACTGTACCTAAAGAAAATATCAAAGGGAAATCAAGAGAAAAGTGATCATTTGAAGTGCATTTCAGAACATACACACACACACACACATACATACACACATACACACACACACACAGGGGTTAAAGTGGGCCGGAACGATCCAGAACAGCGTTCCGGCACCTTCGATTAATAAGTAAATCAATCTGATTGGCAGTTTCATACATAATAATGTCAAGCGAGTTCACAGGGCTGCCAACTCTCACACAATTGAGAGTCCGTTTTCTCAAGCAGTGAAAAACAAATTCATAACTGATAATGTCATGGTGCGAAAAGAAGATACTTCTGCACATTGCGCAACAGCAGCACCATAACCATCTGAATAGCGAGAAATATACACAAATGTATTATATTGTAACTTATTCCCATGCATGTTGCTCAAAGTAATCAGTCTCACTTCTGCGTCTCTCCCTCTCCTCTCGCGCCATGCGCACCAGGCAGGAGTGAGAGTGAGTTACCATGGTTACGGGGACGCTCTGTGTCTCTGTCGCTCTGAAACTTCTCGCGATTCCCAATAATACATTTTTAGTAATATAACATAATTTTACAGTTTTGGTTAACATTATACAGGGTTAATGTTTCTTGATTAAATCCAAAGAGGGCAAAGTGGTGTAGACATGTAGGAAATGTGTTTTAAATTACAATTTGTTCACACACACACAGAGAGAGAGAGAGAGAGAGAGAGAGAGAGGATAGAGAGCGAGAGAGAGAGAGCGAGAGAGAGAGAGAGAGGACGAGAGAGAGAGGAGATAGAGAGGCTAGAGAGATAGAGCTAGAGAGATGGAGGAGATAGCGCAGATAGTCTAGAGTTATAGAGACACAAACTGTCTGCTTAGTTGCAATACTGTAGCTTATGCAATTTAGGCCTAGAAATTGTTTATGTAACTTATGTGCCAGTGTGTCCATGGTTTTGAGTCTGTGTGTTGAGCGCAGCCGTCTGCTTTTTGCAGTACAGTAACTAAAGTAAGTTAGGACTAAGCATACCGGTAGTTTTCTGTGGACCCTGTCTGTTTTCATTTACTTCATTTGTAGCCGTAACCGGTCGTTTTAAAAATCTGTCCATCTTCGTAGTATGCTAGCCGTGTTATATATCTATGATACTTGCAGCGGCGCTCTTTGACTGACGTAACAGTTATTGTTGTTTCCACGGTAACGCGCTTGATTTTTAAATGTATCTATTTGTTAGATTTGAACGTAATCTATGAAATATTTTAGATTAAAAAAAAAAAAAGATTATTTGTTGAAAAAAAAAAAAAATGATATCATGATAATTTAAATTAATGAATCTGAAAACTTTTCACGGACCCCCTGGCAGAGTGCCACGGACCCCCGGGGGGTCGCGGACCCCACTTTGAGAACCACTGCTTTAGCTCACCTGAGCCCCTCAGTCTGACAGGGGAGGACTCTCCTCCAGCCTGTTGTGGAAACATCTCCTATGTCCGTTAGTGCAGCTAGCTAATCAGATGCTAACATCACGGTCCCCGCTAGCACCGGTCCCTCTCTCTCCCTCTCTCCCTCTCTCCCTCTCTCCCTCTCTCCCTCTCTCTCCCTTTCTCCCTCTCTCTCCCTCTCTCTCTCACTTACGTGCTATTGCCACACACACACAGAGCCTAGCTTGAATGACACAAGCACACGTGTATTTCCATGCAACTCTCTGATTGGTCTGGTGACTTGCCTCTGTTGCATTCACTGAACACGGGAAACTGCAGTCCTGCCGTCCTCTCATGTGTCATGATGAGGTTCACGTAAAGCACGGTTAATGTATTATATTATTGAGGTGTCTCAAATATACGTCAATCAAGTGGCACCTGCTAACGGGGTGGTGGATGATAGGTTTACATTTAAAAACGTATTATTATTTTAATTAAATTTTTCTTTATGTTGTTACTTTTTTTAACGGTCCGCGATCTACCCGCACCACACTCGCGATCGACCGGTCGATCGCGATCGACTGGTTGGCGACCACTGCGTGTAGGATGTTGAAAATGACCAATTAGAAGTGAGTATTTAGCAAAGCTGTGTAAAAAGTTAACAACCATTACTCCAGACTGTGCGGTGTAATTAATCTACTGCACCAGTGTGCCTTAGTGCCTTCCAGGGTCGGCTCTAGAACAAATCGAATGGGGGGGCAATCATTTACCAAGGGGGGGCACACACTGCCGTCAACAACCAACACACAAACACCAACGCAACTTCAATTTCAAAAAACATGCTGTAAAGTCTATTGTCTTTCACACACATTGCAGGGGTGTAGTGCTATTGTATAGTGCACCTATGACTTGTGCATACATGCACGGTTGTGGCTGGCACGACCACCAAAACAGAAACATATAAGGACAGAGGGTGTCGTTTTCTCATACTGATATTCTGCACAAACTGTGCTGTTGTATTTGCTGTAAAGTGTCTTTACTGTAGGTTATTTTTTATTATAGCCTATGTACAGCACTTTGGCTCGACCAAAAATCGTTGAAAAATGTGCTATATAAATAAAACTTGATTTGATTTGATTTGATATGGACATAGGCCACCATATAAAAGTGTGCAAATGTATTTAGTATCCTATCCATGTGAACATGTTTTAGGTGGGGGTGGACCTAACCTCCTCTAGGAGGGTCTGGGGGCATGCTCCCCCGGGAAGATTATTTTTAAAATATTGAAGTTAAATGCATCAATCTGGTGCACTTTGAGAGCAAAATGAAGAGATCTATGGATAGCCTACATCTCTCAGCATCCATATGAAACAGAACTGTACACAGATTTACTTTTTCTTTATGGATATTTTACTAATCATTCCCCTTTTAAACTGTATTCTTGTGTTACTGTCCTATAGTATTTCATACCCGTTTTTTATTTATTCTCTCTTTAATAACTATAATGATCATATAAAGGTATTCCTCGAAAATACTTACATAAATGGTGACCAAACCGTTTGAGACCCACTGAGATAACTTACACTAAAGTGAACTATCTAAACACTGAGAGAGTCCTTACCTCACTGAGCTGACGTTATAAGATCCTCACAGTCTGACAGGAGAGGACTCTCCTCCACCTTGGTGTAGAAACAGCCCTTTATATCCGTTAGCATAGCTAGCTAACCAGATGCTAACAACATTCCACGTTACCGCTCGCGCACTCACAAAATGCGCTCGTGCCACACACAGAGAGCCGAGCTTGAATGAAACACAGAGACCCATGTACTTGTACTGTACTGTATATCATATTATTTTTGATGGCTTTACTGTATAATCAGTATAACAGATGAACAGATCGCCACTGGGCTTTCATCTAAACACACAGCCACGTAATGATAACAAAAAAAAGGTCGGGGGTCATTCGTCAAGCAACAATCAGAGAGCAGCAGTGAGCACACCTCAGGCTGTGTTTTATATTTGTATTCTTTATTTCTGATGTATTTCACACAAAAAACCTTTAGTGGAAACGTTTTCACTTATATGATTAGAAAAAGAAAAAAACGGCAAAGTGGCAAGGCTTGCCAACCCTGCGTTGGGGGGGCACAGTGACTCATTTGGGGGGGCATGGCCCGCGAATGACCCCCCATGACGCCGACCCTGGTGCCTTCACAGCAGATGATGAAATACTGATTGTTCCTCTTGGATTGGTGACCTAATAAATCCATATCATACAATATCATCATGTCATGCCATTCATCAGAATGTGCCAGCCTGAAATATCTCCCTGAATCAAACTTAGCATTTACCCTTCCCCAAGATATGTTTCTGTTATCTGCTTTAGAAATTGATCGTATAAACACACACACACACGCACCACCACATATTATTCATCCTCCGTGATGAGAGCCACCAAGCGTTCCATCAGCAGTGAAAGTAGCAGGCTGTCAGGCAGCCATCATCTTTCTGTCTGTGGAGTTTTCCTAAATCAAGATTGATTTGCACCTTTGAGCTTTGCCTTTCATTATGGAAATAGTCTCACATGGGAGATTTAGATAATGATCTGCATGCTAAAGTAGCGGGCAGGTGACTCCAACCTACTCTACAATGATGAAAGAAGCATGAATTCAGCGTAATAGTCTTTCAAGTGTAAAGGTAGAACAAAAAATGGTAATTAAATCAAATTATACTTTGGGGTTTTGAAATGTGGGTTTTTGCTTTATTGTTTTCTTAACTGCTCCCATAGTTAAATAAGTGTTACCTCAAGACAAAGTAGGCAGATTTCTAACAGACAAACACAGTGAGACACTTCTTTGTAGCCATATTTGAATGCATCATTCTTGGCTGGAGGCTCCATTTGACACAATCTTTTCATCGTTTTCCAGCTGCATTATATGAAAGATGTTACAGAGCTTCTCTCTAAAGGAATGTCAGTTCTGAGAAGCTGGTGATGCTGCGGGAAAGATATGACAGCCTCTTTTAGTCATTTCCTGGGATTCAGCAGAGATCAGAGGCAACAAAGAATGGTGTTACTGTCTTGTTACAAATAGATCTTTTTACCTGAACTCCAGGTCAGCAGACTGCTGCCATAAAAGTGCAGCTCTGTTTACTCAGACTTTCAGTTGTAATAGTCAGAGCCTTGTCAGATAGGAAGCTACGATATTAATTAATTGACCGTCTGCAGAAGAAAGACCACTTTGTAATTTATCCTATTTCAACACATAACAAACCACTTTGATGTATGCCAAAATGGCAGAATGGAGGAAATATGCAAGTGTCTATTCTCACCATAGATTCTCACCAATAAATCAGATTGTGCTATTGTTCTGAGTCTTTGCTCCACAGCAGTGTTCAGAAATGCCCTCTGCTGCAGGTTTGTGAACAGGTTGCATGCACAGACGGGCTGCCAGTTCTTGCAACTGACTTGTTTTGTGAGACAAAGTGTGAAGTAATAAGCTGTGACCAGAATCCTGCTCGGACTGGCAAATCACTCCAATAGCACTGAGCAGAGAAGTGGCCGAGGGGAACAGGGAAAGAGAGGTGAGGGCAGCAGCGGGTTAACAGATGAAAGCCGAGGGTTCTTTCTTCTTCTGCTTTTATAATTGTTTTATTGTCCTCTGGTTTATACACTTCCCTCTTCATCTGTGCAGCTGATCTCTTCTATGTCACAATCTCGCTCTCGTCTCATCGCCTTCAACCTAGCTGCTGTGAGGGCAAAATCTGCCGGCAAGCTTAACACAAAGGACAGGAAGTATTTGTATTACTCCTGAGTTAAGAAATAATATCAGGACAGTGGCGCAATAATAGCGCCCTTCTCGTTGTAGTAAGAGTTGAATGATCCTCTTCGATGGGATGAGTCAATTGTCTTGCAGACATTTCCTCTGCTCTTGTTGCTTAAATGAGAAACTAAGCTCAACCTCTATTTCTCTCTCCCTCCTCCCACCCCTCTATCCTCTCTGACTCACAGGAAACAAGATGGAAGGATTCCTCGTATCTCTGATGAAGTAGAGCCCTCACTAGCACACTCTGAACCTCCATTTCCTCTTCCCTCACTTTCAAAGGTAACACAAGACTTTGACGTGCTGCTGTTCTCTCCTCCATGTTAGTCGCACAGTTGCTGGAATCAGAAATAGAGACACGGCCAACAATCTGATCTGATCAATGTGAAACCAAGGATTTAAACATTTGAGAAAAAAAGAAAAAGTGAACTTGTGTCACTTCAAACCAGTAAAAATACAGGTGTACGTAAACAGTCCTAGGTGCACACTTTTAAACAGGCTGCTGTCCTCATTCTACCTGTTCATACCGACTTTATTTTTTAAGGAGAGATAATGAAGAAGGCAGAAATGGATATCAGCTATTCATTGTGAACCCCGCTACATTTTTAATCCAAAGGATTTCAGATAGTCTGTTTGTAATTGTCTTTGTCTTATAAGATATATTTTAGCAAATATTGCCTGTCTTTCTAAAACCGGATGTAGCTTATCCCAAACAATTGTTGTCAATGGTTCACAGGATTAAAAAACATGTGACATTTCAATGTATGGTTTTTTTGTGAATATTGTCTGACTAACCTGTTAAAGAGATTGGACATTTCATTATTCACCATTATTAATAGTATAAGTCCAATATAAAAGAGAGTATACTATCATACTATGTAGTATTGCATTTTTGAGTATGTAAAATGCAGTATGCCAAAGATACCAGGATGTCCTTCTGTATCGGATCATTTTGCTTTATGCAAGCTTTTCTGACTATTCTGACCCACAATCCTTTGCAATATATGTGAGCAAGAGGGTAAAAGTTCAAGGTTCATGCAGGTCTATACTTTTTAAGGGCATGTGCATCACACAAAAAAGAAAGTAAGAACACAGCAAGAGTTAATATCTGCAATGGAATCATGTCACCAGTCAATCCTGACCTTCATGCATCTGTTCATTTTAATTCCCTCCTGGTTTTCTCCCTCGTTTTCGCTCATCATATCCTTCAGCTGTTACACCAGGTGAAAGGTGGCTCTAATTTCCCACTACCTCTGGTGGCTGTTGGCAGCTTGTTGTGGTGCCTGACAGAAGAGAGTGTGCCCTCTGTCACAGGCTTCTGGGACAGATATAGATATGCAGCAGTTGTTCCTCTCTGATACATACCATAGGCACTTTGGTATTATTTTTGTCACACATGCAGTGGAAATACAACTTCTAAAAGGCTGATAACATGATGTAATACAGTACATGCGCAGAAATAAATACCTGTAGGGTTTTGTTGATTTTGTTTTTTCTATCTTGTGTGTAAAAGTGTTCACATCTAGATGTTTTGTCATGTCAAATTGTAAACCTAATGACTTTATCTGTTAAAATGGTTTGGGTGTGTCTGTAGTGGCAAGAATGTTTAAACTCAACAGTTTATGGGGTTATAGGTTGCACACTCTAGGGTTGTGACAACCAAGAGCTTAAAGAAGACTGCGACACTAAGTAATTGTATTGCTCTCAGTGGTTGAAGTTAAAAGCTTTCTTACTTCGACATAAGGGTTTATGACTAAAGCAGAGCTGATAAGGAAGTCACAAAGAATGGAGAAGAGAAATGCAGAAAATACTTTAGATAAGGTTTATTATACTAAATTTGACCTTATGAAAGGTGCTTCAATTATCTTTTTCTACATGTACAGTACTAATGTTGGCGTATTAATTGCAGTAGAGACTTTGAGCATAGATGTACTATCTGTGTGGAATTGTAAATGTTTACTTGGAAGTCAGACAACTTACTTTAGTGTGTTTTATAGAAATGTGATCAGCGCTGTTGACCCAAAGGTTTTTGTGATCCTCAAGTCTGATTTCATTACACAAGTCCCTTCACTTTTAAGGTATTTTCGTCTTTATATAAAAGAGGAAAGTGTAGACATGTGAGGGGGAGAGAAGGGTATGGCTTTCAACATAGCCAACAAAGCTTCCAAGGCAGGAATCAAACTCAGAATATTGCAGTTACAGGGCATGCGCTGAAACCACTTGGCTAGCAAAACTCTAGCTTTCTCAAGGTCCCTAATTCATCCACTCATGCTCATAACGATTCACACAGTGCTTTATTTCTCATAAATATTCCTACATTTCACACATCAAAGTCTGTTTATAGGTCTTGCGAGGACTATTCCATAATTTGTTTGAAAAAACAAACCCGTTGCCCACTTGAGGCTACGTTAGCCGCTACTAGCATAACACCCAAATCTTTAAATTAACTTTTGGTGGTTGAGTGGTACTTTTGGTTGAATAGGAGACAGGTTATGACAACTTATAATAATGCTTGTAATAAAGAAAGCTGATAAAACATCCTACCTTTTGGTAAAACTGTCGATATGAGTCCAAAATGGTTATATTGCAATGCTAACCTACCCACACTGACACAGTTAGCAGTGGTAGCAGGGAAACTAATATATTCAGCATCTCTGTATTACAAGTTCCAGGTTATTGCATTCTTGAAGTCCTTGTGATAAGGCATTTAGTTATAATAATGCATTACACATAAATGCCCAGAGGATATTAATAAAAATGCAAGAGATGTGTTATGTTATCGGGAGTGTTACAGTACAGTGCCTCTTTGTCTGAACTGTTTTCTCCTGAGTGAAGAGGGTAGGAGATCTGCTTCAGCATACAGAGAAGTCAGCAGCAGTTCTGTTGACTTTAACCTCTGTGGCAAGATATATGAGGTAGCTCTTCTGAGGCAGTGGAGGGCCTCAATCTGAGTAAAGTAAGTTTGTGTCCCCCAGGCCTGAGTCGCCACAGTGAGGCGGGGGCTAATCTCTGGAGTCAGACCTGATGAATGGACCCTGATGGAATTTCTCTGGCCAAAGTGACAGGCTCCGTTGCCCATTGATTGACTCTCTTTGAAGTTTATTTTTCAATGTCTCTGTATTGCCTTTAAGGATGCAGCTAACCCAAAAAGCATGGAGGAATGTGGAGTAGGGATATGCTTTGGATGAAAATGATTGGCAAATTGACAGTGGAAATTCAAATGAGCCTCTGGTTGGGAGGAGTTAATGAAGTATTGAAGCTTTACTTCCCAGCTTGTAGATGGAGTTATGATCTGTATGCTTCATGGATTTGATGTTCCTCATATATATTCACTCACATACTGTATTTTGACATCAGGTGATCAGTCAATCACTTACTCCCTCATTCCCTATACAATCTCTCTTTCTTAGAGACACAGCTAAATTGATGGTAATCTACTCAGAGAATAATGTGCATCTCTTAACCCCTCATGCATTTTAACAGTGATGGTGAAACTACGACAGGCGATCAAACGTGAGTGGCTTAAAGATTGAAGGGAAGTCCGGAGAATACATTTACAAGTCAAACCTGTGATTTATTGCACTTGTTCAGTGCTGATATCGGACTTCTGTACATATTGTTCCATCAGATCACACACCATACTGTAGTCACCAGAACCAGGCAGGACTTTGCAACAACAGTGGGTTGACTTTCCTAACAGCTTGAGCAGAAATGTTGCACTCACAAAAGCAGCTTCGCAATCAGTATGCTTTGTGACTGAAACAATGTCAGGGCTCACTGTGTGAATCTGAATAGTAATTAATATCTCTTTCTCATTTGCAAATATGTAACTATTATGCATGATTATCAGGCAAGTTGGTAATTAGTATTCAGCTTCTAGGTTGGTATTCAGCTCAAGCCTGTCTAGACCTGAAGTAACAGATCACCATAATGAAGTGCAACCTCAGGACAAGACTTTGTTTTAAAGATGGGGCCATTATGATGCAGTAACACAAAACTAAAAGTTACCTTTGTCCATTTCAAAATCTGGATTTTGTGCACTTTAATTTAAACCTTCTTGTGTGTACTGCCTATCGACTTCCCTAGAGGGAAATCAATGCAGACAGCTGACAGTGTATATCTTCTACTGCAACGCTTCACATATATAGGGAGAATCTGTCGTTTCTTGTAAGCTTTCAGCAGTCATTTTATTTATTTATTTATTTGTCTACAGTTAAGTAGGTCAGTGTTTGTTGATATTTAATGTTGGACTGCGCCTGATGGAGAAAGCTGCTCAGAAAAGAGATTTCACAGGAGAACAACTGCCCTCTTTCGACCCACAGAAATCCCCACGTCTTTTTATCTCTCTTTTCCTCATCTGTATGCCACTATCTACTATGCTGTCATGTGTGTGCTTAACTATGCACAGATGATTGTGGAGGTGCTGAGGAGGGCTAAGTTTTCTCTTCAGGCTGTGACATCTACACATGCAGGGATCTGGGCTGGCTGCCTGTCTCACTTATATATATTCCTTGGGGCGACTGATAACACATGTGTTGCTTTCTTATCAAGGACATGATGCAGTGAAAGTGCCCAAGATATTCCCCAGAGTGCACCACTCCTTTAACAATGACTTATTCTGCTCATGTTCATGGTCATATTAGTATTTTTACTAGCCAATATAAGTGCAACTGTTACATAGTGATATCACATATTTGAAGTAAACAAAGGTGTCCAATGGAGGCATTTCAGGCAGGGTGTGTGGGAGAGAAACTCCCTCTAGGGGGAACTTTAGAATTGTAGCCTTTGCCATCAATTTACCTCCACAAAAACCTATATAACACATATTACAGGGAAGGCGAACCCCCAAAAAACATAACAGGGCCCCTTTAACTTCTCATATTCATTTATGGTGGACACCTCATGCAATTAAGCATTGATTGTAAAAAAAAAAGAGAAAAAAACCCTACTTGTATTTTGTATTTATTTATAGAAGGACCATGCATACAAAAACATTAATCTCAGCAAAGAGAAGAGATGCAATATGCCAGATTATAGCTAATAGCTAATTTCCATCTTTGGTCCTCAGGCAGGTTCATAATAACAATCAAAAAACAAATAATAACATTGCATGATCTCTATCAGTCAAACAATTTTAAAACCTGATTTAAGTACAGCTCAATACATTAATACATAGTACACTTGAAATACACTTACATGATCTCGGTCACTCAAATAATTATAAAGCCTGATTTAAATACAGGTTACGAACATAATACTTAGTACACTTCAAATACACTTAAATAAAATATATAAGATATAGTATGACAATACAGTTCAAATAAAAAAAAACTTGGCATGACTGGTTGCTTAATATCATTTTTTTTGCACCATAAGAAAACGAGTTAAAATCAGTACAGGTTTTAAGTTCAACTGGAAGAGTATTCCAGTGCTTGATGGCCATAAACTCAGTTGTAAAATAGTAGCCAATAATCATAACCTTTCAATCTGAGAGCACTTAAGGCATAATTAACCTACTTCTAAACATGTGCTGTAATGCACGGTGTAAGAATACATGGAAAATGTATGGAAACATCTAGGTTTGCCCTTCATTGCTTTAAAATAAATGCCTACACAGATCTGTTCTGTGGTTATATGGAGCATGTGTTTTCTGGGACCCAGGCTTGAGAAATAGGAGGTAAAAGAGGAAGAGAAAATTCTCATATTGTGATTACAAAAAAAGAGAAGCTGTGTTTTGTGACAAAGGGAGGGGAGACACAGTGTCCCTCCCTTCCTCCTACTTCCTACTGAACAGCTGTCTGTGTCCATGGGAGGGTGGGGTGGGCTGGGCCGTGCAAAAAGGGAAGGAAAGGAAATGAAATGCTCACGCTACTGCACACTGTATGCTCCTAACTCACATGCTGAGCTATGATTCATATTGACAGCGATCAGGTCGACTCTCCTAGTTTATTGCCTGAGCGACAGTGAGTGAGAAGCGTCATTGTCAATCTTACCTTTCTTCTTGTGACTGACGTGACAGAAACACCCTCACTCTTGTCAGCTTGCCTGTGTCCAACTATTGGAATGATGACTGATCTCAGGAGAGCAAAGAATGCCTTATTGGATGGACTGCCCAACAGTCCCCACAGTAAGCCTTTTCTCAAGAGACGATGCCTCAGTGATGTGAGTATTTTCACTCGCTGGAAGTGAGAGATTCTTCTCGCTCCAGTTATTGTTGCTTGTTTAATTCTTAAGGTAGCTTAGAGGCAATGGAATATGTGTTTGTGGCTGCAGGACAGTGGATATTAGATTTGTGTACATTGCAGAGTCAGACACACGCTCCACTGATCTAGATATACTCCATAAAGACAGAATATGCAGTATTTGTATGGGAGAAGCTGCATACAGCAAATACTTTTGGTTTGCCTGATGACGAACGGAAAATACAGTAAAACGAATCTGTAATAATGATGCTATTCTTATTAGGACATACATCTACATATCTTGAGATTATTGTCATAATGCACAATAGCTACAGTGTACTTTTGGCAATGAAAATATTGAGACCCAGGCTCCTCCAATAATGTAGTATAAATAAACATAAGACATAAACAATAAAAATAGTGCAAGAACTAACAGAAATAGAAAATAATTTGACCAATTGCCAAGTAGATGCAGAAACAACTAAGCTATATATACATTTAAAATAGAATAAGATTTATAAACACAGAATGTAAAATGAAATCCTACACAATGGAAAATGTTAAAGTAAATAAATATATGAGCTGTAAAGAGATGAATGCTTTAAACATATGAAGGTGAAGGCACTTCACCGAGCTCTTTAACCATGTTTTGGCCTGTAGAATAAAACTGTCTTCATAATCCCGGAAAGCATTGCTTCCCATTCTCTCTGTTACTCTGTGGTTCACTCCTAATTTGGTCATCATAAAACATGATATGTCTCTTTCAGTTTATTTGGCAGTCAGGAGATCAGTATTTACCCTGATATCATGTTGCAGTTTATTTTACCATGCAACAATAGACTCACAGCCACACCTTTAGCAATACTAGGTCACAGTCAGGTGTGTTCTTTTATGGATGGTTATACTGTAGGTGTAGGAACGCCTAAGTGCATGCATGTGTTGAAATGTTTATACGGACATAAAGTACACGCTTTCCCGTGCTTTTCCCGTAAGCTGTCATGTGAAAAAATCAGCTGGGCACTTTTGTTACATGGTGAACAGAGGGCTCACACCACCACATGCACTGCTGTCAGGGCTGCTGCAAGATTGGTGTTAAGTGGGGTGGGGGATGCGTTAAGCCCCTGTCACACTGTCCCGAAATTGACACCAGATGGACACACGATAAAGGAAATGTTCAAATTCGGCTCTGATCGTAACAACATCGGGCCATTCGTGAGGGCATCTTAAGCCTTCGTATGACCGCCGGCGGAGTTTCTCAGGCTCCGGCAGCAACTTCGTGAGTGGTGGCAAAATCTTTGGCATGCCAAAAAAATGCCGAAGGACCTTGCGAAGGTTAATTTTCGTGTTGAATTTGTGTGTCCATTTTGCCCTTCGTAAGGCACTCGTGAGGGCATCTTGTCAAATCGTGTCATCTTCGTCTGATCACTGGTGCCATCGGGCATTTTTCGCCTCACAAAGACAATACGAAGGAAACAAGAAGCTGCCCGATTGTCTTTGGAAGGCAACACGACTACGTGAAGCCTCGCAATGCCGTCGTGTAGCCATCGTATTATAGTACGATGACATCGAGATTGCATTTATTGCACAACAAAATCATGTAAACATATTATGTAAATAACCCAATTTGTGTTCTGTGAAACTGAAAAGGATATTACGTTGTTTTCGTTACTTTCGTTGCAGTTGTATGTCTTAAATGCAATTTAGGTTAACTTCCTGTTTTATTTAGATGCTTTTATTTTGAAGGTGAGTTTACGCTGTTGACAGGAAGTTGTTGTTGTTGCTATGGAAACAACATGACGGAGATAAGTAATATCTTCTAATCTACATATAAAGACGGAGAAAGTAAAGAATAAAGTGTATGTTTAAATGTTAGCACCCCCCGAAGAGGCACAAGCTCTTACGTTGAGTCTGGATACATTCTAAATCATCAGAATTGCTTCGGCTGTTGCTTCATGCTGACCAAGTTCGGGTGCCAGCTTTGTGCGAAATTCACAATTCCATATTCGTGTGTCCATCTGGTGTCAATTTCGGGACAGTGTGACAGGAGCTTTGAGGACCGTCTCTCAATGTGAAATTGGGAATTAGAGGGCGTCAAACATTCCAACAGGATGTCTTGCCAGCTTTTGCATTGAGCAAATATTTCAGAGAAAAGCTTATCAACACAACTTTCATACCCATGTCCCTTTTTGGATCTGTGTCAACTCTCTTTCCCAGACCTCGGACCTGTTTGCCATGATCGAGAGAATGCAGGTATTGTAAGGAACCTTGGCTCTGCCTTATTTACTTGCTGCCTAAATTGGCAGTTCTTCCTAACTCTAATCAAAAGGCAGAATTTCTCTCGTTTGAAAAATACATTTCCCATTAACTTCTATTTCGAGACTCCATTCGATGCTTTCCCTGAAATGTTTGCATTCCAGTCCACAACCCTGCTTCAGCAACACTTAAATGTGTGTGTCCTGAATTCTTCCCTTTGACATTAATGTATTTATTTTATTTTATTTGTAGCGATGAAAGCCCTAGGCGGTTTTTTGAAACATGATGCGTATTAACTGCTGAACAGAGCCTTTGTGTTATCTCTTCACAGTTTTGTGGTTTTGTGTGCGTCACTAGATGTATGAAATGTTGTTAGAGATTTCAAGGAATGTAGTTTTTTTACAATCCATTAATGAGAGATACACAAACCAGACTCAACTATTTGAATGTGCTTTGATATGGTATCATTAATGTTTAAGGCTTCAACACATTTATATTCCTTTTCATTTGGAATTACTTGGTCTGTAGATTTACAAACCAGAGTTGTTTATACAATAACATATCTTCTTAGTTGTCTATCACTTAATGGAAATTAACTCGAGACTCAAGCAATACTGTTTCAGGGTCAAATCAACATGATCCGGAAACACTTTTTAAAGGGGCCCTAATATGCTAATTGGGAGTGTGTGGGAGAGAAATTCCTTTAGGAACTTTAGAATTTTAGCCTTTACAGACCATTTACATGCACAAAAATCTATATAACCCACTACAGGAAAGGGAAAACCCCAACAAGCAATATAGGGCCCCTTTAAATCCAAATTGTATTCTAAGTTAAAGGTGGAAAAGAAAAATGTTGAAAGACACAAAGCATGATTAGGGATAAGAATATGTAAAACATTGGAGAGGCTCACAACATCTTTCTGAAGCGCTTCTGCCAGAAGAGGAATCACAGGCATAGAAGGCGTTATGTCTAGACGTGAATATATGTGTTACTAATGCATTCATTTTAATTGTAATGCCTTAAGTGTTTCTGAGCTACTCTGTGATTGTTGGGTGGTTGATACCATGTTTATTTAGTTTACTTTGTTTCTTAAGTGCATGAGCAGCACTACTGAGCTGCAGACAACAGTGGCATATTTCATTATTAGTAAGGCACTTCCTCCAACATGTAAAGGGAATAAGGGAGGAAAAGAGAGCAGTGGAAGACTCTTCAAAGAATAGATTTAATGAAAGCATTTCAAAATTCCATTTGATTCGTCTTCCTTGGTACTAAACAGGGTACATTAAATGTGATACGACTCAAATCTTGCTGCAGGGTATTCCACACAAAGAGGCCACTGATCAGGAATGCTTTGTTCCTCGTCTCTCTCTGTGCTTTGGGAACTGTCAGTAGTTGTGAATCAACAGAAAAAGCACAGATAGAGTAGATAAAAAGCGCTGTTTTGGCATTTTTTGGGCTGTTAAGTGGAATTGCAGTTAATGATATCTGAAGTACGGCTTGATGGAAACACATCCCCTGTTCTCATGGACCTCTGCTTATCTTTTTCACTCGCTGTAATCCCCAAGATATAACTTCTATTTACTTCCTCTTTCTGTGGCCCATCTGGTGATCTCCTGCAAGAACCAATCAAACATGTTCTGTGTAAACGTCTCTTTGTTTAACTACACTGAACAAAAATATAAACGCAACACTTTTGTTTTTGCTCCCATTTTTTATGAGATGAACTCAAAGATCTAAAACATTTTTTATATACACAAAATAACCATTTCTCTCAAATATTGTTCAAAAATCTGAAAACAATCTGTGATAGTGAGCACTTCTCCTTTGCCGAGATAATCCATCCCACCTCACAGGTGTGGCGTATCAAGATGCTGATTAGACAGCATGATTATTGCACAGGTGTGCCTTAGGCTTGCCACAATAAAAGGCCACTCTGAAACGTGCATTTTTGCTTTATTGGGGGGGTCCGAAAACCAGGCAGTATCTGGTGTGAGGGGTAGGGGTAGGGTTAGGGTTAGGGTAATGTTGTCAATCGAGTGGCCTGTGTTCGTCGTCCATTATATACGCCTGCCCATACCATAACCCCACCACCACCATGGGCCACTCGATTCACAACATTACCCTAACCCTAACCCTACCCCTACCCCATACCCCTCACACCAGATACTGCCTGGTTTTCGGACCCCCCCAGACCCCCCCAATAAAGCAAAAATGCACATTTCAGAGTGGCCTTTTATTGTGGCAAGCCTAAGGCACACCTGTGCAATAATCATGCTGTCTAATCAGCATCTTGATACGCCACACCTGTGAGGTGGGATGGATTATCTCGGCAAAGGAGAAGTGCTCACTATCACAGATTTTTTCAGATTTGTGAACAATATTTGAGAGAAATGGTTATTTTGTGTTTATAGAAAATGTTTTAGATCTTTGAGTTCATCTCATGAAAAATGGGAGCAAAAACAAAAGTGTTGCGTTTATATTTTTGTTCAGTGTATATGTGGACTTTCGTGTGGGTATATCACAGTTTCCCTCAATATCCTATCATTTTTCTCTCTACAGGGTTGCAGAATGGATGAGCAAAGATGCCCCCTGCCTCCCCCCCTCAAAGTGAGTCACAACTCCTCATAACTCCTCATAGGCCTCAGTCTGGTAAAGCATCTGTAATGGTAGAGTTATAAACCTTTCCTTATCAGCTGTCAGACAGGCCTTAGGATGCTCACCATCTGAGTTAGGAACTCAACGGGACTAGGACTGTAAAATCCTAAACTGTCCTAATAAACAGACAGCAGAATGCAGTTGGCAGTGAAGACTGGGAGGTACTCTTAGCATGATACTCGAGGTCAAGTCAGAAACGGAAAACAATCGATAAGAATCATCTAAAATAAGAAAATATAAACATTTATTGCTCGGAACTGACAACAATAAAGTATCTTGGTGAAAGTTTGGCTGCTTTGTGATATGTTTAATGTGGTTTTGGACTCTATTATGCTTATATTCTGGATCAAATTTGGATTGTGTGCTTCTAATGTGTCATGTTTACATGCTTTAATGTTCAACCCTCACCCTCTGTCTGAAACCAGAGCACAGTCTGCTGTAATTGGTTAGCTGGCCCGCTTTGTTGTGATTGGTCAAACCGCTCACAGATGTCCCGCCCCTAAGCCTATCACATACAATGTGTTTGAGCGCTAGCCAGTAGAAGTACAATTGTTATGCAGTGATGTTACTGTACTAGTCATGTTGCGTAACTAAACAGAGAGCTACAATTGTGGTGTTTCATGCACAGGGGAGTGTGTGGGTGAGAAACTCCCTCTTGGGGGAGCTTTGGGATTTTAGCCTTTGCAGACCATTTACATGCAAAAAAAAACCTAAACAAGACACTTCACGAAAGAGAAAACCCCAATAAGCATAAAAGGGCCTATTTAAAGGCTCTTATGAAGAAAATTCTACAATTCGGTTGGCATCAACAATTTCTGCAAAATGCCACTCAACAAATGAGCTATAAATGATGCACACTATATGACGGAAGTTTACAGACATACAATAGCATGCCCATGTGTGGTTGTTGAAAATCTCAATCCAAAACCGTGGGCATTAATAGGCTTCCACTCTTCTGAACAGGCTCTCCACAAAATGTTTGAGCCTAACTTTAAGGGATTTGTTTCCTTCAGCCACAAAGAGCATTAGTGAGGTTGGCTCTGAAAGCGGGCGATAAGGCTCGGCTCTCAGTCATCTTTACTTTATCCCAAAGGTGTTGGATGAGGTTGAGGTCAGGATTGTGTGCAGATAACTATTTATTTATGCACCTGGCTTTGTGCAGAGGGGTAATGTCACATGGAATCAGAAAAGGACAGACTCAAAGCTGTTGCCACAAAGTTGGAAGAAGGGCTTATCATTAAAACCAAATGTATTCAAACAACGTGCAAAGACACATACTTTTGGGATGTACTTTAGTGTAATATGAAACATTTCTGGGTCAGGGTATATTTATTTATCCAATTTAACACTACTAAAACACCTGACTTTTCTTTTTGTGATATCAAGTCATTATTTATGTTAATCACAATCAGAACTCTTTTACTCGTCCTTAAGGAAAGGATTACAGCAAAAGTGACCTTTCAGATCAAAGGCAGAAATAAGAAAGAGTAGACTTAACATGTAGAATATAGAGCCGCACATGTGTAAATAAAATAAAGAGAAAATAGTACATTCCCATGGTAAACAATTAGCAGCAGCATTTTATAAAGGTAGGTGAACATATATAATGGTGTGAATTGCAAGGATTACTGCGCAATTGCTGAAATACTGTAGCAGCCAGAATAACAATAATACACTTCAAAAGAGAGTATATTGCACACAGTGTGTCTGTCTGTCTGACTTTTCCTCCTGTATCACCTCCATAGCAGCTACAATTGACGAAAGGCAATTTCATAAGAAAGGTTATATTTTCTGCATAGGACTGTTTACTTTGTTGACAATTAGAGGCGGCCGGCAAAAAAAACCTATAAATTGTAATGGAACAAGTCCAGGCATGGTCTGCTGAGGTTGTTGAAAAGCTTTCTTGGGGAATGGACACAATCACTTTCTAAAATTTAAGCAAAGTGTGTTTTCCCAAGAAGTAAATTGAAATATGTCTCAAAATGTTTTCGGCAACACACATAACAGAGTAATGCCCAAATAACTGAATACCACTACCAGACGGTACAGTAAGGAATAAAAGGTTAGAATTTATCCTTTTTTAAGTCAATTATGGAGAAATGTTAGCAACTCCGGAGGTTATAACGTATTTCAACGTTTACCAAATGACGTGTTTAAAGAGTTCCAATAGTTACATTACAACAACGAGAGAAGTGAGTCTAGTTTAAAGCTTCTTACAACACTACTTGATAGTAAAAAACATTGCAATGTATTCACTTGTAATGTGGATTCTGCCATGTTTGTGGTGTAAGATAAATGCTTGTGCTTTAGTTGATATTCTGTCACAGCGTGATCATTATTTTCCCAAAAGACCCAAATCTGAAAGTATGACTAGGAGCGTCTGTTTGTCAGCTTGACTGATTTTCTTTTCACTCCCTGCAGACAGAAGAGGACTACATCCCTTATCCCAGCGTTCACGAGGTATGCTTTCCACATAAATAACTCACACAACACGCTACATATTTTAAAGATGTCAGCACTGTGAAGGTAAACAAATGACACCTTTGTTGGTTGTCCATCACTGTCAGGTTCTAGGTCGCACTAGTCCTTTTCCACTCATCCTGCTGCCCCAATTTGGAGGCTACTGGATTGAGGGGACCAATCATGAGCCTAAAGAGCCCCCAGAGGCTGATCAACCCCCCGGCCCTACCTCCCAAATCAAACTGGAGACTAACAGCACCGCCAAAATCTACAGGAAGCAATTCATGGGCAAGGTGAGGATGGGGGAAAAAAAGAGTCTGGTGTTATGGATTTAAAAATACAGCAAAACATGTTCAATCTTGTTTATTAAATCTCTAACAACATCTTATAACATACAATTGGATTTAATTTGCTCACGTGAAATTTGTGTACTATGCTGATTTTAGATATCATAAAACAAGACAAACTGTCTCTGAGATCATTTTAAAATAAATCAGTTATTCAATTGCCAGAGTTTAGCTAATTTATGTTTAGGTTTATTTCCTAAAATAGGATTTTAGGATCTTGTCAAGTGGAAGTAAAGGCCAAAAAAACCTATTATTTAAGTGTGTGTGTGTGTGTGTGTGTGTGTGTGTGTGTGTGTGTGTGTGTGTGTGTGTGTGTGTGTGTGTGTGTGTGTGTGTGTGTGTGTGTGTGTGTGTGTGTGTGTGTGTGTGTGTGTGTGTGTGTTGTCTTTGATTTTAAAGGAGATGTTATGACACATGGAGCACGTTTAGGCCTTGCAAAGAGATTAGAAAAAAAAGCAGTTGCTACTCTTATTTTGTGACGTTTAATTTAAAGTCTGCATTCCCCTTGAACACCTTTTACATTTGTCAATACTGCTGTGCTATCAGTATTCTCCATAGGCAAAGACGTGCATGCATGCACTTGTACATACAGTTGAGAAAAAACAAACGTATATATTTGCCTTTTTTTTGCAATGTGAACTTAAGCAGTTGTACCTTGTTTCACACCCTTTTCCGAAAGGTACTACTTTTCCAAATTAAAAGACTGTTACTTCCTCTACCCCTCTCCATTTCTAATTTATTATAGCATTGTTTTTTTAATTGTCAGTTGCTGAAGGAGTATTCATCCTTGCATTTCAATTAATTCTGCTTATCTGCCCCCAGGAACACTTTAATTATTACACCATGGATGCTGCCCTGGGCCACTTGGTCTTTTCCATGAAATATGATGTCATTGGGGATCAGGAGCATCTGCGCTTAATGCTTCGGTACAAATTCCTATTATCTTTGTCCCTGACCTGTTTTCTCTATTTATGCTTATTTTCTCTCTCGCTAGTTCCTTCCTTATCATAATACCTTACTTTGCAATATCTCTGCCTTCACTCTATTTTTATTTTCTTCATTTTCCCTCCATGACCGTTTTCTTACAACCTTTGCTTCAAATATCCATGTAATGCAGTGATTTGTGGCATTTACTCCCAAGCCGACCTATTCCATATAGAGCATTTCCCACATGACAGTTTCAGATGGATTTTTTTTTTCAAGAATAGTGTTAAGTCAAGCAAAAATGACACAGAGGGAAAAGAGCATCCTCAATTTCCACTGAATTTAAAAATGTATTTTTCTGCTTGATTGCTGACAAAAATAAGTGTTTGCACCACCAGAAATACAAATGTTCGTCAATTTTATCTTCAATAACGTATAATTTCTGCAACTTGTGCTCACTTTAATTCGAAAAGTGACTACCCCTCATTCACAGCATTTTGTTTTTTAATAAATATACAATCTTCATCTCAGGAAGGGCTTCAACAACTGGTTTTACTTTTAAGTTACAGTCAGGTGA
Source organism: Gymnodraco acuticeps (assembly GCF_902827175.1). Classification (NCBI taxonomy): domain Eukaryota; kingdom Metazoa; phylum Chordata; class Actinopteri; order Perciformes; family Bathydraconidae; genus Gymnodraco; species Gymnodraco acuticeps. The sequence continues at coordinate 432,028 of NW_022992206.1, read as the reverse complement.
AAAGGTAACCTTTTCAACTCAACTAATACTGCTTCTCGTGACATTCAGCTATATAACAACAAGACATTTAGAAACACAACAAAATGCATGCCAGGGTTCAATACATATTTGTGTATGTTCTGGTAGTAGTGTAATATTGTAAGTATAAAAATAACTGTTAAAATATGTCTGTGGTAGAGCACAACACTGAACCTTTCTGTATAAATTACTTTAAAATCTGTGCCACCAAGTACTCTACAATCAGCACACTATTCATCTATGTTGCACAAGAGTAGCAGCTCCCACCTGCTCACCCACAAAATCCTGCTTCACATTCTGCTATAGACAGACAAGGGGGAGTGAGGCGCAACTCAGCGCACCATATAACCTGTGAATAAATTTTAGCACCAAAGAGTCTCCACTCCAGATTTTAATAGCTGCATTCCGTCTTTGTTAATGGAGCTTTAGAGTGGATGAGCATGTTGGCAGGTAACACTCAGCCCACAATTGTTCACATAGTGATGTTTTCCACCAGGTCACCCACAGTCACCCCAATCACCTTCAGCTGGTGTAGTCAAAGGCACTGACTCACAGTCCAAATGTAAAGCATCTGTAGAAGATCTACATTATGAGTCATAAGTCTTGTTTAATACACTGTAACACACCAAGGCATATTTTTTAGCATAGAGAATGATTACATATTGCTAGGACGTTCAGCAAGCCCCACTCTTCTTAGCCTGTAGTCTACAATGATAACTTTGGCAGAATAACAATCAAACATCTTAATAAAAATGGCACCTTGATTCCAGATAAAGGCACAAAGGCACAATGTTTCTTTTAGCTAGCGGATTAAGCTAACATTAGCACCACAAGTTGGTTGAAAATGCTAACTGTTTACGGTGTACAGCCAACTCATTTTAAAACAAGGAACTTCTAAAAAGAGTTCTTGAATATGCAATTCAGGACTTCATAGAAACAATGTCAGTATCTTCACTAGTTTTGGTAAATAATAAATTAGCATTGTTGTCTAGCTACCACGTAGTGAGGAAATTGGCAACGATACAGTGGATGTCCTTGTGGAGTTAATTCAGTTTTTTAATTATATTATTATAATAGCCTAACTTGTATCCCAACAACTTAGTCTTTCATAATTAGTTTCAGTTCTCAATGTGGCAAGGTTTTTGTGGTATTGTTTAATGTACCTGTCGGATAGCGCATTATTCCACCCTCTCGCAGCGAACTTAGGTTCAAACACATCATAGCGTAGAAAAACATTATGCTCCCAGCTCCATAGCCTACAACATCTATAGGAAAGGTCCCCTTTGAACTGGTAATAATTAGCATGAATGCTCAACATCAAAGAAAGAAAACATTAAAGCAGGAGGATTGCTTTGGATTAGTTAAACCAAACAGTGAGTATTTTGACTTTTCAAGCTGTTTGCCTTTCAGCACAAAGATAAAAACCTACCATGATGTGATTCCAATTTCCTGCCTCACCGAGTTCCCCAATGTGGTTCAGATGGCCAAGGTAAGCAGTTGTTATCACACAGAATACAAAGTCACAAACTGTATTTCAGTGCATTTTCATTCTGTCATTATCATTTTTTGGGTTAACAGCTTGTTTGTGAAGAAGTAAACGTGGATAGGTTTTATCCTGTCCTCTATCCAAAGGTAGGCATTTCAAAAAGAAAATTATCTCTTGCTATCAACCAACATGACACGTCCATCTCATGAAGCTGGATACTTGCTGCTCTCTCGTCCTCAGGCATCAAGGCTCATTGTCACCTTTGATGAGCATGTGATCAGCAACAACTTCAAGTTTGGGGTTATTTATCAAACGTTTGGCCAGGTGAGTGAGCTTCAGAGATACCACTGCTAATCTTTGCTTTTGTAGTATGTGTCATTCCTCCTGAAAATGTCCTTTTCTTCAGACAACAGAAGAGGAGCTGTTTGGGAACATGGAAGAAAGTCCCTCCTTTGTGGAGTTCTTGGAGTTTCTGGGCCACAAGGTTGAACTTCATGACTTTAAAGGGTTTGGACACTTTTAAGATCAATTTCTTTGAGTGTTTCTCTGCAGCAGATTTAAATGATGTTGCTTAATTCTTAGTATAGCTCTTCACCTCATGTCTGCCAGAAACAGGCCATCATTCACTTTGCTATTGATCAGAGTTAGCTTAAAAAAGCGCTTTAGAGTGTCTTGATATTTGCAGGGTTGCTGACATTGTGATTGAGTAGGCAGAAGAAGTGCCCTTGGCATTCCCTCAATGATGGATGAGGGTGGATCGGCTGGGTCCTTAGAGAGCATGCTCTTGTGTTCCACTCCTTACACAGCTTTGTTCGTCTCTTTTCCATCTTCTCTCTTTTCATCTCAGTCCTCTCTTTGACTTCACTGATTATAATCTTCTCTTCTCCTCCATTCTATACTCTTCTTTTTCTTGCTTCTTCTTTGCTTTTTAAACCTCCACCTCTTATTTTTCTTCTTCAGGTTTCGGGGTGGACTGGATGTCGCTCATGGGCAGACGGGGACCGAATCCGTCTACACAACTTTCCATAATATGGACATAATGTTCCATGTGTCCACCAAGCTGCCTTACACGGAAGGTGACTCACAGCAGGTATAATGACATTCCAATGATTCATTACCAGGGTAACTTATATGTGTATTCTTGGTAGTTTTCATGGCCTTCACTAATTCCTTTATAAAGTTCTCCATGTAAATCCTCCACACATCAGATGAGAGCAACAGCTGAAATGTCAATGCTTTAAACTCTACATTTTATGATGGATTCCTATGAAGCAAGACAAATCATGTGATGCTCAATCTAAACTAATACACCAATAAGCAGGGTTAAAGGAATAGTTTGACTTTCTCACTTTATTGTCACCGAGCCTTCGCAGCAGCTGGCCCCAGGCTCTGGAACACTCTGCCCCTCCATGTGAGGTCGGCCCAGACCCTAGGGGTTTTTTAATTGACACTAAAGACTCACTTCTTCTCTCTGGCCTTCTAGTCAGAGCGTAGTACGACTCATGACATTTCCATGTGTTTGATTTTTATATTTGCTGTTGTAATTTGTTGTCTTCTGTTGCTATCGCAGTAAAGTGTTTTTTATTGAATGTACTGTACAGCACTTTGGCTCGACCAAAAATCGTTTTTTAAAATGTGCTATATAAATAAAACCTGATTTGATTTGATAAATAAAACCTGAGTAAGATAAAAAGATTCCACAATCTTTCCGAAGGAAATAAAAACTCTTACCTCTAATTAACCCTAATCTATTGGTACTAAAGCAAAAATGTGAAAAATGTTGAAATACAATCCTCTCAGCTAAGGTTAATTACTTTTTCTTGGATGACCCCTATCTTCCACAAGTTTCAAATGTTAACTTTGTTTTTGTCTAGATTAAATACAAAAATATGTCCATTAGTGCTGGTAGGAAGATTGTGTTTTTGAACTTTGGACAGCGCAAGGCCAGCAGTTTTTCCATTTTCAGGCTCACAGTGAGATTGGTATTGATGTTAACTCTTGGCTACAGCAAGAAAGCAATTTATCTTATATCCTAAAACTATCACTTTAATTAATGAGCATGCATACTTTGAAGGGGCCCTATTATGCTAACATTAAGGTTCATATTTGTATTGTGTGCCTATACTGTGAAATGTTTACATGCTTTAATGTTCAGAAAGAATAACAACATTTCAGCCTTTGCAGACCATTCGCATGCACACAAACCCATATAACACACTACAGGAAAATGAAAACCCCAGAAAAGCACAATAGGACTATTTAAAATATGTTTATTTTCTTCTTTACTTGAGCTTTTCAAGTAAAGTGCATTATTCTAAGCAATCACATTTTCTTAGGTCTGGTGTCCTCACTTGCCGTACTGTTGAAGAGACATTTAATTGTTTTGACAATTTTCCAAAAGCATATGCAATGTTCTTACTGGCACGTTTCCCTGCTGTTGGTTTTTGTGGCTAGAGACTTTTATCTCTTTGATGAAATGTTGCAGTAAGTTGCATTAGTCCTCAGCTCTGCACTGCCTCTTTGAGTGGTTTGAACTTTGTCACCACAGTAACACTGCACAGACTGTCCACATTGCCTAGGCAAGAAGAGAAACAGAGGACATAAACAACACCCACATAACATGATTCATGAGGGAACTCAAGAAAAAAGGCAAAGTGCAACCTTAATAACATAGCATTATCTCAGGAGGGAGAAGCTACAATATTAATGCAGCCAGATCTAAGTGAATGGGATTAGATTTGAGCGGATGTATGGCATTAACAGATGTCAAGTGTCTCAGTCCAGCCCCACGCTTACTGAGTTAGCTTTTTAAGTGTCTGACTGTCCTTGATGAGTTTGGTAGTCCATGTGCACAGAGAAATGGGAGGAATGTTATTTGGCTTTTCTGAGCTAAGAAAGCCCCTGTGCGTAAGTAAATATCAAAGCTGGCAGCTAATAAGCTCAGGGATGATGCAGTAGTAACCTGGCTGCCCTGCCTCTACAGCCAAATATAACCTGTCTACGGTCTGAGACATACATTTTAACAAAAATAACTTTATCATTAGATGTATTAAAATATGCGGTCCGGGTGAGGCTGTAATTTTCTTCACAAATGACTTGCTGCTGATTTATGTCTGTCAAATTGTAACCTAAATTCTCTTCAAAACTTTATTTTCCTGTGAAACAATGCATACGTATCGCAAAAAATAAGAGAATAAGGAACTTTTGATTAGGATAAACGTCTGGACCATTTGCACATTTAATATTTAATATTGAGTTGTTGGACTCCTACCAAACAGTTCTGACTTAAAGTGTCTGGTTGTTATGACTGCTATGACTTCAGCATATTACGAAATCTTGCCAGCACCTGAAACAGATGGATGATTGTTCTCATGTGAACAAACAGACTGTCTTTAACAGTCAGTTGCTGTAAACTTTACAGCAACTGACAAGTAATTAGACTGCTAAATGTGGAAGAATAATCTATAAACTCCAGAGTAAATGTGCACAGACTGACACTACAGCTACCAGGTGTGAGGAGCCTTTGTGAGATGTCTGGACTTCAGTCTGATGACTGACAGAGGATAATCAACTCATGCTGCTGCAGTGCAGGTGTCACAATGTTTACTGAGGAGGATCATCAGAACTGGGGCTATTTTTGCCAACACTGCCTGCACCGAGAACATTTATGACTGAGCAGATCTGTTTTTCGAACTGTATCCGTTTGCAAAATCTGATATACCTGCCTCAGCTTCCATCCTGTGGAGTGATTTGGGTTCATCTCGGATGGCTGAGCAGAATATATATGTTGACATTCGGATGTCCACTACTATTTCATGGTTTGACTGCTAGTATGAAAACATTTCTGGGAAATGATTACATACAGGATAATCACCCCAACTTCTATAAAGTCCTTTTAATGTATAGTCATAAATTAAATTGACAATGTTTTACAAAAAGTAATTTGACACTTGAGCCGTCTTTATAAGAATTCCAAGCAAAAGGCAATGAGGTGACAAAATTCATATTTCAGCAGAGGAAGAAGGTGCTCCTAATGCTTGACAAGTTTAAAAATATATAGCTTGGATAGAAACCTCACACTTTGGCACAGTCACACTGTCCTCCAAGTACACGAGCGTTCTTTTGGCAACCTTTTACTTTTTGGCAACAAGGAAAATGCAGCTTTTAAGCAGTGACGCTATAGGACGCTGACAGTCAGCCATCTGCAGAATCTACATTTTTGTTTAATGTTGCAGAGCGTCCACTGGTTTTTGGATTCATTCACTCCCACACTATCAACAGCCTGTGAAAGCTGAGGCCTGAACTAGTCTACCCTTGTCACAGCTGCATTCATTTAAAGGGACTTCAGCAATATACTGTATACACAATAAACAAAAATGGTATAAATCACAAGTTCTTGTCACATATATGATGGAGTATACTACACTTAGAAATAACTATAGGCCCTTATAAATCGACTTTATCTGTCTTTGAGAACTGCCACTGTAAGTGATGTTGCCCCTCTGCTGTACCACGGGCTACAGTAGATGTAAAGGTGCTCTGCAGATATAACTTACTTGTTGTGTTAAATCCATAGCAAAAGTTGGCTGATAAAATTCTAAAACCAGGGTGGTATTTTTGGATTAGATTCCTGTCCACCTCTCTGCCTGGACTATATTTATCCCCAGTCAATCTGTCAGCACGAATCCTGGCAGTGATTCTGCGACCAGCTTGCTTCTGTGATTTCTCAAACTGGTAATCTCGGATGTTTCCGCCGTTGTGACTTTTGTTTATCTGTGCCATCCAGCTGCAGAGGAAGAGGCACATAGGCAATGATATCGTAGCCATCGTGTTCCAGGAGGAGAACACGCCCTTTGTTCCAGACATGATCCAGTCCAACTTCCTGCATGGGTACGTGGTGGTGCAGGTGGAGAACGCGTGTACGGAAAATGCCACATACAAGGTTGGTGCCAAAGACAGACAAAACTGTATCAAGAAACTGCGGGAAAAAATCATATTCATTCACTTTTGTTTTCAAGGAGTTTGTAATTGACATGTGCATCACGTATCTCAGTGCATCATAGCCTTTGCTCACCTGCTCTTTCCTCCAGGTGTCTGTGACAGCGCGGGATGATGTACCTTTCTTTGGGCCGGCTCTGCCTGACCCTGCCGTTTTCAAAAAGGTCAGCAGTCACACAAACTTGATTCACCTTTGCAAGCAGACATCATAAACCTTCATTCTCTCCGCCTTTCCTTCCCTTATATTTACCGTCCTCAGGGCCCAGAGTTCCGGGAGTTCCTCTTCACTAAGCTCATCAATGCTGAGTACGCCTGCTACAAGGCTGAGAAGTTTGCCACGCTTGAGGTGAGAAGTGTGTTGCAATTCAAGTGTGAATGCCTGTGAGAAGTGTGTGTGTACAACTTTGGAATAGGTGTGCACCCTACTGCCTCTATTCCTAACAGGAATTTATTTCAAGTGCCAACATAGATTTATCGTCATCTAAACATTCTTCGACAACAAGCCAGTGAGCTATAGCGCTGATGTCTATCATCATATTTTCATCACTGTCACTCAAATTTGAAATGATGAAGTAAGGTGAATTTAAGACATAGTCCAATTCCTGACCGACCTTCCGTGTCAGAGTGCGCTCCATATGTAGTCACACTCTCAGCTGAACGAGGCTCCCTTATTTCAGGTGGAGGGTGTAAATACAGCGGCCAGCTTTGGGACAATCTCCACTATCTCAGGCAGGAACAGGAAATGTCATACATTTTCAAACAGCTATTTTAGGGATATTTTTAGGCAGATTTCAAACAAAAATTATATAAAATGTAATATAATTAAAATTCAAAATACACTTTAGTGGGTTTTTTTATGTAACTCTTTTTGTTTTAAATCTAATGTTTATGATTGGTTTTTGCAACAGTCCCTGTAAATATCCGAAACATTACAATCAAATAAACAAGTCTACGGTTCTCTAGACCTGGGTCTAAAAAATATAAAAATACAATGTAACCTTAAAGTTCAAATCAACATGTCAATATTAAATGTCTCTTTTTTTGCACAGTTTACGAGTAAATATTTGCACAGAACTATTTGTACCCAGCTTATTCTGCGACATGCAGTAGGTGAAGTCAGGCCCGATGCAGAGCCACTGTTGGAGGGAGTGGAAGTGTGTGGTGGGTTGCAGGGGTCGGTTTGGAATTGGGCCTTAGACAGAGTTAGTACCTGTGCAGACTGAGTGTGTTGTTGTTGTCAGGAGCGCACACGGTCAGCCCTGTTAGAGACTCTGTACGAGGAGCTGCACATCAACAGCCAGTCCATGATGGGTCTGGGTGGAGACGATGAAAAGCTGGAGAACGGGGCCGGAGCAGGCGGAGGAGGCTTCTTTGAATCCTTCAAGGTACAGCAGCCTCCTGTTAATCTGCAACCCCACATGCATGAGAGCGAATGCACACACTTTTAGGGTGCTTTTATTTCCCTTTCCCTCTCTTGGGTGGGATTCTGGGTATTCACACATGAGAAAACAAAGCAGAGAACATGTGCAGTATCTCAAAAGAACAGCCCTGTGGCATTTGATTTCACTTGGCTGGGACTGCTGTGTTTGTACATGATGGTGTGGTTTCGGGGCTGCACGGTGTCCTGTTGTGTACGAGAGTCACTTTCTCTGACTGAGTGCTTCATCAATGGACATTAGGGTGGTGGAGCGTGGCCCCGCCGCTGAGGCTCGGCGGTAGGAGCTGTGATTGTTTGTGCCTGATGAACGATGTAATGACCCCTCATTAGGGAGCTGATGATGCAGTTTGCATGTCTACCCATGGGCAGAGTTCCCTCTGAGCTGTCTTTCCTTCTCCCTGTGACAACAAGTCGTTCTTTGCCATCTTATATACCAATTTTTCTCTCAGCCTTAAAATTATTTTATTATGCATGCAAGCATACAATATCTTTCTATAAATCTTGCACACAAATCATGTCTGTTTCTCTAACTATCAAGAGCATCTTTTTCTGTCCCTCAAATCTCCACAAATGATATGTTTCCCTCTCTTTGCCTCAAACTGTGTAAATTCTCCTATTTTCTCTCGCTGTCCTCCTTGCTCACATTGTGTCTCATCTGCCCCTCTAATTACACAAAAACACCTCAAAAGATACATAGAGATGTACAAAGCCGACACTCTCCTCGACCTCCTGTGAACCTACATTTATTTCACGCAGCTTCTCCCTCCTGCTTGTTGACTGGCACTGCCCCTAAGCGTTCAAAAATAGTCCTGCGTACTCAAATGTAAGCACAAACCAGGGGGGTATACTACGAAGCAGGATTTTTGCTTAGCCAGCTAAATTCAGGGAAAACTCCGGCTTTCCGGTCCTACGAAGCTGGTTCTCTTTTTAGCAGGCTAGATCTCCATGGTAACTTATGCTTAGCGGCTAACCTGGTCGGGACCAGGTTAGGTTGCAGGCTAAGAGCTCAACTCAGTGAAAGCACTGCCTGCTAACCAATCAGAGCTCAATGTGCGGAGTTTAAAGCGATCAAGTCATATTACAGGAGAAAGGAAATACAGAAAAGCTGCCGTTGCAGGAAAGACGGCCGGCAAAAATCACCGACTGTGTGAACGTGAACATTAATAGAATATCACCTCCCATCTTCAGAACAATCTGACTATTATAACATTAGCGTTAAGAAAGCTTACTTAAATATCTGCCACAACATAAGTAACCGGATCAGAGTAACATTAAGTAGGCCTACAGTCCGCGGCATATCACTTCATAATGTATCATATATTTCCTTATCTGAGTCAGCTGAGCCCTATCTGGCCGTGCAACACTCACAGTGTCACATACTGTATGCAGAAGTATTATTTTAAGCAACACATTAAGTTGACGAAACACTCGAGACAAATGTAATTAAAGTCAGATCCACTCGTGTTTTAGACGGGGCAGTGATATCATAAACCTGTTAATGTACGCATTCAAACACTTTTTATTTAACCAGCTGTATTCACCTTGCAGGTGGCTATGTGGCTTTTATCCTGGATAAAGTGTTTAAGTCATGGATGTTTAAAGTTTAACTTCTTATGTCTAATATTATAGTTGACTTTTCATTCAGGAAGTATGACACTGCGCTGTCAGTACGCTTCTCCATGTTTGTGATTGGTCGAATGCTCCAGATACCACACCTTTCATGTGAACGCGCACCTAACTAGATAGGACACGGCTGGCTTGAGCGATCCACTTGATAACCCGCGTCGTAGTACCGTTTAGCGAGAGCACGTATGTTTTGGATTAGGCCAACCGGCTAACTCAAACATATCCAGGTTAGGTTGAACCAGCTTCGTAGTACAGGCCCCTGGATGTGGTCATGTGTACACACAAACAAACACACATGTAAGTACACACACATTTGTTCTCCTCAGAGATTCAACACATTTATTCTAAAAATCTTCACACGTATTAACATTTCACAATACGCATCACATGTACACATAATCCCTTGGTGGTTAAAACCTAGTTAAATAAAGTTTTAATAAAAAATTAAAAAATAATAAAAGTTAGGGTGATCACAAGAGTGAGACCGCAAAGAATAATTCAAGACCCTGAAAACAGATTCAGCTAAATGGAATTCATCCATCATTAACTCTATTATCATCACCTTTTACTTAAATATTGTGACAACGTTTTCTATTAAAAAGCCCTTCCATCAATTTGTGTGAATATTTAATACAGATAAACATACCCTCATTTATGAAACTTGACCTAATTTGGATTAATGTAATTTTATTGTTTGTATATTCACATATATTTGGTATACGATCTTTTGAGAAATCGGTCGGTGAGTTGCATTTCCCCCAAAACATCAAAGTGGATCCTCTGACAGTATCTCCTCGTTTCTCTCTGTAGCGGGTCATCCGTAGCAGAAGCCAGTCTATGGACGCCATGGGCCTCAGTAACAGGAAGTCAAACACTTTCTCCACTAGCCACAGTGGCAGCTTTACCCACAATCCCGCAGAGAGCCCCAAAACCCCAGGGATTGTAAGTAACCCGTTTTGGTTCACATGAAGCCACGTATCATACATAAAGGATACAGTATACAGTATATCCAGCACAGTGGATGAATACAGGCTGCTTACCATATATTATTTCTTATAAGCTAATTACCCCTGTCAGCACATTGTATCACTTTACTCTCATTATGTTATTATTTAATGCTGATTTTCATTCCTGACATTTTTAATTTACCCTTGCATTATTCTAAAGTGGCTTCCATTATTTGCCTTTTTTTTAAATTTACGGCTCATCTTGTTCCTATTAATGATGGTTTTGTTTGGAAAATCACCATCATTAATTTCATCAATCATTCTCATCTGTTGAGATCATCTTCAAACAGGGTGACTGTTAGGTTAGAAATCAAGGATGATGTGAAGAATAGAGTATCCATCGTGGAATGAATCAGATGGTTTCCTTCTCGATGTGAGATTGTTTTAGAGCCCCGGTTAAGTCTCTATCCTCAGCCTTGAAGTGTGCTTAGTGTAACTGTATGACTACCCAGACTCCCTCCCTCCTTACTATGCTTCTGTCATGTCTGTCTGCTCCTGTTTATGTTACGACCTCTCTTCGCAGCCTTGTATATGTGCATGTGTGACTGCAGAGCATGCATGGCACAAGCCAAGGAACGCAACGCCCTAATTGTTCAAAGATGGTCTTAAATATATTTCACTTTTCATTGCCGTTTAGGATTTGTCAGTACTTTGAAATGGGACTAACTTAACCCCATGTTACAGGACTATTCCTTAAAAGCTATTCCCTTTGGATTCTGTCTGCCTTTTTTCTCCTTCTGAATGCATCGCTAAGCAACCCTGTAACCCTCAGGGTAGAAAGGGGCGACATGCCTGCTCTCTCTTTGGCACTCTATCTCCTGCTGTGCCCCTCTGTGTCGGGACCCCAGTTTGCTTTAAAAGCTTTTGACTATTTATTCGATATTGTGCTCTCTATTAAGTCGTACTGCTAGCTCTTTTTCAAGCTCCTTTGCAGCTTGCTGTTAAAATGATTTGTGCTGTTTGCATGATATCTTATGATGTGTTCTTTTCTTTTCCTCCCACCTTACTTTTTTTCCATCTATCCTCTCCTCTCTCTCTGTGCTTTCCCTGTCTTGTGTGGCTCAGTCATTGCTTGTTCCAGGGAAAAGTCCCAGTAAATATGGACGCCGAGGCAGTGCCATAGGAATAGGAACAATAGAAGAGGTTCATGTATATTTCTCCCTTCTTGTTTACTGTTGTTGTCTCTCTTTTTTCTTTCTTTACTTTCTTTTCTTTTAATGTTTCATATTTTCATAATGTAAGTGAGCAATACGTAGTTTGTAGTTTGAAATGTGCCTGTTTTATTTCCTGTAGCAGTGAGAAGTTTTCAGATTTGATAGCAATGTTTTTAATGAGAACTTCATTCATTCATGCATTTATACATATAGTACCTGAACCACATGTAATTTCACTTTTAAATTGGTCTTTAAAGATAACATAAAATAAGATCAACCTGTATTGCTCCCCTTAGGGAAACTCAGGTATCTTAGCAGCAACAGCAATGATGGTAAACACAGCAGGACACATATGAATTCACATAATAATAATAATAATAATAATAATAATAATAATAATAATAGAAATAAAGAAAGGTAAGAATATATATATATATATTTTATTTTTTAAATGTATAACGTGACTGTATAGGTTAAAATGTAATTAAAGAATAATAATAATAATAATAAATAGAAAGGAAGAAATGTAAGAAATAAAATGAAAAAAAGTGACTGTATGAATTCAAATGAATATATAATTTGTCAATTTGGAAGTGTGGGTCCAACTATATACATTATAGTGCAAGTCATAGGTACATACAGGGCCAGTTGTTTTGAGTTTTAATGCGTTCTTATTAGGCAGTCAAGCCTTTATTGTAGAGCCTGATGGCTACTCTGTAACAGAACAGTAAACATTTTTTAAAAAAACACTCCCACTGATGTTCTTTTACATAGTCAGTGTGTACTAGACCTTTTTAATTTTTAAACTCCACAGTCTGACCTTATAATTTTAAATTGTATTTGAATATTAATATTAACTAATTTCAGAATCTCAGAGCAGAGTGGATTTGTAAAACATGTTTCTTAATGTGTCACAGGATTAATCAAATCATCAGTCTATAATTCATTTTGCCGTGTGCACATATTTCCCTTCAGTAGCTTAATGTATCATATGCTTGTGAATGATGACACTACCCCCGATCGTGTGTCTGACTCTCCTCTCCCTGCCCACCGTCAGTCATTGATCATTCCTGGGAAAAGCCCGACCAGGAAAAAGTCTGGCCCATTCAGCTCCCGCCGCAGCAGCGCCATTGGCATCGAGAACATCCAGGAGGTCCAAGAGAGGAGGTGAGAGGACAGAGCACCGCTGATCCGCAGCGAGTGGGTAGTGAGGACAGAATAGTGTTGCAACAGATGGAAGCAAGGCATTACAATGAGGAAATTAGCCATTAGAAGGCACACTGTTAAAACTGGACACATTATGAAAGACTCTCTATTTAAGTGCCTGTGTACACACTTCTGGAGTGCCTAGTGAGCTAACATGAGAATCAACAATCCTTAGGAGCTTCCCTTCCTATGTCACATGCAGGCTTATAGAAATAAGCCCCCCATCAAACTATCTCCAACAACTGCTATAGAACTAACTTTTCAAGGGTCTACCCTTTGTTTCTGGCCTGCCAATGAGAGCACAATGGACTTTTCCAGGAGGGGGGCTTAAACAGACAGGCACTTAAAGGAAGGGTGATTACTCGTATATTCAGACAGACAATGAGTGAAAGTGTTTTTTACTTTTATTGGAGATCTTATTATTGAAAGGGAGAGACAGAGGGGAGGACATTGCCTGAAATGCTCGGCCGGCTCAGGATTTGACTGACTTACTAGGCAGTGGTGACCGCATTTTGGCCGCCAGCTCCTACCACTGAACTGTCCGGCGGCCAATCAAGTGTTTTTTAAACATTAAAGCATGTAAACATGTTTTTTTGGGGGGGGGAAGAAAGTATGAGACTGAAAATGAGCAAATTAAGTCTTGCAAGCTCTTTTTGTTGGGCTGTTTAGAGAAACAATGGGGATTTGAAATGCTTTACTGTAGTTGTTGTTCCTTGTGGGGACATTAACAGCAGCTGGGGTTGCCTAGGATACGTGCATGCAATTGTCAGATAACATGCACCCACATATGAATTACTATCATATTTTTTGTAAATCTGAAATGTGCATGGAAATAATGTGATGGCCAAATAAACAATCTCATTAATGCATTCAGTAATATCCAGACAAGCTTACCTGCTGCTGAATAAAAGTACATTGTGAAAAAACATACACGTTCATACATGAACCGAAATATGAAGTGCACTTAGAGACTCCCACACAATCCATTTAGATAAAATTGCCTTCAACTTGTTGTTAAAATGGGGACTTGTATGTTATTTATATGTGTGATGCAGCAGTTGATGTGCATGTCACTTCAATGGGAAAACAAACTTTAAACAAAAGTTAAACAACAGTCTGTGGCAGTTAAAGGCACATGATCAGAAGATATGAAAGTGTTAAACATTCCTCAAGAGTTTGTCTAATGTGTCATCATATGAAACTGACTGCATTTTCATATGTCCATCTCCATTCTTGCCCTGAAGTCGAGAGGTGTCACCCAGCACCCAGAGGACACCGGAGGGCATCCACTTCTTTCTGGAAAACAGACCAGACAACTCCTCCAATCACAGCTCTCCTGAATTCCCTACTACTAGGAACAGGTGAATATTATTTTAATCAACAATATAATAGTATACTTTATTATAATTACGTACATTGACAAGATATTTGTGATGAATGGTCCCTTGGGTCGGTCAATAGGGCCATTTACTTAAATTAAGCTACACAATTCACCTTATATTTTTCAAATTGTCTCTAAAATTCTTGTTTATTGTTGTTCCAAAAACACTCCCAAAACTAAAGTTAATGTGAGACAATATATTCTAGAATGTACTATAGTGCTGAGTGACATGTTTAGCTGGAAAACTAGTTTACTTGTTCTTGAGTATTGCCAAGTCCTTGATGAAATCTAATTTGGGGGTTGCATTAACTACAGAACAGCTTTTTAGATTACGCAATAACCTGGCACAGACAAACACACTGCTGTCACGTTGCTTTAAAGTGCTACCTGAGGTGCTGTGAAATGAAGATGATGAATTAATTATACTTTTGGAGGGAATAGTAGAACAAAAATAAAGAAAACATGTTGATTGTCCTACTTTAAATGCATTTAGCGTATGGGAAACACAGGAGTTTGTTGCGGTCAGAGTGACCCAGGTGTGTAGTTTGGCGATGTGTTGCAGGGCGCCGTCCATCCCCGAGGCGCAGGACCTTTCCCGCTCTTCCTCCAACGCCAGCAGCTTTGCCAGCGTAGTGGAGGAGCACGAGGCAGAGGAGGAGTACGACACCGGACTGGTGGGTGGAGACAGGCAGAGAGACAACACATAATGAAAGTACATATATGCATGCCACTTCCCAAAAACCAAAACCGCAGGCAACGTCTCACAGCTGATGACATATTTATCATTCAGCTCATGTTTACTGTGGGGAATAATAAGCTATTAATCTTGTTCCTTTTTGGTTACCTTAATGTGAGAAGGTTTGATGGATTTAACTTCATCCCAGTAATGTCAGGTCTCAACATGAATCCCATAGTAATCTATATATTTTTGCTTACGTTCATTTGCATGTCAAAAGTATAGAAGATGCCAATACTGTTTTGGAGTAGAGCTGTGGTTATAATTAAGCTGTCAGCATTTCCTTTAAAACATTTCTGGTAAAAAATATTACATAACTTCCTTTACCCTTCCTACAGGAAAGTGCGTCTTGTGTTACGCCACTCAAGGGAGAGTCATTTACGTACGGCTCAATGGAGGACAGTTCGTGCAGTGCAACCCAGGGGAGTGTTCCAGGTGAGTTAAGCAGTAAAGAGCTCATATTTCTGGGACAGTGATAGCCTGAAGGTGTGAGAGACAAGTTCACAAGGGCCCCATATCAACACTATCTGGGGAAAATCTAGATGGAGCGGATGTAAGAATAACACTCTCCACATCCCGAGCAATTCATATCCAAACACCCTTGAGCACTGATCCTCACCTTAGCTTCATTAGTGGAACTCACTGCCAACACCAGAAGGACCAGTCTGTGTTACAAACTCTTCTGAAATTAATATATTCTAAAATGTACATTATTGCAGACTGATCTGTGGTTTCCACACAGTTGCTGTTCTTTTGAAATGACTGACGATTCACTCTAGAACGTTATTCTCTTGCATGCTTGGATATCCTTTTTGTGATAGAACAGCTGGCAGCATTATGTGCTTGAGTTTATAAACTATGACAGCGACGCTTGTGTTGCCTCTTTCCCAGCAGCGTCTCGTCTGCAGCAGCAACCGGATGGAGTGAAGAGCTCGGAGCCCAAAGGGACAGACAGCCGGCCCAAGACAGAGCGCTCCTCATCGGTGAGACAACCTGCTTGTCATTCTTCATTAGGGGACGCTCAGATGGTCCTCCATGTTTTACAAAGTCACTGAAAGAATGTTCCTTTGTGTAAAAGGGCCCTATAGGAGTGTGTGGCAGAGAAACTCCCTCTGCTTTGAACTTTGGGATTTTTGAAAATGTCAACTTCAGTACTAGCAACTTCTAATGGGTCGTTGTTATATATTTATTTGTTCCCTGTTTTATGATATTTCATAGACTAAAAAGTACATCAACAAGATCGTTACAGTTAGGAACAATACATCTTTGAGCTAAATGCTAAATTCCTCCTAAGACAATGCTCTGCAGATGTTAAAAATGTATGTTAACATAATTTAGTTTATCGTGTTATCATGCTAACATTTAATAATTTGCTCTAAATTCAAAATACATCTTTGGCTGATTGTAATGTCTTTAGTTTTGCAGTTATTGGTCTCATTTTGACCTGATGTACACTTAAGGGATCATCAAAGATATTCACAATCACCAGTCAATAATATCAATCTTCTGGGAACCGTGAATGTTTAAAAAAAAATCAGTGTTTAGTTTGAAATTCGAGTCCGGACGAAAGGGGTGAACGGACTGACTGTTCTACATTGCCATTTATAAATTCATGTGGAAAGCATAGAAAACCAGAATAGACCAAATAATCACTGAAGAAAATGAAAATGAACTGCAGTGTTACATTTGTCTGTATTAACTATGCCCTCTTCTTTTTTTATGTCTGTATGCAGAACTGTTAGCCACACTGCTCTGATCACTGCATCAACGTCCATCTTCCGGTGAGACATAATGTTGACTAGTCATAATTGTACGACTTAAAGATTTGTTTTAACCCTACATTCACCTGATCCTTCTATTTTGTGTGCGTAACATTTTCCTCCTTTGTCTCAGCATTGCCATTAGAGGCATCTTTAACCAAAAACGAGCCAAGGGAACCATGTGAACCACTGACGCAGAAGAGGAGCCGAGTCAGAAGGCAGATCAAGAGACTGACAGATCTTTCTTTGTATGTTTGGCATGGATCCTCTGACTGGACATGAACCAACCTATCGTCCCTCACTCCAGCTCAATGGGGAACCCTGTAAGCTCAAAGCATGGGAAAGGACACCTCCACAGCCATGCAGCATCATTACTGACTGTCATCCATCAGCTGGCTTAGCAGAATAAGCCTGGCTGCTGTATCATTCGTCAAGCCAGTAAGCTCTGAAAACAGATTTGTGCTGTTGTGTGTCGTCTTGAAAGGATCAGGGTAAGAACTGGGGTTAAATAATGGGGAATGAAATCATAACCGATGAAACAACTGCTGTTTGTTTTAGCTTGTTAAACAGTCTATAGAGAGGAGAGTTGCACTAGATAGAAACATGTTTTTTTAAATGTCAACCTCACATCCCAGTGTGATATTGTACATGGGTTTAACTTTGATGTACCAGGTGTGTGAGGCTGTCTGTCAAGGCCACTTTTTGTGTTTTATTGGTCTTTTCTTCTTCTGAGTATTCTGCTGTGGATATTTGTCGTGTTTTACGATAGCTTCGGTCAACCTGTCATGTTTTTAACGGAGTACTTCTACAATGCTGTTGTTGGTGGCTGTAATAGGATCAGTCGCCTCCCTCCTAGGTGGGTAATGGGTAATATAGGGTACGGTAAATTGTGTCTGCAATTTTTTATTCAAAATTGTACTGTAATACAGTAATTCTGTAGAAAGAAATACGATAGAGATGCTACTTAGTAAAAAAACAAGAGTAAAAAGCATAATTACTGCAGTGCTCCAACCAGCAACATGCATCCTCAATCCATACGTCAAGGTACTGCTGTTTAGACCTTTGTCCCACACCACTTGTTGACTCGATGTCTGTGTACAAGTGTGTGTGTACAACGGTACTGTGCATGGTGTAAATCTGCTTGCCAAAAACCTCTGTACACTGTTGCCATGCTTGACATAGAGGTGTTGTCCCTGTGATTTGTGTTTTATCAGAAACCAGCCAACATCTCCAGATGCAGTGCACATCTCTGATAGAGAGACAAATGTTCAGTTTCCTACTTTATTTGTAAAGTGTAATACGTGTAAGTACGTGACCTAAGCACTACATTTGCAGATGTATTTCGTATGGCGACCTCTTGGAAAAAAAAGGTCAATATGCTGAATATGAATTTCACTGTGACTCCTCCTGAAGTTGCCTTTAAAATGATTGTGTCCTGCGAGCTGCTTTGAAGGAGGGTCATATTTGAAGGCACTGTGTTGCCTCCAGATGGCTTGAATGTAAAAACTTAGGCAGACATTTATTTATTTGTACATATCTGCCCCGATGAATGGTGAACTGTGTTATCTCCTGACTGCAGAAAATGTAAGTCTGAAACAGCTCCCCTTTTCAGAGCAGAGAAGCTTATTCATGTTTTTCAATTTATGATGAAGGAAATAACTGACACATGGAGTTTATTTCAGTAATATGACTGAAGCGGACATGAGATTTATTGTCTTTGGTGATTTAAAAACAGCATTTCCAGTTTGTGAAAGTGCAAAAAGGTTGAGACACTGGACCAAATGCAAAACAACCCAAAGTGGGTTCATCAAGCTACAATCTTTTGATTTTTACTTGAACAAGGCATTGAAAAGATATGAGGATACATGTTTGGTAATAATTCCACATATGTGTATTACAGCATCTGAAATTGATTCATGAAGAAAATGTCAAATGATTTTACTTTGGACTTTGGAAATGCTTGAGTAGATGATGTGCGCCCTCTTGTGGCGATGTAATATTATAGCATATTACTATGTGGTACCGTTCATCTAACTGTGCTTGCTATAAACCACAACAAAAGGAGGGACCCTTCTATGTGCTCCATTCAAATGATTGTATTTCTGTTCTTGTCTGCTTAAGCCCTTGTTCAAAAGACATGTTTGTAAATATTGCTTTACATATTTTTTTGTAAATAAAGCCACCAAAAATGTTAATTAAAGAAGAAGATGCATATTAGACCGAGCCCTTGGTTAATTGTTCCTACATAGGTGATAACTGTGTAATTTGTTTTGGGGGCGGGGAGATTGGCACGCATTGCAAGATTATGAGAAAATAAAGCCTTTCATGATTTTAGAGAAAATGTAAGGCAAGAAAATGAGAGGGGCTGCGTTTGTTTTCTTGAACCTGAATCTGGTCCTCTAACCCTTCTCCACCCACGGATCAGTTTTTATTCACATCTCCAGGTTCCACCACTTGAAGTCAAACGGTTCCCTGCGGACGTTGGAGCCGCAGTGCACTTCTCCCAGCTTTTTGTGGTAGGAGGCGAAGTCGTCGATGAAGGTGCAGCTGAGACCCAGGCCCTCCATCAGGGAGCACATCTCCACCTCCAGGGCACAGCGTCCGTTCACCTTGGGGCCAAAGGGCTTCGGAATGCCCAGGTTTTTCCCCAAGACGATCATGTTCACCTGGAAAGAGACAAGATCGATCATAAGACTCACGGTATCGTCTCTTAGATTTATTTCAAACAATCACATACTGTATAAGCAATATGTCTGCACACACCATGTCGGGGTAGTAAGCCACTGCTCTGAGCTCGGTCTCAGCCTTGTTGTTGTCGTTCTCCTCCATCAATAACTTGAAGAGGATTGGCAGGTCGATGATGTCCTCGTCGTCCAGGCCCAGCTCTCGCTTCAGCACATCTCTGTTCCAGTCAATGCAGCTCTGAGAGAGCAGGCAGTAAAAAATACATCATCCATTACACAAACTATACAACACCCAATTTGTATCTGTAACCTCTTATTAGCGAAGGGTCTCACAAAAAACAGTGCTTTAAGCAAAAGAAAAAATTAATTTTCCTGTACTCAAGATCGAGGGGTTACGTATTGTAACCCTAGTTATATAAGCACAGGCGGAGCCCTCTACTGGACTCTATGGGTACTACCCTCAATCATGCCAATGCGAGCATTCACCTACTGAGATATCTATAAACGTAGCCCGCACAAGCTCACCGTATATAAGGCGGCCACGCCTCCTGAGTCCTGACTGTCATCCTACACCCTCTTCAGCGAGCGGCATACAGACAGGGCCCCAAGTAGATGGCTCCGCCTGTGCTTATATAACTAGGGTTACAATACGTAACCCCTCGTTATATCTTACACAGGCTCCGCCCTCTACTGGACTCTATGGGAGCCCTGATGCATAAACGCCCTGTTGTCCAACAACATCGACCCATCACACTGCCCCTGACCGGCTTTTGGTTAACAGCCACTGCACCGCAACTACTTCTCCCTCAGTTATGACCGTGGAGAAGTCGGGGCCGCAGCTACTTGGCTGGTAGTGCAAATTCAGACAAGCTTACCTCGTGAAGAGTGTACATGGAAAATAGTGAGGAAGGCTCTCCCAGCCCTGCATGGGGCTTACCGTGCACCATGTTTCCCGGGTCCCTAAGAACGTTAGTTTAGCTGCTAGAGGCTTCGACTGTTGGGGGGGGGGACCTTACAAACAGCCTTCCTTCTGGCTGTTTGTACCTGTGTACTCTCATGTTCCGATTAACCCAGCTTCCCCCAAATCTCTTTTTTTGTGTCTATATATACGCCGGGATCCTGAGTCAAGGCTAATCCTGTTGCTGTGGTCGTGTGTCCTGGATCCTCTATCCTGAGTACTGGATCTGAGTCCTGGACTTCGAGTCGTGGCTGAACCAGTCTCTGCGGTCCTGCCTGACTCTCATCATACTACTTCCCTGATGGCTCCCACAGGATTGCTGACATCCTCGTGGACTCATATTCTTATTATAGACACATGCATTTCCAAACCTTTGGTCTTTCCAAACATTTGGTCTACCTACGTTGTAAAATGTATTATCTCTTCGATTTACACACGGCATCTATTGCACGTCTGTCCGTCCTGGGAGAGGGATCCCTCCTCTGTTGCTCTCCCTGAGGTTTCTCCCATTTTTCCCTTTAAACTGTGGGTTTTCTCTGGAAGTTTTTCCTTGTACCATGTGAGGGTCTAAGGACAGAGGGTGTCGTATTGTCATACTGATATTCTGTACAAACTGTGAAGACCACTGAGACAAATGTAACCTTTGTGATATTGGGCTATATAAATAAACATTGATTGATTGATTAATGGTAGTGCACCATGTCCCCCACACTCAGACACGCTTACCTCGTGAAGAGTGTGCATGGAAAATAGTGAGGAAGGCTCTCCCAGCGCTGCATGGGGCTTACCGTGCACCATGTTTCCCAGGTCCCTAAGGAGCACGGGGAGATCGTAAGTGCACCATGTCCTCCACACTCAGACACGCTTACCTCGTGAAGACAGTGCATGGAAAATAGTGAGGAAGGCTCTCCCAGCAAGCACAGACGATGAGAAGGAGCCAGACATGTCCAAGAGATAAAACCTTATGAAGGGGCCTGGCGTCGACCAAGACGCCGCCGTGCACATGTCCTCCACACTCACGGCGTTGGATAAGGCAGTTGACACAGCCATACCCCGTGTAGAGTGTGCACGGACCCCCGTGGGGAAGGCTCTCCCCGCCTGTCCGTAGGCATGTGAAATGCACTCGCAGAGCCATCCTGCCAGGCGTTTCTTGGACAGAGCTTTACCGGCCACACCACCCCCAAAGCACACAAACAGCAGTTCAGTGCGCCTAAAGGCAGCCGTGCGCTCCACATGACATGCTAGCGCACGCACCGGGCAGAGGAGGTACAATCTAGCCTCCCTGGCCCCAATATGGGGTGGAAGATTAAAGCCACCTAACTGAATAGCCCTTGACCTGAACAAACTCCTTATTCGGTTCGGTCTGAGTGTGGCCCCGCCCAGGAGGGGGAGAATGAGGTGCAGCGGTGGAAAGGCGTAGAGCAGCTTTCTTGGTCATGGCTCGTGTGCAAACGCGTCCACCCCCAAGGATTGTAGAATTCAAACATCGAAAGGCAGAAAAAGTGATGCAGAAGGCCATACAAGCTCATATAACAGGGCTGCTGAGTCCTAATGCACATCAAATATGTTGGAACTTGGTAGGGAGAGTAGACAAATGGCCTTCATCATGAAAAGTGTTCATCAGGAGCTTTGAAGTGGTCAAGCGGGGGCATATTCAGACTAACAACAGCAATGTCAAATGTTAGTCTTGAGAGCAGTGGAAACTTGTTGTCAGAAGGGATGAATCCTTTACTTCATCTGGCTTTCTGTTGAATGAATCTTACTTTGACAGGATGCAGGGGAAACAATGTTAAATGCATGCTGCCAACTGTAAAGATTTATGGTCGGGGCTGTTAATTGAGTTTTTCTTGATTTATGCTTAGACCCTTATTTACGATAACGGGAAAATATTGATGTCAAAGCACCCTGACTTTACCCACATCCAACACTTTTTAAATAAACAGAAACACTGACAGTGAGACAGTTGTTATCCCCTAACATCAATGCTTTCCTTCACTAATGCTCATTTGTCTGAATGGGAGCAAATCCTGCAGTCTGTATCTAAAATAATGCCGAGTAGAAGCTGATATAGTACTATATTAACACCTACAGTTGTGGAATGAGGTTGTCTACATTATGAGTGTAATTTCTGGCTGGCGGTTGTCTTGAGAAGGAAAATATTTTTTAATGAAAAAGTGCAGAGGTAATAAAATGTTTGTGAGAATTTTGCAATAACTTTGCAGTTAGATCTTCGGGGGATTTTATTCTCTCCACCAAAAAGTAGACAAAGCAAGCTGTATGTTGGTCTTCCTATACAATCCCACTCACCTGCACGTAGTTATTTTCAGCTGCGAGCCCTTTGTCATTCAGAATCTCATCCACTGTTTGTTGTTCTTCATCTTTCAGACCTTTTTGGAAGTGGGGAGGATAACATGATGACTGTGCATTGCTAAGAACTCATTGTGTAGTTGTTTTTTTCCAATTTAGTTTGAGACAGGCCTACCCTCGAACAGTTTGGCTTGCCCGTGTCCATCCCTCTGTAAGCCTCTGAATAGTTTGTAGCCTGCGTCCGGGCTGGCCAGCAGCAGCCTGAATCCCTGTGCACAGAAACACAAGAGACAAAGATAACAGCAGCTGCCCCATTGTCCTGGGAGCTCATTCAATCCATCACATAAAAGCATGTCGGTATCCACCGGTAACAGCTAGCAGCTTCCTGTCTCCTAACTATGCAACGTATCCTCATGTGTTTCATATCTTAAGCAAAGTTATTCCGTATTTTTCGTGCATTCTCAAATGAATGACATGCAAATTGACACGTGTTGCACAACAGCTTTTTCAAAGTAAACTTGCTTCTTCGTAGAAATGAACTTTGTAGTTTGGGTTAAAATGACCACTAATGTGGTAAAGGTAAAGCACAAAGAAGGCAACTTTTGGTTCAAAATAACTAAAGTTTCTATTTAAAAGGGATCATTTACCTTTCTGTCAGGTGCAGGAACAAAACTCATGAATTCATCTATGTGGCCGACTACAAGCCAGTCAGAGAATAAGGCAACGGGCTCCTGAACCTTCTGAGCCCACAAGAAGTCTTGGACTACTTTGGTCATGTTGCGTCCTTTAGTGGCCCTTGAAGAAAAAGACAAATTAATTAAATAATGTTGACAAGTCCTCGCCACACTTTGTTTTGTGTTCCCCTGTTACAAACGTACGTAGGGAAAGCCACTCCGATGAGGATTCTGCCCAGGGGGTAGTTTTTCCCATTGACGGTAACGGGAGGACTAACCTCCAGATTACCGAATGAGTCCAAACTGCTCACGTCTTCTCTTTGGGCCACCCTTGTCACATAGCCAAAGTCGGGGCCCTGAGGACATGCAGGTGGTTAAGGCTCCCGCTCAGACTTGAGAAAATACTCTGCTTTCAACATTTGTGTTGAAGGTTGTCCCCGAAAGGGAATTAAAATATCTGGTTAAAATCTTGAAACTTTATTTCAAGAAAAAAAGGAGTCTCACCAGCAGCTCATCGTATGGAAAATCCTTGAGACCCCTATCACGAGGAGAGTCCAGAACAACAGGAAACCGGTGATGAGGTGAGTCGATGTATCCAAACTCCAGCTCGTCCTGAAAATTAGACATAGAGATCTTATCAAACTTTTTTAACAACAACATCATCAACTTGTAAAACAATCAGACATATCCTGACTCAAAATGATGCAGAAAAACTAATTAATGCTTTTATAACCTCTAGGCTGGATTACTGCAACTCCCTTCTATCAGGCTGTCCCACCACATCCATTACAAATCTTCAGCTGGTACAAAATGCTGCAGCCCGTATACTAACTAAAGCCAGGAAAATGGACCACATCACTCCAATTTTAGCAGCTCTACACTGGCTACCAGTAAAGCACATCATTGATTTTAAAATACTTATTTTAACTTACAAAGCGCTAAATGGTCAGGCACCTTCGTAGCTAAAATGTATTTTAATCCACTATTTCCCCCCTAGAACATTACGCTCCCAGGGTGCAGGTCTGTTAATGGTGCCCACAGTCCGCAAAACAAGATCAGGAGTCAGTGTTCAGCTACCAAGCTCCCTTTCTCTGGAACCAACTTCCTGTTTTAATCAGAGAGGCAGAGAGAGTCCAAACCTTTAAGAGTGCGTTGAAGACCTACATTTTTAACAAAGCCTTCAGTTAGAGCTGGCATTTTATGGTATTCATTTTTATTTTATTTCTATGGTAATTCATTTGAATATTTTATGTATTTATATTGACTTTTTTTGTATCTTATTTTATTTAGTTCTCTCATTTTGCTGTAACTCCATCATATACAATGTTGTTGTTTGTTTTTAATCTGTAAAGCCAACAGAGACAAACGTGGTAACACTTTACATTAAGGTACACAAATTGACCCTCAACTAGTTGTTAATTAACATGCATACTAGCAGTATAATGGCTATTTATTAGTCATTATAAAACACTTATTAATGCCTTATTCTAAATGACCATATTCTACAAGTAATAGGCCATTAGTTGAGAGTTTTTCCACAATAACCCTGTAATTAGTGCTTATTTATTGTAAGGAAGTTGTTGTACATGAGTTTTGGTCTTAATATGTGCTGCTCAATATGGGCCTAATAAGGCTATACCCAGATCCTGTCCTAACGTGATAGGAATGTAAGTCAAATGGTACAACATGCACAGCCCAAAGCCCAAGCCATGTGTTTATCAGATTTCAACATTTCTAACGTTGTTAAACCAAGTGGATAACTTGTTAGTCTTTTTTGCACAGAAAAAAAATATTTGTTGTTATTCTGTGGACACTGTTTTCATGCTATGTTACAGGATACTCACTTTTTTGACAATCTCATGAGTTAGAATCACATTAGAAGTAGGTCTCTTCACTGCCAGTGAATGTATAGGCGAAATAATTGCACAAAATACTTTTTAGTGTACACATGTCTATGACGTGGACCTATCATTCATTTGATGAATAGTTCATTTGATGACTAGTTGTGAATGTATGTGGCCTATTTTGAAACCAATATGTGGTAATGGCGCTACCGCAAAACAGCTGACACATGGAAAACCAGGGACCTGGTGGCATAGTATATTGTGGGAATATCAGATGTCTACGTCCTTTGGCCTTTATAATTTGGAATTGAAAAACGCACGACAATCGTTCTTCTCTGACATCATTACCAAAAACAAAAACAATGCACGTGCCTTGTTTGCTACCGTCGACAGACTAACTAACCCCCCAGTGTCAGTAGCCTCTGAATTTCTATCCACCAGGGCGTGCAATGATTTTGCCTCCTTTTTCACTGACAAAATTCAGAAAATCAGACAAGCAGTCAGTGCCTCTGCATCAGGAACAGCAAATGTGTTGTCTCTGTGTCCACTTAACATCAATTCAAACACCATGACACAATTCCATCAGATTAATGATAAAAACCTAGAGGACATTATTCAACTTCTGAAATCCTCCTCCTGCTGCCTTGATATTATTCCAACAGGATTTTTCAAAGATGTTTTTCATTGCATGGCCTCAGATCTACTTCATATAGTAAACAAATCTCTTCACTCAGGTATTTTTCCACAGGCCCTGAAAACTGCAGTCATTAAACCGCTCTTAAAAATGAATAATCTAGATGCTTCAGTAATGAACAATTACAGGCCCATATCAAACCTCCCATTTCTAGGTAAAATCATTGAAAAAGTTGTTTTTCAACAGTTGAGTAATTTCTTGCATTTAAATAACTGTTTGGATGTGTTCCAGTCAGGCTTTCGTCCAAACCACAGCACTGAGACTGCTCTTATAAAGGTCTGTAATGACATCCACTTAAACACAGACAGTGGCAGAACTTCAGTGTTAGTATTATTAGATCTCAGTGCTGCGTTTGACACTGTTGACCACAGCATATTACTAGACCGACTGGAAAACTGGGTGGGACTTTCGGAAACAGTTCTGAATTGGTTTGAATCCTACTTAAAGGACAGAAACAACTTTGTTTCTATAGGTAAATACACATCTGAGTTGACAAATATGACATGTGGGGTTCCTCAAGGCTCCATCTTGGGGCCTCTTCTCTTTAACATCTACATGCTGGCTCAGATAATGAAAAACAACAAAATAAGTTACCATAGCTATGCAGATGACACACAAATTTACGTAACAATTTCACCAGGAGACTATGCTCCAATTCAAACACTGAGTAAGTGCATTGAACAAATCAATGACTGGATGTGTCAGAACTTTCTCCAATTAAACAAAGATAAAACTGAGGTAATGGTTTTAGGAGCCAAGGCAGAACGTATAAAAGTTAGCGCTGAGCTTCAATCTGCAATGTTCAAAACAACAGATAAAGCCAGAAATCTAGGTGTAGTCATGGACTCTGACCTGAGTTTCAACAGTCACATTAAAACAGTTACTAAATCAGCCTACTATCACCTAAAGAATATATCTAGGATTAAAATACTAATGTCACAGCAGGATTTGGAAAAACTTGTCCATGCTTTTATCTTCAGTAGACTCGACTACTGCAATGGTGTCTTCACAGGTCTCACTAAAAAATCTATTAGAAAGCTGCAGCTGATTCAGAACGCCGCTGCTCGAGTCCTCACTAACACTAAGAAAGTGGATCACATCACTCCTGTTCTGAAGTCTTTACACTGGCTTCCTGTGTGTCAAATAATAGATTTCAAAATACTGCTGCTGGTTTATGAAGCACTGAATGGTTTAGGCCCAAAATACATTTCTGACCTCCTGCTAAATTATGAACCATCCAGATCTCTCAGGTCTTCAGGGACTGGTCAGCTTTCTGTCCCCAGAGTCAGAACTAAACATGGTAAAGCAGCGTTCAGTTATTATGCTCCAAATATCTGGAACAAACTCCCAGAAACCTGCAGGTCCGCTGCAACTCTGACTACTTTTAAATCCAGGCTGAAGACTTTTCTTTTTGTCGCTGCTTTTAAGTGAACTATTCATATCTTAGACTGCACTGTAACTTTTATCCATGTACTTTTTCTTTTAATGTTTAATTGAACAATTCATATCTTCGACTGCACTGTAACTTTTATCCATGTATTTTTTCTTTTAATGTTTATTTTATTAGCTTTTCTTTTTAATGACTGATTTTAAATGCCATTTTCTTAATGTCTTTCATTTTTTGTAAAGCACTTTGAATTGCCTTGTGTTGAAAAGTGCTATATAAATAAACTTGCCTTGCCTTGCCTTGCCTGACGTCATAGGCACCTGTTGCGAAAATGGAACTGTGGCCCGGGCCCGGCGCCACGAGGGGGCAAAAGGGGGCATTGCCCCCTCAGTTGTATTCTTTGCCCCCTCACTTTGAGCATCAAAAAGTACAATAAATGTCACACAATTATTAAATAACTTTAAATAATTATTTTCCCCAATACACGTTACTATGTTTAGATCAGATATGCGTGCAGGCAGTCAAGCAATGTGTAAAAAAAGCCTCAACCCCAAGTGAGCTTGTAGTCTTAATTAATGTTAGCGTGTGTGCTTAGCTGTAAACACAGTCGGATGGGTGGCCAAAACGTCCCCGTTTTCCGGGCAAAGTCCCCGTCTTCGGTGGCCGGTACCCGGTTGAAACTCCCGAAAATGTTCCCGTTTTTGAATGTGCGTTAAAAAACATAGAGCAAGGTGAAATAAAAATGTTACATGTCAGTAAAAACAGAGTAACAGTGTTGTGCCTGTTTGTAGCGTTAGCGTATTTCTTCTTCTACTACTTCTTCTTCTACCTCTACTTCTTCTTCTTCTACTTCTAATTCAATGTACCTGCCCGCGGGATATTGGACAAATTAAACTTGGCTAGTAGTGTCAACTAAATCCATAGTATTGCAACAAAAGTGATTTAAACGAGGTAAATTACGAATTTATGTTCTCAATCGCCAAGTGTGGGATTGAATATTACTTTAGTTTAGATTAGATGTATTGTCCCCAGGGGGAAATTCATTTCCACAGCACAGTGAAAATAATATGAAATCAACTAAAAATAAGACAGACAACTACAGATAGCACCACACATGATTACTTGTTATTATTTAGGGCTGCAATCAGTGGCGGCTGGTGGAAAATATTTTTGGCGGGGCTGTTGATATAGTGAGTAAAAAAAAATGTTGGGGAGAAATGACCCGTTAAATTAGGACTTCTGGTGATGTAATGCCGCGTTTCCAGTGCAGCGCGGAGCTCGCTTTAAGCGTGCCGAGCCGTGCGGGACCTGTTTTTGGTTGCGTTTCCACTTGGCCTAGTACCGGCTAGCGGGTCCTAATTCACAGTTTTTCTGGCCCCATAAAATCGTGGTTCTAGGGCCAGGAACAACCAGGCTGAGTCGGGCTGAGTATGCTAAACTAGAGAGAGAATCGCTGGCAAGGGGGCTACAACTACAACAAGATGAACATATTTTACCGTGATTGAATTGTAATACACGTTTCAAAATTATGCCGAATTAACAACATACTGATACCGGTTAGTAAAAACCATGAATTAACGCTTTGACAAGTCTGCAGACAGACGGCAGACCCTTTTAAAATGCGTGTTTTCTAAATGGAGATTGGCTAAGCTAACGTTATATATGCTCCGACCGTCCACACTCACAACAACGGCCTATACAGACATAAATAAACCAGCGACTGTATTCTCCATGACACAGACAGTCTGTGGTTTGTACTTGTTTAACTTTTGTCTAGTTTCTGAACAGATCCTATCTGTCCCCGGCTGTTTGAAGAGCAAGCATGGGAAACAAAAGACAGCATTTACCTGTTTGCATCCAGCTAGCCATGCCTTTCTGGTGTACCACCTACGTGAGAAGCCTCGTTGATAAGTTTTGTCTTTTTCACGAGCTTGCTGCGATATATCCAAATCGGGTTGGTCCGGTCCAAGGTCTTTAAGCAACAGTTTATCTCCCAAACTTCTCCTTTCGAAAGGATTGGAGATTAGCTCTTGAACGGAATTGGACGGGGACTCCACCTGCACATGAAGCCATCCTCATCAACTACTGCCGTACTGCGTCACCCCACCGGATACGAGTCACGAGTGTCCAAACTACTCACAGACTGGACCGGGCGCTGACATTGGCGCCCGGTGATCATCAGATTTGACGATGCTGATTGGCTGAAATTATGTTTCGGCATAGTTTACAGATAGCAACAGTCAGCTGCTAGTGGCTGCTGCTGCACTGGTTGAGGGCTCCTTTCTTACCGCCCAGACGAGAGAGGGTAATGACCATAGACTGTATATATAAAGGTAATGACACATGGGCAAGGCCAGTCAGGAAACATGACTTATCAGTAACTTTAGACATCGTCGTAACACCATTTTAAACGAGATTTTATTGTAGATTATACATTTTACTGATACCAATTATATAATATTTACCTTGTTTATTAAAAAAATAAATTAAATAAATAAATAAAAAATGTAAATATATATATATATATATATTTTTTTTTGTATGTGGGAAGATGTGGGGTGGCGCCCCTAGCGCCCCTATGGGCCAGCCGGCACTGGCTGCAATGCCTGTATGGATCAGGTTTTTGCCAAAGCGAGCCCTTTTACTATAATAATAATAATATGTTACGTATTATATAAACCATATTGGTACAATGAGCGACATCTAGTGACGGATTTTGGAACATTGATTTGATTTTTCTCATGGCAGTTTTTCTCAAACCCGACCCGTTTTTTGTTGCATTTCCACTAGGGGTAGTTCCGGCTAACGGGTACTGTTTCACAGTTTTTCCGGCCCTCCAAAATCCAGGTTCTTTCCGGACCAACAACCGGGCTGAATATGCTAAACTAGTCAGAGAATCGCTGGCAAGGGGGCTACAACTTGTAGCCCCCTTGCCAGCGATTCTCTCACTAGCCTACAACTACAAAAAAATGAACATATTTTACCATGATTTAATTGTAATACACATTTCAAAATGATGCCGAAGTAACAACATACTGATACCGGTTAGTAAAAATCATGAATTCATGCTTTGACAAGTCTGCAGACAAGACGGCAGGCGAAAAACCTTTTAAAATGCGTGTTTACTACCCCAGTTCCTAAACTGTAATGGAAAGGCAGCATAACGTCAGCCTGGCCTACCAAGGCCTAACTATACCGTACTAAGCCATGCGAGGCCCTGCAGTGGAAATGCGCCATAACGCTTGAGACAAACCAGGGACTTTTATTTTATTTTTAATCTGTGTCTGTCCATTTGGTGTAGTATTTTATCCAATATTACATTTGGTTTATATATTAGTCACTTTCTTATGAAATGCCAGGTTTTAGGACTTGGTTTGAACATTCAATCCTGAAAATAAAAAATCAACCAGATTATGTTTTCTTTAATCCTGATAAAGAGTAGATAGTAAGTAAGTAAATCTGTATAGGAAAACGAGTTAAGGGATAGAGGAGAAAAGGTTATGGTATAATTACTGAGCCTGTCAATTTATAAATTGAGGAAATCAATGTTAGTCTGTTAACCAAAGTGCAGCCATCTAATAATGTACTATCTATCATTAAAGATCAGAGGAAAACAACAGAATGAGAGGGGTCATTCCGGAATAAAAATAAAGAAGCAAAGAGATTGTAGAGCAGTGAGAAGGAAAAAAGCTTGGTGTGACAATTAATTACATTGCCAGTATTTTGTTGTTTTGAAAAAAAAGAATCGCCCCCTCTGATTTTTAACAGCCCCCTCAGTCATTTCATCCTGGAGCCAGGCCTGCTGTGGCTGCAGGCGTACTGCTCTTCTTCACTTAAAGGTAGGGTAGGTAATTCACTTCAGAAACACTTGTTGTTATATTCAATGGAATGCTCTTAACATCCCGATAGCAATGAATAAATTAAATGCTTTGACAATAAATATATCCTACAAATATTTCATCTGTGGAAGCCGTGGCCCTGAAACTATAGTGTTAATATTTCTATCTAAGAATATGTTTTGGGGTATTGACAGTTCAGCTACCAATAGCAAGGTGATATTGACCTGTAAGTTTCATATTTGCACATTTATATTTTTGTAAAATGTGTATTGAAGGTTAGACAGAAAGCCGGGTAGGCCTACAGGAAGTAGGAGAAAGTGAACTGAATAGCATGGCAGCTGACTACTACTAATTTTCCCTATGCAACCTGAAGAGTAAAAGGGTCAAGTCCGTCAGAAAGCAATGACTGTAAGTGTAAGCCTTACACTTACACTGTAGGGATTAGTAACATGTATTGTGTTTATGTGTGACATTTGGAGATGTTTAAACTCAATGAGAAAATGCGTTAGCATTCGCGCTAGCGTTAGCATGCACGCTAGCGTTAGCCATACTAGCCTGTATAGCCTACATGCTTATTGCACAGCTAGCATTAGCTATATTTACCTTTTTTACACCTATGTGTTAATCTGTGTATGTTACACTTGCATGTAGGAGATCATTAAGTGCCTTGTAACTTATTTTGTTATAGTTTCACTCCGTTTGAATGTCAGTGGACTGCAAATAAGTAAATAAAGGAGCATGGCTGCTCATTCCCTGGCTCTCAAAAGAGTTTGGCTGGCTGTTTAATCTATGTTCCACACTGAGACAGTACAACACAGAGAGAACAGTACACCTATTGTGTAAGTACATACAAGCAGTTCACACAGTATGATAACAAATCAACCCAGTCTCACGGCATTTCGTGTTATAGTCACGACATTTAATCTATTGATTCGTGTTCGCAAACACGAATTTACCCTTTTTTTCGTGTCACACAGAGCGATTTTAAAAGCAATGTATTTCTATTGGTAGTATGTTTCGTGCCTGCAGCACGTCTTTTTGTCCGTTCGGGTCTTGGAAGACCGGAAGCTGTGGGGTTCATAAAAACGTGTTCTTACTCAATATCAAGCCACGATTATTGTTTTTATTTTAAATCGTATAATGTCTGACTTTTTTTGTCGTCTGTGAGGAAAATAAATGGGGCTCAGAGCCTCAAAATACTGAAATCTGTATTTTTTTAAATATTCTTTTCCTTCTAATTTGTTATTCTTTTCTAAATAACACACTGTTATTTACTCACCAATAACACATAATTATCCTTGTTTTTATTTATTTGTTTCATTCCATAATCTCTGGCTTTTTTGGCATCCGTCAGGAACTGAATTTCAAAATAAAAATAACCGGAAACAGACATGCCTGCCCATACCATAACCCCACCACCACCATGGGCCACTCAATTCACAACATTATCCTAACCCTAACCCTAATCCTACCCCTAACCCTAATCCTACCCCTCACACCAGATACTGACTGGTTTTCGGACCCCCCCAGACCCCCCCAATAAAGCAAAACTGCACGTTTTAGAGTGGCCTTTTATTGTGGCCAGCCTAAGGCATACCTGTGCAATAATCATGCTGTCTAATCAGCATCTTGATATGCCACACCTGTGAGGTGGGATGGATTGTCTCGGCAAAGGAGAATTGCTCACTATCACAGATTTTTTCAGATTTGTGAACAATATTTGAGATAAATGGTTATTTTGTGTATATAGAAAATGTTTTAGATCTTTGAGTTCATCTCATGAAAAATGGGAGCAAAAACAAAAGTGTTGCGTTTATATTTTTGTTCAGTGTATGTGTGATATTCTAACCTGAAGTGTGTGTTTTGTTCCGCTCACCGCTGCAGGTGATTATGCAGAGCTGCGTGTCGACTCGTCAGCAGCAGCTGATCTCTCTCTCCCGTCAGATTAGACTTCACTCGCGTTTATGTCCATATCGATCAGGTCCAGCTAGTTCTAGCTAATGATAGGACTACCTGCTTATTAAAAGACACCTAAACAATAAGCGTCGCTATGCAACTGGGTGAGGCCACAAAGTATAGCGCAGCATTATGCATTTGTTTACATGCCCACCGGAACCCTGAGGCATTACCAACAGATCAACGCACAATCAACCCATACAGGACATCTCTTTCTCCACATTAAGTGTTAGACATTAGAATGAACTATTCTTGTCTCTCACATAAGTGGCGCAAATTACGCAACTGATGCGGTATTGCGCTAAACGGAAATTATTTTGAACGGACACTTTGACCGGAGAGATTTAGATTTGCCGGTCTTCAGCATATTTTACCGGTCGTAGTCCGGTAATTACCGGCTAACGGGAACTCTGACACACACACACACATTCGTATGCATAGAGAAGCTGTTTTCCCTTGATCTTTGTGGACATTTTTATTATATCCTTATATGTTTAAACCAAATGCTTCTCATTTCCTGAGATGTGCTGTTTTCGTCTCATACTCTAGTGTGGGTTTTTATTCCCAAGCGCTTCAAGGCCACAGAGCTGATTTGTGAGACTATGTTGAGACTACTCCTCTTCACACAAAGTCTCCCAAGAACTTCCCTATTCTGAGCTCAAGGACAGGTGTCTAAATAACAATATGAGACCGTGTGAAGACAGATTTCTGAGCTTCCCGCCCTTTCTTGTATATAAGCTTTGCTTTTCTATTATATCTGTGCACACTCACGCAGACTATGCTATACTCTGTGAGACCTGTGTCTATGTATTGTATCTTATGTATTTGAAGCTTCAAATAAATAACCAGAAAGACAACTCTGTCTGATTCACCATTTATTTGTTTTGATCACTCTGACTTGTACTCTCCACAGTATTGGGTCTCAGATTTCCATAACATAGTGTGTACACAAAACTATCCTAGAACATTTTAAACATTTTAGATCTTCCAGAAATGTATAAACATTTTACATGTTCTCGCACTGTCCCCCCTCGCACCTGCATGCCGGAGGAGGGACTAAACAGAGACATAACCTCAGTGTAGTAACAGTGTAGTGCAGAACTACAATTATCTACCAACAAAATGGCCAAAACATATTCTGCTCAGAGAGCCTTGGAGCTAATAGTGGATGAGAGTGAGTGGAATGCATTAGAGGAACACAGTGAAGTGGGACAGGAAGACATTTCTGAATATGAGGATAATGTGGAGGTAAACTCAGAATTTGACAACAAATTGGAAGATGAACTTGACTCAGAGCCAGCTGCTGGAAGACCCCCACAGCCAGCCGCAAGAAGATCCCCACAGTCAGCTTCTGGAAGACCCCCACAGCCAGCTGTGAGGTCTGTGGACCCTCAAAGGACTCAAAGACACAGACTACATACAGCAACTGCAACAAGTACATCTGTGCTATACACACGAAGAAGTTCTGTACATCATGTGTTTCCTAAACGGACTTGCCCATTGACGCACATGATGTTCTGCAGCGTCACTTCATCAATATATTTTTCAGATATACTGTATTTTATGAATAGTGACTGTTAATTGTTTTTATTGGCTTTGTGTTTATATCTGTTCTATGTAATTTATATGGATGTTTCATTCCCTCTATATTTCACAGCCAAATACTTTTGGATGTGTGGTTCTTGTGTTCCAATTGCTGATAAATTGCTTTATTTCCTTCAGGGCTTTGATTATTATATGACAGATTAAAAATAATAAACATTAATGAAAAAAAAATTAATTTACACGTGTCCTAGAAAAGCATGAGCAAAATGTAAACCTAGTTTTTATTACAGTATATTTTTTTTAACATAAATTAAAGTTTTATCACAAAAAACGATGGACACTTCCATTGTTAAATTTGATCTAGCAAGGAGTATTTTCAAAAACTAATCATATTTCATTTATATTGTTGGGGAATGAGTTAAAGACAATATATATAAGGAATTGTGCATGTTGAATTTAGTTCTGTATTTTTTTTAAACCCTGAAATATGTCCCGGGTCAATTTGACCCGAACATTACCAAAGGGTGCGAAATGTGAACATAACACAAGGAATATATATATATATATATATATGTATATATAAAATTCCAAAGCTGGTAAAGACCTTTCAAATGTAGCAATAATAGTCATATAAGAAAAGGACTGATAACAGAGATTTGTTCTTGAATCAACTTTTTTATGGAAATGTTTTATGTAATTTTATTTCATTTTAAATAAAATGAAAGACATTAGTAATGACATACATTTTTGCATACATTCACAGTAAATATTTATTCAGTATGATAGCTGTCTAATTAAATCAATTTCTCACTTATTCTGACAATGTACTTAACCCCAAATAAAATAACCCAATAAAAAGAGTTGTTAAATAATAGTGAAGTCACGTTGTAATAACAATAACTCATCTCTTTGAGCATGGTACACCTGGAGTACTGCCATTTTTATCGCTATCACCGACTTTTATTTTTGTACTTTATTTTATATTTTATTTTTTGATTTCTTATTATTATTACAATTATTTGTTTAATCTATCAAAGTGTATTAGTATCCTTTGTTGTGAAGCACTTCGAGATTTGTCTTGGCAGATGAGAAGCGCTATATAAATTAAATGTATTATTATTATTATCTCTCTCGCTTTTTGAGTTCTCTTTTTGTGCTTTGCCAAACGCCAAGTGTCCTATTTGGGTTGCCGTCCGGAGTTGTCCAATATGGCGGACCATCTCGCATATGCGCACTGCAGATCAGGCAGGGCTGCAGATCGGGTAGTGACAGGGGGAACTGAAAGGCTATTACCGTACTGGTTACTTTGCAGCCCGGACATTTTCCCCAAAACACATTTTAGACGCGATCGCAACACAGAAGTACCTTTCAAATCCCATCATTTCTAAGACCTTCTAAATCATATTTATTATTTTTTTGGTCATATTTAAGACCTTTTTAAGGCCTTAAATTCAGATTATCAAATTTAAGACTTTTTAAGACCCCTGTGTCAGGCACTGACACATCTCCACAATTGCCATAATAGATTGCCCGATAGGGCAACCAGCAGGTGAGGCTTCATTGCCCGAGCTAAATACTAGATTGCCTCGGGCCATCGGGCAGTCGTTCGTTAATGTCGAGCCCTGAGTAGAGAATAACGAGTAATGAATATACTTTATTACTCGTTTCCATTCTTGTCAATTGCAGATAAATGTTTAGTCTTCTCAAGCACCAAATATCTCTCCTGATTGTTGGCAATCACCTTCCCTGAATTTTACTCAGGTGTAACTAAAGTCTGATTTAAGGGTTGTTTATATTTCACATCATTAATCAGAATCTGCAAAGTAACTCAAATAAATGTAGTGGAGTAAAAATACCAGGTTAACCTCTGAATTGTAGTGGAGTAGAATTACAAAGTAACAATGAGCTGTCATGTGGGTATATATTAATGCTGCGCATTATGTACACAAGCGATTTTCACCCATTTATTAATGATATGTTTTACATTTGATAAAACCAATGTGTTTAATACTGGCAACTTCTAATTGCGGGAAAAACGAAAACTTTCAGTAGAGATGTCCCATAGAACATTTTGCGAAACACAATAGCGAGCATGTGTAGTTCTGGGGGGGAGGGGTAGTCTGGCGTGGTTTCATTCCATTTCAAACAGCTGTTTGACGCTCGGCGTAACCTTGGTGCACTGCCACTCCAACATCCAATCCCAGAGCTTGAAGATTAATCACGGGGACAGTAGTCCTAAACGATAGCTGGGGATTATGGGTAGTGTAGTGTCTTCGGCCATCCTAAACTCAGGAAAAAAATTCGGATTTCATATCGCATTAACACCATATCCCGACGTGCATTGCGGCTAAAACATCCAATCAGCGAGCTTAAACCATAGCTGAGGATCTTGGTTAATCAGTTCAGTGGCTGTGTATCGCAATGATGCTCGAAATGTCCCTTATAGGCCTCTACGTTTCCGGTTATTTTTATTTTGAAATTCAGTTCCTGACGGACGCCAAGAAAGCCCGAGATTATGGAATTAAACAAATAAATAAAAACAAGGATAATTGTGTGTTATTGGTGAGTAAATAACAGTGTGTTATTTAGAAAAGAATAACAAATTAGAAGGAAAAAAAGATTTAAAAAAATACAGATTTCAGTATTCTGAGGCTCTGAGCCCCATTTATTTTCCTCACAGACGACAAAAAAAGTCAGACATTATACGATTTAAAATAAAAACAATAATCGTGGCTTGATACTGAGTAACAACATGTTTTTATGAACCCCATCAGCTTCCGGTCTTCCACGACCCGACCGGAGAAAAATACGTGCTGCAGGCACGAAACATACTACCAATAGAAATACATTGCTTCGTTCTGTGTGACACAAAAAAGGGGAAAATCGTGTTGGTGAACACGAATCAATAGATTAAATGTCGTGACTATTACACGAAATGCCGTGAGACTGGGTTGAACAAATACATAAACTCTGTTAAAAATCAGTTTTTATTAAAAAGTACAGGCTGCATATATGTGTTCTCAGCCTTGGAGAAACTTGACATGTTTTGGTTAGGGCCGGGACTTTAACGCGTTAATTAAGATTAATTACACAAAAATTAACGCGTTAAAAAAATTAACGCATTTTAATCGCACTTATTTTTGCACCGCGGAACGTTTCTCACTGGATGAGTTTCAGGCGTACCGATTATACTGGAGCACCAACTAACGTTCATGACTTCAGACAACAACAAACCACAGTGAACAACAGTGGGAAATGTTGTTTTAAAAAACGGACGGATGGAAGCGTTGATAAGAGCACGGTTGTGTGCAAATTATGCAAAAAGGAATTCGCATATCTCCGCAGCACATCAAGCCTCAAGTATCACCTCAATGCAAAACATATAGCAGCTAGCGTGGAAGCTAGCCTCTTTTATCGCGTTCACACCATACAGTCTATGGTTCACACCAAAAAGAGCCGGTACTAAAATTAGTTCATGAGAACCTTTTTACCCCCACGAAAGTCCCTGCTCTTTCGTACGGCTCTCTTGTGAGAAAAGAGCTATATTTCTGATTGGCTGGGCGGATTGTAAACCACGCCCCGTAAAACTCCCAAAAAGTTTGGTGAAGCCGCCATTTTATTATCCTCGCATTAGCATTATTAGCATTAGCATTAGCCCAGCGCAGAAACGCAGAGAGACTAACTTATGGCAACACAAAATAAAACATGGGAGCGGTGGAGATGAGGAGGTGTCGGCGTTCTGGCGATTTACTCGGAAGGCTTCAGTAGAAGCTGCTGGGACTCCCAGCAGCTTCTACTGAAGCCAGTCCCCAACTCCGGGGACTTCCGGCCGGGGACTTTGGGCGGCAGTATACGCCGTGAAGTGGTTTGCGGCCTGCCAGTAAACCCAAAGCAGAAGAAGAAGAAGTGACGTCAGCGGCTTCATTTGTTCTCATGAACTAAGTTCTCATGAACCTTTGTGGGAAAAGTACTGCGGTGTGAATGCGCCTAATGGTATACTAAAATCCATGTGAAAAAAATTGCTTCTCACTGTTCTCAGGTCAAATATTTATATGCGATTACAAATGCGATTAATTTCGATTAATTAATTACAAAGCCTCTAATTAATTAGATTAATTTTTTTAATCGAGTCCCGGCCTTAGTTTTGGTACATGTGTCTGAACCTCTCTTTAGTGGTTCATTAATAAAACAGACATTTCAACATGTGCCTACTTTGTTCATGTACTGTTGAGGTAAATTTCAGTAGTTGTGTGCTATAATGTATTTACAAAGTGTGAAGAGGTGGCAACTTCAGAATAGGGAACCTGTTCAGGTCAATTAGAGTAAAATTACTAGCTTATTGGTTATCAACAAGACTTCACTTTAAAATAGGGAACATATTCTTAGATAGAAAAACATCATTTTGAGTTATTTAGACTTAATTAACACTTATAGTTTCATGTCTTGTTACATAAGAATAGATCATATTTGTTAAGTGTTTTTATGGGAGAATTACTATTCTTGTGGTACTACTGCCTTATTAGGCCCATATTGAGCAGAGCATATTAAGACCAAAACCCATGTAACAACTTCCTTATATGCAATAAATAAGCACTAATTAGAGGGTTATTGAGGAAAAACTCTCAACTAATGGCGTATTACTTGAAGAATATTAATTCTGGTAATATTAATTCAAATAATAATTATGGTCATGTAGAATAAGGTATTAATAAATGTTTTATAATGACTAATAAATAGCCAATATACTGCTAATATGCATGTTAATTAAAACTAGTTGAGGGTGAATTTGTGTACCTTAAAGGGGGACCTATCATGCAAAATGCACTTTTGTACG
Organism: Gymnodraco acuticeps; assembly: GCF_902827175.1. Classification (NCBI taxonomy): domain Eukaryota; kingdom Metazoa; phylum Chordata; class Actinopteri; order Perciformes; family Bathydraconidae; genus Gymnodraco; species Gymnodraco acuticeps. Next base: position 392,496 of record NW_022992206.1, on the reverse strand, counting down.
TCTTTTATACATGAATATGTGGCCCCGGTGTGTCAGGGAACTCACCAAGTGTCAGAAGACACAACCCTCTCTCTTTTCCTCCATACCCAAATCTCTAAAAACGGATCTGATACAGACTGATACAGATTTGAAAATTCTCTGACGTCAGGAACGAGGAGCTCCGCCTATATGGCCAACTCTCCACCTATCAGGGGAATGAGAGGTTGGGCCACGGCCGGCCATTGCCGCTCGAAAGCGCTGGAGATGCTGTAGTACATATGCCAGGCCTGTAAGTGGCACTGTAGTCTGCCACAAAAGCAGCGAAGAAGACTTCCCGCGTATGGTTGCCCTTCTGTTTATTCTCCGCTGTGGCTCTTTTTCTCCCTCCCCGAGGCAAGCGTTTGCACCTCCTGCTGCTGTAATTCAATGCAATCTCTCCCCGTCGAGGAAAGCACTGTAATTCTCTCCGGTAGTCCACCAGCCAACCCTGTCTCCAAAAAATTACGTTCCCACAGAACTAAACTGCATTCTCAATTACGTTTAGCTAGAAACGTATTTTCTCCCACGTTACATTCGTTATGAACGTATCTCAAATATGTTTATTTTCTACATATCTTCTAGAAACGTATTTTCTCCCACGTTACGTTCGTTATGAACGTATCTCAAATACGTTTATTTGCTACATATCTTCTAGAAACATATTTTCTCCCACGTTACGTTTCTTATGAACGTATCTTAAATACGTTTATTTTCTACATATCTTTGCCATTTATTGTCTTGCTTATAATAATGATAATAGTCATTTATAAATATCATTTTAGAGCACACATTTGAAATCAGTAGGCGAGGCTGTAATTTCGTCAGCTGTTACTCTCATGAGCGAGGCAGAACATAATAGTTTTATCATGCCAAAAGCTGCTGTGTCGTTTATTGCACCTCAAACATTAAAACAAATCCAGAGTTACGTATTTCTGTACTTCCTCTAAGAAGAAAGGACAGTAACGGCCCGTCTACACTACAGGCATCAAAAAATCTTGAAGCTGGGCGTGTCTGAGGCTTGGCGATTTCTCGCGCCCAAGGCGACCAACAACCAATCAGGAATCTCCCGCCCGCCCCCGGCATACAAAGCAATAGCAATGTTAAAACGAAGTAAACTGGATATAAAATCCCCAAACAGGCGAAAACCTACCAGTTTCATCCACTGTCTCTGCCACCTCCCTCCATGCCTCGCTCCTCCGGTTTGTATCCCGGTAGATCAGGCGTCCATTTTTAGGTATCACTTTCCTGGAGCGTCAGCTTCAGCGTCAGACAGCCGAAGACTGACAAAGACATTGGAGTCCTACAGGAGTCACGAGGGAGGCAAAGAGGAGGCAAATCCTACTTTGATTGAGCTAAGTATCGCTGGTGTTTTTATTTTCTATTTTGTTTCATTTTATTTTGTTGTTTAGCCCCTCATGCTATAATCATGTGTATTTTCTCCATTCCTGTTCATGTGTCTTCTCGCAATTATCACTGGCCCGGTGTATCTCGTAATCGATATAACCGGCCTGCTCTCGTCTATCCCACGTGCTCCACTGAGATCCAACATCTAGTTTCAGGTGGCCTGTGGAACTGCCAGTCAGCTGTTCCTAAGGCTGACTTCATCTCTGGCTACGCCTCCCTGCAGTCTCTGGATTTCCTTGCTCTCACTGAGACCTGGATTACTCCATCCAACACATCCACCCCAGCAGCTCTCTCCACAGCATATTCCTTCTCCCATACACCCAGACCCACTGGCAGAGGAGGTGGCACTGGTCTCCTGCTCTCTCCCAAATGGAGCTTTTCCCTCTTCAAGCTACCTAACTTCACTCCTTCCACCTTTGAGTTCCATGCCGTCACAGTAACCCATCCTATACAGTTAACCATTGTTGTTCTCTACCGTCCACCAGGCGCCTTGGGGGACTTCTTGGAGGAATTAGATAATCTCCTCTCACTCATCCCTGAAACTGGTCCTCCCGCTGTACTTCTCGGAGACTTCAACCTCCAGACGGGGAAGATAGACGAACTAACATCTCTGTTAACCGCCTTTGCTTTCTCACTGTCTCCATCCCCACCGACTCATAAAGCTGGCAATGTCCTTGATCTCATATTCTCAAGGAACTGCGCTACTTCGAACCTCTCTGTAAACCTGCTCCACACATCCGATCACTTCTTCATTTCATTCTCTCTATCCCTTTCCAAACATAACAAACTAATCTCTTCCCATCCTACACTTGTCCGCCGTAACCTTCGCTCCCTCTCCCCCTCTACCTTTGCCTCATCGGTGCTCTCAGCCCTCCCTTCCTCTGATTCGTTCCAACTACTGCCTCCAAACTCTGCTGCAGAAACTCTCCTCTCTACTCTCTCATCCACTCTGGACTCGCTCTGTCCTCTCACATCTCGGCAGGCTCGTCAGTCCCCTCCTGCTCCCTGGCTAAATGATGCACTGCGTGCTAATAGAACCGTCCTTAGGGCAGCAGAGCGGAAATGGTGGAAATCCAAACACCGTGACGACCTCCTAACCTATCAAGCTCTCCTCTCCTCTTTCTCTGCTTCGATCTCTCAGGCAAAAAGCACTTTCTTTCAAGATAAGATCCAATCTTCCTATTCCAATCCTAAAAAACTATTTTCCATCTTCTCCACCCTCTTGGACCCTCCAAAAGCTCCTCCCCCCTCCTCACTTCTGTCAAGCGACTTTGTTACCCACTTTGAAAAAAAGGTTGATGATATTCGCTCTTCTTTTTCTGACTCACCTTTACTCACCGCTGGGTCACCAGACCCTCCTTCCACCAACACACTTACCTCCTTTTCCCCTCTCTCTCCAAGTAAGGTTCTTACCCTCATTACCTCTGCCCGCCCTACCACCTGTCCTCTGGACCCTATCCCTTCAAACCTCCTTCAGACTATCGCTCCTGATATTCTACCGTTTCTCACCCATTTCATCAACACTTCTCTAACTTCTGGTCACTTTCCAAACAGTCTCAAGGAGGCAAGAGTAAACCCTCTCCTAAAGAAACCCACTCTCAACCCGTCTGATGTTATAAACTACAGGCCTGTTTCTCTCCTCCCGTTCCTGTCTAAATCACTTGAACGCGCTGTCTTTAAACAACTCTCCTGTTATCTCAATCAGAACAACCTTCTGGATCCGCACCAGTCTGGTTTGAAGGCAGGTCACTCCACAGAAACTGCTCTCATTGCTGTCACGGAGGAACTGCACACTGCCAAAACTGCATCCCTCTCCTCTGTCATCATCCTTTTGGACCTGTCTGCTGCATTCGACACGGTGAATCATCAGATCCTCCGTCGCACTGTCCAAAAACTTGGAGTTTCAGGCTCTGCACTTTCTCTCCTCACCTCATACCTGAAAGACCGTACCTACAGGGTGACTTGGAGAGGGTCTGAGTCCGACCCTTGTCAATTAACTACGGGGGTCTCTCAGCTCAGGGCTCTGTTCTTGGTCCCCTCCTCTTCTCCCTGTGCACAAACTCGCTCGGATCAGTCATTAGCCCGCATGGTTTTTCTTACCACTGCTACGCTGACGACACCCAATTAATTCTGTCCTTTCCTCGCTCAGAGACCCAGGTCGTTGCACGCATCTCTGCTTGTCTAGCTGACATCTCTCAGTGGATGTCTGCTCACCACCTCAAGCTCAACCTTGACAAGACTGAGCTGCTCTTCCTCCCGGGAAAAGATTGTCCCACTCTTGACCTAACAATCAACATCGGCACCTCAGTTGTTTCCCCGACTCAGACTGCAAGGAATCTGGGTGTGACCCTAGATAACAACCTGTCCTTCACTGCAAACATCGCTGCTACAACCCGTTGCTGCAGATACACGCTTTACAACATCAGGAAGATACGTCCCCAGCTGACTCAGAAAGCGACTCTGGTTCTGGTCCAGGCTCTCGTCATCTCACGCCTAGACTACTGCAACTCCCTCCTGGCTGGTCTACCTGCATGTGCCATCCGACCTCTGCAGCTCATCCAGAATGCAGCGGCTCGTCTGGTCTTCAACCTTCCTAAATTCTCCCACACCACTCCGCTCCTCCGCTCCCTTCACTGGCTTCCGGTAACTGCTAGAATCCACTTCAAGACACTGGTACTTGCTTACCATGCTGCGAATGGATCTGGCCCTTCCTACATCCAGGACATGGTTAAACCGTACACCCCAGCGCGTGCACTACGCTCTGCATCAGCCAAACGACTCGTTGCGCCCTCGCTGCGAGGGGGACCCAAGTTCCCATCGGCGAAAACACGTGGGTTTGCTGTCCTGGCTCCAAGATGGTGGAATGAGCTCCCCATTGACATCAGGACGGCAGATAGCTTGCACATCTTCCGGCGCAAACTGAAAACTCATCTCTTTCGACTCCACTTCGAGCGTTAGAACTATTAACGAAGCACTTTTATACTAATAAAGGACTGGCTCACCTAAAGCCAGTTGAGTAGCACTTGAAATGTTTGGCTCTATGAAACCTGATGTACTTATATGATTCTGTTTTCTTCAAGGTTGTGTCTTCCTGGTCGAATGTACTTATTGTAAGTCGCTTTGGATAAAAGCGTCAGCTAAATGCAATGTAATGTAATGTAATGTAAATGAACAGAGACTGATCATACAGCACCGGGTGATTCACTACCGCTATAATGAATTTTCCCTCCATTTTTTGGAATATGAGGAAATGACCTGCGTAGTCTCTCCCAGCATACACGCGGTTTGATTGGCTAGCGCTTGTACTGTCAGATTTGCATACGCGGGATTTGATTGGCTGATGCCAAGCATCGAGCATCAAAAGTTGAACATTGTTCAACTTTTGATGCCGATAGATGCTCGTGATGCTTGCAAAGCCATGCCATGCTCCCCACAATGCAGATCGGCGAAGTTTAAAAATCTTCTACGTCACCCCATTCAAATGAATGGGCGAAGCGTTGAAAGCATTTTTCGATGCCTGTAGTGTAGACGGGCCGTAACAGAAGATCTCTGTGGCTTCAGGCTTGATCGCCGTTCAAATGACAGCGTTGGTTTCCCCAAAAGTGGGCGGGGCTGTAAAGTGACGTAGATTTTACTCTCATCTATTATTCAAAACCATTCTATTTATTCTAACGTAAATTACATGCCAGTGTTTTATGTTTTTATGTTAAATCGTATAATGTCGGACTTTTTTTCCCGTCTGTGAGGAAAATAAATGGGGCTTAGAGCTTCAAAATACTGAAATCTGTATTTTTGAAAATCTTTTTTTCCTTCTAATTTGTTATTCTTTTCTAAATAACACACTGTTATTTACTCAACAATAACACACAACTATCCTTGTTTTTATTTATTCATTTAATTCTATAATCTTGGGCTTTTTAGCCGTAAATAAAGTCACCGGAAACAGACGTAGGCCATTGAACAGATTACCCAAGATCCTCAGTTTGAAGCTCGTTGATTGGATATTTTAGCCGCAATGCATGTTGGGAGATGATGTTAATGCGATATGATATCCGAAAACATTTAAAAAAAGAAAATAATACTTTATTCCGAGTGTTCTTGCTTTTCTCTTTGGAAGTCATCACATAACGGCATTGTAATACACGGTTCGGCTGCATTAAATATTACACATCTGCCGTAGTTCTTTATTTATAGAACCCTGATCAGAAGACTTCTGGACAAACTTGAAGAACTGCCGCCAAAACTGAATATGCGACGTGGATCATAAATATATCAACAATTAAACAACATCTTGCATTTCTTTTCACAAAATACGTCTCCTTGCAGTATCAATAGTAATTCGGCTGACTTTTATATTTGATCCAATTGGTAGATAGGTTATATTTACACCATAACGGTGCACAGCTGATAGAAAAGGACTTGTAGTTTGTAAAGATATTACTGATTTTCTTTGAATATAAGAATGTAAATACTGAGTTGAGAGAATAGTCAGGGGATTTGGGTGATGGGAGACACATCTATGGAATCACAATTTCAATAGCTTACCATTAAATTACGGATATGCCTTTCTGTCTGTGATGTTTTACAAATCAGATATTAATGTGTAGAAGTAAAACATGAGAAATAGTATAGCAATATCCTGTACAATTATGTAAAATCATGAATAAAACTACACATCTTCAGATGTTATAAATACATAAGTGTCCTACACTAATAATACAAAGTTATTATTAGTATGCTGTGTGTACCTTGTGTGCACCGCCTAGTGGTTAAAGCACGTTATTGAATTATTTTTGTTGAATAATGTTATTTTTGTTGAATAATGTTATTAGATGAAAAAAATATTAAGAGTACATACTTTCATAAGGGGAAAGTAGAAGGTCAATGATAGAAGTATGTAAAAAAATCAAGAAGATACTGTAAGTGATCTCTACAATAAAACTGTTTAGTGCTGGATGTACAAAGATATTAATAGGAGGATGTGCAAAACAGACAAACTAATTAACCTTACACATTAACCCTCTGAGAGCCACATAGGACATTTCCGTTTTTGTATATTTTTGTGTTTTGCCTAATAAATTGTCATTTCTTTGCAGTAAAATCAAGTTTTACACATCCCAGAAATCAGCACAACCTCAGCTAATGATATATGTCATACATTAGAGACTTATACACTATAATAGGGGATATTTGCCCATAAATAAAAAATAAATAAAAAACGGAGCTTACATTTTTTACTTATTTCATTAAAAAGAACTGCTAACCATAACATTGAACATTGTGTCTTGTAATGCACTGTTGAGGAACCTGCGACCCAAGTTTTTCATTCATTGCATAACTACACCGTAGTTGTGTATATGATATGTCAATAAACCTTAGAAAATCTTGAAATCTTGAAAGGGATGTGCAAAATAGCAATTATATACAGTCTTTAATTAACTATTAGCAGAGAATAACAATTAATGAATATACTTTATAGAGATCTGCAGATAAATGTTTAGTCTTCTGAAGCACCAACTATCAAATATCTCTCCTGATTGTTGGCACTTGACAATCACCTTTCCCTGAATTTTACTCAGGTGTAACTAAAGTCTGATTTAAGGGTTGTTTATATTTCACATCATTAATCAGAATCTGCAGAGTAACTAAAATAAATGTATTGGAGTAAAAATACCAGGTTAACCTCTGAATTGTAGTGGAGTAGAATTACAAAGTAACAATGAGCTGTCATGTGGGTACTGTATATAGTAATGCTGCACATTATGGACACAAGCGATTTTCACCCATTTAGTAATTACATGTTTTGAATGTGTACACACCAATTTGTTTCCTATCCCCTAAACCTCCAGAGCTGTACACAGTTTAATACTGTCAACTTCTAATTTTTGGAAAAACGAAAACGTCTTTTAAAACTACAATTCCCAGTAGAGACGTGCCATAGAGAACATGTTGCGAAACACAATAGCAAGCATGTGTATTTCTGGAGGGGCGTTCGAGACCAGTTTTGAAGAGTCTGCCGTGGTTTCGGTCCATTTCAAAGAGCTTGACGTTCGGCTTGACGTTCGGCGTAACCTTGGCGAACTGCCACTCCAACATCCAATCCCACAGTCTGAAGATTAATCATGGGGTTTGTCAATGGGACTGTAGTCCCAAACGATAGCTGGGGATTATGGGTAGTGTAGTGTCTTTTTTCAGATATCATATTGCATTAACAACACCACATCTGGCGTCACAGAGATCTTCTGTTACTGTCCTTTCTTCTTAGAGGAAATACAGAAACATGTAACTCTGGATTTGTTTTAATGTTTGAGGTGCAATAAACGACACAGCAGCTTTTTGGCATGATAAAACTATTATTTTCTGCCTCGCTCATGAGAGTAACAGCTGGCGAAATTACAGCCTCGCCTACTGATTTCAAATGTGTGCTCTAAAATTATATTTATAAATGACTATTATCATTATTATAAGCAAGACAATAAATGGCAAAGATATGTAGAAAATAAACGTATTTAAGATACGTTCATAAGAAACGTAACGTGGGAGAAAATATGCTTCTAGAAGATATGTAGAAAATAAATGTATTTGAAATACGTTCATAACGAACGTAACGTGGGAGGAAATACGTTTCTAGCTAAACGTAATTGAGAATGCAGTTTAGTTCTGTGGGAACGTAATTTTTAGGAGACAGGGTTGCACCAGCAGATGACAAACACCCACCTCTCCGCCTCTTCCAAGGAACGAGGGGACCGTGCGGCAGAATTTCAGTTCGATTTTTTTTCGCTGGTCAACATGTCCGTTAAAGGCAAGGCAAGGCAAGGCAAGGCAAGGCAAGGCAAGGCAAGGCAAGGCAAGGCAAGGCAAGGCAAGGCAAGGCAAGGCAAGGCAAGGCAAGGCAAGTTTATTTATATAGCACTTTCCAACACAAGGCAATTCAAAGTGCTTTACAAAAAATGAAAGAGATTAAGAAAATGGCATTTAAGATCAGTCATTAAAAAGAAAAGCTAATAAAATAAACATTAAAAGAAAAAATACATGGATAAAAGTTACAGTGCAATTAAACATTAAAAGAAAAAGTACATGGATAAAAGTTACAGTGCAGTCTAAGATATGAATAGTTCAATTAAAAGCAGCGACAAAAAGAAAAGTCTTCAGCCTGGATTTAAAAGTAGTCAGAGTTGCAGCGGACCTGCAGGTTTCTGGGAGTTTGTTCCAGATATTTGGAGCATAATAACTGAACGCTGCTTTACCATGTTTAGTTCTGACTCTGGGGACAGAAAGCTGAAGTTTAAAGTTTAAATCTTCCGGACAAAATTAGAAAAGTGCCGGTCAAAGGTCGTCTTTTTTATTTATTGAGCTTTAAAACAAATGAATAATGACTCTATATAATCATATAAGAATAAAACACGGAGGACGGAGATCTCTTTTTCTCCCCCCCTCTGAGAGCCCAGCAGCTGATCTCAAAGCACGCTCCCCTCTCCTGCAGGGGGGCGTGGTCAGCTGCAGCTCATTTGCATTAAAGCTACGTCACAGAATCAGCCCCTGCAAAAACAGGGCTGGAAAGAGCAAATAGAGCGAAATGAGGCATGGCTAAAATGCAGGATCTGTTTGGTATTTTGAAAAAAAAACTATATTTATATACTTTATATTGGTATGACCCTACAATATATTGTTCAAATATAGCATGATAGGTCCACTTTAATATAAAGTGTTACCAAATGTGTTTTCTTTTTGGATTGTTTCATGTTACTTTGAAGTTTTTAATGAATGGTTCCTGTTTTTCCCGATGTGGTTTACATGAAATCCGCGGACATTGCCACTGTTATTGCATTGTTTTCGATTAGAATTTTGTATAGCTTTCCATTTATTGTAGAGGTACATTTAGTCAGTTGATGATAATTTGTAATACGTATTTTTTCATATAACACATTCGACTTTCTTACCTGCATCCAGCGATCTCCTCTGTTCATATACTCATGGCAGATCTTAAGCTTGTAACCGCTCTTTGTGATAAGGTTCCTCATTCCTTTAAGGAACTGGTAGTTATCAGATGTGCTGAAAAGGTAACCACAGAAGAAGTAAGTTCCTTAAGCAATAATGTGTCGAAATCGAAAATGTTCTGGCTTTTTGTATATTTAATACCCAACACGTTATCTGAGTGATTATGGGTAAAACTGAATACTCAAGAATGGGAAGTGAAACCATGCAGACTAAGTGTGAATTTGGTAGTATGAGTAACAATGAGGGAGATTAAGAGATAGTGAAGATAGTGTTGAAACTTATTTTGTCACAATCATCTCTATTATTCATCAGTCTGCTCTTACCTGCAGACAAACACCTCCACAGGCTGCAGGGTGTTGGGTGTCATGATCCAAGGTGCCACTCTGAACACGGCTGTGTCTGTGAAAATCGGCGTCTCAGGGAGACCCTGTCAGAGCACGAGAGAGGCAGCTGAGTACAAGTATGTTAACTAAAAATCTTTCTAAGCCAACAAAAACATACTCAAAAGGATATATAACCTTTGCTGTATTAGGTTATAAGAAATGGTTGTGTTCAAAGTTTAACTATGTTGTTTGAAAGTTTGTGCTTGATTTTGGAAATAGTGGTTTCACACAAATACTCCATCCACTAACTTGCTTTCAGCCAGATCAACAGAAAGAGACTGAGTTGTGGTTATAAGCTATGAAAAAAACTAGGTGGACCATGAGTTCATATGATGTTATACTTATTTGTTCTGGTTTTTTTTATACAATTTCATTTTAAAAAGGTTTATAAAGTAAAAAGATTAGTTGGCGTTACATTATACATGTCATGTTGCAGGTCTTACATCAGAGATGGGCTCTAGCAGACTGAGGTTGATGCTGATGAGCCCATCGAAGTCTTTGTCAGGAAACCTGAGGCCCTCCACGTAAAACTTCATCTCCGAGATGCCTCCGAGGTAAGGCACCTCCTGGGACAGGACCTCATTGCTCAGCACCAGAGGATATTCCTTAACAAAATGGCTGAAGAGTTTCTCTGGGGAGCAAGAACAACACAAACAATGCTTGAATTATAAGGTGCTTCATTGCATGTGCTTCAATGAAGTGCTCCCTCTCCCCTACCAAACAAAGAATGGTTGAATCTCACTACAGTTTCACTTTCAGCTACCTTATAGTCAATATGGCAGCATAGCTAACAAAAACAGGGATTTGTTTAACTCGTATCATATTTAAAATTAGTGGATCATAACCGCTTTGAGCCCTGATCAAGGCCAAAGTGTGGCCTGCAGCAGATTATGCCACACTTGTTTATTGTTCAGCTAATTGGCAAACATAAATGTTTTCTATTTAAGCAAGTTAAAGACAAATGAGGAGTCAGCAGTCAATGAGACTTTATAAAAAAAAAATTCAAAAATGTCTGATTTACTGTTGTGATCATACACTCATACATTAACACAAAGATATTCTGAATTGCATGCACACAACATCGTCTGTTCTGGGTTTTTCACCCACACTCTTTACTAACGCAGTAAATTGCTCTCCACTCCAGAGGATCTGGCCCTGAAGACTCTGACGCTCTCTGCGTCGCCCTGAGAGATGTGCATGGTGAGCTTGTAGCCCTTTGGGAGTTTGGCCGGGCCTTTGGTCCGCAGCACCATGACGGACATGTCCTTCAGATCTGCACACCCACAAAACATCATGTTAGTGTCCTGCAAATGTCATTCAATCCTATATACTTTAGATTTTACTCAACATGTAACAGATACATGACACGAATGTGCTTGAGTGACTTTGTTATGCTTTTAACACTAAAAGTAGATAGTACAGTGAATGTCTGGTCATATCTGTGATAAATACGGGGCACTCACACATAATGAACAACACCTGCTTGTACTATCAGATTTCAGCTCTACTGGTTTATCCACAGCAAAGTCATTTGAGAGGTCTGCTTTATCAAACTGCCCTCTACACTCACGCAGAGGTCTTTAGATTTGTAGTTTCATCACACAGGTTTGCCCTTTCAACACTTTAATCTGCCAACTGTGCAAAAGCTAAAATGAGTGACCTTGTAATGCTGGCAACAGTAATGAAAAATGTGCAGAGTGAACAAAGAGAAGCTGTTTTTACCTGACACTTTGGAGACCTGGTCCTGCTCGCTATCTAGTTTCTTCAAGAACATCCGCTCTGAGTCACAGTTGACCAATAGGATGGCTCCGTGACCATTTGAACCCCATTTCCATGATCCCTAACAAGTTTTCAAAAAAACAGACGTGATTGAATGTAATTTAATGGAAATCTAAAAGTAAATTAATGGAAATCTAAAAGGTACAAATGTTTTGCACCACAGATTGACGGCAAATATTGTACTGCATATTGTAGCGACCCTGTATAGGATGCTGAGGGTTTCACTCAGGCATCCCCCGTCTCTCTGCCAATCATAGAGCTGCACAGTGATGCTGGTTGAGGTGCGGGCCTGTGGTTGGGGGAGCAGACGGGGGAGGGCGGGAAGTTGTGACGTAGACACTGATATATATATGGGTATGTGTGGGAGTTAGTGTAAGTGTGAGGTTGAACCCACAAGCTGTACATGAACCTGTGATCATCTGTGAATAAGAAGAGTTATTAAAGCCTAATAACTGGAAGCCTGTTTCCGACTCCCTTTGTGATCGTTACAATATATATCGAACTTATAAAAAGACACAAGAATAAGAAACAAAATTATGTTTAAATAGCACAATCATAGAAAGATCTCCCCTCTGTTGGAGAGTAAAAATCAAATACACACATACTTGCCAACCTTGACACCTCAGAAATCGGGAGCATTTCAAAACCACCGCGGGGGTTAACATTAACATGCTTATTGTAGTGGTAAGTGCACTGCCTTGCGGCCTGTAGCACCATCCTTTATGGAGCATATGTGTGGGCTGGATCTGTATTTTAAAGGAGTGAGCAGAGGGTCGTGTTGTCGATTCTTGTTCAGTTTTCTGTTACTATCTTCCTCACCCTCTCAGACTTTGAGTTGCGCGCGCTGCTAAAGAGACGCTCTACCATGGAAACCAAACAATGGTGTAGCTGTATTAAAGTCCGAGTGGAAACAGTCCTGAGTTAATCTGATTTTGTCAGAAATCGGGAGAAATATGACCCCGGGAGGAAACCGGGAGAGGGCAATGAAATCGGGAGTCTCCCGCGAAAATCGGGAGGGTTGGCAAGTATGACACAAACACACATAATGTTACATAAACATAAATGATGTTTAAATAGCACAATCATAGAAAGATCTCCCCTCTGTTGGAGAGTAAAAATCAAATACACAGTAGTCAGAAACCCTTTAAATGATTAATATACAACTTTGAGTTATCTACATAAACAGAATTCAGTTTGTCACACTTGGCATGTTATTGTTCATGAGAAAGTAAAACGTAGATCAAATATCTCCTTCATTAGGTGTCTGTAAAGTTATCTGACACCTTTGAGCTCACCTTATTAGCGTTGTTTTTCTCCACAACACCGTCTCTGTCTGCATCCACATCCAGAGAGATCTCTGTGCACACGCAAACACACACAGTTTGTTTATCACAGTTCCTCTGCATGACACACATTTTCCAGATAATGGTTGATAGAGTATTGCTAATGTTGTACTGGTAGACTGTTTATACACATTTCTTTCAAGTCAAACAAATAATAAGTAGTATAAATATGTTTTTTTCAATTTGCTTATTTTGCTTACCAACCGCTGTCAGGTGCAGGAGGACACTCCCCAAGACATCTTTCTTCTCCCCATAGTATCGGATAGACAACTTAAAATACAACGGCAAAAGGCATTTAATTGCACATCATGACATTTGACGATTCCAAATCTAAAAGACACATGATTTTTTGGAGTTTCACTGTACATTGTGCAAAAAGCTCATGATCAATGTGAAATATCTCCTCTGGTTATTTGAAACGTGGTTAATCATAAATCAAAAGAAGCAAAAGCTACAAATGCTTAAAAGGAGGGTGAGTTTGATTTCTTGTTAAACTCTACTCTTAATCAGAAAGTTCATCCAATGACAAAAGGCAATTTTCTGAAATGAAACGATTCCTAAAATACAAAACGATGAGCAAACTGTTTCGTAAAAATTGCCTAACCATGACTGCAGGGATGTAACGATACCAAAAACTCACAGTACGATAATATCGCGATAACAAGTCCACGGTACGATATTTCTCGCGATATTGAAAAATAAAGAAAAACAATTATTTTGAGCGTTTACAATATCCCCTGCTGTGGAAAAAACTCTCGCTTGGTACTGATGTTGCTGGGACAGAGAGATATGCTTTGGCCATGGGTGACAGCAGTGGGTAAAACTGTGCATTGTCTCTCCACCACTTCAAAAACAATACAGTTTTTGCCAAGAAGGTGAGGCTTATTGATAGGGCGAGATATAAATATACTGTTGGTACTTGTCAATGTCTCTAGGTATCTAATGGCACATTTCCACTGCAGCGGGGTAGCCCCGTTTAAGCGTCCCTAAGCGTCCTCGCTCAGGCCTCGGGCTGCCTCGCTGGCCGTCCGAGGCCGTGGCGCATTTCCATTACAGTTTAGGACTGGGGTTGCGTTCCGATAATCCAAAATTAGCTCCAAAATTCTAACCCTATCTCCTATTCCTTGACCTCTGAGTGAAACGTCACGGGGTTAAGGGATAGTGGATAGGATAATTCAAAAGTACTTAGGAGAAGAGACCGCGGTACTTTAGAGAATCCGAATGCACTTTCACTATCCAACGTGTTTATGATGCGCCAGCGGACGTCATGAATGTGCGTCTGCTGCTGTGGGGGAACTATGGAAACTACAGTTTTCTACAGCGGACTACAACATGGATGTTTAATAAGAACCACGGACTACTGTAAACTCATCTAGCGACTCTGCACCGTGCTCTGATGCTGTTGTTTTATGCTTTATGAACGTGGTCAACAGAGAAACATATTCTTCATGACCAAAGTTGGAATTGAAATAAAAAAGGAAAGTGAAACTTATGCTCGTCACCCTCTCCCTCCGGTCCACATTAATACAAATGATCCCAATACGTATGATTGTATGAAAATATCTTAAAATCAATACAAATGTATTTATTAGAAACGTTAGTCCTTAACATCTATCACTGTGTACATCACCATTCAAACATCTTTTAAAAGTTGAACAAACCCCACACAGCTCAGTAAAGACTGTGAAATGTTGACTTTATTTGATCATTTCAGTAAAAACTAACGTTCATATTTCTCTTTTTGATTATAATACTGATGAACGTTCAGAAAAAAGCACTTTGGCAACTTACCACATACGTTTTAAAATGCTTAATAAGCACCGTAACTTTCATGATATCATTTCTCGGTCATAATCGGTTGTTTCCGTGAACGGCCGACTGTTGAGTGACGGCAAATGCTGCGGCTGCAATGCATTGTGGGGCAGCATTTCTCCTCTCCTTTCGGTTAGGGAGGTCCAGTGGTTCCTAAGCTAAAGGAGGTTATAATGGAAGTTTGAAACCTCCTTTCCTTTCATTGTGACTTCCGGGTAATTTCACTCCGTCAGGAAGGTTCCTAAGCTAAATGGACTATTGGACTTCAGCCCTGGGGTAGCAACGCAGTGTAGGCGGCGCGATCGGCTTTGTTGTTCCGTCGAGCTCCCGCTGGATTTTATCATCCCCAATGAGATGTAGGAACGTCGTCACCTCCTCGGTCGACCACGGTGTGCTTTTCTTTGACGTTGCCATTTTTGTAGCTCCTCCGTTTACAAAAATGCTGTGTATAAAAATGCTGCAAGCTTGCTTCTAGATATATATGCGACGCTAGGGATGATCTCGCGCGCGATCTTGTGATGATTCTCTCTGACCAATCAGCAGTCGAGAGTGTTGACGTCAATAGTTCAGCTCTGTCCCTGGCCTGATAGAACCACGATTTTATGGGGCCGGAAAAAGAGGGAAAAAGTACCCGCTAGCCGGTGCTACGCTATATGGAAAGGCCACCAAAAACTGGCCTGGCCGCTTGAGGACGATTAAGCTACCCGCTGCAGTGGAAATGCGCCATAAATGTAGCCCTGTAAATACAATGTCCTTTTGTGTTATCTGTTGTTTTATGTTCATGTTGTAACCTACTTGCTGCCATGTTAGACAGGTCTCCCTTGAAAAAGAGATTGATGATCTCAATGGGACCACCAGGTTAAATAAAGGTTTACATTTTTTCTTTTAATTAAAAAAAATCGCGGTGGATTTTGTCAGTCTCACGACGGTATCGAGACATTTATTATCGCGATATTCGATATATCGTTACATCCCTACACTGCTTTAACATGAACTTTTTCTAAATAATAAACCTCCCATTTCCTGAAACTGTCATTACATCAGCACGTACTGAAATTAAGAAATATGACTTGCTGCTTTGGGATATCAGTTTCAAGCACAACTACTTCACCTTGCCATCATTTTCATAATCACTGGCACGGCTCATGCGGATGAGAAGGGCTGAGGTTCCCTTAAGAGGGATGGGAGACAGGTGGGAGGTCTCCCGAGGTTGGGGGCTGATGCTGTACTGAACAGTGGCAGTGCTCTTCACAGAGAAGAACTCAGAGCCTGGAGGTGCACTCCTGAGAACAAGACAAACAGCAGGTTTTAGCACATGATATATAAATACACAAGAAAGACCTGCTGTGGCTTATTAAACAAAGAGATTGTGTGGGGGTTACAGGGAAAATATGTGTATTTAAGTGAAGAAGAGCAGTACGCCTGCAGCCACAGTTCCAATTTCGCAACAGGTGGGTATAAGTTCAGCGCCTACGTAGACATCTGATAGTCCCACAATATATCATACCACCAGGTCCCTGGTTTTCCATGTGTCAGCTGTTTTGCGGTAGCACCATTACCATTATTTGTTTCAAAATAGGCCACATACATTCACAACTAGTCATCAAATGAATGATAGGTCCACGTCATAGACATGTGTACACTAAAAGTATTGTGTGCAATTATTTCACCTGTCCACACTGGCAGTGAAGAGACCTACTTCTAATGTGATTCTAACTCATGAGATTGTCAAAAAAGTGAGTATCCTGTAACATAGCATGAAAACAGTGTCCACAGAATAACAAAAACATTTTTTTTTCTGTGCAAGAAAGACTAACAAGTTATCCACTTGGTTTAACAACGTTAGAAATGTTGTAATCTGATAAACACATGGCTTGAGCTTTGGGCTGTGCATGTTGTACCATTTGACTTACATTTCTATCACGTTAGGACAGGATCTGTTCACAGCCAGTTTAGAGAGGAGGAATGATTACAGCCACCAATAACTCTTATTACTGAGAATTGCTATTCTTTAAGATTTAAGAATAGGACTTCTATACTTTCCAAACAGGAAATGCACGCAAATACAAAATAAAATCGTACTGACACTTATTATATATATATGTAGGCTATATATGTATAAAAATAGGGACACCTTGTATTGTTTACTCTCAGTAGCCTACAGCATCACTTTCCGAACAGGAAATGCACGCTAATACAAAATAAAATCGCACTGACACTTATCTATATATAGATATATAAATAACGACATCTTGTATTTTAGGTACACCCGCTAGACAACAGTGGAGGGTTTGAGAAACAACCGTGTTTGCCGGGGGCAACGCGGCGGAGCTGGGGAGGTTCCAGCCGGGAACCTCCACCCTGCTGCGGGACCCGTGGTGGGACCCCTGAGTCAGACGGTGCGTGTTGGTCACGCTTGATATCGGCCACGCAGAGTGGGGGAAGTCCCCCACCCCAACGCAGCACACCCTCCAGGCCATCAGAGTCGAACCCGCAGTTCGGAGGAACCGACTGCCAGAGCACCGGCACTAAGCCGGGCCGGTGGAGGCCCTCCGATGGTGGGTCGCGTTTGCCATTCGATCAGTGAGAGGAGAAAAATGCAACAAAAATTGTCAAAATCCGTTAATATATGGATGAGTGGGGGGGGGGGGAGAATGGCTGGACACAGGCCGTGGGGGGACTCGAGACCGGGCAGTGTCGACTCCCCGGTAGAAGGAACCGGGTGAAATAGCCAAAATTAATAAAACCGGGGAAAATAGGGGGAAAAGTGAAAAAAATAGGGCACTCGTGAGGCGGGCAGAGTCCCCTGTCATCTTTTACGAGAACCAGGCTGGGGGGGTCAAAAGGGCTTGACCAAGGCCGACCCAAAGTGCATGGTGAGCAGACTCATCACCTCCGTGATGAGTCTCCATTGTAATTTGAAAACTTCCATCAGACGAGTCCTTCGGGGGGCGGGGAAAAAAACATGTTTGTCAGAATCGTCACTTCCTGTACTGAGAGTGGAGGTGTCCTGACAGTGGAGCCTACAACTTGTCCATGCTTTTATCTTCAGTAGACTGGACTACTGTAATGGTGTCTTTGCAGGTCTCACTAAAAAATCTATTAGAAAGCTGCAGCTAATTCAGAACGCTGCTGCTCGAGTCCTCACTAACACTAACGGAGCGTCCACACAGCAGCGTGCGTTGACGCTTGGAGGTGGGCGTATCTGAAGCTTGGGGATTTTTTGCGAGCAACGCGATCAACAACCAATCACATGAATCTCCCGCCCCCGACATACAAAGCAATAGCAATGTTAAAACGAAGTAAACTGGATATAAAATCCCCAAACAGGCGAAAACCTACCAGTTTCATCCACTGTCTCTGCCACCTCCCTCCATGCCTCGCTCCTCCGGTTTGTATCCCGGTAGATGAACAGAGACTGATCATACAGCACCGGGTGATTCACTACCGCTATAATGAATTTTCCCTCCATTTTTTGGAATATGAGGAAATGACCTGCGTTGTCTCTCCCAGCATACACGCGGTTTGATTGGCTAGCGCTTGTACTGGCAGATTTTCATAAACGGGATTTCATTTCAAAAGTTGAACATTGCTCAACTTTTGAAGCCAGCAACGCCAGCAACGCTCCATGTCGCTTCCCAAAATGCAGTTCGGCTAAAAGTGACGTCACCCCATTCAAAGTGAATGGGCAGAAGCGTTGGAAGCTTCAACGCACGCCGCTGTGTGGACGGGACGTAAGAAAGTGGATCACATCACTCCTGTTCTGAAGTCTTTACACTGGCTTCCTGTGTGTCAAAGAATAGATTTCAAAATACTGCTGCTGGTTTATAGCTTTGAATGGTTTAGGCCCAAAATACATTTCTGACCTACTGCTAAATTATGAACCATCCAGATCTCTCAGGTCTTCAGGGACTGGTCAGCTTTCTGTCCCCAGAGTCAGAACTAAACATGGAAAAGCAGCGTTCAGTTATTATGCTCCAAATATCTGGAACAAACTCCCAGAAAACTGCAGGTCCGCTGCAACTCTGACTACTTTTAAATCCAGACTAAAGACTTTTCTTTTTGCCGCTGCTTTTAATTGAACTATTCACATCTTAAACTGCACTGTAACTTTTATTCATGTATTTTTTCTTTTAATGTTTATTTTATTATCTTTTCTTTTTAATGACTGATTTTAAATGCCATTTTCTTAATGTCTTTCGTTTTTTGAAAAGCACTTTGAATTGCCTTGTGTTGAAAGGTGCTATATAAATAAACTTGCCTTGCCTACAACGGAACTGTCCTGAGAGTGGAGGCCTGCAGGCAGACCCCTCTCAAAATAGATGCCCTCTCAGTCTCGAATGATAACAGACTTTTATTTTTGGATATTCCAAAAAATCCCAGAGGGGATCTGTGTGCCGTTCTTCCCACTCTACCCAGTCTGGGATCAAGCCTTGCTCTGTTGTGCTGTGGAGGCTGGCATTTGAGAAAACGTCTTACATACATTTCTTTGGTACAATAAAATCTCTCCTGTGTTGGATAGCAACAAAAGAGGACTGTGGTTGACTGCCTTAAACTGTAGGCCTACAAAAAAACTCGTTGTGGTCTGCCATCACCAGGATCTGCATTGAAATGACATCCTCCTCACAGCTCTGTTTAATGTGGGCTAACAATGGCATTCTGCTACCCTCTGTTGCCCTTTTATTTGGTATACACACGTTTAATGTGTTTGTAACCCACTGGATAGGGATAAACCAAGGTTACAAGGTTAACAAAGCTCATTGGTTCATAATGCAATCATGATTGCAGTTGGACTAAAATCTGCCAAGTGAGGGCACGTTGAAGACGTGTGTGTGAGGGAGCAGCTGGATGAACGGAGACACTTGTAATCATTATATGCACAAAACAGCGCAAATTGAGAGTTTTACCGGGGCGGTGGTGGTCCAATCTCTGGGGTTGTCGTTGGAGGTTGGAGCTGCTTTGGAAAGCGAGAGTTCCATCCATCCATCCATCTTCTTCCGCTTATCCGTGGTCGGGTCGCGGGGGTAGCAGTTCCAGCAGAGAGCCCCAAACTTTCTTTTCCCTGGCGACATCAACCAGCTCTGACTGGGGGATCCCAAGGCGCTCCCAGGCCAGCGAAGAGATATAATCCCTCCACCTGGTCCTAGGTCTACCCCTTGGTCTCTTCCCAGCTGGACGTGCCTGGAACACCTCCCTAGGGAGGCGCCCAGGTGGCATCCTAACTAGGTGCCCGAACCACCTCAACTGGCTCCTTTCGACGCGAAGGAGGAGCGGCTCAACTCCGAGTCCCTCCCTGATGACCGAACTTCTCACCTTATCCCTAAGGGAGACACCAGCCACCCTGCGGAGAAAACCCATCTCGGCCGCTTGTATCCGCGAGAGTTTTGATTGTTATTTTATTTTCCTCGGTGAGTGAAGCAACACGCTACATGCTACATGCTAGTTGCTGCCTGCATGCTGCGGGCCTCGTGGTGTGTTAGCCACCTAGCTCTTTTGAGAGTTCAGTTAAATTTAGCAAATATGAGTTATGGTTGATAGAGTTACAGTAGCTATATATTGTGTATTACTATACAGTGCTAACAAGCACTAGACATTTATTTCGTTTACAACAATGTTTTGAGCATTAATGTTTAAATGGTAAATGCTTATCTTGATCTACATTTCATGATTTCATGGTTATTGACGTCAGTGTGTTTTTAGTAGTGCATTTTGTTAACTGTGTTCGTTATTCTCACGTCCAGGAGAGAAGCTTTATAAAAGGAGACTAAATGGAGTCTCTGAAAAGTTTCAAATGGGTACTTTAATTAATAAAAAGGCGCGGTAATGTTACAAGCAGAAGATTGTTCAGTGAGGAGAGAAAGGCTGCAGCTTCCTCTCGCAGTTGTGGCCGTGCAGAAGAGAGCTCACAAGCATTCGTCCTTCCCGCTTGCTGGCTGTTTGCTCCTCCTCTCTATGGGCTGTGGTGACGCAGGAGACTTCCCCCTCGTTCTTCTGTGTCCGATATTGTGTTAAACGGAGGATTTTGATATTTTACATTCATTGTATAACTCGACACACCTCTTCTCCTCCTAACCTCTTTCATGACTTTTCATCTAAATACATTTCAAATGCTGAAATCAACACTCTAAAAAATACAGGAAATACTTCACAGCATTTTGGTTTCCGGTAGTTCCGGATGTTGTCACATGCTACCCACGTCTGTAAACAATAACGTATTCTTTCACACACACATACGGGTTTTGGGCCGAGGGCGACACCGTACTTCCGGTATCCGCCATTTCACACGAGGTGCAAGCAGAATATCATAGTCTATTGCCTTAATCAATATCTAGTCAACTCTAAAATACCACATATATGCATTGGCATGATAATATTATTGTGACAAGTGGGGTATTCACCTGGTGTTTCCAGAAGATAGACGTAGATGCTGCCAAAATCGACCGAAGGCCACTTTCGAGAGTCGTTTTTCCATACATCTGCAGGCAGTCTGTAAGGGCAATCGGACAACCCACACAGCTCTAGTTTACGCTGGTAACGACCTAGAGCACACCCCTCAAGTCCAGAGATGTAATCCGAAGACATGCAGCGATTTCTTCGGTCGTTAATTCTGAAAAAAAACCTAGTGCGCTCTGCCTGGCTGCATTACCTAGCTGTTTATATTAGCACCTCCAGGATATTAGCACCTCCAGGAAAATGGCGTATTTATATATATATATGGCGCGCGTTGCATTGTGGGTAGCTTGTGACGTCACTGTGTGTGAAATAATTCAAATAAACTGTACCTTCATTTAATATTCAGCAATAATAATATCTTGGTTCAATTAGTTGTAGTGTTAAATCAGTAGGTTTCGGTGTGCATCACTCCATGTCATTTCGCTGCTAAAGTCACATCTATAGGAAATGGTATATTAGCCACATGCTAAATGCTAACCGGAGATGAAGGATTTTCAGAATAAAAGCTTGGTATTGAGAACTTCCGTTTTTTTCCAGAAGAAAATAGCATTTAAACTGACGGTATGTTTAAGCTACATTATGCTATCAAACATTGATTTTAATTTCTAACAGTCCCTCCTTACACACCTAAAAGGTGTGTAATACTGAAATCAATGAGTTCTTCATCTGAACTTTGCATAGTACATAACTCATATCAAAAACATACAATCAAAATGGAATGGTTCAAATAGCCTCAACTTTACAAAAATACAAAAAATACTTTGACTCATTTCATTTAATTTCAAACCTTTATTTATCCAGGTGTATCCCATTGAGATCATTGATCTCTTTTTCAAGGGAGACCTGCTCAAGTAGGTTCCACATGAAACATAAAAACATAAACAGAACAACAAAAAGGACATCTTACAGCATCATTACAGGGATTACAATTTACAATAACTATCCACATGAGCAGGTACCAACAGCTTCCGATTGAGTAGCATCCAACCGAGCTTTAAAAACATTTAGTGGCACCAAATTGCTCAGTTTCCATTTCAATTGCAGACTATTCCAAGACAGAGGAAATGTGCATCTAAAAGCTATCTTCCCTAAGACAGTCCTAGCAGTTGGCACATTTAATAAAACTACAGCATTCGATCTCAGGCAGTAGCCACTTACAATTCGCTGTGAGATCAGGGAGCAGATGTAGGATGGAAGTTTCCCTAACATGGCTTTGTATATAAAAATGTACCAGTGACTGAGCCTCCGTACAGTTAGCGAAGGCAAACCTGCCCTTGCATACAGGGTACAGTGATGGGTTAATGCTTTACAGTTTGTCACAAATCTCAGTGCGCTGTGATACGCAGCATCTAACTTGTTCAGGCAATTGGCAGGTGCATTCATATAAATCAAATCACCATAGTCCAGCACAGGTAAAAAGGTCACAGTGACTAGCCTTTTCCTGGCTTCAAGCGAGAAACAGGACTTGTTCCTGTAGAAGAAACCTAGCCTAACCCTCAGTTTGTTAAGCAGGTTATTTACATGACGTTTAAAAGTGAGACAATCATCAAGCCAGATACCAAGGTATTTGTAACAGGTAACCACTTCAATTTGTATTCCTTGCGTAGTTACAATATCTACAACAGGCTCTGGTGTCTTTTTAGCTTTAGAAAAGAGCATTACCTTGGTTTTCTCAACATTTAAAAGAAGCTTTAGTTCAGAGAGCTGAGTCTGAATAATGTTAAAAACTGCTTGCAATTCAATAACAGCCTCCTTAATGGAGGGACCTGCACAGTACATCACGGTATCGTCCGCATAAAAATGTATGGTTGCTCCATCGACATTTTCACCTAAACTATTGATGTGACTATTGACTGTGTTCAAACATAAAAGTTTTCCCTTGTGCATAACTTCTAGTGTTAACATTCAATATCATTCTTCAAAATAGCAGCAATGGCTTGGTATTAGAACATTTCTTCCTCCTTTCACAGAAACCGTTCTCATACCACGCTCAGTGTTAAGGCACTTTTTTTTACAAAGTGAAAAGAAACTAACCATTTTAGAATAGCAATGATTTATAAAACATGAAATCTACCATTTTAGAATAGTATAAAATAATGAAGAATAAAATAAACTATCTTGGAATAGTGTAAAGTAAATTGAAAAATAAAAATAAACTATCTTGGAATAGTGTAAAGTAAATTGAAATGGATTCACTCCATTTTAGCATTTTAGTTTGCTCACTTCTTCACATGATATCATTTAAAGTATCACATTGGCTGGACATTCATTGAACAATCTCATCTTTTTCATCAACATCTGTATATGGGGGTGGGTTGTCTTGTTCTGCTAGCATTTGTAACTGTCTCCTCATGAGAAATGTACCCTCCCTCCTTTCATACCATTTAAGGTATGAAAGCAATATGTTCTCTAGAAGAGGCCGTTGTGATCAATCGGTACGTTAGGACATGGAAATGCAACATCTAGGCCTCCCCTGGGTGCCCCTATGCTATCCTTGTACACTGTGGAGCCTAAACTCCCCCTGGGACTGGTGTCTTAGCCCTACTGGCTTTGAGGTGTTTCGCCATGTTGATTAACTACATAAAAAACATTACTGACTGTACTAGTGCAAAGGTCCCAGCCCAATCCTGTGGCAAGACTGAGTACAAGGTTTTAGTTCCACGATACCACCAAACACCTACTCTGGGATACGGCATTCTAGACAGTCATTTCTGGGAGAAGATTTTGGTCAGTTACAACAGTTGTAGAATTTCATCACTTAAAAGTTCCTACTTCAGTACCTTTGGGTGGTCTGTTCTAATGCAGTGATAAAGTCCCTGAAATTGTGTTAAAACCGGTGGAATATCTATAACTCATTATACTAATTTATCTTCAATTCTGGTCTACTTAAATAACTATGCTAACTCCTTTTACAGTGTGTGGAACCTTGGGTGCCCGAGCATGTGATAATTACTCCCTCCTTTAACAAGGATTTTAAAAATAGAAGTCATTTCATTAATGGTTTGTAGTTCAATTCAGGAATTTTCACTTATGGCAGATATGTTTCTCCTTTAAATAACATCTCTAAATGTCAGGTCATCTGGTGAATGGATGACCATTAGGAGCTGGTGGCGCTTGTCTTTTAAAACTCATAGTCTGGTGCCGTGCGCTCCCTCTGAAGCTGCAAGCAAAATTTAAAACATCTGCAGGGTGGGTCGAGCGACCCCTTCTCCCTGAACGATATTGGTTGTCAAAAATATGCACCATCACAATGAGTGATCCAAGGCCCTGCATGTATTACTCCCAATTATATTAGTTTTTCAAAATTAAAATTTGCAATCGCTCTTTGCCTAGTGTCTTTTTAAAACATCTTGGACGACAAACAAATGTTATTTCCACCTTAACAGTTCTCCTATGGTAATAACCATGCTACAATGGTGAAATCAATACTCTAGCTTGGAATACTTTCTTTGGCTTGGTTCTAGCTCCACCTTTAACATTTTCCATTCAAATAAAGATTTGTCTGCTTTTATAGAGTGGTTACTAAAACTATCCCTTTAAACTGTATATCTATATTGTAAGTTGTAACAAATTAAATCTTCCCCAAATTCACACATGAATAAGAATCTCTTAAAGAATAATTTGTTTATATGATGAAACGATTGAATAATATGTTCTACCCTCAGTATGTTTTTAGGATTATTTAATAGTTTCCTCTTTCTTACTTTATAAATGTACCAATTGATTAATTCATGGCTAATAAATATTTTTCCTTACGTATTTCTCGTTGGTCAATAAGTGTGTTTATGTGTACACTCACTCACTCCCGTTTTCCTTCTCTCCCCCTCTGGTTGTCAAGCCACGACCCCCTCACGTTCTGCCGGACCACGCCAACTCCTCCGTCCTGTCTTCACCTCCGTCCTGTCCTCTCCTCAGTCCATCCACTCTTGAATCCTTCCGCTGTAACTCTTTCCAGTGGCCCAACTGCTTTGCATTTCATCTCCTCCTCTACATTCTCTTCGCTGTTGCATGGAGGGCGTATTCTGCTCTCATGTCCCACACTCTGCTCTTGTGCCAAATCTCATGGCTCAGCTTGGAACTTCATGTCCTGTGGGGGACCGATGAGAGTGTGCCTTCTATAGCATGCTGTTTGGTTCTGGATGCCTCAGGTGGAGATGGTTCTGGATGCAGTGTTTCAGCTCTGGTTCTCTGTCTGTTCGATGGAGAAGGAGGAGTCTCCTGTGGTGAGGTCTTTTGTCTGCCTGGAAGATGGGGTCGTAGCGGTCTGACAGGCGGAAAGAGAGAGAGAGATCTCGGGACGCATTACCTATAGTTAATTCTAACACACTGAGGTAAAATAAATCCGATCCTTTCCACTCTATTTTCCTAATCTTACTATCTGTCTTAGATGTTAAATGTCATCTAACCCAATTAATGTCTACCAATGGTTTTGCCATATCCCTAAACATTGTTTTCACCCACTGTAACATGGCTACTCCAAATAACTCTTTCAGGAAACCATCTTCTTCCATAAATTGAAATACCTACATGTTTCAAGCACCACATATTTCACACACTATAAAAGAACGTCCCCATATTTTCTCCATCACTTTAAATCTCACTGTTATTTAGAACATAAGTAACTTTTGTGACTGGACATATCTGCAATGTCGCCACAATCTGCTGGGGAATTTTGTTCATAGAGTTTGTACGTACAAAGCTGTACTTGTGGGTTAGTAGCCTGTTTCTACTGTAATCATTTTTAAATAATTGTGCTGGATCTGGATTAATACTGAGCAGAACCCAGAGGTATCACGCTCAGTGGGGGATGGATGATCCCCGCTAAATGTCTCTTAAAATGTGCCGGAAGCACTCCACGGTTTCTGCGATGACAGCTTCTTCTGGTAGCAAGTTCCACTCTCTGATTGTTCTCGGAAAGAAGGAGTATTTAAGAGTGTCACTAGTTGCGAAAATTCGCTCGAAGTTCAAAGAGTTGGCTTTGCTCTAGATACATTGATGCATCAATGGCTGAGATGTTATGGACAATCTTGAAGAAGAGAAGCAAACGAGCCAATCACCGCCTTTCACTTAATTCCACCCAGTTCAACCGCTTGAGCATTTCTGTGACACTGCTGTCCCATTCATAATCTCCAAAAATGAATCTTGCACCTCTTCTTTGTACTGATTCCAGGGCATCACTGTCTTTATCAGTGTAGGGGTCCCAGACCGAGCTGGCGTACTCTAGTTTAGAACGTACTAGGGCCACAAAAGCGGTCTCCTTCAGTTTCTGGGGACAGCGTCGCAGGTTCCGGCGCAGGTTCCGGCGTAGGAAGCCAAGCGAACGGTTTGCCTGTGTTACAATTTGGCCAATGTGTTGGCCAAATTTCAGGTTGTTATGGATTTCTACCCCAAGATAAGGCTGGTGGGTCACCTCTTTTAACACCTGGCCACATAGAGTATAGTTTTTAATGTGCGGGTTTGTTGATCTGCTTGTTCGTAGGATGTAGCACTTACTAGTATTAAAGCACATTCCCCAAGTGTTAGCCCATTCCTGAAGTCTAGTCAGGTCACCCTGTAGATCTTCTTGGTCTCGGTTAATAGGCCTGTAGAGCAGGCAGTCATCCGCGAATAACCGCACTGTCGATGCTACATGTGACGGCAGGTCATTAATGTAGCATAAGAAAAGCAATGGACCCAGCACAGTGCCTTGTGGGACACCAGAGTCAACGTGAACTGTACTTGATTTCACCCCTTCTACGACTACTTGTTGGCTTCTTTGCATGAGAAAGGTTGTGGTCCAATCAAGTATTGGGCCGGTTATACCCATGTGGGCCAGCTTTAGCAACAGGCGCTTATGTGGAACCGTGTCAAAAGCCTTTGAGAAATCAAGGATTGCCACATCGACTTGCAATTTCTGGTCATGATATTTTGCCAGGTCATGCATTGTGACTAGGAGTTGAGTTTCACATGAATGGTTTTGTCGAAATCCATGCTGGAACGGGGTGAGGACATTATGCCTTTCCAGGTGATTCAACAGGTGTTTGCAAATGATGTGTTCCAGGAGTTTACAACATACTACTGTCAGGGAAACTGGTCTGTAATTTGCGGCGGTGTGCCGGTCCCCTTTCTTGAATATAGACGTAACGTTTGGCTGCAGCCAGTCATCGGGTAGATTTCCTGTTTGCAGTGACTGCGTGAATACGCACTTGAGCAGTGGGCCTATTTGGGGGGCCAGCATTTTGAGTATACGATTGGGTAGACCATCTGGGCCGCTAGCCTTGTTGATCTTAATATTTGCCAGTAGTTTGGTCACTCCTTCAGTTGTGATGATCAGGTCTTCTATCTGCGGGGCTGGATCTCCTGATATAGAGGGCTGGCTACCATCATCCTTAGTAAATACAGATTTAAATTGTTTGTTGATGAGTTCAGCCTTGTCTTTGCTGCTACTGTAGAGGTCTTCACCCTCTCTAATAGGGGACACTCCAATGTTGTCCGCTCCACACTCTTTGACATATTTCCAGAATAGTCTGGTATTGTTTTCAGCAAGACTCTGGGTGAGTGTGTTTTCGATATAGTCGCAGTGTGCACTGCGAAGGTTATTTTGAACATGTTTCTTTTGGTTGCGGAAGTTTTCCCAATCACGAGTTTTGCCTGATCGCTTGGTTTTGTTGTATAACTTATTTTTATTTTTTATTTGGCGTTTCATGCAGTGAGTGAGCCAGGGCAGGTTGTGCCGTGTGGTAGTGAACTTGCTCGGGATATGCTTATCCATCTGTGAAAACAGTTCATCTCTGAGCATATTCCAGTTGTCATTCACAGTTAGCTGGTTTTCTGTTCTAACACATTCTGTGCTGAACACTTCCAGCTCAGTTTGGATGGCTTCCCAGTCTGCTAATGAACATTTGTAAATGTTTCTCTGGGCTTTATTTGTATACTAGAGTCCATCATGACAGCACAGTGATCTGATATGCCTGGTATTGTTTGCACATTTTGCACGAGCGTTTGATTTGAAGTGAATATCAAGTCTAATATGTTCTGTTTTCGAGTAGGCTCGAGTTGTACTTGTGTTAGTGAGTATTCTTTGACTATGTCTAAAACATGTTGGTTTAGAGCAGGGGTGCCCAACCTTTTTTGAACCGAGAGCTACTTTTAAAGTTGCCAGTCTGCCGAGATCTACCAGTCCAAATAGAGAGGCATAGCCATTACTGACACTACTACCAGTTATATACACACTTCTACTTGTATAAAACTGACCTTTGTACGATTAATACCTCATAAAATACTGCAGATCCTTTATCTTACCTCGGCTCTTTCTAATCTACACACATACAAGTATTTAACTGAAGTTACACAACAGTGTTGTTGATACAGAGTTGGAGTTTATTCACACGTCACATACTACAGTGGGTAATGTTTTCAAGAAACATTGAACAGTGCTGCCACATATGACACAGGAAAAAAAGAAAAGACGCTGAACCCTTTCTTTGCCATTATATAAAAATAGTGTTGCTTCAAAAGTATAAATTAGGCTTACTAATAAGACAACTCAGATCTGAAGCTACACAGGAATCTGCTGCCAAAGTGCAATAAATAAGACAAAATTAATAGAATCAAACCCTTTTTTGTTGCATTTTAGTAGAGTATAAAAATAAATGCCTTTAAAATAGGATGCAAGCAAAAGTTTCTTAACCTGAATTGATAATAGACTATAATCAATTTAAGTTTGCATTCTTATACCATTTTGTACAATACTTATAATGACTAAGTTCAAACAAACTAAAACTCACAGCTGATTAATAACGGTATCCAACTTGAGTTTTTATTATATCAAAAACCTGTTGAAATGCTACTGTTATTGTTGTTGTTTACTGTCCCCAAAAGCGCGTCGGCAGCCTCCAGGAATGCTTCTTTCACAACTTCGCCATCTTTGAAAGACTTCATGTGTTTCGCAAGAAAGTGACTGACACGATAAGATGCTAAGGTAGCAGCCTTGCTCTTGTTGTTGGGCCTGGTGAAAATGGACTGCTGTGCATTTAGCTGTCCTTTCAGGCCCCTCGCCTTTTGGGAGCGTAGGGCAGAATTAGGAGGGAATTCCGTTTCGTAGCGTTTGTGCACTGTTTTGAAATGCCGCTCCTAAATTACCCTTCTTCGATAAAGCCACGCTCGCATTGCAGATGAGACAGATGGAGTTTGAATTGGAATAGATACAAATAATCATCCTCCCACTCGGAGTGAAAATTATATATTTTGGGCTCTTTTGCTTCTGCCATAATTGCGGTCTTGTGTGTGTGCGGACTGTCACTCCTGTTGACACGGACAACGTCAGCGAAATACTGCCCACTGCCCACCAGCCACGCCCCAACACATGGGGTCACGCCGGCCAATCACAAAGCTTTGATGCATTCAAGTGCATTATTCTGGCACAGGAAGATTATGTTATAGGACATTAACGATAAAACAGAATATTGTTGTTCTATATTTAGACACATCTCGCGATCGACTGGGAATCTCCCCGCGATCGATCGACTGGTTGAGCACCCCTGGTTTAGAGCTATGTTGTTTATCCCTGGTTGTTCATTTTCCCAATCTATACCAGGTGCGTTGAAGTCACCACCTAGAATTATTGTTTTTTCTGATGCGTTACCAGGCAATAGAGAAATTGATTTCCGAAGCTCATCCAGTTTGGTGTGATGGTCACTTGGTGGTCTATTGAAGCTACCAATGTAGAATGTTTTGCTCGCTTGGGAAATCTTGACCGAGACCCACATGATTTCTATTTCTGTGTCTGTGGTTGCAATCCTTGTTGCTGTAAAGCCTTCCTTTATGCTGATGAAGACTCCACCTCCGTTTATATTGCGATCCTTTCTAAAGATAGTATAGTGTTTGGGGAACATTGCACCATTCTTTATGGTTTCATCTAGCCATGTCTCATTCCCAATTATGCAATCTGGTTTGGTGTCATCGATGAGAGCATGCAGGTTGGGGGTCTTGCCCTTTACGCCACCACAGTTGATCAAGATTGTTCGCCATTGATTATGTCTGTTGGTTGTGGTCCCTACAATGTTGTCGGCTGAGTCATCCACAGAGGTTGTATTTATGGTTGACAGGCTTTCACTCACTTCTTGGTCACTGATTTCAGATTGATTTTCAGTTGTCAATATTACATTGTTATTGGTGGTTGCTGGGTGTCCGTTTTCTCTATATTGGGTTATGGGTTCGAGATCTATTCTTGCTTTCTTAGTTTGACTAGTCGCAGGTTCCAGGGTGGACCGCGAACTCGGAAGACGTAGTTTTTTGACTCATCGGCTGCTGTTTTTGCCTTGACCTCCTCGACTTTATTCCTGATAAATCTGATGCTCAGATAGGTCACCGGTCGGTTGTTCATAAACTTAACCGGGGGTGTTTCTGGTACAGACTAAAACATGGATCCAGTATATTTGGAGATTCCCCTAATCTGTAAATCCCCATCACTTACATATCCCGATAACTTAAACCCATCTCATCATTTGATACAATAACTGCATATTGGGAGGGTGAATCATCTTGATTATAACCGCCTCACCTTTGGGACCGAGTATTTCTAACTCCTCCTCTTGTTGCTCAGCTGATATTTTGGTTCTGGGGATAAGTGAAAGTCTCTGAAACACAGCTGGAGTTTTGTTAGTGATGTGGGCATTCTCTATGAGTGGACTAATGGATCCATGTCTTACTTGATATTGTACTCCCCATCCAACCAGAAAGGTGCCAAGTGTAATGAGCACAATCAACAATGCTATTCTGACTCTTATCCCTAGGGGACCCCACAATTGGTTTGGCTTTGTTCTTGACATAATCTCTATTTTATCCCTGGATGTGTCAGTTACAGAATTTAAATAATGAGTACTATAATAACGTATACAAAAATTGGACTCTTTTTCAGATGTAAAACAAAAAATAGGTTTTCACTTTAGTTTACAATCTATACAAATTAATGCTGTCAAAATTATCGCGTTAACGGCGGTAATTAATTTTTTGAATTAATTGCGTTAAAATATTTAACGCATTTAACGCATTCGCAGAATGGCCCGCCCCATACATCCCACCAGTGGCAGCTCCAGGGTATGGCTGGGGTAGGCTACACCCATACCAAGAAATGGCTTAGCCCCACCATGAAAAATGATGTTAAAGTAAGCAAAATAAAGTCCGCCAACTTGCGGAGTAAATTGCACAGACGGCAGTTAGTAAGATTGATTTCAGCAGCCACTTGTCTGGAAATACCGAAGACTAGAAACGGTTTTGAAAACGTTTGTCACGTAGTGATCGTCTTCTCAATAGAATATCTTTGATAATGTCTTCTGGCCAATCAGAATCAAGATACAATTATATTTATCCAAACTAGAGGGAAAATACGAACAATTTTCACAGAGGGTGACATGCATGAAGGGCTGGTGCCCCTCACTCAAAATGAGATATTGCCTTACGCACTACACTATAAATCAGTAAAGTTACTCAAGAATAAATAAATAAAAACTGATTCTTGAAACTGTTGTAAAAATCCTACAACTTCTTCATCCAAGCTCTCAATCAGTGTTATGTTATTTAATCTGCAGCTCATTGCCTTAAAACAGATACTTCAGACCGATGAGAAAAATGTAATCTGACTCCATAAATCACATAATTGTTTGACTAAAAAAACTACACTTCCACTAACAATAAATGAAGTTCCCCTTTAAACACAGCCCCGGTCTTCTGACAGGGGTCTATCTATATACTGGCTGGAAAATGTTGTGCCAGTCTCTGTCGCTCCGTCTCTGTTCTCCCGCTAACAGTCACTCTCTAGTTCTAATGGGTTCTTGTTGACTTCTTCACTGGTTTGAGACAAGCGACCCTATCGGACAAAAGGGAGACAAAAGGCTACAAAGGGAGGTCCCTTTGTAGCCAGACTTCACCACAGCAGAATCGAGTTTCTGTTTATAGGTCTCAACAGCTCCACGTCAGGTGTATCACCGCCCCTTGAACTGCAATCGGTGTAGTTCTTGGGCGAGTACTAGGTTTCCGTCTTCATATTTTGGGTGGAAACCCATCGTCTTGACCTCACTAGCTGTGTGGACACAATAGTTTTCTGTGTGGGGGAACAACATCACTCGTAATCTCTTTCCTTCTCATAATTACAAAAATAGTCTGCTAAATGTTCTAATCTGTGGATGTTTTTTATGTAAATGCAATATTCTACTCTCGATTTTTTAAATAACATTAAACCTCTCCCTCCTGTGGTGATAGATATGGCTCAATGTAGCTGGTTTTCAAAATGGCCTTGTGCTAAAGATGCATCACCTGGTGGTCTGGCCCTCTGAGCTTCCTCATTGTTGTGGTTGATACCAGGCTGTCAGTGGCATTTTGGTTCGTCTTTGACATCTCTGGGACCCCTTGCCTCTGTCGTAATCATAGAAACCTCCCCCGGGGTAACTTCCGGGGTGTTGCCTTAGTAGTTGCGGGCAATCTCTGGTCCAATGGCCCATTTGGTTGCAATGGTAACATCCCTCAAACCTGTGCCTCCTCGGAAACTTCCTGGTTGTCGGTTCTGCATCTGATTCACTGGCACCATCTGAGATTTAACTGTTTGAGGTGTCTGCCCTGCATTCTCTGGTTCTTCCTCTCCCTTCTCCTTGTCTTGTTCCTACAAGCTACGGTGTCTTTTGGTGACATGTTTCTTAACCTGTTAAGCCCGAAGGTCCCCACCGGCGGGGACCCTGTTTTTTTTTTTCACGACACTGTGTCTCAGGGCATCTTAATATTTAAAAACCTATTAATGTGTTATACCAGATTAACGAGAAGAATCTCAGCTAACTGACTATACGAACCATTTTTACCGAAACAAAACACAAGTCTCACAAGAAGCGTTAGCATTAGCCCTTAGCTAAAACGGGCAGATGCTACTTCCGGTGCTAACTAGCAAAAACGATCTTTAAAACTTAATATTTTCTGCACAAACTACATATCATCTGAAAGCTGATACTCCACAGATTATTGTATTATAAGTATCATCACTGTAGGACACAAACTCACTGAGATATCAGCCAGAACAGAGAAGAAAAAAAACAACAGTTTTCAAAACCATAACAATAATTATGTTTTACCGTTGCTGTTTTGTGATCAAAGCTCGTGTTCAAGGGAATAAAAACGCTGTTTAAGGTTAATCCAATGTCTATTAGTCACTTTAGAATTGTTCCTGATAATCTATCATTACATTCATGGCAGCAGAGTAGGTATAACGTTTTGCAGTCCCGAGCTAATGCTGTCTCACGTGCTGTTTACACGAACCTCTCTCTACTTGACGTAAGTGTTTAGCGGGACTTACTAACTGTCACTCGATTCTATTGGCTCTAACGGTTCAGAAAAGGTGTCAATCACCCAAATCGACCAATGGGTTCCAAAGATATGATCCTGCGTAGTATAAACTACGCCCGCTCCTGCTCCATTACGCATTACGCAGCCAGAAGGGAGAGCTTCAACACCGAGCAGGTGCTAGAGATGCTAGCTGACGATAGCTCATACCAGATGACTCTTCGTCGGATGATGAAGATCTCCTCCAGCCAGACCTGGATCCGGACAGTAGTGACTCGGATGTTGAACTTCCACCACGGGAAAGGTATGTAATCTCTCTGTTTTTATTAGGGCCGGGACTTTAACGCGTTAATTAAGATTAATTAATCACACAAAAATTAACGCGTTAAAAAAATTAACGCATTTTAATCGCACTTATTTTTGCACCGCGGAGCGTTTCTCACTGGATGAGTTTCAGGCGTACCGATTATACTGGAGCACCAACTAACGTTCATGACTTCAGACAACAACAAACCACAGTGAACAACAGTGGGAAATGTTGTTTTAAAAAACGGACGGATGGAAGCGTCGATAAGAGCACGGTTGTGTGCAAATTATGCAAAAAGGAATTCGCATATCACCGCAGCACATCAAGCCTCAAGTATCACCTGTGAGAAAAGAGCTATATTTCTGATTGGCTGATTGCAAACCACGCCCCGTAAAACTCCCAAAAAGTTTTGTGAAGCCGCCATTTTATTATCCTCGCATTAGCATTATTAGCATTAGCCCAGCGCAGAAATGCAGAGAGACTAACTTATGGCAACACAAAATAAAACATGGGAGCGGTGGAGATGAGGAGGTGTCGGCGTTCTGGCGATTTACTCGGAAGGCTGCTGGGACTTCCAGCAGCTTCTACTGAAGCCAGTCCCCAACTCCGGGGACTTCCGGCCGGGGACTTTGGGCGGCAGTATACGCCGTGAAGTGGTTTGCGGCCTGCCAGTAAACCCAAAAGCAGAAGAAGAAGAAGTGACGTCAGCGGCTTCATTTGCCTAATCCTCCCCCAGGTTCAAAGAGTTCTCATGAACTAAATTCTCATGAACCTTTGTGGGAAAAGTACTGCGGTGTGAATGCGCCTAATGGTATACTAAAATCCATGTGAAAAAAATTGCTTCTCACTGTTCTCAGGTCAAATATTTACATGTGATTAAAAATGCGATTAATTTCGATTAATTAATTACAAAGCCTCTAATTAATTAGATTAATTTTTTTAATCGAGTCCCGGCCCTAGTTTTTATATATTACTTATGTGTTTGGTGGAACTGCGTCACAGTGCTAGCTTAGCTAAGAAGCTACAGGAATGATTAGGCAAAATGCTAAATAGTGTTACTTGTCTTTTTGGAGTTACATTTTCTAAATGAATGGCCAGTGAATGAATATATACATGTGTTTACTTATTTATTTGGTGTAATATTATTCATTTATAGTCCAATATTATCCTTTTTATATATTACTTTTGTGTTTGGTGGAACTGCGTCACAGTGTTAGCTTAGCCAAGAAGCTACAGGAATGATTAGCCAAAATGCTAAATAGTGTTACTTGTCTTTTTGGAGTTACATTTTCTAAATGAATGGCCAGTGAAGGAATATACATGTGTTTACTTATTTATTTGGTGTAATATTATTCATTTATAGTCCAATATTATCCTATAAGTATAAGCCAGTGAATTAATCTAATCTCTTTGTTTTTTTTGTTTTTTGTTAGATGAGGAGTGACCGCAGCAGGACAAAGCCACACACCCAGAAGACTTTCAGGGAGCAGCTTGCTGCATAATTGTTGGAGTTTGCTGAAGGCCCTGCTGAAGGCCCTGCTGAAGGCCCTGCACCTCCACCACCCCCTCCTCCATCACTCAAATGCATGTCCGAGTATTATGGGGAAGATGCCACCAAGGTCAGGAAGAACTGCAGGAGGGGCCTAGATGCTGGACTCAAAAGGGTGAAGACACCTGTGTACTTCAGGAAGTGCCAGGTCCCTCTGTGCTTCACTGTCAAAAAGAACTGTTTCAGGGAGTGGCACGACCTAAATACTGGAACATTCAGGTAGGTATAAAGTTCAGGTAGGTATAACGTTTTGCGAGTGTTTATTTAAAAAAAAATACTTGTTGTTTTGATATACCTAGTGTGATTTTATTGTATAGTGTGTTGGTAAAATATTTGTTGTTTTTACAAACCTACAGTGTGGTTTTATTGTACAGTACATTGGTAAAATGTTTGTTTTTACATGCCTATAGTGTGTTGGTAAAATGTTTGAAATAAATCTGCCCCAGTTGGAGTCAAATGTTACCTATGTTTCCTTTTTTTTTCATTGTGCAAGTACACCTACACACAATGACCTACAGTGTGGTTTTATTGTATAGTGCGTTGGTACAGTTACATACACACAGCTACACTTACACATACACACCTACACATACCCACACAGCTACACACACCTACACATACCCACACAGCTACACTTACACATACACACCTACACATACACACACTTACACACACCTAGTACACACACTCACACACACACAAATATATTTAAAAAAAAATTATTTAAAAAAAAATATATATATATTTTTTGTTGTTGTTGTTTTGGGTGGGATGAATACCTATAGTGATGATTCAATGTAATACAATGATTTTTATAGTCTGGTACCTGAAAAAGGTCAAATGGCACTGATGGAACCAAATGTGCCCAAAGCTTATTCCGCCTGGACTTTATTTTCATAAACCTCTCTAAAAAGGTCAAATGTCACTTGTTTTGCCTCAATCTTGATACAGGGTACTTATTATATGCTATACTTTGGATTTCTAAAGCTTTTAGGCTACTAACCCATCATTCAAGGTTGGTCTTCACTATAAGTAATGGGTTTTCTTTAGGCGGAGACAGGAATTTACATTTTTTTGCTATGTTCCATCTAAATTTACTCTGACACAGAAAAATCTATATTGATTCTGACACTTCTACATCCAACTCACAGATGTAACCTTGCTTTGAAAACATATAAACCTTTTAGAAGTGAAGTTATAGTCATTTGTTCTGGGCATGTCATTTTCGAGCCTGAAACCTGAAAAACAGGCTCGGGGCTTAACAGGTTAAATACTTGAATGGAATTATTAAGTTATCAAGGATGAAGCAACAATCCTCTGACTAGCTCCTTCGTTCCTGATAAATAATATGTCATCCGAACTTAACTTTAAATCTGTTTTTTTTATTTATTTTTTTGAAGTTAAAGATTTTTTTTTTATTTTTTTTTTAGTTTAACAGTTTTTTTTAATTAGGATTTAATTTTTTATTAATGAAGTAAATTAAAAGATAACAATTATGCAAATTTTGAAATCAGAAATGTTGAAAATAAAATTGTACAGTGTATTATTTTGACTTTTGAAATATGAAAATAGAAATCTGGTGAAAATCTAAATCTAGTGTGTACTGTGTATACTGAAGTGTATGGTTTTATGCAAATGTCAATACATTCTACAGTCTTGTTTGAAAGACTATTATGTACAATTTCTTATCTTATAATTAGAAACCACTTGCAATTCTATCTCGGCAATTGAAGCATGTGTTCACTTATAACACTTGAAATTAAACTTCAAAATGTTATTGTGGTTTTTTCTAAAAGGTGTTTCCTCTATATGTGTAATAATCCCGTACTACCAGCAGAGTGCGCTATTGTAATTTCCAGCTCAATCCACTAGGGATAACTGTTGCAAAACTGACCTCTATTTAACAAGAAAAAGCTTATTTTCCTTCTTAAAAATGGGAATAAAATTACACTATGGTAAAACAACACAGCACATAACCGCCAAAACACATTTGCAAACAGGAATATTTTTAAAAAAACGCCAATACACACTTGCAAGCAGAAAAACTTCCAAAATCAGATTGGATTTTTAGGAAATACAATGGTTACTTCCCTCCAAATACCAAACTTCCAACGGTAAGATAACCTGACTATTTTCTAGTTCCAACTCTGCCAAAAAATATGATTTGTCCTTCTCAAGATGGAGTGCCTAGCCTCATGTGAGTGGTACTGGGTGTATTAAAACAAACAGAGTACTTTCAATAAGCATTTCACGAAATGGCGACTGCCGTGTGGCTGATTGTCAACATGACGGCAAGACAAGATGGCAACTGATTTCCAACCTTTAACCTGAAGAATAAAGGGATTTGGAAATACACCTCGTGGCTCTCACAGGGGAGTTGAAATAAGGGCGGGGTGATCTTTAGTCTAGAAAATACAACACAAAACAACACTGTAGTTTAAAATAACATTTCTATTTATTTACAATGATAAATGGGCCTCATACCCTTTACGTCGTAGGCTTCAAAGCCATCTACGTCATTTTTTTACTTTAAGAGCCAGTATGGTTATCTCTTCTGTTTAAACACGCTATAATGGGACAAAATGAGACGCTATCCAAACACAATCAGAAGAATATCGTCTATCTGACGCACGAATGTCGCATTTCTCGTCGTAATCCACACTGTGCGGAAATTGAAGTAACTTGAAAGTTTGAAGGGAAAAATTGATACAGCGTATTTTTGGTATATTCATTTTAATGACACCTGATATATAAGAGGTGTGTTGCATCATGTTATCACTAATATATGTGTGGTTTTATACATTCCTGTGTGTTAATAGTTGAAGGAACAAAGTACATTTTTCCTCTTAAATATAGAGAGGTTTTTTATATTCAACAAATGTTCCCTTTTTCTTAAAGTAGATTAGCGCAATGGTCTTTTTCTTCCACTTTTACATATAATCAAAAGGGTGTTTTTTTGGCTATTTGTGAGTTCTGTTTTGAGTGAAAAGATTACCCATTAAGTGTTTTTCAGAAAGTCTGTGCAAATAACAGGGTGATTTCCCCCAGATATAAGACTATTGGAGCAGCTATGTGAAGACTGCTCAAACAATACCTGTGTTTGTGTTTTATATTGATTTCTCTGTTTTATTCTTTCATGAATGTGAGGACTAAAATTGCTATGAACATTGTGGGGTGGTTGGCGTAAACAGGTTTTATTACTCTGTGGGGGAGGTGTAGTTATGTAGGACAGAGGGCGAGGGGGATGAGAGTACTTTCTTGTTAAGATCTGTAGAGTATTATCATCTGATATTTAAGAAGTGTGTTACATTTGAAATGGCAGAAAGTCTTGTTGCAAATTCCAGATAGATATTAAGAGAGGTCCCTTGGGTTTCTCTGGTGGTTATCAATAGTAGCAGTTAAGTGAATACTGTTCAAACAATACCTGTGTTTGTGTTTTATATTGATTTCTCTGTTTTATCCTTTCATAAATGTAAGGACTAAAAATGGCTATAAACATTCTGGGCTGGTTGGAGTAAACAGGGTTTTATTGCTCTGTGGGGGAGGTGTAGGCAGTGTGCGAAAAAGTACACGTCCCACCGTCCGGGACGTGTTATTTACAATATCGGACAAGTAGATCTTTCAATTGACTTGTCCGGCGGACAAGTGACGTTTTTCGGCCGGATTTATTGACAAATTATTGATATATTCAGTTTACAAAAGGCAGAACTCATTCACAAATTGTACGTGTCCGCCATTGTTCGTTTAGAAGTGTTAGTTTCGGTTCTGCTTGTCGATTCCTAAGGAAATGCATCTCGCCGCTTTCTGTACAGTTAGACTGGGCGGGGCGGGCGGGAAGTGTAGCACAGTGGCAGGGTTGGGAAGCAAAACACGGTTCCGAGTAGGAACAAATAACAATTGTCCGGTACCGGGATTAATAAGAGTTGTGAGGACAGGAGGCGAGGCCGAGTCCCGCGGACTGCAGCTCTCTCTATGCTCCGTATCAGCTGATCTCTGCATGGTGCAGCTCAGCGTCTCTCTCTCTCTCTCTACACACAGCGGTTCAGCTGCCCGATTAACAGCCTCATCTTTGTCAAACTTTCTTATGTTCTTTCTCTAACACAAAATGAAGGTTATTAAGCGTTTTAACTCCTATGTTGTTAATATTGACCACCATTTCCTTTATGAAGTAAAGCAACCTCCCTGTCTGTGTCCTCGCGCTGTCCTCACATCCCCAGACCCCCAGACTCAGAGGAGCACAGGGATGTCAGTATTGTTTATGAAGCAGGGTATAGAAAGTACATTATTGAAATGAAAATACTATTTATTTACTTTTACAAACAGTGAGCAGCTGCAGCATGTGTATTGCAGGACATGTGTAAGCGTATTTGA
The DNA here is from genome assembly GCF_902827175.1 of Gymnodraco acuticeps. NCBI lineage: Eukaryota > Metazoa > Chordata > Actinopteri > Perciformes > Bathydraconidae > Gymnodraco > Gymnodraco acuticeps. The sequence continues at coordinate 352,776 of NW_022992206.1, read as the reverse complement.
GTTGTAGAAAAGCGCTAGGCCTATAGGCTATACATCTAATGTGTCATTATTATTATTATTATTATTAGGTTATGTCCTATGTGTTGGACATGTGTGGTTGGACTTTGTCTCACAGGCAGGTTGCAGTGTAACATCAGAGGAGACTGGGCCAATTGTACATTCTCAAACTGCACCACTTAGAACTAACTAAACAATGCAGAGATTATTTTTATATAATTGTATTCAATAACCGTAAGAAATTCAACAGTATGAAGTGATTTGTAAATAGGAATACAGATTTGACTTAATCTTTTCATAAATATATTTTTCTCCCAGTTTGACTTATTTTTACCCTCTCAAAGAACCGGAATTGAGAACCGAAAATAACCGGAATCGAAAAGCAGAACCAGAATCGTTAAAATCCAAACGATACCCAACCCTATGTGTGATGCAGTAAAATCTTACCGCTCACTTACGTTAGCGGTGTCGTAAAAACCGTGGGAAAATGTAAAATACGATGATGAAGAAGAAGATTCCAGTGGCCCCAATTTTTGTCCATTCTGGACAAGTGAAAAATGTATTCGGACAAGTAAATTGCCAAACTCACTTGTCCATGGACAAGTACTCTCTAAAAACTTTTTCTCACACTGTGTAGGTATGCAGGCCTTGAGACCTTTTGTTGGAAAGTGAGCCTGTTTGGTTTTCTGCTGGCCAGCGTTGCGTCTCCCAATGAGATGACCTGAAAAGATGACCAGCTGACCTAACCCCTAACCCCTCCTTCTTATTCTGGTATATCTCCTGGAGATCCCTGGCGTTCGGTCTCTCTTCACATGCTGCCCCGACCGAAAGGATCTCAGCAGCACGCGAACCAGGGCAGGAGTAGGCCGGCATACTCCTTAACCATTACAATATAATTGTAATATATTATGTTGTATTGTAATGATTGTATTGCATTGTCATATTACCATTAAAGTAGATTATTGTTTAACGGTTACTTGGTAGCTCTGGATTCCTTCCTGTATCATAACCAGCTTGATAGGGACGCGCGGAGATTTGAAAAGCGGATCAGTTATCCCTTTAAATCTCTAACAGATCTCAAACATGTCAGTGAAGTCTACATACTTTGAATAGTAGATGTGTGTGTTTAATTACTTTGTATTCATATTAAGCAGTCTGTGTAACCAGAAACTGGAAATATGAGATTATTAATATGTATTATCTTTGTGAGCAAGGGAATATTCTTTATACACAACTCAAGTCTCTGGAAAGTTGCAGGATGGGGGTGGGGGAAAGCTGTGCAAGAATGTGTGATAACAGACACCAGATGTATTTTGCCACAACCTCCGAGACACTTGTTTATTATCTGCCTGGCTCGCGCTGATTCGCTAAGAGACGCCATCTTTTTACATCTCCCAATGAGAATAATCTGACTCAGCTCCTCCCGTTTTTTGTGACATATATAAGCTTGTGTTGTATTAAGTTCGTTCTCTTTTTCCTCCTGCTGCGAAGAACTGAAGGATCCCACCAGCACGAGAAACTAGAGCAGGAGTGCTCCTAATTATATTGTATTGAATTGTATTGCATTGTATTATTACCTTTTATAATTAAAACAGATTATTGTTTAACTGGTATCCTGGTGTTTCCTGATTTCCCTCCTGTTATGATTTTAAGCAGCTCGCCAAACGACACGCGGAGCCGAGGTGGGTTGTAAAAACCTCTTTGGCGCCAACAACACGCAATGTCTGTTTGAAAACAGAAAAGAATAACCACTGAAAGCTTCAAACTTTTCAGGCCTTTTCCTCGAAAAGGACTTTTTTAAAACAGCCTCACCCCCAAAACACACCAGGAGCGTCTGCGTCGCGTTACGGCCGCGCCGCGGCGGTCGTAAGGATCGCGGCCACTCTAGTCAATGGGTGCTATTACACCACACGCGCCGTGTTACGGCTCAGACGCGTCCCAGAAGCGGCTCGGCGCAGCGCTTCTCTAAAATTAGGATGAATCCTATTTTTGCCGCGGCGCAGCCGTAAGGTAAACTCCTCCCCCCATCCCCCCGTAGTCTTTCAAGTAGGAGAATACATGCCAGCATTCTCCTCCGGTTTAGAGGCACTGTAAATGATATATATATAGAATAATTATGATGATGAATGCATATTTTTTTACCACTAAAATACAGCAACACATCTTTGATTCATGTCGTTTATAACTGGAATATTACAATTATTATTAACTGTGTCTGTAGTCTACAACACAACAAAATAGGAAATAACAACAATAAACACGATTTAAACAGACACAAACATAAACCATTTAACTACGTATAGCCTACTTACTTGTAGAAGTACAAATGTCCAGGAAATATTCCAAAATCAACAACAACTGCGAGGCTGCACACACGACGCTCCGCTTCCGCAACGTTTTGAAACGCGTCTGGTGTGTGTTGACACAGGAGGAGGTCGCAGCCGCAACGTAACGCGGCGCATACGCTCCTGGTGTGTTTTGGGGGTCACACTGTCGTTTAAACACTCACTCCAATATCCTCAGCTTCCAACTGTGGCTGTGTTCTTGCCTCAAACAGTCCCAACTGTTTAATGGCCTAAAGCCATTCACGTTAACTTAAAACATAACAAGAGACACTTATTGAAGTGATTGGCCTCAAGCCGACATGTAATAACAGACAAACGAATAGCATGCAGGGTTAAATGTAAGAAAAAATAAGGAATTTGAACTCACCCTGCTTGTGACAAAGCAACGCCACGTGTTATAGGATAACTATGTTTATGAATTTAGGCTGTTTTAACATTAATTGCACAGCTAGTTTCCGGATCCGCTGGCCGCCGTCAAACACACAGACCTAACATTGTCCTGCATAAACTATTGAAGAATACGATATAACAGGCTTCTTCTTACCGAGTTGATACGAGTTGATCTGTGTGTCGAACGGATGCTAGCGGCTCGGCCAATAGCCGGCTGTAGTCTCTCCCGGTTCAAAAGATCCTGTCAGCAGGGTCACCAAATTGTTAACTGTGTTCGTTATTCTCGCGTCCAGGAGAGAAGCTTTAGAAAAGGAGACTAAATGGAGTCTCTGAAAAGTTTCAAATGGGTTCTTTAATTAATAAAAAGGCGCGGTAATGTTACAAGCAGAAGATTGTTCAGTGAGGAGAGAAAGGCTGCAGCTTCCTCTCGCAGTCGTGGCCGTGCAGAAAAGAGCTCACAAGCATTCGTCCTTCCCGCTTGCTGGCCGTTTGCTCCTCCTCTCTAGGAGCTGTGGTGACGTAGGAGACTTCCCCCTCGTTCTTCTGTGTCCGATATTGCGTTAAACGGAGGATTTCGACATTTTACATGCATTGTATAACTAGACTCGCCTCTTCTCCTCCTAACCTCTTTCATGACTTTTCATCTAAATACATTTCAAACGCTGAAATCAACACTCCATATATAATACAGGAAATACTTCACAGCATTTTGGTTTCCGGTAGTTCCGGATGTTGTCACATGCTACCCACGTCTGTAAACAATAACGTATTCAAATAAACTGTACCTTCATTTAATATTCAGCAATAATAATATCTTGGTTCAATTAGTTGTAGTGTTAAATCAGTAGGTTTCGGTGTGCATCACTCCATGTCATTTCGCTGCTAAAGTCACATCTATAGGAAATGGTATATTAGCCACATGCTAAATGCTAACCGGAGATGAAGGATTTTCAGAATAAAAGCTTGGTATTGAGAACTTCCGTTTTTTTCCAGAATAAAATAGCATTTAAACTGACGGTATGTTTAAGCTACATTATGCTATCAAACATTGATTTTAATTTCTAACAATTTAGAATTAATCTTTTATTTACAATGCAACAGTTTTCCATATTATGGTATCTAAATGTGTGTATATTTGCATTTATAATTTAGCACTTTAGACGAGGGGGGATGGCGAGCTACCAATGACAACCTGAACACCTCATCTTTCCGCTACCAGTGGTAGGATTTTGAGAGGACTTTACAGGATCTGATCAAAGAACTATTTTCTTTTGGGGGTTTATTTTAATTTTATTTGGGGTGCAGCCAAGTGTCAAGCGCTTTATTTAGAAGAATGTTGTTTATTTCTGTGCCAATATATATATTTTTTCCTTTATAAAATCTCAGTATTCACTTAATTCACTCTGGTGTTCGACTTCATTTATTACCCATCCTTTAAGAACCTGGAATACTGGTCCAGTTTTCACCATAGAGGTTTTCACACACCTGACAGACTGGTTACATGTTCTACACAAACAATCCTGCCATCAATTCTACCTTCATAAATGTTATAATGTTCAGTTTGAATGAAAGTGTTTTAAACTTTATGACCGGTTACAGGATGTAATTACATTACAATGACTAAGTGTCATTGTTTAGTACACCCTTATTTATATAAATAGGGTGGAGTAATGTAATCCAACAAATCTGTAGCTGCCAATATGAACATTAAATGAATTCCACGTCTCTAACTGTAGGCTACTTCAACCTATTATAAACCTAAGCTTATTATATAACTGATGTAATAGACTGTATAGTTTTAGAAAGCACCTGATAAACTGGCTACTGTTTTTGTTTTAGTTAAATGGGAATCTTTTTTAAAGTAAATCAATAAATTACATTTATTTTTAAATAGCTTAAAAGACGTTACTATTTTCACAATTTAATAAAGGAATACATATAATTCCCCCAAATCAACAATTAGCCACACACACAGCCCAGTTGTGTTAAGTGGGCTCTGTAGAAGACAATGGGTTGAACAATAGCCTACCTGTTCAGGTTCACGTTAAGTCCCGAGCCCACCACGCATACAACGCTTGTAACGTGGTCATAATCTACTCTGAAAGTCCGGGGGTGCATCATGGCTGAAGTCCTACTGCAGTGTACGAGACACTCACTCTGACACTAATGCTGTACGGCTGTTCCGTTGTAGCAACTGAGGACGCAGACCGGTTTTGCACAGTGTCTGGGCATGCCTGGGCTGAGAACAACAAGATGTGGTGCTGTATGGGGTATGATTTGTGCCAAAGAACGGAAAACTAAGCTAACTGAGCGGAGAACTGGCGTGTCAATGTCCGCCAACGCCTACATCAATTTGGATTCGGTTGACGTAGAATACAGGCGACATCATGACGATGTCAGACGTCACGGCAACATATCATAGGTGCACTCAAAGTACGTATTATGCTATCAAACATTGATCTTAATTTCTAATAATTTAGAATGAATCTTTTATTTACAATGCAACAGTTTTCCATATTATGGTATCTAAATGTGTGTATATTTGCATTGATAATTTAGCACTGCACAGTTATGATATTTGATGCACATGTGTTGAAGATACATTTGTAATGTTTTAAGCCGTGTTATATTACACAGGCTGTTTTTTTTATGATACCCTTGGATTGTGGATTCTGGATTTTCTGAATTGTGGACTCTGGATTTTCTCCCTGACGAGGGGGATGGCGAGCTACCAATGACAACCTGAACACCTCATCTTTCCGCTACCAGTGGTAGGATTTTGAGAGGACCTTACAGGATCTGATCAAAGAACTATTTTCTTTTGGGGGTTTATTTTTATTTTATTTGGGGTGCAGCCAAGTGTCAAGCGCTTTATTTAGAAGAATGTTGTTTATTCCTGTGCCAATATATATATTTTTCCTTTATAAAATCTCAGTATTCACTTCATTCACTCTGGTGTTCGACTTCATTTATTACCCATCCTTTAAGAACCTGGAATACTGGTCCAGTTTTCACACACCTGACAGACTGGTTACATGTTCTACACAAACAATCCTGCCATCAATTCTACCTTCATAAATGTTATAATGTTCAGTTTGAATGAAAGTGTTTTAAACTTTATGACCGGTTACAGGATGTAATTACATTACAATGACTAAGTGTCATTGTTTAGTACACCCTTATTTATATAAATAGGGTGGAGTAATGTAATCCAACAAATCTGTAGCTGCCAATATGAACATTAAATGAATTCCACGTCTCTAACTGTAGGCTACTTCAACCTATTATAAACCTAAGCTTATTATATAACTGATGTAATAGACTGTATAGTTTTAGAAAACACCTGATAAACTGGCTACTGTTTTTATTTTAGTTAAATGGGAATCTTTTTTAAAGTAAATCAATAAATTACATTTATTTTTAAATAGCTTAAAAGACGTTACTATTTTCACAATTTAATAAAGGAATACATATAATTCCCCCCAAATCAACAATTAGCCACACACACAGCCCAGTTGTGTTAAGTGGGCTCTGTAGAAGACAATGGGTTGAACAATAGCCTACCTGTTCAGGTTCACGTTAAGTCCCGAGCCCACCACGCATACGACGCTTGTAACGTGGTCATAATCTACTCTGAAAGTCCGGGGGTGCATCATGGCTGAAGTCCTACTGCAGTGTACGAGACACTCACTCTGACACTAATGCTGTACGGCTGTTCCGTTGTAGCAACTGAGGACGCAGACCGGTTTTGCACAGTGTCTGGGCATGCCTGGGCTGAGAACAACAAGATGTGGTGCTGTATGGGGTATGATTTGTGCCAAAGAACGGAAAACTAAGCTAACTGAGCGGAGAACTGGCGTGTCAATGTGCGCCAACGCCTACATCAATTTGGATTCGGTTGACGTAGAATACAGGTGACATCATGACGATGTCAGACGTCACGGCAACATATCATAGGTGTGCTCAAAGTACGCTTTCACGTGGCGGCGGCGTAGCTTAGAAAGCGATATCTTAAACTTTGCGCGTTGATAACGTGCATATGGATAAGCGCGTGAATAACTTACGTGTGGATAAGCGCGTGAATAACGTACGTTAGCATTGTATAGCATTATCCTAGCATTATATTGGTAGTTTGGAGAGTGTTACAGGTAAACCTACAGGTAAACCTTCATTCATTACATTTTTACATTTAATATTATAAATAATATATGCATGTCTGAAGACAATATATTAGACCCTCCAGAAAAACGCGATTCTGCGATCGCAGAATTTACCGCATAATCAGCAAAATGGCGCAGATTTTTAAAAGGCTGCATATTTATCAAAAGGGCGCATAATCCCCGCATTTTTCCACACAAAGTTGAGGGGAAAAAAAGTTAACTCGTCTTGACGTGAAGTGATGATGATGATGACGCGACGTCATCAGCTTGCGCATCACAGGAGGTAAACAACACCGTAGAGTGAACGTGTGGAGCTCACACGAGAGAGAAAACACCAAGATGAAAAAATCGAATCCATCTCATTTACCGACGAACATTTCTGCTAAAGACCGGGCAAAGCAGTTCCCCGATGTCTTGCACGAAAGTGGGGGAAAACTATTCTGCACCCCGTGCAACTATGTGTTGGAGCATAAGAGAACATCGACGGTGACGACCCACTTTGATTCATTCAAAGATTCGAAAATGCTTTCTGCTGCTGCGGACAAGAAAGCCAAACAACTCACGTTCACCGAGGCATCAACCTCCAAAACCCTTTCGAGGGCTACAAGAAACGAAGTGAGTAGCCTACAAGATTGAAGCTGGTCAGATAATGAACAAGTAAATGAAAACAGAATGAGGCGGAGAAGTGTGTGTGTGTGTGTGTGTGTGTGTGTGTGTGTGGTGTGTGTGTGTGTGTGTGTGTGTGTGTGTGTGTGTGTGTGTGTGTGTGTGTGTGTGAGAGAGAGTGTGATTAAAATAGCCCAATTGCTTTTACAATAAATAAACAATGAATGTGTTTAATTGAATAGTAAAGGGGTTTAACGTTAGTGGCAGGTTGTGTGTGAGAGAGAATAAATAAATAAGACAGCCCAATATTTATTTTTCCCGCATATTTCCGCATATTTCGCAACTTCCCGCAATTTCACCGCATAAAATCACATAAAACCCTGCATGTTTGATCGCATAATCAAGGATTTTAGCCCGCATAATCAAGGATTTTTGCCCGCGTTTTTCTGGAGGGTCTAATATATGTATGCAAGAGAAGAATGTATGTATGTGTGAGAGAAAGTATAGTGGAAACGGATGTAGTATAATTGAAACGTAAGGCAGGTCATTATCGCGCTGTGATTGGCTTAGAAGGTCGAGCGGGGCGGGCTCATGTTCAGAACTTCGGATTCAAATAAACATGATGGAGGGAGATTAATCTGTCTATCTTCGGACCATTTGTTTTTCTTTATTAAACAAGTAAACGGAAGAGCGTCTGAGAGGCGTTTTTGCTTTTTGTTTTTTACCTTACTAAATGGTCTAATGGTCATTGGACCGAGGTGCGGGGCAAAACTCATGGAAGTAATTTCAAAACAAAAGCACTCGTTTGCTTGGAACTGTGATAATATTATAAACAAGGGGAATTTAGTGATCACAACGAAAACGGCCAAGACACACATTGAGCCCAGAAAATGAATGTTATTAAGGACTGTTGTTATGGCCTCCACCTTCTATCTGCCTATTAACCTGTCTGTAAGGGTTTGCAGCTATCTGTGTTATATGTATATGAGCTGTGCCATTGCCCAGACGCCATTGGATGCCGGTTTCCTGTTCCTCCCCCGGTAGGCGTGACCGAAGATCTGGATTGGAGCAGGCCGGGTCCGACTCTCCAATCCCCGCACACAACTTCCGGGGACAACTACAAGACCGTGTGCACCGTATTAGTCGAGAGAGGTCTGAATCTGTGTCAGACGTCTCGTGTTTTCGTAACCGCAGCATGTACAACATGCAATTTATTGTTACTTTGTAATTCTACTCTACTACAATTCAGAGGTCAACCTGGTATTTTTACTCCTGTGTGGCGCAAGTTACACAAGAATGTTTCCAGAAGCGAACACTTGTGCCATCACTATAAAGCTTCCCCTGGGTTACGAATTTCACGTGTTCTCTCATTATATGACCTCAGGGATTATACAGTCCCCGCCATTTGGGATGGCCTAATGGCCTTGTGCCCCAGACACACCACGCTGCCCTCTCTCTCTCTTTCTCTTTCTTTCTCTCTTTCTCTCTCTCTCTCTCTCTCTCTCTCTCTCTCTCTCTCTCTCTCTCTCTCTCTCTCCCTCCCTCAAGGTATGTGTCGGTGTGGGTGTGTCTCATTCACTGTCCCTCAGGTTGTGGCATGTTTCGATTGCCAGTTTGTGGTCACCGAGCCTGTTGGCTTTTGGTTTCTTCTTTCCAATGTTGTAAATATTTGTTATATCTCTCACATGCATTTGGGATGGCCTAGTTCCCCAGACATATCTCTCTCTCTCTCTCTCTCTCAAGGTGTGTGTGTCTGTGTGTCTCATTCACTGTCCCTCAGGTTGTGGCATGCTGCCAGTGTGTGGTCACTGAGCCTGTTGGCTTTTGGTTTCTTCTTTCCAATGTTGTAAATATGTGTTATATCTCTCACAGGCTCCGCACTCTACTGGACTCTATGGGTACTACCAGAGCCATATAATAGAAGAGTTACGACAACGGAAGTTCAAAAACGGTTATCGTCACGTGGTTCATGTAGAAGAGGATCGTTCCCCGGAAGTTCATGGCGGGCAATGTGAATGCATTGATAACAGGAGATAGAACTACGATTTTTGGTAATTATTAGTGAATAAAGGTTTTGATTTGCAATATTTATACAACAAATCGATATGTGTATGTATTTACATCAATATGTTTTAAAAAATAAAATAGAATTTGCTAATATTATGTGATAATATTAGGATTAGTGTGAACAACTAGTTTACATGTTAGGCTAACAGTGCCTTGGTTAAAGAGCCTGTTGCTGTTTATTTATAGCTTTGAATTCTTTAAAACCAATATTATCTTCTTAAACTTGTATGGTAGTCAGGAGCATCACTTTCTAATGTGTATTGATATATTTAGAGGGAGGGGATCTAAAGTAATGCTTTAAAATTCAGATTAGATTAATGTCTACCATTTTCTTAAATTCATGGTAGTTTCAGTAACCATGGTAATTGAGGACACAAGTTATCTAAATGACTAATGTCATCTTTATGGCTTTCAGAAAGGACAGGAGACCGACAGGACTAGCAGCAGCAGCATGATGATGATGATGATGTTAAATGTGTTGTTTTAGGAACATCCATTGCAAATACATGGAATTCAATAAACATTGAATAGCATATCATGCAGTTTGTCTGTGCCTTTTCCTCCTTGTTGTCCTGGTTTGCTGTGCTGCCTCCTAGTCGCCACCATGGTTTGCTGTGCTGCCTGGGGATGCTCCAATCGCTCAGAGAAAGGAGTACGAATGTACAGCTTCCCCACTGACACAGAGCGGAGGAAGCAGGAGCAATTTCACAACCAACAGCAAAAAAATATGTGATTTATATTAGGGCCGGGACTCGATTAAAAAAATTAATCTAATTAATTAGAGGCTTTGTAATTAATTAATCGAAATTAATCGCGTTTTTAATCGCATATACATATTTGACCTAAGAACAGTGAGAAGCAATTTTTTTTCACATGGATTTTAGTATACCATTAGGCGCATTCACACCGCAGTACTTTTCCCACAAAGGTTCATGAGAACTCTTTGAACCTGGGGGTGGATTAGGCAAATGAAGCCGCTGACGTCACTTCTTCTTCTGCTTTGGGTTTACTGGCAGGCCGCAAACCACTTCACGGCGTATACTGCCGCCCAAAGTCCCCGGCCGGAAGTCCCCGGAGTTGGGGACTGGCTTCAGTAGAAGCTGCTGGGAGTCCCAGCAGCCTTCCGAGTAAATCGCCAGAACGCCGACACCTCCTCATCTCCACCGCTCCCATGTTTTATTTTGTGTTGCCATAAGTTAGTCTCTCTGCGTTTCTGCGCTGGGCTAATGCTAATAATGCTAATGCGAGGATAATAAAATGGCGGCTTCACAAAACTTTTTGGGAGTTTTACGGGGCGTGGTTTGCAATCCGCCCAGCCAATCAGAAATATAGCTATTTTCTCACAAGAGAGCCGTACGAAAGTCCCTGCTTTCTAGCAGCTCTCTGCTCTCTAGCAGGGACTTTCGTGGGGGTAAAAAGGTTCTCATGAACTAATTTTAGTACCGGCTCTTTTTGGTGTGAACGCGATAAAAGAGGCTAACGTCCACGCTAGCTGCTATATGTTTTGCATTGAGGTGATACTTGAGGCTTGATGTGCTGCGGTGATATGCGAATTTTTTTTTGCATAATTTGCACACAACCGTGCTCTTATCGACGCTTCCATCCGTCCGTTTTTTAAAACAACATTTCCCACTGTTGTTCACTGTGGTTTGTTGTTGTCTGAAGTCATGAACGTTAGTTGGTGCTCCAGTATAATCGGTACGCCTGAAACTCATCCAGTGAGAAACGTTCCGCGGTGCAAAAATAAGTGCGATTAAAATGCGTTAATCTTTTTAACACGTTAATTTTTGTGTAATTAATTAATCTTAATTAACGCGTTAAAGTCCCGGCCCTAATTTATATACAAACACTGCATTTGCACTTTTTCACAAAACGAAAACCACACCATTGGGAAAGCTTAATGTTTTGTTAATACAAAAAACAGGGAAAGGCTTGAAAAACACTGAGAGTTGAGACTCAGGGTGCAGGGTGAGGGTCCCAGTGCAGGTATTCAGGCTCCATTGAATCCCCCTCTGGTTCTTGTGCTGAAAGAGGGAGTAACAGACAGGAGAAAGGGTTATACACACCTATATAGCACACCTATTGGATGGGAAATTGCCTTGGGGAGATAAGGTGTGGTCTTTGTTCCCAACTGAAGTTATGGAACTTTATTATTTGTGAGTTTAACAAAGTATGACAAATGGCATCAGTAACATATGTGATATGAATTTCTATAAAGTTGTCTCACATTCTTGGTCATATTGTATATACAGTATGTAATGAGTATAACATGTCTAGTAAGTATAAAGTGTTTCCTAATACTGTGTATTCAACCACTATGGAATATGTATGTGGGCAGACAAAACTGAGTTGTTCTGTGTGTGAAGTAACCTCAAGTCACTCCGCAGGCACATTTTGATGCAGACCAGTTTGTCAAGACAAAAAAGGGCAAGACTAGGCTGAGAGCAGAGGCTATACCCACCATCTTCGTGCATCGCCCTGTGGTCAAAAAGAGAAGGGCCCCTGCACCACGATTCACCCCGGGACCTGTATCTACAAAGCCCATAGCTCATGATCACAGCGATAGTGTGAAAGGTGACACAGGTATAATAAGTATGAACTCTTAGTAACAAAAGTAATATTTCTTATTTTTAAGTGGTATAATATTTTAAATGTTCGAACATTTACAGTGCCATGTCTTCTACTTACATTAGTCTCAAAGATTGAGGGAAGAAGGGAAGGGATCACTGCCCTCCACCTGCCAGAGGAGCGCAAACAACAAAAACAAGCAAGGTGTCCCGTCATGTACCTGGAAGTTTGGGTTGGCAAAATGGAGTAAGAGAGGGACTTGAAAAACCTTGGTGGCTGTCTACTCATGTTGTTACAGTTGTCTTGGTTACAGCTCTCAAGTTTTTTTTTGTGCCATTTCCACATCTTTAGAAAATATGAAACAATTGAAGTGAAATCAACCTCATCTCTGGAGAACAAACTTCGATTTCTCTGTCTTGTGAGTTTGCAGTCTTGCAGTTTTGCTCCTGCACCTGTAACATCACTGCCCCTCCACCTGCCATACAGTAGGTTACTAACAAGATTACTTATATAATACAGTGATAGAATACATGTTTAGTATGCTTACTTATATAAAACAGTAGTATTAAACTTACCTTGTGTGTTCACTCTCACTTAAGTCCCTCTCCCTTTGCCATCAATCCAAAATCAGCTGAGCTGCAACATTATACAGGCAGGTAATAATCAACATAATCACAAGGACACAATATGGCTCTGCTAAAAACACTCACTCTTACACGCACCAAAGTTATATTTATCTAATATTTAACTCCCTCCACCCCCGCATACAATCCCGTTTAGAAGCCCCTCTTCTCTAATTCAACAACGTTGGACCAAATGACATTAAGAGAACGGAATTTATAATTAAAAGGTTGTTCAACGTCTGTTGCTAACTTGCTTCGGTATCCTAGCTTGATCTGTTATCTGTAAACGTTCCCTAAATCAGTAGATTTAGGGATAATCCACTGACATCCTTTAATACACATGTTCATTTGAATCAGATGTACTGATAATATCCGCAATATAAATCTTTAAACTTCTTCTTACCTTTAAAAGTCCGTCACGAACGGTTATTATGCTGCAACTCTACCGCTCTGCTAGCCTTGGCGCTAACTTCCGGGGAACGAATGAGAGGCTCCACGATCCGCCATTGCTGTAAAAAAGTGGTCCATTGGAGTGAACGGAGATGTCATAACTCTTCTATTATACGGCTCTGGGTACTACCTTATCATGCAAGCATTCACCTACTGAGATTTCTATAGACGTAGCCGGCCCCGGGGCGAGCCTACCTGAATGCGTGCGCATCTCACTTCCGTATAAAAGGAGACCCCGCCTCCTGACCATCATCCTTTACTCTTCAGCGAGCGGAGGTGATAGCCTAGCACTGAGTCCGAGACGTATTTTTTGAGAGAAAGGAAGAAAGAGAAAGAAAACGAGTATTTTTTAAAATCGTGCCCTGGCTTAAATAGTGGGCGCCGATCCCCACCACCTCTGCTTCGAGTGTTTGGGGGACCAGGATATGGCAGAGGCGGTGCCATTTCACATTCGCCATTCCTTCTGAGTCCGTCGTCCATGGAAGTCCACCGCCCAGGGCTGTAATCTCCCTGGGAGATGATCATGGCGGCGGGTGTGTGGGCTACTCGCTCATTGCTAGAGATGCCTCCGCCTCACCAGGTCAGAGTGATTATTGGGCCGCAAGGCCGAATAAGCTTGGTCCACGGGCCTGGGCTCGGTGGCTTCACATGATATAGGGTCGATCCTACTTCATCACAGGCCGCCGCCACTGCCTGCTGTGTGATGTCCCTGGGATATCACGTCGCATGGCATTTTTCCAAAGAGGACCGTGTTGATCTCCTGGGAGCCCCCGTGTTTACGGAAGGGCTCTATGGATCGATCTCCTTGCTCACGGGATAAGGAGTAATCGCAGCGTGGCTGATCCTTGCCCATCCCCAGCGGAAGAAACACTGTCCTACATTCCACGCCCCCGCTGTAAACTCCAGTATAGGGAGCCAGCAGGTGGGCGTGTGCACGTGAGTGGAATAAACCGAGTGCTGTCAAAGCACTGTGCGGGTTCAAGAGACGCTATTGCCGGCGTGTTGTTGTCAGAAAACACACCTTGCCTGGTATAATAGCTCCGATTAATGCATTTCACCGTTGAAGGGCAAATACAGCGTTAATACGTGGGCGCGCAGCCTTCGTCATAGTGGCCGCGGTGCGTTCAGGGACCTCCGCAGGGGAACGGTGGTTTACATTTGTAAACTCTAGTTCTAGAGTGATGTGTGTGTGTGGGGAAAATGCATTCAGTGAGAACGAGTGTATTTATCCCAGAGTAAGAGTAATCTCTCTCCACAATTCCACTTTTTCCCATAATGTCCGTTTCGAAGAGACGGCAGTGTGACGGCGCGCGCGGACTTTTTTAGATTTTTTGAATATACGCGAGTCAATACTCGAGCTCGCCTCCTAGACTAAGTGGCCTTTGAACATTAATTTTCTTTGGACAATTGGCCACTACAGTAGTTATCACAAAATAACCCAGTAATGTTACAGCTACTTAGTTGCTGTTCAAGCTAGACTCTATTTCAATGTAGTTTTGGTATTCAAATAATGTTACACCTCTTGTAACGCCAAAACAACCACAAGAATATATTTTAATAATCAAAATGATAACAAAGGCTGAAAAAACAGGAGAAGCCTGTCTTCCCTTGGTATCCAGGAGAAAACGCCATCACCAAGTTTTCTATAGTTTTGTGTGTGAAATAGATCGCTGCAGTGAACACGACTTTATGTATTTGTTTATGGTTTCTTTGATATGGAGGGATGCAGTATACATAGAAGTTCAGAGAAGAAGCAACCCCTATGTTTATTTTATTTCGTTTCATTTTGGCCCCATGGCAGAGGCAAATATAGAGTTAATGTGCGGAGATTATAATGTCCCGTTTACTAAAATATGAATTGTTTTATGATGTTTAGTTGACAAAATAGTCACTGAGCTATACATTTTGCTGCACTCAAGCATACATCTGAAGACAAGAGTTGTGTCCCCCTTTGGCCACAAGGGGGAGTATACATATTGTATATATATTGTATAATATATATTGTGTATAGATGTTGCAACTATACAGAGCTTTGGCAATACTATGTAACTGAGGTCATGCTAATTTAATTGAATTGAGTATACCTTTAAGTGAGCAGTCAGGAGGAAACAAAGGTTCGCCAACACATTACTCTAATGCTGAGAAAGGCTGTGCAAAGACGTGAAACGATGTGCTGCAATGTCTGTGTATTTTTTAAGAATGCCAAGTAAAGGAAGTAAGTAATAACTCGCACTGAGTCTTAATACTACTTACTTTATTTCATTATTGTCCCCCTTCATTTGAGAAACACTATCCAATGATTTATTATGTTTGTGTTACACACACACCATTACTGAATTCATTCTAAAAACAAGAATAACCTACATACAACAATAGGGAGCCCTGGATCAAGGACGGACAAAACAAGGACACCACACATGATTATTTTCCAATTACAGTATATTTGTTTAAAGAGAGTAACTCAATTGTGATATCAATTTAATCAGTAATGTGTGTGTAGTGTATGGGTGCCATACCACTACCAGTTTTTTTTGGGGGCGTTTTACTGGATGTATCGTCAATATTTACAACGTTGCTGCCCTACTCAGTTGCAATTTCCCTTATGCTGGACCCTGAATCTTGACTTGTCAACCTCCTCAGCATCTGCTGGTACTGAATAAGAACCAGCATTGGGATTAAACTCTGATCAATAACTATAATAATAACTTATTGAGAGAACATGAACATAGCTTGCTTATACTGTTGTCATTACATTTCCTTTGGTTTTGTTCAGTGTCAGTCATAGCCTATTGAAACATTCATCTGTACCTGCCAGTTCTGTCCTAGCAGTGAGCTCTGCCTGCATCTCTCCCTCAGGCCCATCACCATCAGAATCATCTGATAGTGGAACTGAATAAGGAGAACATGTAATCACTACATTAACAACTATTTATGAAATAACATTATTCAAGAACATATATTTTGCAACACTTATTTATCAATAAATTGACCCTGTATTTGAATGGCCTAATACCAGTGGTGTAGTGGGCGTTGGACGCCGGGGTACGCCGTACCCCCACTTATTTGGAGCATGATCTTTTTTTTAATAGTCTAATAAATATAAAACCATTGCCAGTCTTATCAGTTGCAAGTGTGTATTTGTTGTAATAATGACAAAAACATAATACATTTCACAGTAATGGCCTATAATAAAAAATAAAAACGATTTCCTTAAAAAATGATGTTTCGTCATCACGCTCGTGACCCCGCGGCGAGCTGGGGGTGTGTCAGTGTGTCAATTCACAAGAAGAAAGAGGCTAGCAGCACCGAAGCTACAAGTGAAGCTGCTACTAGTACTACATCATCAGAAGAGCCGCCTAAAAACGTGGATAATGCTAGCTAACGTGCACGTTAGCTGCGCTAGCAACGTTCCCCTGGCTAGCTCAAGTTCACCTTTCCCAGAGGTGTGGACGGAGGAGATGTGGCGGAGGAAACAAGAGGCTACCCGTGGATAGACTGCACAGCTGGGAAACTGGGCTGCTGTTCATCCATTTCGGATTTATCAGTCTTCAAAACGCAAGGTGTGTGTGTGTGTGTGTGTGTGTGTGTGTGTGTGTGTGTGTGTGTGTGTGTGTGTGTGTGTGTGTGTGGTGTGTGTGTGTGTGTGTGTGTGTGTGTGTGTGTGTGTGTGTGTGTGTGTGTGTGTGTGTGTGTGTGTGTGTGTGTGTGTGTGTGTGTGTGAAGCAGCGCTGTCTGCTTATTTGCAATGTAGGCTAGGCCTAATCAGAATAATTTCAAGTCCAGATTCAATGTTTGCATTAGTAGGCTATATTTTTCGTTTCGTTTATTTAATAAGTTAATTTCAGGACAACTTTGGGAATTTTGTTTGTTTGTTATGAGTTTTAAATAGATTTTGAAAGTGGAGATAGAGAGAAGCAGCGCTGTCTGCTTAGTTGTAGCTTTTGCAATTTAGGCCTATAAATTGTTGTAATTTATGTGCCAGTGTGTCCATGGTTTTGAGTCTATGTGTGTGTTGAGTGCAGCGCCGTCTGCTTTTTGAAGTACAGTAACTAAAGTAGGACTAAGCATACCGGTAGTTTCTGTGGACCTGTCTGCCCGTTTTGTGAGTGCACTGCGCGCGTGCGCACTTGTGTGGCATTGTTTGGGATGACCTAATTAACATAGCGTCCCCCCAGTAAAAAAATCCCCACTACACCACTGCCTAATACCATAATGATTGTCTCCCCTTTAGACAACATAACCATCTCAAGTTATTCACTCACAGTATGAGGGGTTTGTAGCCCCACAGTTAGCTGCAGTCTAACGGTTATATTACATATATTTGCCTTGAGTAACATTAAGGACATGTTTGGGTTTTGTGTTGCCTTATAGTCTCCAGTCACACAGGGCCTGCCACTAACTTAGCATTGGACTGAGAAACTGTTTTGTTGACAGTCGATGTGCACATCAGGCTACAATATAGAAAGAAAAGTGGCTCATAATAGTGGCACTGACACTAGAAAAGTGGATCACATCACTCCGGTTCTGAGATCATTACACTGGCTTCCAGTCTGCCAAAGAATTGATTTTAAAATACTACTGCTAGTTTTTAAATCACTAAATGGCTTAGGACCGAGGTATATCGACGACCTCCTCCATCACTATGAAGCATCCAGGAGTCTCAGGTCTTCTGGGTCGGGTCTGCTCTCTGTTCCGAGAATAACCACTAAACATGGAAAAGCAGCTTTTAGTTATTATGCCCCAACAATTTGGAACAAACTGCCTACAGTAAATCATGCACATCCGCTGAAACACTTCCTATTTTTAAAACTAAAAACGCACCTATTTGCCGCCGTTTTAATTGAGCTGCCCATACTCACACTACAGTATGCCTTTTTAGTCATGTATTCTGTACCTGCTGTGTTTATTTATTTAATTTCATTACCTTTGCTTATTATGCCTGTTTTGAAATGCCTTTTTAATAATGTATTTGTTCTTAAATGTATTTTGCTTTTAATCTGTCGAGCACTTTGAATCGCCACGTGCTGAAAAGTGCTATATAAATAAAATTGCCTTGCAATAATGTTCGCTCACTTACATTCTGCATCGTCATTCTATACCATACGGGGGTTCTGAATAAATCAGTGATTTTAGCACATTTCGCTGCTTTTTTGTTGCAGGATGGGGGTCCATCCATCCACAATAATTAACCTTGCCGTCAGTTTCAGTCGGTCCAGTCCACACTAATGTAAACAGCAGCGCGCTGCTCTCGTGATAAACGGAGAGTGGAACAACCAATCACATCTTCAATATTCTCCTGAAATTGAATTGTGCCCATTCGCTAGTTTGACAGGTGCGTGGTTCTAACTGCGCCTCATACCGGTGCAACTTCACAAATATATTTGGCCTGCAGTCACCGCATCTGGGCTGAATTATACACGTATTATTTTAGTCCTGCATGTCAGGCCACATCATATTATGCCAGCGTTGCGTTCACAAGACATACAAGCCACAAACTGGCAATCGAAACATGCTACAACCTGAGGGACAGTGAATGAGACACACAGACACAGACACACCCACCTTGAGGGAGGGAGGGACAGCTGATCGGTGCAGCAATCAGCTGTTCCCGAGCAGAGAGAGAGAGCTGCTAGACACAACTCTTATTAATCCCCGTACCAGATACTATACAATGCTAACGGAGGCGAGATGTACGTTATTCACACGCTTATCCACACGTACGTTATTCACACGCTTATCCACACGCAGGGTCGGCGTCATGGGGGGTCATTCGCGGGCAAGCCTTGCCACTTTGCCGTTTTTTAATTTTGTAATCATAGTAAAAACGTTTCCACTAAAGGTTTTTTGCGTGAAATACATCAGAAATAAAGAATACAAATATAAAACACAGCCTGAGGTGTGCTCACTGCTGCTCTCTGATTGGTGTGTTGCTTGACCAATGACCCCGGACCTTTGTTTTGTTATCATTACGTGGCTGTGGTTTAGATGAAAGCTCAGTGGCGATCTGTTCATCTGTTACACTGATTGTACAGTAAAGCCATCGAAAATAATATGATATACAGTACAAGTAGCCTACTTCTGGGTCTCTGTGTTTCATTTAAGCTCGACTCTCTGTTGCGGCTTTCACACCAGCGCTTTTCCCTTTCTAGCTCCGAACTAGAGCTTTTCTGGTTCAGCTCCGGTTTCCCTTTTCTGCTCCCGCTCTGTTCACACCGCCCAGAGCCCGACTGGTGCTGCCGCTGCTGCGTCATGACCTCACCGTTTACATCGCTGATTTGCTCCCCAATGGGGTTACGGCGCTCACAACAACAACAACGGGGAACTGCGTCGGGTCGATGATCGTGTTGCTTTTAATCACACGAAGCCAGATTAAATTAAATAACGACTTCTCCAACCTTATGCTTTTCTCCAGAGTGCCGTGGTTCATTGTTTATTAATGTGTTTCTGCAGCATTTACTGACCGCTGCAGTGTTGGCTGCTCTTCCACGGGAGTTTATTCTCCCGTTAGCTCCCGGTTAGCTCACACTGCAGCGGCCGCTCTAAAGTATTCACTGTCCGACTCACACAAGCAGCTGATAAATATCCCCAGTTCCCCTTAGCCTAAGTGAATGTGTGTCAGTCTGAATTGACGCTGTTTGGCATCACAACGCTGTTATGAAAGTTTCTCTGGTATAAAATGGGTGATGTTAGCATAGCAACCGAAGCTAAACTGACTACTTGCTATTGCTATCCTATTGTGGCATAAACCGTTTTCTACAGGCACATTTTACCGGCGTATTTTTCATTATGATTCTACTTGTGATAGTCGGACACGACAACCTGTGCAGCCCATGTATTGATTCCATCCGATAGCTGCTATTATACAAAACAAAACGTCTGCCTCTCTCCACAATGATCAATAACAGCGAACGGATGGTCAAAGTAAGGTACAAATAAACAGAATCACACGAAGCCTGGTTAGTGTTGCCTGACTTTATAAAGTGTGTTTATAAGCACTACTGCTTGTAGGCAGGCATGACAGTCGACCCATGTTCAGGGGAGGTGGGTTTAGTTGAAAACGCGTTGGTGTGAAAGGGGCATGTGTGTGGCACGAGCGCATTTTGTGAGTACGCAAGCGATAACGTGGAATGTTGTTGTTAGCATCTGGTTAGCTAGCTATGCTAACGGATATAAAGAGCTGTTTCTACACCAAGGTGGAGGAGAGTCCTCTCCTGTCAGACTGAGAGGATCGTATAACCTCAGCTCAGTGAGGTAAGGACTCTCAGTGTTTAGATAGTTAACTTTAGTGTATGTAAAGGCAACCGAACAACAAATATTTGCCAGTGAGGGATATGGTGTGAAGCTTTTCCAGACGTGTGGTGTTGACAGCAAATCAGGTCTTCTCTTTGAGTGCATTTAAGATGTTTATTTGGATTGCAGGATGATGACAGCAAAACAAGAGCCGGGTGTTTAACTGATAACTAAACAACTAACTGTGATAAAGAAATAAACCGAAATTAACTCAAAACAAACAGAAAATAAGCGAAAACACGCACGGTTGAAAAACTGTGTGGCTTCCCTCTGGTGATTCCCAATCCCTAATGATGTGCACCTGTGTCCTCCCTAAATAGTAGGCTGTACCCTGAAATTGGCTGAGTCCCTGCCTATGCCCAGGTCAATTCAGTAGTATCACAGCACCTTCATATACAAATATTAAAATACATCAAATTGGCTGCAACACACCGGCTCCTAATTGTTACTGTATAATAACTAGGGCTGTCAAGTTAACGAGTTAATAACGCGTTAACTAAAAAAAAAAATAACGCCACTAATTATTTTAACGCGATTAACGCATGTGTATTTTTTGTCCTCGGCCGCTCCGTAGTTTCAGAGCGCATCGAGTTTAAAATACCATCTACAAGCTGATGCTGGCAGCCCCGCTCCTGCCGCCCGCTTGTGGCAGACCACACTTCCACGCTCACCGGCAGGCACCGACTGGTTGTTGGGAGGACCGGGAGGGTGTGTGTATGTGTGGCCCGAGCGAGCGAGAGAGAGACCTTACGTGCATTGTTGTTGTTAGCATCTGGTGCTAGCTAGCTGCGCTAACAGATATGGAGCTGTTTAAATGAAAACAGAGGAGCGACATTTCGCCACAACTGCGCCGAGCACTTGACTTTATGCAGGATGCCAGACAGTGGGACATTGTACGAAAAGTCAGCACACTCAGCACGGATAGTGCGCAACATGATTGCAGCGTCCAGGCAGCTCCCGTTCGAGCATATGCCTTGAGTTGCACATAGCTCCAACGATCCATCACACACACACACACACACACACACACACACACACACACACACACACACACACACACACACACACACACACACACACACACACACCATTTGTATTGTATTATTGTATGAGAGAGGTTCCAGGTTGAATTGAGGCGAATATTTGTAATGTTCAGAGGTTGTTGTGTTTAATATTCATGAGAATATTTGTCATTGTTCAAATGATAATAAACATTAGCATAAAGCATATTTGTCCACTCATATGTTGATAAGAGTATTAAAAACTTGAACAATATTCCTCTAAGGTACATTTAGAACAGCTAAAAAATGTGCGATTAATCGTGATTAACTATGGACAATCATGCGATTAATCGCGATTAAATATTTTAATCGACTGACAGCCCTAATAATAACATAACAATTCAACAACATACAAAACATTGCAGCCAAATAGAATAGTCCATATTAGGGCTGCACGGTATTGAAAAAAACTGACATCGCGGTTTCCCCCCCCCCCCTGCGGTATACAGTATATTGCGGTTTTTTTAACCTGTTAAACCCCAAAGTCCCGGCGGGTACTTTACTTTTTTTTTCACGACAGTGTCTCAGGGGATCGTAATATTTAAGAACCTATTAATGTGTTATACCAGATTAACGGAAATAATCTCAGCTAACTGACGATACAAACCATTTTATACCAAAACAAAACACAAGTCTCATAAGAAGCATCTAAATGACCCCTGAGCGAAAAATGCTAACGCACTTTGGCACAGAACTCAAGATAAAAGTACCCTTATTATTACTTATCGTAGCTGCACTTACAAGATATCCGATTAAAGCTGAGGTTCCACAGATTATTTAGGTATATAGTATCATCACTGAGTGATCTGAACTCGGACAGGGGAAGCAAACACAGACATCACAACACGTACCTTTACGTAGCTTCGAGGGGAGATGTCTCACCGTAGCTGTCAATCTGATCAAAAGACGTGTTCAATGGCATTAAAACGAGAAAGAAAAACGCGGCTGAATCGGTTAATCCATAGGTTTTTAACGTCTCAGTATAAAAAAATGATTTAATTTATATAATTCCATTTTTATGTAAATATCGCAGAGCAAAAGTTAGCTGCTAATGGTAGCCACCATAGTGGCTGCTGCTTCCGGTCTTGGCGATGCGGAAGTCTCTCACACACACATTACCAAATAAGGACTGTGTGATTTCCCCTCGATTCCATTGGCTCTGACGGTCAGAAAGAGATGTCACATGTCAAAATCCAGCAAGGTGGGCCAGAGATATGGAAAATCCACCCAAATGGCCCCAAAAGAGGTGTTTTTTGTGCTAAATCTGTCTAAAAAGGTCAAATATCAGGGGAAGTTCTACACACACCAACACATGAACAAATAAGGAGTGAGAGTGACGACGCGTAGCCAAAACCGGAAACTGCATACCACCAAGGTGGCTACCATTAGCAGCTAACTTTTGTGATCCGATTTTTACATAAAAATGGAATTATGGATTATAAACAATTGCTTCAAAGCCACAGATACATTATCAACCTATGGATCAACCGATTCAGCCTCGTTTTTTCTTTCTCGTTTTAATGCCATTGAACACGTCTTTTGATCAGATTGACAGCTACGGTGAGACGATCTCCCGTAAAAGCTCCGTAAAAGGTACGTGTTGTGATGTCTGTGTTTGCTTCCCCTGTTGCGAGATCGGATCGCTTAGATACTATACTTAAATAATCTGTGGAGTCTCAGCTTTAATCGGATATATTGTATGTGCAGTTTCGATAAGTAATAAGGGTATCTTTATTTTGAATTCTGTGCTAAAGTGCGTTAGCATTTAAAAAAAAAAAAAGAATAAAACCGCGCATGCGCATACCGCGGTTATCGCCATGACACGGTATATCATTCAGCCCTAGTCCATATCAGTATTCTCAATCCATAATGTTCATTGTTCATGTAGATAATCCAATAGGGTTGGTAACCCCAATAAAATAAGTTGGGTTTCAGTCTTTATTCAGCTTCCAATAGAAGACAGATCTTCGTGATTGGTCGCTCCAGGATGTTGTACTTCGTCCGGACTCTAACCGACCGCACAAGTCCCTGTCTGTTGGGAAAGGTCTGCATTACCTTGCCCAACAGCCAGGATCCGCGAGGGGCATTAGAGTCCGCTACGATGACAATGTCTCCTGTGACAAAGTTCCTCTTGTCCTTTGGCCACCGTTGTCTTTCTTGCAACAGTGGTACATACTCCTGAATCCATCTGTGCCAAAAGAGATTGGCAAGGAATTGAACTTGCCTCCATCGTCGTTTGGAGTAGGAGTCATTTTTGTCAAAAAGCCCGGGTGGTAGAGAAGGTTTGCCTTTTAACAAGAGAATGTGATTTGGAGTCAGGGGTTCGAGATCATTTGGATCCTCTGAGGTTTTTGTAATGGGACGGTCATTCAATATGGCTTCCACTTCGCACAGGAGTGTTTGTAGTCCTTCATCATCCAAATGTTGCTGATGAAGAATAGAGTTCAGCACTTTCCTGACCATGCGAATGACTCTTTCCCATACTCCTCCATGATGGGATGCGGCTGGAGTGTTGAAACTCCATTTCACTCCAGAATGAAGCAGTGAGTTTTGAATTTTTCTGATGGTTCAAATGAGATAGAGCTTCTCTCAACTCACGTTCTGCTCCAACAAAGTTGGTTCCGTTGTCTGATTTGATGTGTGATACTTGGCCTCGCCTGGAAATGAATCTGCGTATTGCATTTATGCAAGAACTGGTGTCCAATGAATAGGCCACTTCCAGATGGACTGCCCGACTGGCCATGCAGGTGAAGATAACTCCATAGCGTTTGATGAGGCTGCGGCCTCTCTTCACTTCAAACGGCCCAAAATAGTCAATGCCCACATTTGTGAATGGTGGAAGATCAGATTGCAGTCTTTCTTTTGGCAAATCTGCCATCTTTTGTTCACCCAGCTTTCCCCTATATCGTCTGCAGACAACACAGGAAGAGAGGATCTTTCTAGCAGCAGCATTTGCTCTGGTGATCCAGTATTGTCGACGAAGTCTGGAAAGTAGGTGATTTCTTCCACAGTGTCCTAACTGTTCATGAATGTGGCGTAAGATTAGAGTGGCGATATGTTGGTCCTTAGCAAGAATGACTGGATGTTTTGTGTCTTCAGGCATTGCTCCTTTGCTAAGCCTACCTCCCACTCTCAAGATTCCTTGTTTCAGCACCGGATCAAGTTTATAAATGTGACTGCTTTTCTTCACTGCAGATGTTCCCTTTTTCAAAGCAGTGATTTCATCACTAAACTTGTGGCTTCTCTTATAGCAGAGACCCTATTGGCAACAACAAAGGTGTGAAAGCGCTTTGTTTCGTTCCTGATGTACTTTAACACTGTTGTGCTGTCTGTCCAGAAGATTGAGTTTTCCAGCTCTAGTTGCAACTCTGCTTTCAGGAGTCTGTCAACTCTCGCTGCCAGCACAGCTCATCTTACAGAGGTTTTGCAGCATTATCTTGACAGGTAAGGTGAAGGGTGCTAAAAATCCAATGGGGTCGTAGACCGAGCTCACCACCGACAGGATACCTCTTCTTGTGAATGGCCTTTCTTGGACTGCCATCTTGAACCTAAAGGTGTCAGTTTCTGCGCACCACTGCAGTCCCAGGGTTCTTTCGACAGGAAGGCTGTCTCTGTCGAAATCCAGTTCTTTCACTTCCTTGGCTCTTTTCTCCACATCAATGGCTTCCAACACTGACCTGCTGTTGCTGATCCATTTCAGTTGGTGGATGATTGACGGTACAACTTGAAGTTTGTGGAACAAATGGCACAGCAGAGGGTTTGGCTGCAACAGTGTAGGTTATCTCAGTGGGTCTCAAACGGTTTGGTCACCATTTATGTAAACAAGTATTTGCGAGGAACACCTTTATATGATCATTATAGTTATTAAAGAATAAGAGAATAAATGAAAAACAGGTATGAAATACTATAGGACAGTAACACAAGAATACAGTTTAAAAGGGGAGTGATTAGTAAAATATCCATAAAGAAAAAGTAAATCTGTTTACAGTTCTGTTTCATATGGATGCTGAGAGATGTAGGCTATCCATAGATCTCTTCATTTTGCTCTCAAAGTGCACCAGATTGATGCATTTAACTTCAATATTTAAAAAATAATCTCCCCGGAGGAGCATGCCCCCAGACCCTCCTAGAGGAGGTTAGGTCCACCCCCACATAAAACATGTTCACATGGATAGGATACTAAATACAATTGCACACTTTTTATATGGTGTCCATATGTTTCTGTTTTGGTGGTCGATTGGACCTAGACTCATCAAATCTGGACTGGATTATCCCAGAGACTCTAAAGATTCTTTATAACACAGTTTCAGATTTGTGAAACCTTTATTCTATTTGTGAAAATATAAACACAGGTGGAAGGCTGAGGTTGCTGCAGCAGGCCAGAATCAGCATCAGAGAGTGAACCTCCCGGCAAGCCTTTATGCCTTCTTGTATTTTCACAAATAGAATAAAGGTTTCACAAATCTCAAACTGTGTTATAAAGAATCTTTAGCCTCCGTGGGATAATCCAGTCCAGATTTGATGAGTCTAGGTATAGTGGTTTCAGATCAGGACCTGGTCTAATGTGGTCAGGATGCGAAAAAAGCAGCAAAATCTCCCTTTTTTGTATTTTCACAAATAGAATAAAGGTTTCACAAATCTCAAACTGGGTTATAAAGAATCTTTAGACCCTCTGGGATAATCCAGTCCAGATTTGATGAGTCTAGGTCTAGTGGTTTCAGATCAGGACCTGGTCTAATGTGGTCAGGATGCGAAAAAAGCAGCAAAATCTCCCTTTTTTGTATTTTCACAAATAGAATAAAGGTTTCACAAATCTCAAACTGGGTTATAAAGAATCTTTAGACTCTCTGGGATAATCCAGTCCAAATAAATCGGCTATGCAGCGATTTAAGAGGTTCAAATACGGAGGATTGTTCGCTCAGCGCTGTAAATTAAATGTCCCTTAACTTTCCCCTTAACTGCCGAATCGGATGCTCTGAATCGGAAGCCAACTTCAGCGTCGTCTACACCCCTGCAATGTGTGTGAAAGACAATACACTTTACAGCATGTTTTTTTAAATTGAAGTTACGTTGGTGTTTGTGTTGGTTGTTGACGGCAGTGTGTGCCCCTCCTTGGGAAATGATTGTCCCCCCATTTGATTTGTTCTAGAGCTGACCCTGTCCACACGTACGTTATTCACGCGCATATACACACGTTATCAACACGCATATCTGAGGTTACCTACTGTAACCCCAGCTTCTATGAGTAAATGGCGCAGCCCTCTAAGGCTATTGCTATTGGGTTATCCCCCTGCGCCCCCGCGCAGCACTGAAACACTTGTAGTCCACGCCCACCCGCTAGGTGGGCCCCACCCTCGGGCCTCCTTCCGGTATGAAGATTATTATCATCTGATATTTAAGAAGTGTGTTACATTTGAAATGGCAGAAAGTCTTGTTGCAAATTCCAGATAGATATTAAAAGAGGTCCTTTGGGTTTCTCTGGTGGTTATCAATAGTAGCAGTTAAGTGAATGAATACTGTTCAAACAATACCTGTGTTTGTGTTTTGTATTGATTTCTCTGTTTTATCCTTTCATAAATGTAAGGACTAAAAATGGCTATAAACATTCTGGGCTGGTTGGAGTAAACAGGGTTTTATTGCTCTGTGGGGGAGGTGTAGGTATGCAGGACAGGGGGCTAGGTGGATGAGAGTATATTCTGCTTAAGATCTCTAGCATGTCATGTTTCAGGGAAGTCTACATGTCTGGAATAGTATATGTGTGGGTTTAATTAATAAGCAGTCTGTGTAACCAGAAGTTGGAGATATGAGGGATGAAATCTTTGTGTTATCTTTGTGAGAGAAATGTATGTGCGTTCATTTCAGGACTCCTAAAGGAGCAGGAGAATTGAGTCACACACAGTTAAGAGAGACAATGGTCCTTCTAGATTCTGGGTGAGCTGACTTAGTGTGAATAGAAGTTCAGAGATGGCTGGGGGGTATGAAGACAGTTAGGCGTTGTTGCTGGTTCTGAGGATGTCATGGGATGATGACTGTTACATTTCCAACAAGTATTGCTTTCATAAAGAAATACATGACTTGTGTGATAAGCTACATAATAAGAGGTGTTTTGTTGCAAAGTGAGCCTGTTTGGTTTTCTGCTGGCCAGCGCTGAGTCACTGTGATACAGCATATTTTGCGTCTCCCAATGAGATGACCTGAAAAGATGACCAGCTGACCTAACCCCTCCTTCTTATTATGGTATATCTCCTGTTGAGCCCTGGAGTTCGGCCTCTCTTCACATGCTGTCAGGACCGAAGGATCTCCGCAGCACGCGAACCAGGGCAGGAGTGGGCCGGCATACTCCTTACATTACAATATAATTGTAGTACATTATATTGTATTATAATGTATTATATTGCATTGCATTATTACCTTTGATAATTAAAACAGATTATTGTTTCAACTGGTATCTGGGTGTCTGGGCGGAGCTGAGTGGGGTTGTAAAAAACCTCAAAACTCCTACAAAGTGGTGACCTCGACGTTTGCGAGTGGGGGTTCAGAGGGAGTCACATCAGCAGCCAGCGGACGATGCTGTCCAGGGTGACACCTCGAAATACTTTCTGACAACTAAAAACAGAGCTCTATACAAAATATCAGGTAAGCACGGATACCCGTTACACTCAAAATCTGTGATTTGGCTATATTCAAATATTTTAGAGTTGTCAGGAATATTTCTCAGTGTCTAGTCTTCATGCTAAAGATAATGCAATGCATATTTTAGCATAGGTAGGTAACTAACTAATAATAATAAGATTAATAAAGCAGCGGTTAGGAACCTCGTGTATTTTTCAGAATCGCACGACTAACTCGTTAGCTACACGTGAAGCGATGAGGAGTGTAAGTTGAAGGTGAAAGGCCCCGTGCGGTTTTTTCAGAAATCGACACGGCTAACCCATCGGGGGAGTTCAGTGGTTTCTAATGATTCCATCCAGAACAAAATTGAATAATGTTTTCCAGTCTCATAGGAACTGCAGTTGCATTATAAGTGAATCCAAGAAGAGATATGCAAATTTCAAATAACCATTTTGAAAGGACCGGAATCTCGTTCTCTTGTTCTGTGGGGTTAATCTATCTGGCCAAACGTGACGATAAAGAGATAATGAGGCCCCATGATAATGCCACATCGCTGAAAAGCGGTGTCAAAGCGCGTTTGAACGTCCATTATCTGTTGAAATAAACATCGCACCATAAAGCTGGATAGACTGTACGGGGAATAATTTTCTGTGAATAATTACTAATAGATAAGGGAGAAAAGTCAGATAAAGAAATGCGTGGTCACCAGGGGTTAAAGAAAGCCCCCCTTTTTCTTCACAGCTTTCCTCTAATTGCTGAAGCAGCAGCCCGAAGTGTGACTGCTTGTGCTTCTTCTCAAAATGCCTCAAAAATGGCTGCTGAGCGTTGAATTTAAAACAAGGAGTGAATAATCAACGACTGGTCTGAAGTTGGAGTGAATAACATTAAAAATTAATAGATCAATGTGTCGTAGATATTTAAATAAATAAGAAACTATAATTTGTCGTTTTTAGCATAGTTTTTGTGGGATGCAGTTACGTCACATTGTGGTTTTCATGAGAAGTTTTGAGAACTGATTGTTACTATTGCATTGCATTGTGAATTTTGTGGTATTTGTCATTAACTGAGAATTGTACTTAATTATATTTCAGAGGAACTTAATTGCATACGGTGGCGTTCAGGGAAAGTAGAAATGGGTTTTGCTGAGTATATGAAGTACATGCAGGTTAAAGTTTGATTCAAATTGAATATAATAGTGGATTATTCCACCTAGATTGGACATGGAAAGATGAAAATGTGTTGGACATTGGATGGCGAGCTCACTGTGAGAAATATATATTGTAATGTTCTTTAGGAGTTGTATTGATCATGCAACAGTGAGGTTCAACTCTAGGTGTTGTGAACTGGCCTTGGCTGGTTACATTTTTTATTGAAGCCAGACTACAAGTCGTATGGTTTAATTTTATTGAACTCAGTCTCCAAGCAGTGTAGTTTATATCTGCACATGTATTGAGTGTTCACCTCCCCTTCCCCCACTCACATGAGGCCAGTGCTATACTGCTAAGCTATTTGTCCAGCAAGTTGGCATACTGATGGTGGAGTAGTGGGAGTAAAGATGTACACGAACAATGAGAGTAGATTAAGTTGTTTTGTCTTTCATGCTTTTCACCAAGGCTCATTTGGGTGGTTATTGTTTTAATGTAGTGTTGTTTTGTGTTATATTGTGTAAGATATAATGTACCCACACGCATGTGGTTTATTTGTCACAGTTCATTTTAAAGTCAGCCACCTCGTGGCTAGATCTCATCTCTGAGAGTCCATTGGGTTAATGAGTAAGAGGTCCTTTTGTTCTTCAGGCCACATGTTCAAGTCATTTGACCCCATGAGGTCAAGAGTCATTCTGTTAGACCACAATCTTGTGTAAGACAAATCATTGTTCTTTTGTCACATTTTGAATTACATAACATTTTATTTTGCTAGTAGTTGGAGTTTGGTGTTTGCTAAAAAAAATTAGAACGACATAGTCCTACACTTGGGTCAAATTACATTGCTGTGATCTGATTAGTGTGCTCTGCAGGCTTACTATTGTTCTAACCAAGCAGTGGGATTTTTAAGTACAGGGAGGTTCTTTCATAGTGTGTGAAATATGCGATGCTGGAAACATATAGGTGTTGAAAAACTTAGTTTGGGTAAATAGGTCACAATGGATGAAACAATTATTAGAGGGAGTTTTTGTAATATCATTAGTAGACATTAATTGTGTTTTTGAGTTTATGAAGAAAGAGTAGAAAGTAAACAGGAGGGATCTGTTCATGTTTAAACATGATAGAGGTGCTGCACGAGGCTAAAAGCCATCTCATACTGTTGGCTAAACACAGAGAGGTGATTGATGAGAGAAGCTTGTGCAGGAGCAGGCAGCTGCAGGGCACAGAGAGAGAGAGAGACAGGAGAAGTAGATGTTTTGAAGAGTTCAGAGAGAGTACAACTTATATAAAGTTAACTACTAGTCTGAAGAATGTCATATTGTTTTGTGAGTGAACATGAAGTAAGAATATATTTACTAGATATAAGAACAACATGCTTATCTAGGTTAACAGAAAACTGCTATTAACCAGTTTCAGCAGCTACTGTCCTATCTGTGTTCCAAAGAGAACATACGTTGCATTTACAATTCATATTAAGAAAGTTCAAAATTGATACCATTAAAGACCGTTTTGGATTAATAGGGCGTGTCTGTCAAACATTCGTGCTCAGATGGAATAAAGTGTTGAGATGTTCTCAAGAGTGGGAGTTTTCACAACGCTTTTTAGTTTGTATTGAAACAATTAAGTGGTAAGGACAGAAAAACTGTTCCGTGATGATTTCTTTAGGTTTTAGGTTTAGTAATGGAGATTACATTTTGTGAGGAAACTTTTCCACCAATAATAACTGTTCAAAAATATATATTCATTAACTGTAATCAGATTTTAAAGATTAAGTTTATTTTATTTTTTTCTGACTAGAATTTTAGAAGCAGGACTTCAACTAGACAAGATATTTTACAATGTGGTTTTACTACTTTTAATGGAGTAAAGAATCTGGGTAGACTACTGCCATTGGTTTGTTTTAACATTCACATGTTTCAGCATTCCTGACCATATAGACACTCAGCCGTTTTATTTTGTAACCCTTTGGGGGAGAGATTTAAATTGAGTTTTTCTCCAGTTGCTGATTTGCTGTGATTACAGCAGCACTGGATAGTTGTGCGCCACCTTTGGGTTGTACTCTGAATCAGTGTGTCGGTGAAGAGTTGCTCACTACAGAAACAGAAGAACTGTGCAAAGAACGCATCTCTGAGGAGGGTTTGACATTTTGCTTGGGCCTCGTTGCCGAGGCAACAGTGGTGTGAAGAGGAACTGCAGTTTTTGGAGATTCCTGCTGTGCAGAGGACA
The DNA here is from genome assembly GCF_902827175.1 of Gymnodraco acuticeps. Taxonomy (NCBI): domain Eukaryota; kingdom Metazoa; phylum Chordata; class Actinopteri; order Perciformes; family Bathydraconidae; genus Gymnodraco; species Gymnodraco acuticeps. Next base: position 321,236 of record NW_022992206.1, on the reverse strand, counting down.
ACGTGTGTCTGCTGATTGTACCACATTGATCCAGAGGTTCCTTCCCCCTCAGGACATCCCAGTGCAAAACAAGAGTTTAATTGATCCAATTGACTACAGCTGCAGAAGACAACGCATCACTGACTGTTCACATTATGACAAGATATTGAGACAGGCTTGTCTCAGATTGTTCAGACTCTGAAGAAATGATGCGATGATTTGACAGCATAACTGTGCAAGAGTTTTCCAGAGGGTGGTGTACAACAATAGGTTTAGTGTTTGACAAGGGAGGCTGATTGTTTAAACGATGGTCTGGAATACTGAAAAGATTAAAGTTGAATATCCTTGTTTAGCAAACAACACATCTGATTATTAGGTCACACCTAATAATCTTGACATATAAACTAACTATGAGTAAAAAGATGAATGGATTTTATATCCTAGAGAGGGTTAGTTATGTTGCGAATACTTCACAAGGTATTTGCTAATGTATTTTGAAGAACAAATAACAAGGACACAAGTCCAATTTTGTTTTGTTTTTAGGTTAAATTGTCCATTACCAAAACTGTTCACCTTATGTCTAGATTTGGACTTTGATGGTAAGGGAGTATTTAGGCTTATTTTTATACATCTGACATTTTCAAATATGTTGGCTATTCACTAGATAGACTTTGGTTAAGACCTTTTCTGAAGATTGAATATTTGTTCCATTTCTAAATATTCCTATTTAAAAAGTAATTTTAGAGTAAAGAAGACTGATGCTGAAATTGGACATAATGTGAGGCCTTCAATCACCCATTGTAATGGTGCATATTATTGACGACCAATAGGGAGGAGGGGTCACTCGACCCACCCTGCAGTGGTTTTTAAAATCTTACTTGCAGCTTCACAGGAAGCACACGGCACCAGATTATGAGTTTGGAAGATTAGCGTCACCACCTCCTAATGGACATTAATTTAGTTAGTAATTAACTGACATTTAGAGATGTTAAAAAGTAAAAACATAACTACCATAAGTGATAATTCCTAAATTTAGCTACAAACCATTGATGAAATTACTTCTGTTTTTAAAATCCTTGATAAAGGAAGGAGTGATTGTTACATATTCGGACACCCAAGGTTCCACGCACTGTTAAAGAGGTTAACATTGTTCTTTAAGTGGACCAGATTTGAAGATAAATGAATATGAGTTATGAAATACATAGCAGAGCTTTACAGATCCTAGTAATGGTTTGACTCAAGATAATAATTATATGCACAAGTTTCTGAAATAGATCTATTAGACATTTTAATATGGATTAGGTGTTGATAAACTGCAGTAGGAAGTGACATTTTTTGGCTAAACACTTTTCAGGGAATGTGGGAAACAGCTGTTCCGATGAAAAGTTAGAGATATCTTGAACATTATAGTTGTAATTGTGAATTAATAAATGATGGCGCTCCATATATACATATTTTTGTAGACAAAGGATACTGGCCTATGCTGAAATGTCAATCTCTGCAGAGCACGACACATGGCCAAAAAAGACTGAGACCAACTGACCTTTGACCCTGACCGACAGTGTAACTTGACAAGGCACTGTGAATGACTGACTCTGGGGTGGACCTGACCAAACTTGACTTTACAACCTAACAGTGTCAGTGTGAATGTGAGTGTATGTCTGCATGTGATCAGTGCAACTGCATGATTTAAAACAATGACTAATCAAGCATGTTTTTGGACTAACACATTTTTCTGGGGCTCAATAACATTCCACAGAATTGGAAAACCGCACTTGTGCACAGGAGGTGGCAGTTTGTAGAATGTGGAACTCAAACTAAAACATGAAGATTCTGTTTCTTTTAGGACTGAAGGATGGAGAGAAACACTTCATTTCACTGAAGTGTTTACTGTGGAAATGATGGATGTACATTTGGGAAAAAATGTTTGGTATTTTCTTATAATCCATTATTACCTGAAGGTTTTCTTCCCATACAGGATTTTGGTTACACATGAGTCATGTGTAAAAAGGGGGAGTGTACTGCTGCCCCAACTTGATTGTTCAATCTGACCATTGATTGACAGTTTTAGAATTGACCTGCTCCATATCTGGGGATAAGATACTGTTTGATGAATGTTGACATGTTTCTAATATTGATTGAGTTATAACAGGTAACACAGATGCAGAATCAGTGGCCAAGGGGCTACTTTGAGAGATGTAACTCCAGAATGGAATACTGAAGAAGTTGACCTGTGATGATGAAACAATTTTGTAATATTTCAACAGGTATAAAAGTAACTGAGGTTTGAAATGTAGAAAGAACATATTACAGTTAAAGCTAAAACTTAGTAATGTAATGAGACAGAATTTAATTTAGACAACATCATGTAACTAGCCTGGTAAAGAAGTAAAAGCCATAGACTTCATTATTTAGGTCATTATGGGGATATACATTTCATCTAAATTCATAATAGAAAGACATTTGATGACAGTTTGTTGGAATTCTGTATTCATTTTTTCAGCGTGATAATATCTAAGCACTGACAGGTAAAAGCAGTATCACCAGGAAATCATTCACTTTGTTAGTATCATGATTTTGGTTGTTTTTGAATCCATAACATTAGTGTGTTTCTTTACCAGAAACATTAGCAGTTCATATTATATTTGGATTTTAAATAGGATCTCAAGGATTTCATTTAAAAATAAACACAGATGCTTGTCAGAAATTCAGAGCTATTGAAATATGTTATTTAGTTTACCTAAAGATGTTGGGGTTCTTATTTAGTTGGCACAGTCCAAGTATTAAGATTCTGAAGCTGCACTGGCAGATAGGAGGTCTACAATTAATTTAGAAAACCTGTTCACAGACGTCTGTTGTTTCAAGACACCCCACCAACAGGCTCCAAGTGGGTCAAAACAGCTGAGCGTAGGCTTGAGGGATTTGTATCAGATTTCTCCACACAGGTTGCTGGCGCCAAAAGGGGGACCCAGGAGGCCGACACAGCAGAGTTCGTCTGGCTGAAGGTCATCAGGACAAAGTGGCTCAACCCCAGGCTCTCCGGACCCGACCGAGTGACCCAGCGGACCTCTCATGCCGTCTGCCTAGGAGAAAAGGGGGACAGCTCGTACCACGGGAGCCAGTGTGCGGCGGGGAAACCACCTACTAGGACCAGGGGACGACATCAGGACGGATCTGGCTCTCGTCAAGGAGGTCGACTTGGAAGCTGTCATCGGCGGACCGGAGAAGGAGGATCGGGAGGACATCTCTCCAGCAGTCGACCCGGGAGGCGTCATCAGCGGGCCGGAGAAGGAGGATCGGGAAGACATCTCTCTAGCAGGCAGCCCAGAAGCTGCCGTCAGCGGATCGGGGGGACAAAGACACAGCAAGCCAGGACGGCACAGGGGACTTGTCGAGGCAGCAGAGGAGTCTACTTCTGTCTGATCAGTTCCACCCGCGAAGGGAAAGCCGCATCTCCCCCTCCCTATTCGCTGTCCTTGAGGGCTATTCCTCCGAGGGGGGGGGGGGGGGGCTGATGATTCTAGCACTCAGCTGCCCCCTCATGGTTCCTTCACTGCCATGGAAAGTGGTGTTCTGTTCCCAAAGATTTCAAGTACTTTGGGTCTCAGCTTCGGATGGATTTATACAATGTTTGGGGGATGGACACAGTAGAAAAGAATGACAGTGGGTATGTTTCAAAATGCCTTGTTTAAGTTTATCTCTGGAGAAAGAGATAAAAAGGGGGAATTGTGGAGATTGATGTAAAGTATTATGGCAAAAAGTTTGATACAGCGTAATTCTGGTATATTCATTTGTATGTCACCTGATATAGGCTATGGGATGTTAAGTGTTAGTTTGTGAGAGAAATGTATGTGCGTTCATTTCAAGACTCCTAAAAGAGCAGGAGAATTAAGTCACACACAATTAGAGAGACAATGGTCCTTCTAATTCTGGGTGAGCTGACTTCGGGTGGATGGAAGTTCAGAGATGGCCTGGGGGTATGAAGACAGTTAGGCGTTGTTGGTGAGCAGGTCCTGAGGAGGTCATGAGATGATGACTGTTACATTTCCAACAAGTATGGCTTTCATAAAGAAACACATATGACTTATGTGATAAGATACATGATAAGATGTGTTTTGTTGCAAAGTGAGCCTGTTTTGTTTTCTGCTGGCCCGCGCTGATTCACTGTGACACAGCATATTTTGCATCTCCCAATGAGATGACCTGAAAAGATGACCAGCTGACCTAACCCCTCCTGTTTTTTCTTGTATATCTCCTGTGGAGTCCTGGCGTTCGCTCTCTCTTCTCGGGCTGCCAGGACCGAAGGATCTACGCAGCACGCGAACCAGGGCAGGAGTGGGCCTACTCCTTACATTACAGTATAATTGTATTGTATTATATTGTATTGTAATGTATTATATTGCATTGCATTATTACCTTTTATAATTAAAACAGATTATTGTTTAAACTGGTATCCTGGTGTTCTCTGATTTCCTTCCTGTTATGATTTTAAGCAGGACTCGCCAAAACGACACGCGGAGCCGAGTGGGGTTGTAAAAACCTCAAAACTCTAACATGGTCAAATAAGAAAAAGGCCTGATCGGTGGCAGACAAACGGCGCGCTCTCATGCAAACCTGAATTTCATCAATCCAATCATTCAAACCTATGCCTGACCTCCCTATAAACATGGGACATTTTCGGTCTCGGGGCACAAAAACCAGTCTCTCCGCTAAAGGGGCACTAGCACTGGAAGGATCAGAAGGTGGCAGAGCAGCAGGGAGAGGAGCAGCACTAGGGCCAGGCACGGCCGCAGCCTGTTCATGCCGCATCCTCTCATTGTCTGCTCTCAATTGAGCGACTAAATCCCTCAATTCTTGCATTTCTCCCTCCATAGCTACACCTTTACCAATAAAAGTGGAGAAAAGGCTATGAATGTGGACAGGAAAACAATGTAACTCACTACAGATTCACAAGAAACCAACTGCTGTTTTGCCTCTGAACACAATATAAAACAATTACTGCCTGCCTAACAATAATTTTTAGCAATGGCCATAATAGGAGAAAACAAAGAAGATTGGAACACACGTCTCGGCCCTCAAACAGTAAATCCTGCCGACAACGCCAGTTTGTGGCGGCACGTGGGGGGTGTTTGTTGGAAATCCTATTCAACTAAAAGCCAGACAACGCCACCTTGGGAATTGCACCCAAGGAAATAATTATTCCAAGTACCAACAAGGCACTCAGGTTCGTGATAAAGAGGGGCAGGAGACGTGGTTCCAATTTATCAAATGTTTTATTTCTGGCATTAAAATATCATTAAAAACACCATAAAATCATTATACACACTGAAAATAAAAGGGGGGGACTCTTAATTCAGGGATGCTGAGGCTTACCAGTGGATGGAGGTGACGAGGGGTGAGAGGGATCCCAACAAAGTAAATTAAGGCAACCGTGATCACTACACACTCACACAAAGGAACACAAATCAGGGGGAGCACAGCACGACACACAAAGGGGGAAGCCACCACCGGGGACACCAGCACCACACCTTTGGCTCTCAGCAACTAAGAGGGGCAAACAAGAAACAATTACTGGGATAAACAGTAAACACAAATTAATACACAGACCAACACATAAGATAAGTATAAGACAATAAAAAGTCAAGAATACTACAAAATACTGATTTCAAGTAACTGATATTAACTGAAATAAACAAAACAAATTTAAAGCAACAGGGTCGAAAACTAAACCAAAGAAACGAAAATCAACCTAACAGTCTACTTAATCTTGAATTAAATAAACAAAACAAACTTAACTCAATGCAATAACTGATCATGAACAGAGATTAATCGAACAGTCCGCGATAACAATGTTTAAAATATGGCCCTGTAATGAAGAGCAAAGGCACAGTGATACCAAGAGGCTGGTACAGACAATGTAGGCCAAGAGCAACACCCGCCAGACAGTAGTGTAGCGGTGAAGCACAGTAGGGCAGGCAAGCCGGCTGTGCAGACAGACACAGCCTTGAGGGTAGACCAGCAGTCCAGGCAACAGTCAGGCAGACAAGACACTCGTAAACTTAGAGCAGTCGTGGATGCAACACAGACGTGGAGGCAAAACAGCAGTCCTTTATCACGCTTCCAGCGCAGAGCCTAGCAGACATTAAGTTTAAGGTGATGTTACGATAACAATACTAGGTTAAGAACATTCAGGAAGAATGATACTAGCAGAAGGTCTACCTACCGATCAGGCCAAGTTCAGACAAACACACAGCAGGGGAGCTTCATTTACAGCGGCAGCAGACATGGGCTGCAGGATCCCTGCAAGGGTCTACAACCAGCGATACATTTAGTATTTAGGCTAATTGTCATGCTAGGTGTACAACAAACGGCAGCCACTGCAAACTGGAGGGTGGGGCTGGAGCTATTGGAGCTACAACGAGCCGTTAAAGGCAGAGAGTGAAATTCAGTGAATACACGTAGTTTACAGAGATGCTGTTTGAGAAACCAATGTGAGTTGCGTTTATCTTTACCCATGGATGCACAATAAGAAAGGATCCATATCGTCTTACTGCCATCCCACGGAGCTGTAATAATGGATATATTGCACATGTTTGCTGTAATTCATTATCATACTACATGGGCTGTATGATTAAATCTTGTACCGTAAATGTTGTATTAAATAAAGTTAATATTACCGACATTATTAACATCCCTGTAGCTTCGTATTACACTAAGAAGCTTATTGCACTGTATATAAATATATATATATAGGCTACAGTGCAATAATTATTTCATGCTAAATGAAGCTCTGTTGGATATCACTAGATCCTGTTACAGCGTAATATAAGTAGGCTACATAACGATTGATGTGTACATTAGCATCATTACTAGCTAGCCGCTAGCTAATATCTGCCGCCTCGTTAATATAAAATCCATGATAACAACAATCCATTACCATGCTGTCATGAACGCGCGGTGCTGTTACGTGTACGCAAATTGACGTGCTTGATGTGAACGAGCATTTTGGTTAAAGTTGCGCATGCTCTATGAGTGCACATACGGGTACTTCTCAGGCATGCTGGGTAATCTGTGACGTTTCACTCTCTCAAAAGTTGAGCCATTTTATCATCATGCGCTAATGAGCAGCTCTCATAGGAATGAATAAGGCCCCGCCTCCCACCCTGTATCCAGTTCTTATTATACATCCATGGTGCCAGCGGAGAAAGCACGTCAGCGGAACCCGGAAGTGGCCTTCGTGCCAAAGAGCAAGAGGGAGCAAGAGCGACACTGACCCCTCTTTATAAAGGTTGCCCCGTGTGTGGTGATAGGGCTGAACAGTCTATCCTGCTACAATAGGCTACATCACATGCACTAGGGTCTGAGACGTACTTCCGCCTTAGCCGTTATACTGCTCGGACGCTTCCGGGTTGCTTCTGGTCTGCGTAGCTGAGCGTCCACAAATGTTTTACTGTTTAAATCTGTGGTTTAAATATGAGTCGACGGAAGATTTTCAAAACGGAGCATTTGCAAAGACAAGTAAAAAACTACTCCGAGCACTGCTGTGTCCCACTTTGTACGGCGTCAGCTAAATTCAACGGCGTCCTAAGTTTCCATGGCTTTCCGACCGAACTCGAGCTGCGAAGACAGTGGCTGGTTAAAATACGACGCGATAAGTTTACAATCTCCTCTCACTCCAAGGTCTGCAGTCGTCACTTCGCTACGGATCAACTAATAGAGCCAAAAACCCTTGATGGCCGTAGGAGGTTTGTGAAAGGTGCTGTCCCAACTCTGTTTGAGTGGAATCACTTCACTGCTCAAACACCGCGGGCTAGTGTTTGGGAGAGAAGGGAGCGGCCCACTGAACCAGTCTCTCGGGAGGAGCAGGAAGAGCACATCGATGTCCGTGACCATGATTACTGCTCAACCCCTGAACCAGCTTCACTGGACATGTCCTCTCAAGCTACAGAAGACAACTCCAAAACATTGGAGGATCTGCAGAAGCAACTGCAGGAGTTAAGAGTCCAGCGAGAGTTTTGCTTACAGCGGTTTGCTGGCTCCGACGACAACATCCGATTCTATACCAGGTAATGTTTTGGCTAAATTCTATCCAAGTTTTTGAGATGGGTTAGCTTATAAAGAATCCTGTTTACCTGCCGTTTGACTGCTGACTATTTGCATGCAGTGTTGGAATAAGTAGGCTACTCAACTTAGCTGAAGTATAAGTACAAATACTATGGTTTGAAAATACTCCTGAACTGAACATGTAGAATCATAAATCATGTGTTTTCATAAGTAACTAGAAACTATGAAGGTTAACTAAATGTGGTGGAGTAAAACATACTAATACTAACAACATACTGATAATACTTTACTACAAGTGGAAATCTTCAAAACCTTACCAAAGTAAAAGTACATGTCAATATCCACTGCGTTTCTCCCAGTTGCACACTTAAGAATGAAGAGTAAAAGTAGTCATTCTGTGTAAAATGTTCCCTGTATGTTTTAGATTATTATTACTGCTGCTTTAATGTAGTTGTTACATGTTACTGCTGTATATTACTATACCTGCACCAAGTGCCTTCTTAATCAGTCTATTTGAATTGTAATGTATTATAGCAAACAAGAGGAAAGCATTAGCCCATGTGTTACAGTTAACGAGTCAATTAATGACTGACATGTGTCTTTTGTGTACAGATTCCTGAGCTATAACCACCTGATGGCCTTCTGGTTTTTGATTGAGCCTTCCATTTATAAAATGGTTCGTGTTACAAGAGCGATATCAGCTGCCAAGAGGAATGAAGAAGTGGTTACACACGCACGTCCATCAACTGTAGGCTACGTTTATTTTAACACACAATCTAAACACAAACTGAAGGGAAAATGTTTCTCCGACATTTCATTGCTTTCGTGTAGGCTAAAAGGCTATAGTACTCAATCCTTTTTGAATACATCAGAGAACTAAAACAACTTAATGTTTTTCCCATGGTGTGCTACACTCATGACATTAATATAGTACCCTTTTTTTGTTTATCTTCCAGAGACAGCTGCTTCAGCCAATTGACGAGTTCTTCCTTTTTCTCTGCTTCCTGTCGGTGGGTTTGAAAGAGAGGGACCTTGCAAACCGCTTCAACGTACACCAGTCCACTGTGAGCCGCATCATTGCAACATGGACGAGTTTTCTTACAACTTTATTGGGGTCACAGTGCATCTGGCTTACACCTGCAGAAGTTCAAGCCCACCTCCCAGAGGCATTCAAAGATTTCCCAGACACACAGGTGATCCTGGATTGCACAGAGCTGAGGTGTCAAACACCATCCTCACTCCTCCTCCAAAGTGAAATGTATTCTACATACAAATCTCACTGCACCATGAAAGCCCTGGTTGGCATAGCCCCACATGGCGCAGTGACATTTGTTTCCAGTCTGTATGGTGGTTCTGTCAGCGACAAGGAGATTTTCAAACAATCTGGAATAGCTGCGTTGTTGACTGAAAACATGGCAGTGATGGTAGATAAGGGCTTCCTAATCAGCGATTGCTGCAAATGCAAAGTGTACTGCCCACCTTTTCTGTCAAAGCAGAAGCAAATGCCAGCCTATCAGGTGAGGGAGACACAGGCCATTGCCAGACTGAGGGTTCATGTGGAGCGTGTCATTAGGAGGATAAAAGAGAACAAACTTTTTGATGGTGTCATCCTCCTGTCCCATGCCTACATCAACCAACTGTTTGCAGTAGCATGTATGCTGTCAAACTATCAGAACAAAGCACTGGTCAAGAAATGGGTGAAATAAGACAAGATGATGACACCTGTGCAGGTAGCTGTGATTAAGCTGGGTGAGCACACCGTAATCCCGTGTTGCATGACACACGCTAGTGTTTTGTTTGAATAAATGGTAAATAGCAAATTACAATGCGTTGATGATTTCTTACAAATGCAATGATTTACTATTCATTACACAAATCACTTCACTTTATTGTCTTTTTAAATACAATTGTATATTTATTTACATATATGAAATGTGACAAACAATATATATCAAAAACAAAATATTGAAATCACATTTTATTGTCATTCAGAACACATGATTGAGGGATTGCCTCCTAAAAACAATGACGGCTGATCCAGGGTCTAGCAGCTAACTGCTTACAGAGTTAACAATGGCTACAGTGCCCACTACTTTTTTTAATGACAGGTACTTCGGCATGTATGTGTAAAAAAAAAAAGTCTACTTTGTCTCTGATTGCTCTTTGCACTTCTGGATCTGTGTATATTCTTTGCACCAGGTAGTCCTCTTGTGCCCACACTAAAAAATCACACCACTGCATCCCAGATACAAGAAGTTGACCCTGTACTTGCCAGTAATAGGCATGGCTTTTCTTGAGCTTAGGGGAGCCACATTCTATCTGCACATATTTGCAGTAGACATAATTTGGGACATTGGGACATTTGAATTCAACAAGGCCAAATTGGGGATATTCTGTTGGGTCAAAAACAACTCCATCAGGGGAGGCACCAAGCCAGGGCGTAGAGGGGTGAATGACAAGGCCACAAGGGGAGTAGTTCACGTTTGCCAGTCTACTGTATTCAGCTGCTACTGTGGGCTCCATCTCGGCACCTCTCCTCATTTCTGCAGTCTGCCTTGTACCTTTGAGTATTCGCTCTGCAAGAGAGTTAGCAGAGCTCTCACCTCTGACGTGACAAATCTCTCTAAACCTAGAGGCAGTAACCCTGGGTTTGCGGAGCAGATGCCACTCTGAGCTAGAGCTTTGCTCACGGGTAGCCTCCTCAATTTTGTGAGACATTTCCAAATCAACAGATAAGCTGTTCATATGTAGTTGCTCCTCTTCTGAGCACACCAGCGGTAAATCACATGGCAAGATCACATACCCCTCCCTCTATGGGAAAGTGGGGTGTTGGTGGTGTGTCAGTGTGAAGTGTGGTGTACCGAGACGTCAAAGCAGGCATCTGATAGGACAGAACACTGCCCTCCTGCACAATCCCGAAGGCACTTTCCACAAGGGGCTTGTCAGGTCTCATGTTCATTGTGGTCACAAGCGGCCTGTCTTCAATGCTGAATGCTGAGTATGCCTCCGTAACTCTGAACAGGCAGGGATCTGGTAATGGCCCCACCATGCCTCTGTAGAATCCACTCCTACAAAGAATGGCAAAGACAATATAGCACATTAATGTGACAATAAAGGTTAGGAATACAGCACCAGAATTATGAATTTTAAAAATACAGGAAACACAATTTTCCAGCTAAAATTACCTTACTCCAGTCTGCACCATCCTATTTGGTACAGGCTTGGTGAAGACCATGGAGTTGATGGGCCCTGGCTTCACACCCTTAAGGAAAAGACAATTACTGTTCGTTGAGTCACTTTAAAACAAAAACTCTGAAAGATTACAAGTATTTGAACCTCATTGAAATTACCATTGTTCGCGGCTTGTGCCATTGCTGTTCCGATTCAGTACAGCTATGCACAGGTGGCACAACTGGCATGTTCAGTTCAGTGTAGTGTGCTGTTTGGAACAGCAATGCTACTGTGTGATTGCACAAAACAGTTCCTGCAACACAGGAGCACTGGTTGTGCGTGAGCACCACTGGTGATGAATCACGAAGCATTATCTAAAACAGAGAGAAGAAATACTAGTGATTAGTAACCTCACTTGTTACTCTGAGCCAGGAGGTTATTATGAGTAGAATTATTGGTTATTTTTACTGACCCATTATCCTAGAAGAAGCATGTATTCCTGAATGCTTAGTGTTACCCTCTTACCCTACAATACCACAATGAACTTTCTTTGGAAACTAAGATGCCTTGAAAATTGTATTAAAGCAGTTTTGACTATATATTTTAACCCCCAAACTAACACATCCATAATCAATGTAATAATATCTGACCAATCAGCTGTAATAAAGCAGGGAGAAGTAGGACACTGTTGAGATTCCCTTAAGGTAAACTAATGTTTAACTGAACTGAAACTCAATAAACAGGGGGGAACAGTGTCAATGCTGCCTGCCTACACTCAAACTGTGTGCTGTCTCGCTCTTCCGCATTGACCTGTAGCACAAGGCTCTCACGCTGACCTGCCCTGTCAGCCTGTCTTTATTGGACACTGAATGAAGAAAAACAGAGCAACAGCGTTAGATCTATACTCACGTCAAAACATCTATGGCAACATTGCTTTATACCGTTATGCAGTGTGGCTAACAACAAGACAACCTTGGCTAGGCTATAAGGCTATTAAACGATATTATTTGTTAGCAAAATGGCTAATGTTTTAAATAATTAACACCAGAAACAGTACATAGCGTTACCCAGAGCCCTATAGTAGTCTACTATAGTAGTAGTATAATAATAATAATAATAATAGTAGTTATACTATAGGGCTCTGGCGTTACCTAGCTTTTGACAGCTAATGTTAGCGTAACCCAGAGCATAAGCTAGCTGGTTAGTACCGGTTACCTTCTTACCTTCATAGCAGGGTTTCCGTTAGCCGGTAATTACCGGTTTTTAGCTGGTAAAATTTATTAAAAACCGGTAAATTCAAAACCTGCCGGTCAAAATGTCTGGTAATAATTAGGAAGGCTCCGATAGATCAGCCACCGGTCATTATCGGCCGATATTCACTCTTAATAGTTTGATCGGTGCTCTATATAAAGAACGATCAGGAGAGCTGGATCTGATCGATATGGACATAAACGCGAGTGAAGTATAACCGGATACGCGAGAGAGATCAGATCAGCTGCTGAGTCAGACCGAGACACGCAGCTCTGCATAATCACCTGAAGCCCCGCCCTCTGTTTAGCGAGCTGCAGGAGCTGCATGAGAAACTGACGGGCTGTCAGGAGAGAGGGAGGGAGAGGGGAAAAGAGAGGATCCGTTTCTCCCGTGTTATTATTTAAAGTTAATGTAAACTTTTGAATAATGTACGTTATCTAGGCTACTACACGTAGTTTGTTTGAATGTAATAATTATGTTGTTTGTTGTTGGTGGAATCATTTATTGAAAAATGGATCTGAATTTTTCGATCTGTTACGATTATAGACTGAAGCAATATAAAAATGAGCCCCATGAACTGAGTTTTAAACTGAAGCATATCTGCTCATAGTCCGGTAATTACCTGCTAACGGAAACTCTGCTACACAACTCTTACTATTATTATTGAAACGTGACCGGTAAGTTTCAAATTTGTCCGGTAAAATAAATTCTGCCCGGACATTTGACCGGCGAGAAAAAATCCTAGCGGAAACCCTGCTTCATAGTTGTGTATATATGACGCAGCATATAATTTGAAGCCTTTATCGAGTTTGCTGGCTGGGGCTTTAGTCGTCCGGCAAATCCGATGAACATCTGACATTTTTAATTTCGGAAGCTCTTGTAGGCAGCGGGTGTAGAAGGTCGTCATTTTCAAACAGGAAATGAATCGGCCGCTATGAGTAGAATGCGGAAGTGACTGTGCATGTAGCCTATAGGAAGTGTTTCGGCGGGCGTGCATAGATGAGAGTAACACCTACGTCACTTCCGGGCAAAAATTACGGCCCCGCCCACTTTTGGGGGAAAACAACGCTGTCATTTGAATGGCGGTCAATACAAATTCTGAAGTTTTTGCCAATCCGATCACATTTTTTGGAAAACCGTGGATTTTGGGTTACATTCGATCATTGGTAATCGACAATCGGTCTTGATATATGGTTAAATTAAAATCAGTAGGCGAGGCTGTAATTTCTCCAGCTGTTACTCTCATGAGCAAGGCGGAACATAATAGTTTTATCATGCCAAAAAGCTGCTGTGTCGTTTATTGCACCTCAAACATTAAAAATAATCAAGAGTTCAGTGTTTCTGTACTTCCTCTAAGAACAAAGGACAGTAAAAGAAGAGCTCTGTGGCTTCAGGCTCGATCGCCATTCAAATGACAGCGTTGTTTCCCCCAAAAGTGGGCGGGGCCGTAAAGTGACGTAGATGTTACTCTCATCTATGAAAATCGATAGCCTACTGCTATATTTAACCATATATCGAGCCCGATCGTCGATTTATAATGGCTTAATGCAATTGTTTGCCCGTCTGGCCATTGGAATCGGGCTCTTTGAAGATCCAAAAATCTCCGGTTTTCTTAAATTTCTGATCGGATTGGCAAAAACTTCAGAATTTGTATTGACCGCCATGCAAATGACAGCGTTGTTTTCCCCCAAAAGTGGGCGGAGCCGTTATTTTTGCCCGGAAGTGATGCATTTGTTACTCTCATCTATGATTTAGGCAGTTTGTTCCAAATTGTTGGGGCATAATAACTAAAAGCTGCTTTTCCATGTTTAGTGGTTATTCTCGAAACAGAGAGCAGACCCGACCCAGAAGACCTGAGACTCGAATGCTTCATAGTGATGGAGGAGGTCGTCATTTAGTGATTTAAAAACTAGCAGTAGTATTTTAAAATCAATTCTTTGGCAGACTGGAAGCCAGTGTAATGATCTCAGAACCGGAGTGATGTGATCCACTTTTCTAGTGTCAGTGCCACTATTATGAGCCACTTTTCTTTCTATATTGTAGCCTGATGTGCACATCGACTGTCAACAAAACAGTTTCTCAGTCCAATGCTAAGTTAGTGGCAGGCCCTGTGTGACTGGAGACTATAATGGCGCGTTTCCACTGCAGGCCTCGCTCGGTTTGGTTAGGCCTTATTAGGCCCGGCTCACTTTAATGCTGTGCTTCCATTACAGTTTAGGAACTGGGGCAGTTACTATAGTAACGCAGTGTAGGCGGAGCCGTGACGTCATCTTCAATGAGAGCCCCAGAAAAACAACACAGCCGTTAGCTCTTAGCACTCAGAGCTCACAGCTCCTCATATCTGTTCAGAAACTAGACAAAAGTTAAACAAGTACAAACCACAGACTACCTGTGTCATGGCGAATACCGTCGCTGGTTTATTTATGTCTGTATAGGCCGTTGTTGCGAGTGTGGACGGTCGGAGCATATATAACGTTAGCTTAGCCAAGCTCCATTTAGAAAAGATGCATTTTAAAAAGGGTTTTTCGCCTGCCGTCTGTCCGCAGACTTGTCAAAGCCTTAATTCATGGTTTTTACTAACCGGTATCAGTATGTTGTTACTTCGGCATCATTTTGAAACGTGTATTACAATTCAATCACGGTCAAATATGTTCATCTTGTTGTAGTTGTAGCCCCCTTGCCAGCGATTCTCTCTCTAGTTTAGCATACTCAGCCCGACTCAGCCTGGTTGTTCCTGGCCCTAGAACCACGATTTAGTCGGGCCAAAAAAAAGGTGAAAAAGTAGCCCCGGGCCAAAACTGGGCCAAGTGGAAACGCAACCAAAAACGGGCCCCGCACGGCTCGGCACGCTTAAAGCGAGCTACCCGCTGCAGTGGAAACGCGCCATATAAGGCTACACAAAACCCAAACATGTCCTTAATGTTACTCAAGGCAAATATATGTAATATAACCGTTAGACTGCAGCTGTGGGGCTACAAACCCCTCATACTGTGAGTGAATAACTTGAGATGGTTATGTTGTCTAAAGGGGAGACAATCATTATGGTATTAGGCCATGCAAATACAGGGTCAATTTAGTGATAAATAAGTGTTGCATAATATATGTTCTTGAATAATGTTATTTCATAAATAGTTGTTAATGATTACATGTTCTCCTTATTCACTTCCACTATCAGATGATGCTGATGGTGATGGCCCTGAGGGAGAGATGCAGAGCTCAGTGGACAGAACTGGCAGGTACAGAGGAAACTGTTTCAATAGGCTATGACTGACACTGAACAAAACCAAAGGAAATGTAATGACAACAGTATAAGCAAGCTATGTTCATGTTCTCTCGATAAATTAGTTATTGATCAGAGTTTAATCCATCCCAATGCTGGTTCTTATTCAGTACCAGCAGATGCTGAGGAGGTTGACAAGACAAGTCAAGATTCAGGGTCCAGCACAAGGGAAATTGCAACTGAGTAGGGCAGCAACGTTGTAAATATTGACGATACATCCAGCAAAACGCCCCCAAAAAAAACTGGTAGTGGCCTGGCTGGGTGTATAAATCCCGGCCTGACCTATGGTCCCAGTCCGGCCCTGCTGACACATCACACACCCATACACTACACACACATTACTGATTAAACTGATATCACAATTGAGTTACTCTCTTTAAATAAATATACTGTAATTGGAAAAGAATCATGTGTGGTGTCCTTGTTTTGTCCGTCCTTGATCCAGGGCTCCCTATTGTTGTATGTAGGTTATTCTTGTTTTTAGAATGAATTCAGTAATGGTGTGTGTGTAACACAAACATAATAAATCATTGGATAGTGTTTCTCAAATGAAGGGGGAAAATAATGAAATAAAGTAATGTATTAAGACTCAGTGCGAGTTATTACTTTCTTCAAAAATACACAGACATTGCAGCACATCGTTTCACGTCTTTGCACAGCCTTTCTCAGCAGTAGATCGTGCAATGTGTTGGTGAACCTTTGTTTCCTCCTGACAGAAGCGCTCACTTAAAGGTATACTCAATTCAATAGCTTTATTAGCATGACCTCAGTTACATATAGTATTGCCAAGCTCTGTATATTTGCAACATCTATACAAAATATAAATATACAATACTCCCCCTCAGGGGCGCCCCTGGCCAACTTGGGGCCCCAAGCGACATTGTGAGATGAGGCCCCCCTCCCCCAACCGACAGGAGTGAAAACAAAGTAGGCTACTTTGCAAATATAATTCCTGTTTATTATTATTATCAACAGTTACTTTTGTATACAGTGAGGTAAATGGTAAATGTGCATGTATGTCGTTCAGTATGCGTTTACAGGTGAATACGTCTGCATTTCCTGCCAAATACTAATCTCAAAAGATTAAAATATAATTAATGCAAATAAACTACTTCTACTAATAATAATCATAATCAATTCAATAATATAAATACTATATTATTTTATTATAATATAGTTGTAATATAGTCAAGACAAAACATGCTTATGACATGCTCAAAAACTGATATTTCTTAAATCTGTATTCAAATGTAGTTCCCTCTGTCAGCAATGTATCAACAACTACACACACATTCCTATCAGTATTTCTCTGTGTTGTGGTTGACATGATGATGACTGTTAGGAGTTAAGCGGAGAGGCTGAGCATCACCATGAAATGTGCAAATTGACATAAAAATGAATAAAAGGGGAACAAATGCTCCATGTTTTTTAGGCTGTAAACTTTAACTGTTATGTAAGCCAACTAGACAGACAGTGTATCACTCTTCCTCCTGTACATTAGCAGATAAAAGGCATAACATACTTGAATGAATGTTAAATAAAGAATGCTGGAAATAACTGCATCTCCATTAGCCTATATGCTATGCAGAGGCTGCCTTCTTCATGTCGTGAATTGCAGCAGATGTTTTAGTATGGCAATTTATACTTATAAAACATTCGCAAGTTGTACATTTGACAATAACCCACCTTCGAGTGATGCTCTAGTTTCTTCATGTTTTGTTTTTTGCGCCGGACTGAAACTGTCTTTTCACCGACATCTCTTCACCTGCACTAGTGGCCGTATCAAAGCCGTGATTGGTCAGATGTCGATTCATTGCAACAGTGTCGGGTTACAGACGTGCTCCCCTTGTCACCTCTCACTCTCGCGTGTCAGCGGGGGGGGGGGGGTGCGCGGAGAACTGCGCACAGCAGCTGAGGCCCTCTGGGCGGGGCCCCCTGCACAAGGCGGGGCCCCATGCAGCCTGCGTGATTGGCCTGTAGGGAGGGGCGGCCCTGCTCCCCCTTGTGGCCAAAGGGAGACACAACTCTTGTCTTCAGATGTATGCTTGAGTGCAGCAAAATGTAGCACAGTGACTATTTTGTCAACATCATAAAACAATACATATTTTAGTAAACGGGACATTACAATCTCCGCACATTAACTCTATATTTGCCTCTACCACTGCATCCCTCCATATCAAATAAACCATAAACAAATACATAAAGTTGTGTTCACTGCAGCTATCTATTTTACACACAAAACTATGAAAACTTGGTGATATACAGTGGCGTTTTCTCCTGGAGACCAAGGGAAGACAGGCTTCTCCTGTTTTTTCAGCCTTTGTTATCATTTTGATAATTACAAATATATATTCTTGTCTGTGGTTGTTTTTGCGTTCAGGGCATACAAGGGGTGTAACATTATTTTAATACCAAATTTGAAATAGAGTCTCGCTTGAACAGCAACTGCGTAGCTATAACATTACTGGGTTGTTAGGTGATAACTACCAAAGTAAAGTAACTTCAGACGCAGACGTCACGTAGCTTCTCAGACGAGAGGGGTGGCTACGAGAGTCTCACGGAGCGTCCACACAGCAGCGTGCGTTGACGCTTGGAGGTGGGCGTATCTGAAGCTTGGGGATTTTTTGCGAGCAACGCGACCAACAACCAATCACCTGAATCTCCCGCCCCCGACATACAAAGCAATAGCAAAGTTACAACGAAGTAAACTGGATATAAAATCCCCAAACAGGCGAAAACCTACCAGTTTCACCCACTGTCTCTGCCACCTCCCTCCATGCCTCGCTCCTCCGGTTTGTATCCTGGTAAATCAACAGAGACTGATCATACAGCACCGGGTGATTCACTACCGCTATAATGAATTTTCCCTCCATTTTTTTGAATATGAGGAAATGACCTGCGTAGTCTCTCCCAGCATACACGCGGTTTGATTGGCTAGCGATTGTACTGGCAGATTTGCATAAACGGGATTTCATTGGCTGACGCCTCCGTCGAGGCGTCAAAAGTTGAACATTGCTCAACTTTTGACGCCAGCAACGCTCCACGTCGCTTCCCAAAATGCAGTTCGGCTAAAAGTGACGTCACCCCATTCAAAGTGAATGGGCAGAAGCGTTGGAAGCTTCAACGCACGCCGCTGTGTGGACGGGCCGTCACGTTACTTCTCTCGCGGCATAAGGCGCATTCACACCGCAGTATTTGTCCCACTTTAGTTCCGATATAGTTCCGAAATGTTGCGTTCACACCAAAGAGAGCCGGAACTAAAATTAGTTCATGAGAACCTTTTCACCCCCTTTTCCGTCCCTGCTAGAGAGCAGGGACTTTCGTGGGAGAAAAAGGTTTCTATGTCTGATTGGCTGGGCGGATTGCAAACCACGCCCCGTAAAACTCCCAAAAAGTTTTGTGAAGCCGCCATTTTATTATCCTCGCATTAGCATTATTAGCATTAGCCCAGCGCAGAAACGCAGAGAGACTTACGGTACGTCCACACTGCAGCTTTAAACAAATCTTCAACGCTTCTCTGCCCATTGACTTTGAATGGGGATGACGTCACTTTGCCTCACTTGTTGCCGAACTGCATTGTGGGGGAGCGAAGCGAAGATTTCCAGGATTTCCAGGATTTTCAGGATTTAAAAGTTGTTCTACTTTTGAAGCTGAGCTGGAAGCGTCAGCCAATCAAATCCCGTTTATGCAAATCTGACAGTAGAAGCGCTAGCCAATTAAACCGCGTGTAAGCAGGGAGAGCCAGACCGCAGTTCATTTCCTCATATTCCAAACGAGAAATTACGGTAGCAAATCACCCGGTTCTTTACGACCGGAACTATTAACGGGATACAAACCGGAGGAACCAGGCATGGAGGGAGGTGGTAGAGACAGTGGGTGAAACTGGTAGGTTTTCGCCTGTTTGGGGAGTTATATATATATATATATATTGCTCGCATAAAATCCCCGGAGTTTTTTGCTTTGTATGTTGGGGGCGGGAGATTCATGTGATTGGTTGTTGGTCTCGTTGTTCGCAAAAAATCCCCAAGCTTTCTGACACGCCCAGCTCCAATATTTTCAAGATTTTTGAAAAGCTGCAGTGTGGACGTACCGTAACTTATTGCAACACAAAAGAAAACATTGGAGCGTTGGAGACAGGGTCGGCTCTAGAACAAATCGAATGGGGGGGAAATCATTTACAAAGGGGGGGCACACACTGCCGTCAACAACCAACACACAAACACCAACGCAACTTCAAAAAACATACTGTAAAGTCTATAGTCTTTCACACACATTGCAGGGTGTAGTGCTATTGTATAGCGCACCTATGACTTGTGCAGACATGCACGGTTGTGGCACGACCACCAAAACAGAAACATATGGACATAGGCCACCATATAAAAAGGGTGCAAATGTATTTAGTATCCTATCCATGTGAACATGTTTTAGGTGGGGGTCGACCTAAACTCCACTAGGAGGGTCTGGGGGCAAGATTATTTAAAAAATATTGAAGTTAAATGCATCAATCTGGTGCACTTTGAGAGCAACATTAGGAGATCTATGGATAGTCTACATCTCTCAGCATCCATATGAAACAGAACTGTACATAGATTTACTTTTTCTTTATGGATATTTTACTAATCACTCCCTTTTTAAACTGTATTCTTGTGTTACTGTCCTATAGTATTTCATACCCGTTTTTTATTTATTCTCTTATTCTTTAATAACTATAATGATCATACAAAGGTATTCCTTGCAAATACTGGTTTACATAAATGGTGACCAAACCGTTTGAGACCCACTGAGATAACTTACACTAAAGTTAACTATCTGAGAGAGTCCTTACCTCACTGAGCTGAGGTTATACGATCCTCTCAGTCTGACAGGAGAGGACTCTCCTCCACCTTGGTGTAGAAACAGCTCTTTATATCCGTTAGCATAGCTAGCTAACCAGATGCTAACAACAACATTCCACGTTACCGCTTGTGCACTCACAAAATGCACTCGTGCCACACACACACAGAGCCGAGCTTGAATGAAACACAGAGACCCAGAAGTAGGCTACTTGTACTGTAGGCCTACTGTACTGTATATCATATTATTTTCGATGGCTTTACTGTATAATCAGTGTAACAGATGAACAGATCGCCACCGAGCTTTCATCTAAACACACAGCCACGTAATGATAACAAAACAAAGGTCGGGGTCGGGGGCAGGGTTGGGTTGTAACGGTAACGGCGTTACGTAATCAGAATACAAAATCAAGTAGGCCTAACTGTATTCAGCTCGCGTTACATTTGAAAAACGAGTAATCTGATTACAGTTATTTTCGTAAACCTGAAGTGAATACATTTTGGATTACTTATTGGAATTATTGTTGGAAAGATTTCCTCACAACATTTAATATTCATTAGCCTACTAAAGGTACAGCCGAATCATCAAAGCCCACAAAACCTATTACCGCTGCAGATGGACCAAAAAAGCGTTTGAAAAAAAATCGCGGGTCCGCTCAGTGAAACAATAACAACGAAACATGGAGGAACAAAAGTCTGCGTTTAAATCGTGTGTGTGTGTGTGTGTGTGTGTGTGTGTGTGTGTGTGTGTGTGTGTGTGTGTGTGTGTGTGTGTGTGTGTGTGTGTGTGTGTGTGGTTAAAACACATCAGCCTGCGGTCGCTCTTTCTTTAGCCTTACTAATGATTATTTCTGAAGGTAAACACAGTGAAGGCGATGCGTGAAAGGCGGTGCGTGAAAGGCACTGCACGCTCGTCTTCTCAGAGGATGAGTTAACCCTCCCGCTGCCTCCTGGTGCTGCAGAGATGTCATGAAGTGAAGGAGGTTTTCCTTCTATAAAACAGCTGTGAGCAGCAGATATTGTGAGTGTCACGGACATGAATACATAGATCAAGGCAGACTGGTGCACACACTCTCCTGTTTTGCCAATCCGGTGCTTAAACAAATATAGTTCTACACCCCTGGCCGAAATGTCCTTAAAATGAAGTCCGAGTTTGACATTTTAATTCATGTCCTGCCAACACTGGCAGGACAGAAGGCAACACGCCCGTTCTAAGCCGTGTCGCTCACTCCTCACATCCAAAGCTGCATCCCCAAAAAGTGTATTATGTTGTTGCATCGTTTCAGATGTTATGTTTCAGTTGTGCTCTTGATACGCCATTAAAACAGTAAAAACACATTCAGTGTCCTTTTGCTTTTTGTGTCTCCTGTACACCAAAACATACCCATCTGTGATGGAAAAAGAAAGTAATCCAAAAGTAATCTGATTACTTTTTTAAGACACGTAACTGTAACTGTATTCGGATTACTTTCAGAGCCATGTAATCAGTAATCAGTAACTAATTACGTTTACAAAGTAACCCTCCCAACCCTGGTCGGGGGTCATTGGTCAAGCAACACACCAATCAGAGAGCAGCAGTGAGCACAGCTCAGGCTGTGTTTTATATTTGTATTCTTTATTTCTGACGTATTTCACACAAAAAACCTTTAGTGGAAACGTTTTCACTTATATGATTTTTTTTTTTTAAACGGCAAAGTGGCAAGGCTTGCCCACCTTGCGTTGGGGGGGCACAGTGACTCATTTGGGGGGGCATGGCCCGCGAATGACCCCCCATGACGCCGACCCTGGGTGGAGATGAGGAGGTGTCGGCGTTCTGGCGATTTACTCGGAAGGCTTCAGTAGAAGCCTTCAGTCCCCAACTCCGGGGACTTCCGGCCGGGGACTTTGGGTGGCAGTATACGCCGTGAAGTGGTTTGCGGCCTGCCAGTAAATCCAAAGCAGAAGAAGAAGAAGTGACGTCAGCGGCTTAATTTGCCTAATCCTCCCCCAGGGACTTATTCCGGTGTGAACGCGATCTGTACTTAGTTCATGAGAACTAAAGAGTTCTCATGAACTAAGTTCTCATGAACCTTTGTGGGAAAAGTACTGCGGTGTGAATGCGCCTATAGTTCACGGCATGGTAGGCGACGATCGACACGTTAGTGAGCTCAGTGAGTTCGTTCATTGGCACAAATCACACCTCGTACGATCACACCTCATACTTCCTCACACACACTCGGCGGGACGTTGCGAGGCTCGCTGCTGCGAGGAGTGGAACACTGTGAGCTGGCTCACTGGTGTTGGGTCGGCGAGACAGCGCGGAACACATACTATACAGAGATGCTGTATGAGAAACCAATGTGAGTTTGGAAAATTGCACAATATAAATGTATTTTGGGATACCTCAACAATGGATTTATGATCAGTAGAAATGACCATGACATGGGACCTTTAAGCATGGGCGTCGCAGCCTTGTGAAATTATGAATAATGAATGCTGGTGTATACAAGTCTGGCCTAAATCTTCTCTCAGAAAGATTGCAGCAATCCAGGGTGTTTAGATATCCAAACTTTAATGGTTCACAGGAGTTATGGTGTTACAGGATGTTCGTTTCTTATGTTGTGGTTATCTAAGAAATATAAATAAACAGAGTAGATCAAATTAGTGAATGACAATATTAATCCTAATAGTTACCTTACGATGTCCTGCTAGGAACAGTACATATACATAAATGCTGGAACAGTCAGCTTCATGGTAAGCAATACCAGAAATGCCCGCAAGAGGGCTCACTTGACCACAACAAGTGCAAGTGTTTTAACACGTGATAATCGCGGTTTACAGGGGGATAACGTTGTACATGTGGTAATGGCGGCTGACAGAGGCATACAGTTATACACAGCTCACCGCAATAGCACAAGACTGGAAATATATTTCGATCGTACATACCAAAAATAATTATATCGACAGTCACAGCGGACAGAAAGTTAAACTACTGAACATTTAACAGGCAGCCAGTCACACTTACGGCAAACAAGTACTGTAAACAGTATATATACACACTACGCCGATTATTGTCTGTAAACTGTTATTTAAATGCAAACATTGACACAAACAGGTGCCTATGCCACAGTAACAATACTTACAGTTTCATAAACGCACAACGTGGAACACACAACGACCCGTTCACTTGCTGAAAGTCTGTTTATAACCGGTCGCGCGCAGCACGTGACTAATGACGTTACAGTGTGAGGGGTGCGTCCGGTAACTATCTCTGGACTGCCTGGGGGGCGTCCCAAAGCAGGGAAGTTTGCACAGCCGCCCCCAAATTCACTAGATTAATTTGTAATAGCACAAATGTCCCTGCTAGAATGTGGGGTAGGCATGTCAGTCCTCTGGCATTTCAGGAAGTGCCATGAGTTTCGCCACAGGTCGAATATATGTAGTGCCTTTAATATTCACCTCTGCAGAGCGTATCCTACCATCATCGCTCGGGTTCACTTTGGTTACCCGTCCAACTGGCCAGAGAGCCCTTGGCAGTTGCGGTCGACAATCATTACGACCTGGTCTGTGGTTAGGTCTGGCGTAGGAGTGTGCCACTTCCGACGGAGCTGAAGGTTAGGGAGATAGTTACGTGTAAACTGGGCCCAGAAGTGGTCGGCCAAGACCTGGCTGTGTTTCCAGCGGCGACGCCCAAGCAGATCGCGGTCGCCATACACTGCTTGTGGCAATGATGCATCTCGCCGCCCCATGAGCAAGAGATTGGGTGTAATGGGGTCTGGATCAGCAATGTCAGACGTCGCATAGCCGAGGGGCTTGGAATTGAGTATTCCCTCCACTTCCACTAGTACAGTCATCAGGACCTCTTCAGGCAACGTTTGGTTTTTCAGGACCACTTGCAGTGAAGCTTTGACAGATTTTATCTCCCGTTCCCATGTGCCGCCGAAGTGTGGAGCGAGTGGTGGATTAAATCTGAAGGTGATACTCTGTTCAGCTAGCTGTTCCTTCAGACTTGGCTCGAGTGCCGCAAAGGCTTCTTGCAGCTCGCGGTCACCTCCCCGGAAGTTGGTTCCTCGGTCGCAGAGGATCTCGTAGGGTTTCCCTCTTCTCTCCCAAATGTACACACCGTGTAGTAAGGCACTTGAATATAATGCCCCACCTTTTCTCGTGTCGGCGGCCTATCTTTATGGTGTATGGGCCAAAGCAGTCGACACCAGTGGACCAGTATGGTGGTTTGTTTATGCGTAGCCGTGCAGCGGGTAAGTCTGCCATTTTAGGAATGACAGGTTTGTTCCGCTACTTGCGACACTCAACGCAGGCATATTGATGTTTCTTGACTGCTTGCCGTCCGCGAAGTATCCAGTAGGTTCTCCTTAGCTCTGCGAATACACGATCGGGACCTGCGTGCAGCAAACGTTTGTCGTAGTCCTGTATAATCAGCTTGGTGACAGGGTGGTCTGGAGCCAGGATTATAGGATGTATGGTGTCCTCTTTCAGATATTTCTCTGCCTTCCGGAGACGGCCTCCCACTCTGATTAGTCCTACAGCCTGGTCGTATACAGGAGAGAGTGGCAGCAAGCGACTACTAGGGCTGAGTTGTTTCCCTGATTGTAGTGCGGTCGTTTCTGCAGGGAAGGATTCTTGCTGTGCTGTTTTAAGCAGGACAACCTGTGTCTCTAGTCGGCTGGATGCAGTCATGCGTGGAGCAGCCGCCCCTGTGCATGGATTGGTAGGTGACTTCAAGTAGTATCTGCCAAGTCATATTCAGTGAGGTCAGCACAAAGATACTAGAATGTGAAAATTGCAATAAACACACATGTGCAAAATGTCTGAAACTAACAAATGCACAGTATGCAGTCACACGGCGTGATGACTTGATGTGGCTGTGTAGTAAGCAATGCCAGGATAAAACCCGCAAGGCACTGAAGGATTCAAAATCAAAGGAACTGTTGGAAAACAATAAACAACAAGAAACAATTTCATCACCTGAATTAGTAAAAAGATTGGACGCACTAGAGGAGATGATAATTAAGCAAGCAGAGAAACAACAAAACTACACCAGAGAGCTTATCGCACAGCTCATCTCCCAAGACATACCGGTGAGCCCACCTAAGGAGGGAGACAGTGACTCTGTAACTGAGGATGATACTTCACCTACGTGGTCAGATGTTGTCAGGAAGAAAACAATACACGATAAGGTACTAGTCAAATCGGCAATCAGGGAGTTTACGAGAGAACAACAGTCAGAAGAGAGCAGAGAGAAAAACATTGTTATACACAGATTACAAGAAAGTGAGGACAAAAATATAGATGCCAGGAAACGGCATGATGAAGATACGATAAACGATCTGATAAAAAACGAGTTGGGAATCGAAGGGGTTTTGGCATCAAAGGTGATACACCTCGGGACTCGAGAACCGTAAAAAAACAGACCAATGCTGATTACCACAAATTCCACTTTCGAGAAACGAAAAATAATGTCAAGTCTCCACAAATTGAAGAATGCATCAGCAAAGTTCAAGTTAATAAGTGTGGCAAACGACCTCTCCAAAGAAGAAGAGGAACAGAGGAACGACCTTGTCAAGAAAGAAAAAATCAAAATGGAAGAGGACGGAACGAACATGTGGCGGTTCAAAATAAAAGGACCAGTGTGGGACATGAAAGTTGTTTGGCAAAAAATCAAACCAAATTAAAACATGACAGAACCCACAAATACATAAATAATAACAACTCAGAGAGTAGTAGAGGACTTTCTAAGGGAACTTCAATGTCTTTACACTAATGCAGATTATGTTATGAATAAGATAAATGAACTGGTAGCAAACATTGATAAATATGACCCAGATATTATAGCTATTAGTGAAGCACTTCCAAAAAACCCACAAGTACCAATCCAGTTATGTGAATTGAACATCAGTGGATATGACATTTTCAGCAATCTAGATGAGGGTAGAAGAGGTGTCTGTATCTACACGAAATCCTACCTCAGAGCAGTACCTAAGAACTTGAAGGGCTGTACATCTACAGAATCTGTGTGGTGTGAAATACAACTCCGCAATACGGACCGTCTTCTGGTTGGATGTGTCTACCGGTCACCAAACTGTCAAGATATTGGCAACTCTGAAACTAGAAGTTTAGTTGAAGAAGCTTCCTCACTAAACTGCAGCCACGTTTTAATTATGGGAGACTTTAACTATCCTGAAATTGGTTGGCAACTCATAAGGGCACCAGAGAGTGAAAACCACCCTGCATCCATGTTCCTTGAATGCTTGAGAGACTGCTACGTATTTCAACATGTAACAAAACCAACTCATGCAAGAGGAAACCAACCCCCACACGTGCTTGACCTAATTAACACAAATGAGGAGGGAATGGTTGAGGATCTAAGCCATGAAGCACCACTAGGAAAAAGTCACCATGACTGCCTGTCTTTCAAATTTCTATGCTATCATGAGATATGCGATAATCCAAACCGCAAGTTCATCCTTGATAAAGGAAATTATGAAGGCCTGAAACAGGAAATGATTGGGACAGACTGGGCACAGACCTTTGAAAACAAGTCAGCTTCAGCACAGTGGGAGGCCATGGAAGAAAAAATCCTAACAAGTTGCAAGAGGCACATCCCTATGTCATCGGGAAAAAGTAAGAAAAATCGCTCTACTCCGGAATGGATAAATGATAGAATCAAACATCAAATCAAATCAAAAAGTTCAGCTTACACCTTACAAAGGTTATCTGGTACAGAGAGTGACCGTTGTTCCTATGCAAAATTGTGCAACCAAGTTAAATGGGAGTGTCGGAAAGCTAAAAGAGAGCATGAAAGAAAAATTGCAAAGGAAGCCAAAGAGAATCCGAAAGCTTTTTATAACTATGCCAGAAGCAAGCTAAAAGTCAATGCCACAGTCGGAGATCTGAAAAAGGCTAATGGCAGCCTGGCTCAAAATGACAAGGACAAAGCCAATACACTAAATTCCTTCTTTGCTAGTGTGTTCACAAAGGAGGATACCTCATCAATACCAGACTTCCAGGACAGACCATTTAATACTACACTAAATAAATTGGACTTCACATCTAAGGACATCCATAAAAACCTATCGAACTTAGATGCCTCAAAAGCATCAGGACCGGATGGCATCTATCCCAGGATTCTCAAAGAACTGTGTGACGAACTAGATAAACCCTTACTTACTATATTTAAAAAATCGCTTGATGATGGTGTGGTACCATAGCCTTGGAAGGATGGTCATGTAACTCCTATATTCAAAAAAGGTGACCGAAGCAATCCTGGAAACTATAGGCCTGTCAGCCTTACAGCAGTAGTATACAAACTCCTTGAATCCTTGGTGCGTGATGCCGTCATAGAACATCTTGACTCAAACAACCTATTATCAGACCGCCAACACAGCTTCGTCCAGGGCAGATCCTGTTCAACCCAACTCCTGGCCTGCCTTGACATATGGTCTCGTACCCTTGACGAAAGAGGAAGTCTCGATGCCATTTATTTGGATTTCCAGAAAGCATTTGATACTGTACCTCACAAAAGATTACTGAATAAGCTCTATGGGTATGGTATCCGTGGAGACATACTCACCTGTATCTCAGACTTTCTCAAAAACAGGCGACAGAGAGTCTTTGTTAACGGGAAACCATCTGGATGGTGCCCAGTTCTCAGTGGAATTCCACAAGGTAGTGTCCTGGGTCCTGCACTGTTTGTCCTCTATATCAACGACCTACCCGATAATGTGAGCTCCAGGGTCCAGATGTTTGCAGATGATACTAAAGTCTTCAAGGAAATTAAGTGTAAAGAGGATGCAGAAAAACTCCAGTCAGATCTCAGAGAAATACAAAGATGGTCAGAGTGTTGGCAGCTCAAATTCAATGCAGCAAAGTGCAAAGTAATGCACTTAGGTTTTCTGAATAAAAAATATGAGTATAATATGAGTGATAATTCAAACACTATAAACCTATCCGAGACTCAGAATGAAAAGGACCTTGGTGTGAATGTTGACAATACCCTGACATTTAGTGACCATATCCGTCGGGCAAGTAACAAAGCGAATGGTATCCTAGCAATGATCCGCAGATCATACACTTATTTGGACTCTGACGTAGTACGTAGTTTATACATCTCTCTTGTACGGCCACTCCTCGAGTATGGGAATGTCGCTTGGTCCCCCATGTACAAAAAGAATGCTGAGCTCATCGAGAAAATACAGAGAAGGGCAACGAAGCTGGTTCCAGAACTAAAGGACCTACCATATCAAGAACGACTGCAAAGTCTTAAAATCCCGAGTATATATTATAGAAGGGCGAGGGGAGATATGATCGAAGTTTTCAAATATCTCCACAACATCTACAAAACATCATTCCCACTACAACGGGATTATAACACTAGGACTCGTGGACACTGCCTCAAGTTGAAGAAACAGTACTCAAGACTGGCTATCCGCCGCAACTTTTTCAGCCTGCGTGTGGTTGACTTGTGGAATGATCTGCCAGAAAGCGTTGTCACATCCAAGACGGTTAACTGTCTCAAATCCCGCCTCGACCACTACTGGTCAAACATCACCTTCACTTTGGACTATGTGACTGTTGCCAGCATCCATAGTAAATAAAGAATCAGTGATCTACTCATTTATTTATGAGCGACTAAAAGGCCTTAGGCCTATTACAGCCGTATCCTATTGATTGATTGATTGATTGATTGATTGATTGATTGATTGATATGAGGGTGGGACAAGTCCCCCCCACTTTTTCAAATGATTAGTTTAGACCCCCCCACTTTTACCATGTGGAAAGTCCGTGAATCGGTCTATCTACTCGCCGCACTCTGTAGAGCGCTGTGTCAGTGCTTCATATAAAATCCATTCCACTTGCTTATTGAGAGAATACCCAAATCAATGAAACTCCGTACCATGTTTTCACTGCTACTTTGTGCCAAGGCAGATTCTCACATAGCGTGCGCATGTTCAAGGAGTGTTGCCATAGTTCAGTGGTTCTCAAACTTTTTCTGTCAGGCCCCCCCTTTGGAGAAAAAAAAAAAGTCGGGCCCCCCCAACACAAATAGTCAGGCTCAGTGACGGCGCCAGAGGTTTATTTTGGGGTGCTGTGGGGTAGCTTGACGTTTCAGGGTGCTCAAACATTTAGGGTTTCCCATGAATGTACCGGGCGCTACAGTGGAACTACAGTGGAACTACAGTGGAACTTTCTACTTTAAAGCTTTTCATTAAACTTTTGTTTATTTTGTTTGTTTTTATTATGCCTCCTGTAGCACCTTGGGATTGCTGTGAGCAATGAAAGGTGCTTTATAAATTGAATGTATTATTATTATTATTATTATTATTACTGCAACACTCCCCACGCACATACACAATGTCCCCACGACAGTTACAATGAAGGCTCGATAATCAGCTCACGGCATATAGGTGTAAGCAGGGTGAACGTGCTATTTGTATAGGTGGTATTTGGACCTCACATAGGAGGGTCCGGGGGCAAGCTCCCCCGGAAAGATTTATTTTTAAATATTGAAGTTAAAAGCATCAACCTGGTGCACTTTGAGAGCAAAATGAAGAGATCTATGGATACATCTCTCAACACCCATTTGAAACAGAATTGTAAACAGATTGACTTTTTCTTTATGGATATTTTACAAATCATCCTTTTAAACTTTATTCTTGTTTTACTGTCATATAGTATTTCATACCTGTTTTTCATTTATTCTCTTATTTTTTTATAACTATAATGATCATATAAACGTGTGCCTCGGAAATAATTGTTTACATTAATGCTGACCAAAACGTTTGAGACCCACTGAGATAACACTGAGAGAGTCCTTTAGCTCACTGAGTCTCTCAGGACTCTCCTCCACTTTGTTGTTGAAAAAACTCCTTATATCCGTTAGCGTAGCTCGCTAGCACCAGAAGCTAACAACAACGATCTCCGGTACCGGTGCGCTCTCTCTCTCTCGCTCACGCACACACACAAAATGGCTCGTTCCACACACACACAGAGCGGAGCTTTAATGAAACACGGAGACCCAGACGTAATAGTACTGTACTGTATCATATTACTTTCGAATCAATAATTTTTCAAAATATGATTTTTTTTTTTGTAATCTTTTTTTTTTTTTTTTTTTAATAACCATTTTTCCTCCTGGTCTCTCGCGCCCCCCCTGTCATGCCTCTGCGCCCCCCTGGGGGGGCGCGCCCCCCACTTTGAGAACCACTGCCATAGTTGGACAGCTCAGATCTGTTGTATGAAGCGATGCCGGTAGCGGAGGTAAGGCACTCACACACACCAAGTGTTCAGGAAATGGTTAATACAGCGAAAATCAAAGCTGACGATCTCTTGGTTTGAAATGTTTTCTCCCCCAGACAACATGGACATAATAACATTGTTTTCAAAGAAGAGGAAAGTAAGTCTTCAGCTGGTAGCAGTTAATCAGTTAACAGTGATGGCGGCAAAAGCATCTCACTTCTGGAGAGGAGTTTCGTCTTCATGTCATGATAGAGAGATACAAATACTGAATAGTTTAGATGAGAAAAGGCATCGAAATGCAAGGTTACTAGTATTTATCATGTAAACAGGGAACATGAATAACCCGATCTCTCTGTGCTCATGTAAACACCATGATGTCCATGTAGAGACGCAGTCAGTGTGTTTTACTGGAGCCTCAGTTCGATAAGAGATTATTTTCTGAGTTCCTTAACTTAGGTATACTCTCTCTCAAAATGGTAATGTGCATTATGTTTTAATTATACTTCTTATCATTCAGAAGCTTTTTGTGTGTGTTTATGTTTTACTGAGTGCTTATAGGCCATTTCCATCCCAGTATTCAGTTAACTGTTTATTTTCTGTGCACATTACATAGACAGCTAATATTCTACCTACTGCTTGGGACTTTGAGTCTTCAAAACGTCCAATGTCACAGACTGGGACTTACTTAAGAGTCAGTTGTATTTACATTCAGTATGACTTGTTATGATTCAATGTGAAAGAGTATACTGCTCAATCAATAATGATCACTTCACCACCTCTCTTGACATCTAGGCGCTTGAGAGTGAGTCAGAGGCAGAACACAGGGACAGTGGA
This sequence comes from Gymnodraco acuticeps, assembly GCF_902827175.1. Taxonomy (NCBI): domain Eukaryota; kingdom Metazoa; phylum Chordata; class Actinopteri; order Perciformes; family Bathydraconidae; genus Gymnodraco; species Gymnodraco acuticeps. The sequence continues at coordinate 289,592 of NW_022992206.1, read as the reverse complement.
GAGAGGTCCGTTGCTGAGGTGAGTGATGAAAGGGAAATGACAGTTTAGAGTAAATTGTGATGTGGACTCTCATCCCAGAATGTTAAGGAAATCAGTGGGGATATTGAACAGGAAACATTTCAGTCAAGAGGCATCATATGACCAATATAGACAGAAGAGCAACATTTATTTGAACATTTAAGTCAATGATACCATTCCTAGGTGAACTTAACATCTGTATGGAGTCAGATCAGTGTCAATATTAATAAATGCTCACAGAAGGATACACAAATGTATTTTGCGATGTATATATAAATGACTCTCCACAACAATATCTCTCAATGCATTCACAAATATTTATTGTTGTATATAAATGTACAACAAATTGACATTTAAACTGCTTTTTATTAATTCAAAGACGGCTCTGAATTAATAATCAAATATGTTTCCTTTCTTTACTGGATGAAATTACAAAATGTACCCATCAATTTTCCTCATGCTAGTATAGCCACATAAAAGTATCAAACCACCATCTACTATGTATTTTTTTCGTGGGGGGGGACCCCCACACCCCCCCTTAAAAATGTCCCCCCCACATTCAGGATGCTTCCTACGCCCATGCCTTTAAGTCTGAAACAGCTCCCCTTTTCAGAGCAGAGAAGCTTATTCATGTTTTTCAATTTATGATGAAGGAAAGAACTGAAATATGGAGTTGATTTCAGTAATATGACTGAAGCGGACATGAGATTTATTTAACAGCATTTCCAGTTTGTGAAAGTGCAAAAGGGTTCAGACACTGGACCAAATGCAAAACAGCACAAAGTGGGTTCATCAAGCTACAATCTTTTGATTTTTACTTTAAAAAGGCATTGAAAAGATATGAGGATACATTTTTGGTAAGAAAATGTCAAATGATTTTACTTTGGACTTTGGAAATGCTTGAGTAGATGATGTGCGCCCTCTTGTGGCGATGTAATATTATAGCATATTACTATGTGGTACCGTTCATCTAACTGTGCTTGCTATAAACCACAACAAAAGGAGGGACCCTTCTATGTGCTCCATTCAAATGATTGTATTTCTGTTCTTGTCTGCTTAAGCCTTTGTTCAAAAGAGATGTTTGTAAATATTGCTTTACATCTTTTTTTGTAAATAAAGCCACCAAAAATGTTTATTAAAGCAAAAGATGCATATTAGACCGAGCCCTTGGTTCATTGTTCCTACATAGGTGATAACTGTGTAATTTCTTTTTTTGGGGGGGGGGGAAGATTGGCACGCATTGCAAGATTATGAGAAAATAAAGCATTTCATGATTTTAGAGAAAATGTAAGGCAAGAAAATGAGAAATGCGTTTGTTTTCTTGAACCTGAATCTGGTCCTCTAACCCTTCTCCACCCACGGATCAGTTTTTATTCACATCTCCAGGTTCCACCACTTGAAGTCAAACGGTTCCCTGCGGACGTTGGAGCCGCAGTGCACTTCTCCCAGCTGTTTGTGGTAGGAGGCGAAGTCGTCGATGAAGGTGCAGCTGAGACCCAGGCCCTCCATCAGGGAGCACATCTCCACCTCCAGGGCACAGCGTCCGTTCACCTTGGGGCCAAAGGGCTTCGGAATGCCCAGGTTTTTCCCCAAGACGATCATGTTCACCTGGAAAGAGACAAGATAGATCATAAGACTCACGGTATCGTCTCTTAGATTTATTTCAAACAATCACATACTGTAAAAGCAATATGTCTGCACACACCATGTCGGGGTAGTAAGCCACTGCTCTGAGCTCGGTCTCAGCCTTGTTGTTGTCGTTCTCCTCCATCAATAACTTGAAGAGGATTGGCAGGTCGATGATGTCCTCGTCGTCCAGGCCCAGCTCTCGCTTCAGCACATCTCTGTTCCAGTCAATGCAGCTCTGAGAGAGCAGGCAGTAAAAAATACATCATCCATTACACAAACTATACAACACCCAATTTGTATCTGTAACCTCTTATTAGCGAAGGGTCTCACAAAAAACAGTGCTTTAAGCAAAAGAAAAAATTAATTTTCCTGTACTCAAGATCGAGGGGTTACATATTGTAACCCTAGTTATATAAGCACAGGCGGAGCCCTCTACTGGACTCTATGGGTACTACCCTCAATCATGCCAATGCGAGCATTCACCTACTGAGATATCTATAAACGTAGCCCGCATAAGCTCACCGTATATAAAGCGGCCACGCCTCCTGAGTCCTGACTGTCATCCTACACCCTCTTCAGCGAGTGGCATAGGACAGACATGGCCCCAAGTAGAGGGCTCTGCCTGTGCTTATATAACTAGGGTTACAATACGTAACCCCTCGTTATATCTTACACAGGCTCCGCCCTCTACTGGACTCTATGGGTACAGTGGGCGGAGCCCTGATGCATAAACGCCCTGTTGTCCAACAACATCGACCCATCACACTGCCCCTGACCGGCTTTTGGTTAACAGCCACTGCACCGCAACTACTTCTCCCTCGGTTATGACCGTGGAGAAGTCGGGGCCGCAGCTACTTGGCTGGTAGTGCAAATTCAGACAAGCTTACCTCGTGAAGAGTGTACATGGAAAATAGTGAGGAAGGCTCTCCCAGCCCTGCATGGGGCTTACCGTGCACCATGTTTCCCAGGTCCCTAAGGAGGATGGGCAGAACGTAAGTGCGCCATGTCCCCCACACTCAGACACGCTTACCTTGTGAAGAGTGTGCATGGAAAATAGTGAGGAAGGCTCTCCCAGCCCTGCATGGGGCTTACCGTGCACCATGTTTCCCGGGTCCCTAAGAACGTTAGTTTAGCTGCTAGAGGCTTGGACTGTTGGGGGGGGGCCTTACTTCGTCCTTCTGTCTGTTTGTACCTGTGTACTCTCACGTTCCGATTAACCCAGCTTCCCCTAAATCTCTTTTTTTGTGTCTATATATACGCCGGGATCCTGAGTCAAGGCTAATCCTGTTGCTGTGGTCGTGTGTTCTGGATCCTCTATCCTGAGTACTGGATCTGAGTCCTGGACTTCGAGTCGTGGCTGAACCAGTCTCTGCGGTCCTGCCTGACTCTCATCATACTACTTCCCTGATGGCTCCCACAGGATTGCTGACATGCTCGTGGACTCATCTTCTTATTATAGACACATGCATTTCCAAACATTTGGTCTTTCCAAACATTTGGTCTACCTACGCTGTAAAATGTACTATCTCTTCGATTTACACACGGCATCTATTAGACCCTCCAGAAAAACGCGGGCAAAAATCCTTGATTATACGATTAAACATGCAGGGTTTTATGTGATTTTATGCGGTGAAATTGCGAAATATGCGGAAAGTTGCGAAATATGCGGAAAAAATAAATTGTGGGCTGTCTTATTTATTTATTCTCTCTCACACACAACCTGCCACTAACGTTAAACCCCTTTACCATTCAATTAAACACATTCAATGTTTATTTATTGTAAAATAAATTGGGCTATTTTAATCACACACACACACACACACACACACACACACACACACACACACACACACACACACACACACACACACACACACACACACACACACACACACACACACACACACACACACTTCTCCGCCTCATTCTGTTTTCATTTACTCGTTCGTTATCTGACCAGCTTCAATCTTGTAGGCTACTCACTTTGTTTCTTGTAGCCTTCGAAAGGGTTTTGGAGGTTGATGCTTCGGTGAACGTGAGTTGTTTGGCTTTCTTGTCCGCAGCAGCAGAAAGCATTTTCGAATGTTTGAATGAATCAAAGTGGGTCGTCACCGTGGATGTTCTCTTATCAGGGTTGCCAACTCTCACGCATCTGGCGTGTGCCACACGCTTTCACTCTCAATCTCACGCTCTCACACTGCCCAAACTATTCTCACGCCAAAAACAAGAATACCGAAGACTAGAAACGGTTTTGAAAACTTTGGTCAGGTAGTGATCGTCTTCTCAATAGAACATCTTTGATAATGTCTTCTGGCCAATCAGAATCAAGATAACGGCGTGGTGTTGTTCCAGGAAGTCCCGACGGAGAATACTTTTGCTGTCGTACATCTCTATATACATCGATACAACATTACGTGTTGATAGAAATCAACACGTAATGAAATAAGACCCCACGGTTTGATGATTGATAGGTGCAGGGACGTGCACAGGTACGGGCTAATGTTGCCAGGGCAACGGCCCGTTTGGCCTTTTTGGCTGACCTGCCCCTCTGGAGAGAGCGAGAGTTTATTTTTATATATATAAATATATAGGCCTACACTGTGGCCCTAAAGCAACTGCTCCATTATCTGTATCAAATGCAGACATTGATGCCACCAAATGTCAAAATAAAAATAGAAAGTACTACAAATAAACTGGAATTCATTTACATCTTAAATTATGAATATATATACACAAAAAAAGGTTTACAAATATCCAACCTTCAAATTGCTCTTTTAAATCAACACTGCTCTGCACACTTGCTAAAGAACATTTGTCTGGAAATCTCAATTCATTTGTAGGGCTGCGTGAGTATGGCCAAAAGTATGGGAGTAAATCTCACTGTAAACTATTTAATCATCACCAAATTCTGTGTTATTATGACCGATCATAACTCAGCTTTATGCAGACATATTTAGCGCGGTGTACAGGGCCGCTTCTTGGCATAGGCGACATAGGCGGTCGCCTACGGCGCCAGATCTGGGGGGGGGGGGGCGCTGCGCTGGCAGCTCTGGGAGGGAAAAAAACATTTTGACTGTTTGCGCTCATCCTAATTTTCGGCCTTGATGTAACAGCATTCATAATTAAGTCAAGGTAACACCCTTTTCACCCCGGGTTACACTTTTCATTTGCCCTGTACGATGGGCGCTTTAAGTGATGAAAGTGGGGGGTGTTGGCTTATCAGGCGTCCGCAGCTCACAGCCAAAGTGGGTGTGGGATCGAGCGAGAGAGATAAATGCAATTTATGTAAACAAATATTTCCAAGGCACTCTTTTATAATTATTGGGGTAAATAGGTTTGAAATCATTTCAATGTATACTATATATAGGACAGAAAACCAAAAATATCGTTTAAAACTTGAGAGATACAAAAATATGCATAAATAAACGTTAACTAGGTAAAATAAGATATGAATGCACAACAAAAATAACATAAGTTGCATTTATTTGCTATTGGCTATGGTAGGTTATTGGTTATGTTCACATACTTATTTGATTATTAAAATGTAAACCAATCTTTTTCATATGGGTGTTTAGAGTTGTACCCCCTAGGTCAGGTCTCTAGTAATGTGTGCTCAAAGTGCACCAGATTGAAGCATTTTACTTTAAATGTTCAAACATTTCTTCCTGGGGGGGCATACCCCCGGTCCCCCCTAGAGGATGTGACGTCCACACCCCAATTCAAACATATACCGAATACATTTGAACTGAAGCCTTTTTGATGTTTATTACCAACATGTCAATACGTTTCTGTTTTTGTAGTATATTGGTCTTTTGTAGAGATTTTTCATGTATTCTTTATATATTCTATTGTGTATTCCTTGGGTACTTTTATCTTTTCTATTGTACGATTGAAGTAAATGTGGGAAGCGTTTAACAACAGCCATTTACTTCAAAGATTGTTCTCAATGTTATTCTTATTTTTGTTAATCCTGGAAGAATGCCAGAAAAAAAGACATTCTCTTCAAGAATAAAAAAAAACATGACATTAGTAATTGTGAAAACAAATTAAATAAGTTGTTAGGTTAAGTCAGGGCCGTTTTTTGGCATAGGCGACATAGGTGGTCGCCTAGGGCGCCAGATCTGGGGGGGGGGGGGGGGCGCTGCGCTGGCAGCTCTGGGAGGGAAAAAAACATTTTGACTGTTTGCGCTCATCCTAATTTTCGGCCTTGATGTAACAGCATTCATAATTAAGTCAAGGTAACACCCTTTTCACCCCGGGTTACACTTTTCATTTGCCCTGTACGATGGGCGCTGTAATTGATGAAAGTGGGGGGTGTTGGCGTATCAGGCGTCTGCAGCTCACAGCCAAAGTGGGTGTGGGATCGAGCGAGAGAGATAAATGCAATTTATGTAAACAAATATTTCCAAGGCACTCTTTTATAATTATTGGGATAAACAGGTTTGAAATCATTTCAATGTATACTATAGGACAGTAAACCAAAAATATCGTTTAAAACTTGAGAGATACAAAAATATGCATAAATAAATGTTAACTAGGTAAAATAAGATATGAATGAACAACAAAAATAAAATAAGTTGCATTTATTTGCTATTGGCTATGGTAGGTTATTGGTTATGTTCACATACTTATTTGATTGTTAAAATGTAAACCAATCTTTTTCATATGGGTGTTTAGAGTTGTACCCCTAGGTCAGGTCTCTAGTAATGTGTGCTCAAAGTGCACCAGATTGAAGCATTTTACTTTAAATGTTCAAACATTTCTTCCTGGGGGGGCATACCCCCGGTCCCCCCTAGAGGATGTGACGTCAACACCCCAATTCAAACATGTTCATACAATACCGAATACATTTGAAGCCTTTTTGATGTATATTACCAACATGTCAATACGTTTCTGTTTTTGTAGTATATTGGTCTTTTGTAGAGATTTTTCATTTATTCTTTATATATTCTATTGTCTATTCCTTGGGTACTTTTAGCTTTTCTATTGTACGATTGAAGTAAATGTGGGAAGCGTTTAACAACAGCCATTTACTTCAAAGATAGTTCGCAATGTTATTCTTGTTTTTGTTAATCCTGGAAGAATGCCAGAAAAAAAGACATTCTCTTCAAGAATAAAAAAAAAACATGACATTAGTCATTGTGAAAACAAATTAAATAAGTTGTTAGGTTAAGTCAGGGCCGGCTTTTGACATAGGCGACATAGGTGGTCGCCTAGGGCGCCAGATCTGGGGGGGGGGGGGCGCTGCGCTGGCAGCTCTGGGAGGGAAAAAAACATTTTGACTGTTTGCGCTCATCCTAATTTTCGGCCTTGATGTAACAGCATTCATAATTAAGTCAAGGTAACACCCTTTTCACCCCGGGTTACACTTTTCATTTGCCCTGTACGATGGGCGCTGTAATTGATGAAAGTGGGGTGTGTTGGCGTATCAGGCGTCCGCAGCTCACAGCCAAAGTGGGTGTGGGATCGAGCGAGAGAGATAAATGCAATTTATGTAAACAAATATTTCCAAGGCACTCTTTTATAATTATTGGGGTAAACAGGTTTGAAATCATTTCAATGTATACTATAGGACAGTAAACCAAAAATATCGTTTAAAACTTGAGAGATACAAAAATATGCATAAATAAATGTTAACTAGGTAAAATAAGATATGAATGAACAACAAAAATAAAATAAGTTGCATTTATTTGCTATTGGCTATGGTAGGTTATTGGTTATGTTCACATACTTATTTGATTATTAAAATGTAAACCAATCTTTTTCATATGGGTGTTTAGAGTTGTACCCCTAGGTCAGGTCTCTAGTAATGTGTGCTCAAAGTGCACCAGATTGAAGCATTTTACTTTAAATGTTCAAACATTTCTTCCTGGGGGGGCATACCCCCGGTCCCCCCTAGAGGATGTGACGTCAACACCCCAATTCAAACATGTTCATACAATACCGAATACATTTGAAGCCTTTTTGATGTATATTACCAACATGTCAATACGTTTCTGTTTTTGTAGTATATTGGTCTTTTGTAGAGATTTTTCATTTATTCTTTATATATTCTATTGTCTATTCCTTGGGTACTTTTAGCTTTTCTATTGTACGATTGAAGTAAATGTGGGAAGCGTTTAACAACAGCCATTTACTTCAAAGATAGTTCGCAATGTTATTCTTATTTTTGTTAATCCTGGAAGAATGCCAGAAAAAAAGACATTCTCTTCAAGAATAAAAAAAAACATGACATTAGTCATTGTGAAAACAAATTAAATAAGTTGTTAGGTTAAGTCAGGGCCGGCTTTTGACATAGGCGACATAGGTGGTCGCCTAGGGCGCCAGATCTGGGGGGGGGGGGGCGCTGCGCTGGCAGCTCTGGGAGGGAAAAAAACATTTTGACTGTTTGCGCTCATCCTAATTTTCGGCCTTGATGTAACAGCATTCATAATTAAGTCAAGGTAACACCCTTTTCACCCCGGGTTACACTTTTCATTTGCCCTGTACGATGGGCGCTGTAATTGATGAAAGTGGGGTGTGTTGGCGTATCAGGCGTCCGCAGCTCACAGCCAAAGTGGGTGTGGGATCGAGCGAGAGAGATAAATGCAATTTATGTAAACAAATATTTCCAAGGCACTCTTTTATAATTATTGGGGTAAACAGGTTTGAAATCATTTCAATGTATACTATAGGACAGTAAACCAAAAATATTGTTTAAAACTTGAGAGATACAAAAATATGCATAAATAAATGTTAACTAGGTAAAATAAGATATGAATGAACAACAAAAATAAAATAAGTTGCATTTATTTGCTATTGGTTATGTTCACATATTTATTTGATTATTCAAATGTAAACCAATATTTTTCATATGGGTGTTTTACGGCCCGTCCACACAGCAGCGTGCGTTGAAAGCTTCACCATTCACTTTGAATGGGGTGACGTCACTTTGCTGGCGTGGCTCGCTGCAAAAGTTGAGCAATGTTCAAGTTTTGAAGCCACGGCAGAAGCGTCAGCCAATCGAATCATATGCCAGTACAAGCTCTAGCCAATCAAACCGCTGCTTGTATGTCAGGGGCGGGAGATTCATGTGATTGGTTGTTGGTCGAGTTTCAGACACGCCCGCCGGCAAGCTTCAACACACGCCACTGTGTGGACGGGCCGTTAGAGTTGTACCCCCTAGATCAGGTCTCTAGTAATGTGTGCTCTAAGTGCACCAGATTGAAGCATTTTACTTTAAATGTTCAAACATTTCTTCCCGGGGGGGCATACCCCCAGACCCCCCTAGAGGATGTGATGTCCTCACCCCAATTAAAACATGTTCATATAATACTGAATACATTTGAAGCCTTTGATGTATATGACTTATGTCAATACGTTTCTGTTTTTGTAGTGCATTGGTCTTTTGTAGAGATTTTTCATTTATTTTTTATATATTCTATTGTGTATTCCTTGGATACTTTTATTTGTTCTACTGAACGATTTTCTGGCAGGGGGGGGCGCCAGCTAAAATCTCGCCTAGGGCAGCAAATTGGTTAGAACGGGCCCTGATGGTGTAGGAAACGGGCTCCGTGTTACAAGACGGGTCGGGGGTTTGGCGGTACCACTGCAGACTCTCTGCACACACACACACACCGCTGCAGACTCTCTGCACGAAGGAGCCACGGTGCTGCAGCTCCTGATTGGAGCAGAGACATACGTTCACTAAGCGGAAAAACGATACACAGAGATCTGCTATTTTAAATTTTAAAGTCAACACATATCGACCCTAAATAAAGTCTATGTTAAAAACGAGAGATGTTTTGACATTATGGCTTAAACAAATGACAAATGAGCGAGGGCGATGACGTCAGAGCATCGTCCTATGTGCCGGGGCTGAGCCCCGGACAGCCCTGGACAGCCCCGGCCCAATTTAACCCCTGGTTAGAGGCCCTATTTTATCAGTATGTCTGGACTGCACAGCAGTTACAATGGTCAAACTACATTAGAACAAAATTGTCCCCAATTTGTCTTTAATAGTTACTAACATTAGATATTTTAATGAGATACGGACCGCAAAACAAAAAATGTCCCTGATTTTCATTTTTGAAATTAAGTCACCGAATGCAAGTAGTCGCCTTAGCTTATTTTGTTATGAGATGTGAATTACTGTTCAATTTAGTTGATGTAATAATGATTTGGTTTCTTTTACATTCAAAAAAGGTCTTATGTTTTTTTTCGGGGGGAGGTCCTTTTTCCAGTTTAGAGCAATAGCCCCTCCAAATGTCTGTGCACGTCCCTGGATAGGTGTGTGGGCTGTCTTTCATTTTGACACAAAGAACAATGGGGCCTATCCACCCTTATCCACAATGTAAAGTAATTCACACAGCCTCTTCCCTCTTCTCTCTGTGAGGACCAGCAGGTTCAGCTTTCAGAACAAAGTAACAAAAAACTAAAATGGCATTCATTTTTTTAATATGTCGTGTAGTAATAGATTTATTTATTGTTCTTCTCAAGAGAGTACCAGAATGTGTATTTTATGTTAGTAGCCTATTTCAAAACTAAAACAAAAAAAATCCCCCCAGACCCCCCTGCAGGGATTGGGTTTTCAGCATGTCAACTCTTTCACCTGTGGAGAGATTGCAGAATTGGCTGCAGGTAGCCCTTTTTATTTACTACAAGACAAATGTGCCTTTTTATTTCATACAGTTCAATTTGGATTGAGACAGGGAAATAATCTAAACCTCACATGGCGTTTCACTGTCAAGGGGGGCGTGTATGTAATTACAATGCAAATACTGACATGAGCCCCACCACTGTATGGGTTAGCCCTACCAGTGGCGTTTCTAGGTGTACAAAACTGGGGGGGCAGAAAGAGGTCGGGGGAGAGAGAGAGAGGGGGGGGGGGGGGACAGAGAGAGGGAGGAGAGAGAGAGGGGGGACAGAGAGAGGGGGGAGTGTCAAATTACATACTGAAGACCACAGGAGCAACACTGTGAGCGCATACATTTACGTACACAGCGTGGGGATGTCATAGTAAAGCACCTTCATACATGGAGTAAAGGTCACCATCACAAAGTAATTCTTAACAATAACAACAACCGTAATGCTTTAGCATTAAAACACCATAGACTGTAAATATAAGGAAAACACAGACACTCATCATCGAGGTCACAATATCAATCGATCCAGCAGAGGCAAAACACAGAAGATCAACAAAATATATGACATAAATGAACTTACCAAAGCTGAAGGCTCACTTGAAAAGAAAAGCGGCACGGCGGTCCTTCCTCTGACAGAATGTGTCTATCACTTTGGGGATGAAGTCCTGTAGTTGCTGGATCAACTGGCTTTCAATTGAAAGCATGGCCAATGCGTTACGTCGCGGCTGTCCCATGGTGTTGCGAGTGAAAGTCTTTATCCTTTTGAGGGTGGAAAAGTTCCTCTCTGACTCGGATGTCGTCATCGGAGTTGTCACTATTATTTTGACCAAAATAACAGTCTCAGCAAACGTTTCCTCCAAGTTGTTCTCGTGAATGGATTTCAACAGAGACAGGGCAGTGTTTCCAGTGTGAAGCTCACTGTGGCGGTAGAGCGTGGTCAGCTCAGACTTCAACTTCTCCTTGTTTCCCAACGCAGGCCACAGTTTCACGGCGCAGTCAAGCTCAGGTGTAGGAAATGACAGGACATGCTGTGGGAAGAATGAGCTGTCAACAAGCTTTGCAGCGATCAAATGGTCACTCTGTGAGAACCTCTGTTCCACCTGTGAGATGACTGTGTCACAAGCCTCCTTCATCACCGGCGCTGTGCTGCTGACTCGTCGGCCTGGCTCGTCTGTTCCATCATGAGCAGTGGCGGCCAATGCATCAGTTTTCTGCCTCATTTTCTGAACATTTTCCTTGAAACGGCAGAGCGCGCTGTTGATCCCAGGTGCATCGATGCTTCGTTTTTGCAGAGTGTTGTATAGAACATCCACTTCTGGCATAAGCAACGAAAAAAACTCCAGGAGCTGCATAAATGCTCGGTCCCGCAGTTTCTTTGACAGGCCGTATGCCTTACTTATGGTGACCGCATACCATCCTGGTTGTGCGCGTATATGCTTCATAAACTGAAGTAGTGCATCTCGGGTCTCCCAAACCGCGTTCACAGTTCTGCTTTTAAAGTTCCATCTCACAGCCGGTGGCCGTGGGATGCGTCTCTGTGTTGCCTCTGCAAGAGCTGCAACACGTTTTGGAGCACCGGAGAAAAAAGTGGAAAAAGCAGTTAGATCTGCAAAAAACACCTTCAGGATGCTCATCCTTGCTGAACACAGTTGCTACAGGGTCAGGTTCAGTTGGTGGGCGTAGCAGTGAACAAACTGAGCGTTTGGGTACGTCTCCTTCATCACCGTCTGTACCCCGCGCACGTTACCGCTCATGACGGCCGCCCCGTCATAGGTCTGAGCGATTAGCTTTTCTTTCAGCTTCAGGGGTTCCAGAACAGCCTTGATGCTGTTAGAGAGACCTACACCAGTTTTGTCCTTTACTTCCACAAACTCCAAAAAACGCTCTGTAACTGTGAGGTCAGGCATAATGTATCGCAGCACAATCACCATTTGCGATTTACAGGAGACATCGGTTGTCTCGTCGGCCTGAACGGCAACAAATGATGTGTTGTCCACTTGCTTGGCTATTTCCTCCCTGTACACATCATACATGCAGTCCAAGAGTTCATTCTGTATGGTGCTTGATGTCCCTTTGAAAACAAGCTGAGCTTTGTAATGCCGTTGAAGCCTGGAATCGCCCTCACACATTGTCTCGAAAATTGACCTGAATATCCCTGGATTCAGAGAGTCCGCCAACTCGTTGTGGCCCCGCAGTGCTGTCTCACATTTCCCACACAGTTTAATACAGGTGATGATCCGACCAAGCACGTACCTGTTTTCTTCCACCTTCCTATTATGAGAATCAATGCCGCGTCTGTAGGCGCTGTCAATCTGAGCTGCAACATTCACCCTTCCAAGTAATCCCAATTTTACGGCATTTTCCAAATGACTGTTGCTGCTCTCATGCTTCATTGTCCTCTCCGAAAGATGCTTTAAGTCCTTGTAACCTGTCCTCGACCAAGTACCTTGATCTTCATCAAAAAGCAGGTAAGGAAAGCAAAATAGGGAATTCTTCTGGATGCTCGCCGTTAGCCATTTCTTTTTAGCAAACCACTCAGCGTTAAACCCACGTTTAACTTTGCCCGCAGTCTGGACCATTTGGAAATCCGGTGGATGGTGGGCACCGAGGCGCTTTACCTCCAGTTTCTCTCCGAGACTAAGTGTCTCAAATGTGTGCTCCAGTAAATGGTCAACTTCATTCATTTTCTTTCAGTTTTTTTACTTCTTTTAATCGCTGGTGATGTTAGCTATATGCTGCTCTCTCGTCTCCTCTTCAAACTACACGTGACGTTTCGCAGCACTGCACACGTGAGTACTTACAGCCAATCAATTCTGAATTATGTGAGATGACGTATGGTGGGGATGGGAGCACTATGCCCCTACGGTCATTATTTTTTTGCCACACACATTAAATAGAAAAATACTCTGAGCATGCGCAGTGTAGTTTTTACAATCACTGTTCACTTAGACTGTGAGAGGGAGGGGCAGGATCGGGTTTTGTCCCACATGGCTCTAAACAGCTCAAAACGGCACTCTAGACACTAATTAGAAGAATACAGACTAAAACAGAAATGTACAGACGAATCAGATTATTAAACATGACCTTAAAATATATTTTATATGTTTTTTTATTTATTTTTTAGTATTTTTTTGTAATCATTATTTGTAATACTTTCTTCTGACACTAGGTGGGGCTGTGCCCCACCTGCCCCTAATGACCCGCCGCCACTGAGCCCTACCATAGATTACCCAACAAAAATACTCTCTCACAACTGCCGACCCGTATTGCGCATGTGTAACAGCGTAAATAATGAATGTTTGTTTTATTAAATCCTGTTAAACTGGGACTACAGCCATAATTTTGTTATTTTATTTTATTTTTGAAAAGCCGCAACCGGAAGCTAGTGTTGCGCTGAATGTGGTGCATTTTGGGAATCCGTCAGTATTAGAGGATTCTTAGCTTGGGTGAGTTGTTGCTCTGTTCACTCAGTTGTAGATATAATAATAATTGTGATCTACGTGTACTATTTTGTGTATAATCTATGTGCATTTATTGGTTAGCTAAATGTCTTTAGATTCTGTAGTGTATCACTTTTTAAAAGAATTGTACATAAACTGAGAGTGAGCCGTTTTCCAGCTAACTAGTTAGCCGCTAACTAGTTAGCCACTAACGTTGTGGAGGAGTGCACGTGGCATTTACGTTACTGACGTGAAACTTTCCTTTGTAGAGCAACATCTCACTGAACTGTGGATCTGTGTGTTTATTCCATGGTTTGCAGGTATGTTTATTTTGAACTGGTAAATGTTTTATTGAATACTGTTCATCTAAGTAATTTGATGAATCTTTATTGTCACAATTACAAACTAAATAGTTTTATGTTTGTAATAAATGTTATTGAGTTTCTTTATATTTAGAATCCTTTTTCTCTAAACAAATGATACCACTATACGATCACTGTAAAAGTATTAGAGGATTCTTAGCTTGGAGCAACATCTCACTGAACTGTGGCTAAACTGTGGATCTGTGTGTTTATTCCATGGTTTGCAGAATACACTAATTGATATCTCAAACTGACTCCGGTGAAGTACAAAAAGCAACAGCAAAGCAGGACCCAAGTGTCACATTGGTGCCGTGACCCGTCGACTCTCCGGCTGGATGGTGATTTCTTCAGCCCGGCCCGGGGACTGTTTCTGCTGTTGCTGCTCCTCCGTGTTGTCAGGTGGACACAGTACTTTGGCTCTATATATATAGCACATGTGGCGTTTGTTTTAGTTTTTTTTTTTTCTGCTACTGATCTGTGCTTGACATTTGTATTTTGAATATCTTTGTCTTTTTTTTTTTTTGTGATGACTTTTAATCTGGGGTGAACTAGTTTTGGCAGGGGGAGGGGAATGTTGGGTTCTCCTATGTTTGAGATCCCTGTTTGTGGGCGTGGTATTGTAATGGGGGATAGTCAGGGTACGCCAGGGTTCACTTTGGCCAGTAGGGATGTAGCCCCTTCTCTTAGCCCCTCTGTAGGCATTTTACATCAGCCTCGTTATGCAAGCACTGCTATTCCTAGCCCTGATGCCCTTGCTACTGAGATTGCTAATCAGATGGGAGATGTACTTCAGCAGGTTAGTCAGAAAGTAGTACAGAACATTATGACTCAACTAAGCCCATCTCTTAGTGCCCCTCTGACAAATACTGCCACCTCACCAGTAAATGTTGACATGTCGACTTCAAACGTGCTTGGTGCCTCTCACATGCAGCTTGTATCCCACAGAAAGCTAAAAGATCCCCCATGCTTTAAAGGAGACAGCTCTGATTTCACTTCAGTCAGAGAGTGGGAGGAACTCATGAGGGATTTCATTAGGAAAAACAACCTGAGACCTGAGGAATAGGCTGAGGAGATCCTTACCCATCTAAGAGGCAAAGCAAAAGACGTGGTCAGGTTTGGTACCAGAAACAGTGACATAGACATCACACGTGAACCTGAAGCTATCTATGGTCTCCTGAGAAAGCACTTTGACTCTGCACCATGCTCACAGCTCCCTTTAGCAGACTTTTACACCACACTGCCTGGGAAAGGTGAGGATGCATTTGACTACTGGCTCAGGCTGCACCGTGCTGTGGAACTTGCCATTGAGCGTCTCAGGGAGCAGGGCAAGACGCTCGATAGTCCTGACACAGAAGTAACTCGAATGTTCATAAGGAACTGTCCCTCCCTTGAACTTTCTATGACATTTCGGTCCAAGACGATGGACAAATGGACTGCTCATGAGGTTCAGGACATCTTAGATGAGTATCATTCAGTGAAGACATCCAGGATGAGTAAGGTAACTGAAGAGAAGGTAAGGGTGAACACACAGCATACTACCCCTATGCCACACATGCCACCTACCGGGGAACAGGGTGCACCACAAGCACACGCCACAGACTCTGCTACCCTGGAACGCCTTATTGGCATGCTGGAGAAGGTGCTTCTGCAGAGGCCTGTTCAGTCGAGTCCAGCCAGACAGTCTGGCCCAAGACGTCCCAGGATTGAAGGGCTGCATGAGACGCCTTGCTCTGTTTGTCATGACGTTGCACACTCTACTTTCAACTAGGGATGCACCGAATATTCGGCCACCGAAAATTATCGGCCGAAAATGGTTAAAAAGGCCCTTTCGGCTTTCGGCCGAAAAAATATCACCGAATGTCAGAACAGGCTTACGTTGGTAACCTAATGTGTTGTTGTGATGACGTAATAAAGACGCGGCGACCATGCTCGCGGCTGGCTCACAGGGAGGGGGGGAACATTGACCTTTGTCATCGAGATTGCCCTGAGCCTTTAACAAATCGTATTAAATAATCTGATGACAGACTGTAAACAGAATAGCTGAAATTTTAACAAACTAAATAACTCAGTTACCTCTAATCATTAACCTATGTTTGTATAATGTAGTTAACTCCGTGTGTTGCTGCTAGCATACATAACACCTGACGTGGAAACGTTACTCGTGGATGGGGTTACAGAGCTGCTAGAAAGACGGTCGAACCCGGTACATTCCTCCGTCTGCATGCGGTGCACTTTTGCTAAATGTTTAGACAAATTGCTCGTGCTTACATGCTAAACTATTATTGCACTTATGGTAACAAGTATTCTCCACATCGAGACGGGTAAAGTTTAACCACACCTCGGAGCGCGTTCTCTCCGCCATCTCCGCAGTGTGCTCCGCTGCATGTAGCAGCTGCGTGTGTGTAAACTGCCCCGCCCCCTCGCACACAGACGGGGGAGAGAGATCTCGTCTGATCGAAAACACATCATAGACGCATTTGTTGTCTTTGCATATTAGAAACGAGTTGGCGACACTAAGACTGCGATATAATGTTTTTTAGCAATAATACATGACATATATAAATGTACTGTATGCATTCAAAAGTGCTGAATAAATGTTTTATGGACCCATAATAGTGATTATTATTTAAGTTAAGTTTTGCCATAATCATGTCTATTTCCATAATCAGGTAGCTGAACAACATTGGTAAAAAATGTATACATTATATATATATATATATTTCTATTAATCATTTTCGGCCTTTCGGCATTCGGTTTTCGGCCAACTGTTTCCTATTTTCGGTATCGGTTTCGGCCAAGAATTTCCCATTCGGTGCACCCCTACTTTCAACCACTGTCGTGACCATAGACTCTGTTTTCAGTGCCACTCACCAAACCATTCTAGGCTTACTTGTCCTGGTCGTACGTCGCCTGCGGCTCCCCCACAGTCGGAAAACTAATGGGTCCGCACTTCAGGGAGGACAGTGTGGATCATGATAGTGACCCTCCCAGCTGTGACAGTGATGACTTGGAGTCTTTGTATGAATCTCTTTGTTCCTTTGCACCGTCTGGAAAGACTGTCATTTTCCAAATGACGCAGAAACTTCAGAAATCCGACAGCTTGTTCTACACAAATGTTAGTGCTGCAAGTGGAGTTCCACTGAAAGCCATGGTTGATAGTGGCTCTATGTCATGCTCTCTGAGCGAAGTTGCAGCTGCACGCCTCTTGCAGCAATGCCCTGATTTGAAGAGAAGTCCTGCTGATGACATTGTTGTTGTTGGTGCTGGTGGTCACCATATCTACCCGACAGCAGTCTATGATTTGGAGGTGACAATCTATGGGTTCAAGTTGCTCATCCCAACATTAGTCATCCCTGGACAAACAGACGACATGATTGTTGGTAGTAATGCTATCAAGATTCTCATACATCTGATGAAAAAGTCTGACGATTATTGGAGACTTCTGGCTACACCAGTTGACATTGCAGATGATGATTGTTGCCAATTTTTGTCCCTGCTTTCCAACTCTGAGAAATGGCGTGGGGGACCCCTGCCTGACAAGATTGGCACAGTGAAGTTGAGGCAGAGTGTTACTCTTGAACCACTGTGTGAACACCTTGTCTGGGGAAAATTGCCCGCATCAGCACCTTTGTCAGTGGGGAGCACAGTGGTTGTTGAACCGACTAACTCAAGATCAAGGCCCAGAAATGTGTTGGTTGGCCGTGTAGTCACACCTCTGTGGGGTGACAGGTGGGTTCCCCTCAAACTGATTAACCCAAGCAGTGAGCCGGTGACTCTGAGGAGAAACTGTAAGATTGCAGATGTCTTCCCATGTGTTGCAGTTGAAGAGCTGCCCCCAGCTGAAAAGGTTTCAGTCAATAGCCATAGTGTCTCAAAGTGCTCTTCGACAACAAAGACCCCTGAACAAAGAAAGGACGCTCTAAACAAGCTGGGGCTACAAGATTTGGACTTGGAGAGTTGTGAGTTCAGCTTCTTGAGAAGTATGAGTCCATCTTTTCCAGAAACAAGATGGATTGTGGGGAGGCTACAGACTTTGTCCACAAAATACACCTTGTGGATGAGAGGCCGTTTCGCTTGCCTTACCGCCGGGTTCCACCAAGCCAGTATGAGAAGCTGAGGACTGCACTGAATGAGATGGAGGAAAAGGGCATAATCAGTAAATCTCACAGTGAGTATGCATCCCCATTGGTCTTGGTGTGGAAGAAGGATGGCAGTCTGCGCATTTGTAATGATTTCAGATGGATCAATGCAAAGACTGTAAAAGACGCACACCCATTGCCTCATCAAGCTGATGCTCTTGCTGCACTGGGAGGAAATGTCTTCTTCTCTACCATGGACTTGACTTCTGGGTTCTACAACGTGCCACTTCATGAGGAGCACAAAAAGTACACAGCCTTTTCGTCACCCTTCGGCCTCCATGAGTACAATAGGATGCCTCAAGGCCTGTCCAACAGTCCCGCAACCTTCATGCGGATGATGTTGTCAATATTCGGAGATGAAAACTTCAGCAGCTTACTCTGTTACCTTGACGACGTGATGGTTTTTGCCCCTAATGAACAGCTGGCTCTTGAACGTCTGGAAATGGTGTTCTCCCGTCTGAAAAATCACAACCTCAAGCTGGCCCCTAAGAAATGTCATCTCTTGAAGAGTTCAGTTAAGTTTCTGGGTCATATTGTTTGTCCAGATGGGGTGAGAACAGACCCTGACAAAGTGAAGACCATTGCTGATGTGGGGGAAGCAGAGTTGATAGAGAGCGATGGTGTCACGCCTTCCTGGAAGAAGATCAGGTCATTCTTGGGCATGGTCTTCTATTATCAGCATTTCATTGCCGATTGCTCTGCGAAGGCCAAACCTCTGTTCAGACTCATTTCTGGCCGACAAGTTCAATCACATGCGAAGAAAGGCAAGAAATTCAAGAAAAAGTCCTCGGCCCCAGCAGCTCTAACGTCTAATGACTGGACACCTGCGTGTCAGGAATCATTACAAACTCTGAAAAGTGAGCTCACTCATGGTGTCACGTTGGCTCACCCGAACTTCAATGAGCCTTTCATCCTCGCTGTTGATGCTTCTTTTGATGGTATTGGAGCCGTCTTGTCACAAGTGTCACCTGGTGAGACAGTTGCACGGCCTGTCGCCTTTGCAAGTAAGACGCTGACCCGGTCTCAAATGAACTATCCAGCACACAGGCTGGAGTTTTTGGCGCTGAAGTGGGCTGTGTGCGACAAATTCAGCCATTGGTTGAAGTGGAGCCATTTCACCGCTTGGACAGATAACAACCCCCTTTCGTACATTCTGACAAAACCACGTTTGGATGCCTGTGAACAAAGGTGGGTGGCCAAGCTTGCAGCGTACAACTTCTATCTTAAGTACGTTCCGGGTGTTAAAAACATTGTTGCAGATGCCTTGAGCCGTGAGCCTTTTGTCCAGTCATGTGTTGGTTACCGCTTGTTGAAAGAGCCATATGTTGCACTACTGGACGAAGTCAATGGAGTTGTCAAGGGCACAGTGCAGGATGTTTTTCGGCTGACAAACAACTGCCAGGTTGTCTAAGACACTCGGTCAACGTCATCTGACCTTGGTGCTGGGCCTGTTCACCAGTCTGTGGGAAGTTCCATCAGCTCAGAAGAAGTGTCAGCTGCATTGAGGGCTCATGGTGATCGTGGCCTACCCAGTGCTAACTTATCACTGCCACAGTTGCCTGAGGAAGACTCTTCCACTCCTATTCCTCAGAGCCAGCTTTTGAATCTCCAGGAGCAAGACAAGACCATAAGCAGGGTCCTGTTCTATATGCATCAAAAGAGGAAACCTACCAGACGCGAGGCAACATCTGAACCAGGCGGCGTCAGAAAACTCCTCAGACACTGGAGAAAGCTTAAAGTCCACAATGGAATTTTGTACAGAATGAGAACATGCCATCAACTGAACAAAAAGCTTTTCCAGTTCATTGTGCCGGATGATCTCAAGCCTCAGATTCTCCTTGGCCTCCACGACAATGCTGGTCATCAGGGCCGTGCGAGAACACTGTCCCTTGCTAGGGAAAGGTTTTTTTGGACTGGCATGGAAAGAGATATAAATGACCATGTGCGACGATGTGAGAGATGTGTTGTTGGCAAAACACTTGAACCCGAAGCCCGGGCGCCTCTGGAAAGCATTCAGACATCCGAACCTATGGAACTGGTGTGCATTGACTTTTGGACAGCTGAACTTGGTGACAAGAAGACAGTTGATGTATTGGTTGTCACTGACCATTTCTCAAAAATGGCACATGTCCCTGTCGGAGTCAGTCTGCAAAACATGTTGCTTGCCGGTTATGGAATGATTTCTTCTGTGTATACGGCTTTCCCAAGAGAATCCATTCAGATCAGGGTGCCAACTTTGAGAGCAGACTAATTAAGGAACTTTTGGAAGTGGAGGGGGTGCAAAAGTCACACACCACACCTTACCACCCCATGGGTAATGGCGTGACAGAACGCTTTAACAGGACGCTGGGGAATATGTTGAGAACCCTTCCCCCAACAATGAAAGCCAGGTGGCCCCGGGTGTTACAGACGCTGACATTTTGCTACAACTGCACAGTACATGAGACAACTGGCTTTGCCCCTTTTTACCTCATGTTTGGCCAGGTGCCACGTCTCCCTATTGACATTGTGTTCCAGCATGGGCTTCAGGATGAAAGAGTGGTCAGCCATAATGAGTTTGTCTCTCAGTTAAGACAGGACTTGTGTGAAGCTGCAAGGATTGCTCAAAATCACAGCTTTAAGGAGCAAGCCCGTCATGCTCGGCTTTACAACCACAAAGTCAAGGGTTCTCCGCTGGCTGTGGGTGATCGAGTTTTGTTGGCCAACCGTGGTGAGAGGGGCAAAAGAAAGCTTGCTGACAAGTGGGTTTCTACGCCCTATGATGTTGTGTCGGTGAGGGCTGGGATTAACGTGTACAGGATAAGAGATGCCCAATCTGGAAAAGAGAGAGTTGTGCATCGGAACCTGCTTCTCCCGGTTGACTTTCTTTTCATGGACAAGGTTGAAACTCCTGCCTCGTTTGTCAACTCAGATAATGGGGATGAGGAATGTGGAAGTGGTCAAGTCTCTGTGCATGTGGACAATGAAGATGGCTACGATCGCACTGTGGACTGGCTCATGAACTCACCTGACCCAGTCATGCTCACTTACCTGACCCAGTCCCTGCCAGTGATTAGTGCTGCGTACCGGTACGCCGAACCGGTACTGGACTTGTAAAAAGTTTCGGTTCAAGTCCGGTTAAAACCGGAACGTCGGGAACCGGTACTTGGACTCTCAAAAAAACTAGCATTTACGTATATTCTGGTGTCTGTGGTTATTTAAACATTCCCTGATAAACGTTATTCAGCGTCAATAAATGAGTGCTAATCCCAGTGTGCTCAGTGTACAACATCACATGTCATTTCACCTTCGATTCACGGTTTGAAAACGTAGCATTTCGCCACATGCTAATGCTAACCGGAAGTGAATCATTTTCTGAATAAAAGTATTAAGTTAATAGTGTGAACTTCCGGTTTTTTCAGAATAAAACTGATTTAAATTAAATAGTGTATTTAATTCAAAATTACGCCATATCAACATTGATTTGAATTTCTAACAGTATGTATGTACATCACTATGTATGTAGTATGTACTGTATAATGTACACATGTAGAGTTGTAGAAAATACATGGTGTACAGACTGTACAGTACACTCTGACTGTACAGTCACTATTGTAGCCTATACTGTATAGTAGGTGTGTAACAGTGTAATGCGTATAGTCTACTCTACACTCTATCTTTCAGCAACGTTTTAGGGATTTAGGCTCAGTCAGCTCAGGGACTGTTTGGTTACTTTAGTTTGGTAAATGAAATAAATGTTTGAACTTTGTAGTAGTTCACTGTAGTTGCTGTCATAAGTCATTTGTAGACTAAGTGGCAAAAAGTGTTTTTTTTACATTTGTACTTTGTAGAGAAATTTAGACACAAGTTGGAAGGGAGCACAATAAACCTGATGAGTTTGAATTTGAGTTGATTATGAGTTAATTTTCAATTGATAATTAGCTCACAATAAGTTCACTTTAGTTACTCACACAACTTGACACAAGCCATGGGTTCAGGTCCGGACTTATAAGTCCGGACCTGAACCTGAACCTCTGGACTTGAGTCCGGACCTGAACCTGAATGTGAGTGCAGGTACACAGCACTACCAGTGATGCTCACTCACCCGACCCAGTCCCTGCCAGTGATGCTCACTCATCTGACTCAGACCCTGACAGTGTGACTCTACCAACCGACCCAGACCCTGACAGTGTGACTCTACCACCTGACCCAGACCCTGTGAGTGCTGCTGACTTGACTGACCCTGACTCAGTTGGTGTTTCTCGTTTAACTTTCACAGAAGTTGTTGATGAAACCAATGCTATTTGCACGCAACCCCATAGTGTTCATGTGGGCTGTGGTGATTCAGTCACTACTAGATGTGGGAGGCATGTCAAACCTCCTAAAAAGTTGATATATGAGATGGCAGCACAGAAGGTTGAAGATACCTCATCTGTTACTAGTTCAGTTTTTGCATTCTTCCACAAGATATTTGAGGTTTAAGCAGTCAGGATACTCTACCAGTTTTTTTTTATGGGTTATATCCGAGTAGTATTTGTATGCGTTTGTAGATTTGTGGGTATGCTATGTGTGTTGCCTTAGATGAGATGCTTTGAAGGTGTAAATGGCATCTTCTGCTGGTCTGAGAAAGGTATTGGGCCTGGTACCTCCCTATCCTTTTTCACTCCCTATGGGAGGATTTTGTATCGACTGTAATTTGTGTCTTTGATTTGGTTTCACCTTAAACAGCCACCACAAATATTTTTTTATTTTTCTTACCCTCTTGTCTTGATGATGTTCAGTATTTGCCTGGAGTTTAACAGAATTTAAGGGGGGTGTATGTAACAGTGTAAATAATGAATGTTTGTTTTATTAAATCCTGTTAAACTGGGACTACAGCCATAATTTTGTTATTTTTATTTTTATTTTTGAAAAGCCGCAACCGGAAGCTAGTGTTGCGCTGAATGTGGTGCATTTTCGGAATCCGTCAGTATTAGAGGATTCTTAGCTTGGGTGAGTTGTTGCTCTGTTCACTCAGTTGTAGATATAATAATAATTGTGATCTACGTGTACTATTTTGTGTATAATCTATGTGCATTTATTGGTTAGCTAAATGTCTTTAGATTCTGTAGTGTATCACTTTTTAAAAGAATTGTACATAAACTGAGAGTGAGCCGTTTTCCAGCGAACTAGTTAGCCGCTAACTAGTTAGCCACTAACGTTGTGGAGGAGTGCACGTGGCATTTACGTTACTGACGTGAAACTTTCCTTTGTAGAGCAACATCTCACTGAACTGTGGCTAAACTGTGGATCTGTGTGTTTATTCCATGGTTTGCAGGTATGTTTATTTTGAACTGGTAAATGTTTTATTGAATACTGTTCATCTAAGTAATTTGATGAATCTTTATTGTCACAATTACAAACTAAATAGTTTTATGTTTGTAATAAATGTTATTGAGTTTCTTTATATTTAGAATCCTTTTTCTCTAAACAAATGATACCACTATACGATCACTGTAAAAGTATTAGAGGATTCTTAGCTTGGAGCAACATCTCACTGAACTGTGGCTAAACTGTGGATCTGTGTGTTTATTCCATGGTTTGCAGAATAAACTAATTGATATCTCAAACTGACTCCGGTGAAGTACAAAAAGCAACAGCAAAGCAGGACCCAAGTGTCACACATGCTCAGATCTAAGAACCAGTAGAAATGATAAAAAAGTAAAAGTCTGCTGCTTATTGTTCTACTAGGCCAAAATAGAGTCAAAGAGTAGGCTATATGAGAGTGAGAGTGTGTTAATTAATATATTTGGCAGTTTGGAGTAAGTGTAGATTTGTTTGTGTGTGTGTTTCATGTATAGCTCTCACGATAATTAATTTTGTTGGATACATTTTCCCGGAAATTATTGCGATAAACGATAATATTGTCGGCACCGTTGTATGACCATTTTAGACCACTGACATAACGATAATATATAATAATCATTCAAGTACATCCTTTCAAACTGCTAGTCACATCCTCATGTAAATGGCAATTTATCGAGTTCATTTTTATTTATCGTACGATACGTCAATTAATTGCTTATCGCGACAGGCACACAATAAAACAGTGGAAACAAACATGTGTTTGACTTTCAATAGTGAATGAAACTTTGTGCCTTTTATAGTCTGTCCAATATTGTGTATTTGTATATATTATATATCCTATATATAGGCTATGCTAAGGTCCTGCTGCTGACACGATAGCAGTCATTTCGTGCGCATATGTAATTAAACCCATGATATCAAAATCTCACTCCAGCCAGGTACCCAAAGTTGGCAACCCTGCTCTTATGCTCCAACACAGTTGCACGGGGTGCAGAATAGTTTACCCCCACTTTCGGGCAAGACATCGGGGTACTGCTTTGCCCGGTCTTTAGCAGAAATGTTCGTCGGTAAATGAGATGGATTATATTTTTTCATCTTGGTGTTTTCTCTCTCGTGTGAGCTCCACACGTTCACTCTACGGTGTTGTTTACCTTCTGTGATGCGCGAGCTGATGACGTCGCGTCATCATCATCATCACTTCATGATAACGGGAAAATATTGATGTCAAAGCACCCTGACTTTACCCACATCCAACACTTTTTAAATAAACAGAAACACTGACAGTGAGACAATTGTTATCCCCTAACATCAATGCTTTCCTTCACTAATGCTCATTTGTCTGAATGGGAGCAAATCCTGCAGTCTGTATCTAAAATAATGCAGAGTTTACACAGAGTAGAAGCTGATATACAGTAGTGCTATATTAACACCTATAGTTGTGGAATGAGGTTGTCTACATTATGAGTGTAATTTCTGGCTGGCGGTTGTCTTGAGAAGGAAAATATCTTTTAATGAAAAAGTGCAGAGGTAATAAAATGTTTGTGAGAATTTTTCAATAACTTTGCAGTTAGATCTTCGGGGGATTTTATTCCCTGCACCAAAAAGTAGACAAAGCAAGCTGTATGTTGGTCTTACTATACAATCCCACTCACCTGCACGTAGTTATTTTCAGCTGCGAGCCCTTTGTCTTTCAGAATCTCATCCACTGTTTGTTGTTCTTCATCTTTCAGACCTTTTTGGAAGTGGGGAGGATAACATGATGACTGTGCATTGCTAAGAACTCATTGTGTAGTTGTTTTTTCCAATTTAGTTTGAGACAGGCCTACCCTCGAACAGTTTGGCTTGCCCGTGTCCATCCCTCTGTAAGCCTCTGAATAGTTTGTAGCCTGCGTCCGGGCTGGCCAGCAGCAGCCTGAATCCCTGTGCACAGAAACACAAGAGACAAAGATAACAGCAGCTGCCCCATTGTCCTGGGAGCTCATTCAATCCATCACATAAAAGCATGTCGGTATCCACTGGTAACAGCTAGTAGCTTCCTGTCTCCTAACTATGCAACGTATCCTCATAAAACAGTGTGTTTCATATCTTAAGCAAAGTTATTCCGTATTTTTCGTGCATTCTCAAATGAATGACATGCAAATTGACACGTGTTGCACAACAGCTTTTTCAAAGTAAACTTGCTTCTTCACAGAAATAAACTTTGTAGTTTGGGTTAAAATGACCACTAATGTGGTAAAGGTAAAGCACAAAGAAGGCAACTTTTGGTTCAAAATAACTAAAGTTTCTATTTAAAAGGGATCATTTACCTTTCTGTCAGGTGCAGGAACAAAACTCATGAATTCATCTATGTGGCCGACTACAAGCCAGTCAGAGAATAAGGCAACGGGCTCCTGAACCTTCTGAGCCCACAAGAAGTCTTGGACTACTTTGGTCATGTTGCGTCCTTTAGTGGCCCTTGAAGAAAAAGACAAATTAATTAAATAATGTTGACAAGTCCTCGCCACACTTTGTTTTGTGTTCCCCTGTTACAAACGTACGTAGGGAAAGCCACTCCGATGAGGATTCTGCCCAGGTGGTAGTTTTTCCCATTGACGGTAACGGGAGGACTAACCTCCAGATTACCGAATGAGTCCAAACTGCTCACGTCTTCTCTTTGGGCCACCCTTGTCACATAGCCAAAGTCGGGGCCCTGAGGACATGAAGGTGGTTAAGGCTCCCGCTCAGACATGTTTCAAGACTCGAGGAAATACTCTGCTTTCAACATTTGTGTTGAAGGTTGTCCCCGAAAGGGAATTAAAATATCTGGTTAAAATCTTGAAACTTTATTTCAAGAAAAAAAGGAGTCTCACCAGCAGCTCATCGTATGGAAAATCCTTGAGACCCCTATCACGAGGAGAGTCCAGAACAACAGGAAACCGGTGATGAGGTGAGTCGATGTATCCAAACTCCAGCTCGTCCTGAAAATTAGACATAGAGATCTTATCAAACTTTTTTAACAACAACATCATCAACTTGTAAAACAATCAGACATATCCTGACTCAAAATGATGCAGAAAAACTAATGCTTTTATAACCTCTAGGCTGGATTACTGCAACTCCCTTCTATCAGGCTGTCCCACCACATCCATTACAAATCTTCAGCTGGTACAAAATGCTGCAGCCCGTATACTAACTAAAGCCAGGGAAATGGACCACATCACTCCAATTTTAGCAGCTCTACACTGGCTACCAGTAAAGCACATCATTGATTTTAAAATACTTATTTTAACTTACAAAGCGCTAAATGGTCAGGCACCTTCGTAGCTAAAATGTATTTTAATCCACTATTGCCCCCCTAGAATATTACGCTCCCAGGGTGCAGGTCTGTTAATGGTGCCCATAGTCCGCAAAACAAGATCAGGAGTCAGTGTTCAGCTACCAAGCTCCCTTTCTCTGGAACCAACCAACTTCCTGTTTTAATCAGAGAGGCAGAGAGAGTCCAAACCTGAGTGCGTTGAAGACCTACATTTTTAACAAAGCCTTCAGTTAGAGCTGGCATTTTATGGTGTTCATTTTATTTTATTTTTATGGTAATTCATTTGAATGTTTTATGTATTTATATTGACTTTTTTTCTATCTTATTTTATTTAGTTTTCTCATTTGCTGTAACTCCATCATATACAATGTTGTTGTTTGTTTTTAATCTGTAAAGCCCACTGAGACAAACGTGGTAACACTTTATATTAAGGTACACAAATTCACCCTCAACTAGTTGTTAATTAACATGCATATTAGCAGTATATTGGCTATTGATTAGTCATTATAAAACACTTAACACTTAACTTGTTGATCTTTTTTTAACGGAAAAAAAAAAGTTTTTGTCATTCTGTTTTCATGCTATGTTACAGGATACTCACTTTTTTGACAATCTCATGAGTTAAAATCACATTAGAAGTAGGTCTCTTCACTGCCAGTGTGGACAGGTGAAATAATTGCACAAAATACTTTTAGTGTACACATGTCTATGGTGTGGACCTATCATTCATTTGATGAATAGTTCGTTTGATGACTAGTTGTGACTGTATGTGGCCTATTTTGAAACAAATATGTGGTAATGGCGCTACCGCAAAACAGCTGACACATGGAAAACCAGGGACCTGGTGGCATAGTATATTGTGGGAATATCAGATGTCTACGTCGTAGGCGCTGAACGTATACCCACCTGTTGCGAAATTGGAACTGTGGCTGCAGGCGTACTGCTCTTCACTTAAAGGTAGGGTAGGTCATTCACTTCAGAAACACTTTTTGTTATATTCAATGGAATGCTCTTAACATCCCGATAGCCAGTGGCGGCCGGCCAATATATAGGGCGCTAGGGGCGCCACCCCCCCTCTTCCCACATGTTTGATTGTCATTACAAATAAAAAATAAATATATATATAGTTGGTTTCAGTAAAATGTATAATCTACAATAAAATCTCGTTTAAAATTGTTTTACGATGTCTAGTTACTGATAAGTCACATGTTCCCTGCCTGGCCGCAGCGTGTATCATTCCCCTCTCTCGTCTGGGCGGTAAGAAAGGAGCCCTCTATGGGCTCAGAACAGTCTCATAATACACACATGCACACAGAAGGATTCACACTTGTATTTCATGATCCGCAAAAGGATTCACACTTGTGTTTTTCAATGCACACACAAATGTCAGGGTTCTTACACCTTTTCCAAAGTCAAATTCAAGCACTTTTCAAGCATTTTCAAGGTGCATTTTCCAGCTTTTCAAGCAGCTTACAGCTGTTGTAAATTACATATTTATATACACATACTCAAATGATTATTTCCCTACCTCACATTAAATCAGATGTTCTTTATGCTATAAACAACCAAATGTGTGTTTCGTGATAGCATTCTACACGAGGATGAAAAATTAAAGAAAAGAAAACTAAGTTTAATATTTCAAAAGGAGTGACCTGTACGTAGACTGGGCCTCCCATATAACCTGTCTGAGCCAATATAAAACAATCAGCCAAATAACTTTTCAATACATTATTGATTACTATTTTTGAGGTACTTTTATGTTGGAAGTGAACATAAGTCAGAGGTAAATGGTGTACTTTTCCTCCACTACATGTATTTAATACCTTTAGTTACTTCACAGATGTGGATGAATGATGTGAAATATAATCAAGTGTTAAATCAGACTTTAGTTCCACCTGGAGTAAATCCACAAGGTAATTTTGACTACTCAAGACACCTGACTTATACATCTTCAAAGGAAGACTGTGTTCATTCTACAATTACATGGGATTAAAGCAAAATGTAGTTTTACTTGTATAATACTTCAATTTTATATAAAAGACAGTTTGTTTTCATCTGTTTTCAAATAAACAAAGTATTGGCTTTCAGAATATTAAACTTGTTTCGGCAAATTCAGATGATAAATACAACTTTGAAGCTTGTAACGGCATAATTACAAGCAGAGAACGGACTAATGTAACATCACAGCAAGCATAACAACAGCCGGTGTTTCTTATGAATGTTTCCCCGGTACACAAACGCAAAAATACACACACACTCGCGAGCTTCCCCCAGACCAGTAATACAAACGAAAATGTGTCTTCGGGTCAATGTGACTGATTTCGATAGAGCAAGTTACATTTGGTTTAGGTACGAAACATACTACCAGTAGAAATACATTGCTTTCAAAATCGCTCTGTGTCGAATCAATAGATTATATTTTGTGACTATAACACGAAATGCCGTGAGTGCTTCATCCTCTGAACACTAGTGATGGGAATTCCGGCTCTTCTTGGTGAGCCGGATCATTTGGCTCGGCTCACCAAGAAGAGCCGGCTCTTTCTGCTCCCAAACGGCTCTTCAGTTTACCACATATTATACCTTTTAATTAAATCAAATGTAGCCCTGTTTTGACTAATGATTTATATGTGTACACATATATCACTTAAATTATTCAATACATCCTTTGTACTGAAGTATTCAAAAGTAAAAATGACATGTTTAATATAAATGATTTGCTGTGGCCAATTGTTTTCATTGCATTTACAGTACAGACCCGTGTAACTCTCTGATACCACCCAATGAATGCATTGACTTGCTTGTAGAACCACGCTACACAAAACAAATAGCAACACCTATAAAAACTATTTAAAAGAAAAGGGGCTACTGTATCGACCTATATAAAGTATATAAATATAGTTTTTTTATATAAAAAAATATAGAAGACTATATAGACCAAAAGATCCTGCATTTTAGCCATGCC
Source organism: Gymnodraco acuticeps (assembly GCF_902827175.1). Taxonomy (NCBI): domain Eukaryota; kingdom Metazoa; phylum Chordata; class Actinopteri; order Perciformes; family Bathydraconidae; genus Gymnodraco; species Gymnodraco acuticeps. The sequence goes on along the minus strand of NW_022992206.1, from coordinate 259,798 downwards.
TCATTTCGCTCTATTTGCTCTTTCCAGCGCTGTTTTTGCAGGGGGCTGATTCTGTGAGCTGCAGCTGACCACGCCCCCCTGCAGGAGAGGGGAGCGTGCTCTGAGATCAGCTGCTGGGCTGTCAGAAGAGGGGGAGAAAAAGAGATCTCTGTCCTCCGTGTTTTATTCTTATAGAAGTAAGAAGATAAGTAATGGGGCAGAAACCCTCCTTTTTACGCAGCGGTCCAGACATAGACATCAAACGGCGACACATATTCAGTTGCCAGTTACTTTGGCATTAGGGCAGGGATATCTAGATACTTTCCAAGGTTTGACATAATGAATTGTGCTACTTTTAAAGCAAGCAACGATGTTTTCAAATCTGTAATCAAAAAGCTCCTCAAAAACACTATCGAAGCAGTTCCTGCCGTTACTACGTTAGTTCAAACAGTAACAACGGACTACTTTTCTTAGCGGATACATGTCAATTTAAATCAATACATAAAACTATTTTTTAAATCAATAAAATCATTTTCTAAATCCATAAAAGCATTTCAATTAATATTGGGAGTCATGTCTTTACTTTGTTGAGAATGTGGCCGTGTAATAAGCGGGATAATGTGCACATTGCATAATGTGCCTTCAAGCCGATCTAGATCCCTCCGCAAAAAAAACAAAAAACCGGCTCGTTTATCCTGCAATTATTATTATCCCTCAATCGAGTTCGCTATTCAGCTAGCAAACGTTAGCTTAAACAAACATAACATGCAACATTAGCCTAATCTAAAATGCTCTAATACGGCGTACCTTTCATGTGGCTCGTCAGCGCAGACTCTCGCATCGTTATGTTTGCAAAACTTTGCAGGAGGCTACTCGTGGGCTTGACCCTCGTTTTAGCCATGGCTTGTATTTGTCTTCTGCTAGCCAACGCTCGTTGAAACGGCAACCTCCTGGCACACAGTCATCTATCACTCTCATCAGAATGCCCAGGTCACACATAACACAAACACTTGCAGGTCGCGCGCATAGCGCGGGAAGGTGCAGCGGCGCTGTTTTATGTAGAAGCGAAGCAATTCTTTTCTTTTAATCTAAAAAGCGAACTATTCAGTCAGACAGCAATTTATTGTAAAAGTAAAGCATTTACATTTTCAAGCACTTTATCTCAATTTCAAGCACCATTCCCAAAATTCAAGCACTTTCCCAACCTTGAAAACACCACGTCAAATTTCAAGCATTTTCAAGGATTTCAAGCACCCGTACGAACCCTGAAATGTGTTCCGTTTCATATACATGTAAATAAAATCCAAATACAGAAAAAAGTTTTACATATGTATTTTTGATCTACACATATTCTTTTTCCGTTTAAAACCTCTGCACCTGCAAACACAAACCGCTTTCTGTGCACGGATCGCTGTGCATTTTTGTGTGGGTTTTTTGAGACTCCCCTGACGGTCAGCCGATTCGTACTAGTAATTTTTTCTATCTATAGCCAATCAGATGTCTCCTCAATTCTAAGCCAATCACATGAGCGCGCCCCCACGAGGGTAGATTTATTGCGTTCATGGCGTAGCGCTTCATGTAGGCTACGCATTTTGCGCAGTCGGGAGCTGACAGGTCCATGGAGCCTGCCTGCAGGCACTAATGTCAGGACACCTCCAGTCCACTCTCAGTACATTGCCACTTCCCGAACAGGAAATGCACGCAAATACAAGCCTAAAGTTATATTATTAAGGTACAGCGCCACTTTCCGAACCATTGATGAATGCTTGTGTACACAATAACGGCAGGCAAAACCGTTTTAAATGTGTGTTTCCTGTATGGCAAATACAGCTGCTTTATTTATGTCTGCATGAAGTTGTTGTGAGCAGCTAGGTTAGCTTAGCCTAATCGATCAGTGCACTACGAAGCCAGTGCTAGACAGTGAACTGTCAACGGGGGGGAGCCCCGCCGGTCATTATCGGCCGATATTCACTCTTAATAGTTTGATCGGTGCTCTCTATAAAGGCCGATCAGGAGAGCTGGATCTGATCGATATGGACATAAACGTGAGTGAAGTATAACCGGACGCGAGAGAGAGATCAGATCAGCTGCTGAGTCTGACGGAGACACGCAGCTCTGCATGATCACCTGAAGCTCCGCCCTCTGTTTAGCGAGCTGAATACGCAAAATGCGTATATGAAGTGTCATGAACGCAAGAAATCATACCCTCGTGGGGGCGCGCTCATGTGATTGGCTTAGAATGAAGGAGACATCTGATTGGCTATAGATAGAAAAAATTACAAGTACGAATCGGGTGAGCGTCAGGGGAGTCTCAAAAAACCCACACACGAATGCACAACGATCCGTGCACAGAAAGCGGTTTGTAGGTGCAGAGGTTTTAAACGGAAAACAAATATGTGAGGATCAAAAATACATATGTAAAACTTTTTTCTGTATTTGGATTTTATTTACATGTATATGAAACGGAACACATTTGTGTGTGCATTGAAAAACACAAGTGTGGATCCGGAAATACAAGTTTGAATCCTTTTGCGGATCATGAAATACAAGTGTGAATCCTTCTGTGTGCATGTGTGTATTATGAGACTGTTCTGAGCCCATAGCCCTCAGCCAGAGCAGCAGCAGCCAACACATTGCTGACTGTTGCTATCTGTAAACTATGCAGCCGAAACATAATTTCAGCAAATCAGCGTCGTCAGATTTGATGGTCACAGGGCGGCAATTTCAGCGCCCGATGCAGTCAGTGAGTTGTTTGGAATCGTATCCAAGGTGACGCTACAGTCAGTTGATGAAGATGGCTGCGTCTGCAGGTGGAGACTCCGGGTGCTAGTGGATTGCCGGAGCTGTAGATTAACATTTACATGCTTATTGTAGTTGTAAGTGCAATGCCTGTAGCACCATGGAGCATATGTGTGGGCTGGACCTGTATTTTACAGGAAAGGAGTGAGCGGAGGGTCGAGCTGTCGATTCTTGTTCAGTTTTCTGTGACTCCTCACCCTCTCAGACTTTGAGTTGCGCGCTCTGCTAAAGAGACGCGCTACCATGGAAACCAAACAATGGTGTAGCTGTATTAAAGTCAGAGTGGAAACAGTCGTGAGTAAATCTGATTTAGTCAGAAATCTGGAGAAATGCGGGAGAAATATGACCCCGGGAGGAAACCAGGAGAAGGCAATGAAATCGGGAGTCTCCCGCGAAAATCGGGAGGGTTGGCAAGTATGACACACACACATAATGTTCGTATTCAGTCTCCTGATTTTAAATGGGAATTCAATCATTTGAGTGTTTCCAAAGCACCAGTGTTCTGCAGTTTGTGCGGGCCTACTGTACTGTTGCACAGATTATACTGTAGAAACTATGTCCAGGTATTTGGAAGTTTTGGAAGATTCATAGCTAACCACACTGAAGATTATGGATTATCTCATATTTTTAAGTCTCAATTTGTCCTCCCCCCCCCTCTCTAACATCACCAGAAGTCATAATTTCAGGGGTCATTTCTCAAAATGTTCTTCCGGGGAGGATCGCCCCGGACCCCCCTAGTATGGTTTGGTCACCATTTCCACAGCCCCACCAAAAATATTTTCCACCAGCCGCCACTGCCGATATCAATGAATACATTAAATGCTTTGACAATAAATATATACAAATATTTCATCTGTGGAAGCCGTGGCGCCAAAACTATAAGTGTTAATTAAAAAAAATTGGTATTTCTATCTAAGAATATGTTTTGGGGTATTGACAGTTCAGCTACCAATAGCAAGGTGATATTGACCTGTATGTTTCATATTTGCACATTTATATTTTTGTAAAATTTGTACTGAAGGTTAGACAGGAAACCGGGTACAGGAAGTAGAAGAAAGTGAACTGAATAACATGGCACTACTAATTTTCCCTATGCAACCTGAAGAGTAAAAGGGTCAAGTCCGTCAGAAAGCAATGACTGTAAGTGTAAGCCTTACACTTACACTGTAGGGATTAGTAACATGTATTGTGTTTATGTGTGACATTTGGAGATGTTTTAAACTCAATGAGAAAATGCGTTAGCATTTGCGCATGTAGGTTACATGCTTATTGCACAGCTAGCGTTAGCTATATTTACCTTTTTTACACCTATGTGTTAATCTGTGTATGTTACACGCGCATGTATGAGATCATTGAGTGCCTTGTAACTTATTTTGTTATAGTTTCACTCCGTTTGAATGTCAGTGGACTGCAAATAAGTCAATAAAGGAGCATGGCTGCTAATTCCCTGGCTCTCAAAAGAGTTTGGCTGGTTGTTTAATCTATGTTCCACACTGAGACAGTACAACACAGAGAGAACAGTACACCTATTGTGTAAGTACATACAAGCAGGTCACACAGTATGATAACAAATACATAAACTCTGTTAAAAATCAGTTTTTATTAAAAAGTACAGGCCGCTGTGTTCTCAGCCTTGGAGAAACTTGACATGTTTTTGTATGTGTCTGAACCTCTCTTTAGTGGTTCATTAATAAAACAGATATTTCAACGTGTCCCTACTTTGTTCATGTACTGTTGAGGTTAATTTCAGTAGTTGTGTGCTATAATGTATTTACAAAGTGTGAAGAGGTGGCAACTTCAGAATAAGGAACCTGTTCAGGTCAATTATGGCGCATTTCTACTACACGGCCTCGCTCGGTATGGCTAGGCCTCGTTAGGCCTTGTTAGGACTGGCTCACTTTATGGCGCATTTCCATTACAGTTTAGGAACTGGGGTAGTATCTATAGTAACATAGTGTAGGCGGAGCCGCGACGTCATCTTCAATGAGAACCCCAGAAAAACAACATCAGCCGTTTGCTGTTAGCACTCAAGCTCACAGCTCCTCATATCTGTTCAGAAACTAGACAAAAGTTAAACAAGTACAAACCACAGACTGTCTGTGTCATGGCAAATACAATCGCTGGTTTATTTATGTCTGTATAGGCCGTTGTTGTGAGTGTGGACGGTCGGAGCATATACTGCATTAGCTTAGCCGATGTTAAGAACTTGGTTACACAAGGGAATAAGGACTCAAATGCACGACCCGGGAGCCAGAGGTAAAGTATAATTTAATATACTTTATTTGCCAAAAAAGGAAGTACAAAAAGAAAACAACACTCTTAATAGAGGCGACAAAAAAGGCTTAACATAAATCGCTCACAACGTGAGGACAGAAACTTACGACAGTTTCAGGAGCGTAATTTATGCAAGTGACAAGATTAGCAATCATGGATGAGCAGAGTTCTGGAATGAGGACAGGACAAGACAAACTGACAACAGAGGGAAACAGGGGAATATAAACAGGAGATAACTGGGAACAGGTGAAAACAATCAGGGGCGGGGCTGGCGCTGATGAGCGCGGGAGAACACATTAGGAAAGGGAGTCAAGGAACCTGAAATGAGACGTGACAAATGAGTGACAAGACAAAACAGGAAGTGATAGACAATACAAGAATAACAACATGAAACATGACTGACTAACACTTTTGGCGGTGCACAACAGTACTCCCCCCCCCCCCCCCCCCTCTAGGGCAGACTCCTGATGGCCCAGGCCGATCATACAAATCCTGGATGAGAGTCTTGTCAACTATCAACTTTGCAGGTACCCAGCACCTTTCCTCGAGACCATAACCTCCAGCAGCTTGCAAACCTTGTAGGTTAGACCACCTTAAAAAAACTGGGGTGGTGGAGGGGGCTTGAAGGCGGCAACAAGTTTGCTCTCATACACTGGCTTGGTTTTGCTGAATGGAATGTAGTATGTACTCTCATGGACCTGGGAAGTCGTAAGCGCACAGATACAGGATTGATGACTTTAGACACCGAAAAAGGCTCCACAAACCTTGGAGCCAACTTTTTGGAAGCCATCTGAAGTAGGTCCTTGGTGGAAAGCCACACATTTTGACCCGGACTGTAGAGGGGAGCGGCCCTGCGGTGGACGTCTGCTCCAGCCTTCATCTGAGTCGAACTTCTGAGAAGAGACTGACGAGCCCCAGCCCAAACTCGGCGACAGCGTCTAATCAAGGCATGAGCCGATGGTACCGTTACTTCCCCTTCGTTGGTTGAGAACAGCGGAGGTTGGTAGCCATTGGCACAATGGAAAGGAGAGAAACCTGTGGCCGCCGTGGGAAGAGTATTGTGAGAAAACTCGACCCATGTGAGGTGGTCACTCCAGGTGGTCTGGTTCTGGAAAACGAGACAGCGTAGTGCAGTCTCTAGTTCCTGGTTCAGGCGCTCCGACTGTCCATTTGATTGGGGGTGGTAACCTGATGACAAGCTGACGGTGGCGCCTATGAGTTTGCAAAACTCCTTCCAAAAAGCGGAAATGAATTGTGGACCCCTGTCGGAAACAATGTCATTAGGGAATCCATGGATCCTAAATATATGGTTCATCATGACCTCTGCGGTACCTTTGGCAGAGGGAAGCTTGGTTAGAGGAATGAAATGAACCATCTTGGAGAATCGATCCACTACTGTCAGAGCCGTAGTTTTGCCTCTGGACGAGGGGAGACCTGTCACAAAGTCCATAGATATGTGTGACCAGGGACATTGAGGAATCAGCAGCGGCTGGAGCAGACCCATCTTGACCTGGGACGAGGTTTTATTGCAAGCACACACCGGACAAGCCGCTACGTACTCCTGTACATCCTTCTTCATGGCTGACCACCAGAAACGCTGCTTAATCTTGCACATAGTCCTTTTAACTCCAGAGTGGCACGAGAGCACAGGCGTGTGGGCCCAGTGGATGACCTTGGAGTGGAGAGACACAGGAACAAAGAGCAGGTTGTTTGGACACTCGCTAGGTGCCGGGTTCAACATATTAGTCTGCTTAACGTCCGACTCTATTTGCCAGGAAAAAGCTCCGACCATACGGTTTAAGGGAAGGATGGTCTTGGGCTCTACAGCAAATGGTTCTGGTTCGAAAAGGCGAGACAAGGCATCAGGCTTTTGATTCTGGGATCCGGGGCGAAAAGAGAGGGTGAAATTTAACCTACTGATAAATAGAGTCCACCTGGCCGGGCGGGAGTTGAGGCGTTTAGCCTTTTTAAATGTACTCCAGGTTCTTATGGTATGTCCAGACTAAGAACGGCTGCTCTGCCCCCTCCAACCAGTGTCTCCATTCCTCAAGAGCAGCTTTTACAGATAACAGTTATTTATTCCCCACATCATAATTCTTCTATGCCGTCGTCAACTTACGCGACAGGAAGGCGCATGGGTGTATCCTGTTGTCCTCCACGGATCTTTGGGACAATACTCCTCCAATTCCCTCATTAAAAGCATCGACCTCGACCACAAACTGGCGCTGGGGATCCAGGATGGTGAGAATGGGAGCTGTGGTGAACCTTTCCCTGAGGCGCTGGAAAGCGACGTCTGCCTGGGGAGTCCACTTGAAAGGAACCTTAGGAGAAGTGAGAACATGCCCTCTCAGTAGCAACAGAACTGAAGTTTCTTATAAACTTTCTGTAGAAGTTTGCAAATCCTAGAAACTGTCTGGTGTTGGCCACTTAGAAACTGTGCTGACTTTTGTAGGATCCATCTGAATCTGGTTTGGTGAGTGTTAAATACTGTCTTCCACCCATCCCCCTTCCTTATTCTAACCAAGTGATAAGCATTTCTTAAGTCCAGCTTGGTGAATATCTTGGCAGTCTGAAGTAGCTCGAAAGCAGAGGACATGAGTGGCAGAGGATAGCGGTTCTTCAATGTAATGTCATTAAGAGGGCTGTAGTCTATGCAAGGTCTCAGAGAACCGTCCTTCTTTCCTACGAAGAAAAACCCCGCTCCAGCTGGGGAAGATGAAGGGCGGATAATCCCTGATTTGAGAGAAGAGGAAATGTACTCGTCCATTGCCACTCTCTCTGGCCTTGAGATTGAATACAGTCTTCCCTTGGGAATGGGAGCCCCCGGTAGGAGATCAATGGGGCAATCAAAAGGTCGATGAGGAGGTAGCGACATGGCTTTTGACTTGTTAAAGGCTTCCTTTAGATCGTGATAACATATCGGTACTTTCTGTAGGTCAGGATAGTCTGGGTGATCTATGATGATCCTACTCGGGTCTGTTGGTGCTTTAACAGAGCGTGAATGTTTACACCTGTTAATGCAATCCTCTCCCCACTCCTTAATTTTTCCTGAGCGCCAGTCAATGTGTGGGTTGTGGATCTTTAGCCACGGAAAACCCAGAATAATCGGATGCTGAGCAGATTCAAAAATGTGAAACTGCATAGTTTCAGTATGATTATTATCCACAGTAATCTGGATAGGTTCTGTGCAGTGAGTTACAGTAAACAATAAACGTCCGTCTAAAGCACTGGCGTTAATTGGGCGAGATAGAGGAACAGTCTTTATACAAAGCTGTTTGACTATACCCCAATCCATAAGACTCTCATCAGCTCCTGAGTCTATCACCCCTTGGTCAATGACCTGATCATTAATAAAAATGTTTACCTTCGTAACTGGTCGAGGAGGAAAGTCTGTGGGAAGCTTGCTCACCAGCGCCCTCCTCTTGGCTGGTAAGCTTGGTGTTTTCCCGGACATGAAGCGCGTTGGTGACCCGGCTGGCCACAGTAGAAACAACACTTCTCTCGTAGCCGGCGCTGTGTCTCCTCCACGGAAAGCCTGGTCCTTCCCAACTGCATGGGTTCATCAGATACAGGCGGAAGTGCTGTCCTCCAACGGGCCGAATCCGCTGGCTGGAAAACCTCCTCTGGTGGAACAGCTCGCTGAGAAAAGCCCTGGAAACTGGGATGTCCGTCACGGTCGCGTCGACGTTCTCTCTCTCTTTCCCGAAGTCGGTTGTCGATCCGGATGGAAACGGTGATGAGAGACTCCAGGTCCCGTGGTACCTCCAGAGGAGCCAGCTGGTCCTTGATTGGATCTGACAGTCCCGTCAGAAAAGCGTCGCGAAGAGCCGGAACATTCCACCCGCTGTCCGCTGCCGCCATTCGAAACTCGATAGCATAATCCACTACCTGCCGATTGTGCTGGCGCATCTGAAGCAGCCTTTGGCTAGCTTCTGTAGCAGGTGACGAGTGATCAAAAATACGACTCATAGTGTCTATAATGTCGGTTAATGAGTAACATAGTTCAGTGTCTCTGGACCATTCTGCAGTAGCCCAGGCTGCAGCTCTTCCCGTTAAATGGGTCTAATGAGAAAACCCCTGGGTTGTGTTGGAAATGCAGATCGCACTGCACCAGGAAAGATCTGCAATTTATGGAATCTGCGGAGAACCTCTCCGGAAGAGCCAGCCGTAGTGAGGAGGAAACAACCTGGCTCAGGTTGACAGCGTCAACAGGATCCGCAACATGAAAGCAGTCAGCTGTGACTGACGTCATCGTAGCAGTCTGAAGGTGAGTGATGAACAGCTGCATCTGATCCGTCAGCTGTCGTATCTGTGCAGGGACAGACACTTGGAGCTCGGCCTGGTTTCCTACCAGTTCCTTCACTCCTTGACTGATTAATCCCAGCTGTTCCTCGTGATGAAAAATCCTCACGTATTGGGCTGACAGGGCGGCGTGAAGAGTTTTTGGGTCGGCTGAGTCCATTGTGGTCAGTTCGTTCTGTTAAGAACTTGGTTACACAAGGGAATAAGTGCACGACCCGGGAGCCAGAGGTAAAGTATAATTAATATACTTTATTTGCCAAAAAAAGAAGTACAAAAAGAAAACAACACTCTGTTCTACACCGCCCCCCCCGGTACCGGGGAGAAAAACGCGTCATCTGCAGGAAACAGCGTCTTAGGGCATCTTAACATTTAATAAACTATGAATGTTTTATATCCATGTAACGGGAAGAAACTCAGCTAACTGATCTTTTTTTTTTTTTTTAAACCCAAATTGCTAACGCTCAGCCTCAGAATTAGCCACCAGCGGGAAAATGCTAACACATTACTGCACATAAACTCACACATAACACCCTTATTACTTATCTTAACTGCACATCCAACATATAGGTAACAATAGGTACATACAACATCATCATTCTATGATAAGAACTCGCAAACAGACATCAAAACATGTGGCGCTAGGTAGCTAGAAACGGCAAAATGGCTTACCTTGGTCGTTGTCTGGTCAAAAGTGGTCTTCAATGGCATTACAATTATAAAAACGCTGCTGAAGGTTAATCCATAGGTTAATCCAATGTGTCTGTGTCCCTTTGAAATGATTTCTGATAATCCCTAAGCAATAAACCTGCTTTTCCGTTTCCAGATGTCAGAGCGAGAGATAGGTTCGCTCTCATGCAAAACTGCATTCGCATTGCTCTCATTTCTCAATGGTAACGTTGGTGTGTATGTGGAAATTCCCCTTTGATTCTATTGGCTCTAACGGTCAAAAAGAGATGTCAATCACCAAAATCGACCAATGGGTCCCAGAGAAACGGTAAAACCCCCATTTCCACCCAAATCACCTCAGAGGTGGAGTTTTTTTTTTTATAAACCTCTCTAAAAAGGTCAAATGTCACTTGTTTTGCATCAATCTTGATACAGGGTACTTATTATATGTTGTACTTTGGATTCCTAAAGCTTTTATTCTACCTTACCATCATCCAAGGGTAGTTTTCACTATAAGTAAAAAAAGAATTTTGGACGGACACTATAATTTACAGTTTTTTACTATGTTCAATCTGAATTTTCTTTAAAATAAAAAACATCTATATTGATTCTGACTTTTCTACATCCAACAAACAGGTTTATCATTACTTTGAGAAACAAGATTATTAATTTAAGCCTTTTAGAAGGGAAGATATGGTCATTTGTTCTGGGAATGTCATTTTCGAGCCTGAAACCTGAAAAACAGGCTCAGTGCTTAACAGGTGACAAAAAAGGCTTAACATAAATCGCTCACAACGTGAGGACAGAAACTTACGACAGAGTTTCAGGAGCGTAATTATAAGCTATTGACAAGATTAGCAATCGTGGATGAGCAGAGTTCTGGCATGAGGACAGGACAAGACGAACTGACAACAAACAGAGGGAAACAGGGGAATATAAACAGGAGATAACTGGGAACAGGTGAAAACAATCAGGGGCGGGGCTGGCGCTGATGAGCGCGGGAGAACACATTAGGAAAGGGAGTCAAGGAACCTGAAATGAGACGTGACAAATGAGTGACAAGACAAAACAGGAAGTGAAAGACAATACAAGAATAACAACATGAAACATGACTGACTAACTCTTTTGGCGGTGCACAACAGCCGATCTCCATTTAGAAAACACGCATTTTAAAAGGTTTTTTGCTTGCCGTCTGTCCGCAGACTTGTCAAAGCATTAATTCATGGTTTTTACTAACCGGTATCAGTATGTTGTTACTTCGGCATAATTTTGAAACGTGTATTACAATTAAATCACGGTCAAATCTGTTCATCTTGTTGTAGTTGTAGCCCCCTTGCCAGCGATTCTCTCTCTAGTTTAGCATACTCATCCCGACTCAGCCTGGTTGTTGGCCCGGAAAGAACCTCGATTTTATGGGGCCAGAAAAACTGTGAAATAGCACCCGCTAGCCGGTACTATGCTAAGTGGAAACGCAACCAAAAACGGGCCCTGCACGGCTCGGCACGCATAAAGCGAGCTCCGTGCTGTAGTGGAAATGCGCCATTAGAGTAAAATTACTAGCTTATTGGTTATCAACCAGACTTAACTTTAAAATAGGGAACATATTCTTAGATAGAAAAACCTGACTTTGAGTTATTTAGACTTAATTAACACTTATAGTTTCATGTCTTGTTACATAAGAATAGATCATATTTGTTAAAGGTGGGGTAGGTAAGGTTGAGAAACCGGCTCGAGATACACTTTTTGTTATATTCCATGGAATGCTCTTAACATCCCGATAACAATGAATATTTTAAGTGCTTTGACAAAAAATCCATTAAAAATGTCATCTGTGGAAGCACGACCAATCACGACCAATCATTTTAGCCGGGCCGGCTAAAATAACTGGATGGCCTACCTGCCTGTCAGGCTTCCATCTGTGCACAAACTTATCTCGTGCCCTCATTGGTCATGTGCGTGTTCGTGTGTGTTGGAGGAGGGGCTCTGTAAGGAAGTAGCAGATTTCTTCCGGCTGTGTATTTTCAAATTCTAGCGCACTCAAGCTGGTTTCTCCAAAATTACCTACCCCACCTTTAAGTGTTATTATGGGAGAATTACTATTCTTCTTCTATTCTTGTGGTACTACTGCTCTCCCTTCATCAACGGAATCACCCTCTGCAGCTTCAACGAGGTGACGTCATCTGCACTGCTAGCCATCGGCAAATCAAAGCCTACCAGCTGCTCCCTCGACTCCATACCCACCCCGCTGCTAAAAGCCTGTTCGCCAACCCTGGTTAATTTCCTGACAACACTCATCAACAAGTCACTACAGACTGGTGAGGTGCCTGTCCATTTCAAAACAGCAGTTGTCACCCCACTTTTAAAAAAAACAAATATCGACCGAGAACTCCTCTCCAACTACAGACCTATCTCCAACCTCCCGTTCCTTGCCAAAGTGCTTGAGAAGGTCGTGGCCGCACAGCTCCAGTCTCATCTGTCTGACAATGACATGTATGAGACCTTCCAATCAGGTTTCCGCCCTGCACACAGTACAGAAACAGCCCTAATAAAAGTAGCCAACGACCTACTGATGGCAGCCGACTCTGGGTCACCCAGCATCCTGGTCCTTCTTGACCTGAGTGCGGCTTTCGACACAGTGGACCATACCATCCTCCTCCACCGCCTCGAGACCTACACCAGGGTGACGGACACGGCTCTGAAGTGGTTCTCAAGCTACCTCACCAACCGGAAGTACCACGTGTCTCTAGGGGGTTCCAGGTCTGACGACACCGCAGTGACATGCGGGGTCCCACAGGGCTCAGTGCTGGGGCCGATCCTGTTTTTAATCTATCTATTACCTCTGGGTCATATCATCAGACAACATAACATCAACTTCCACTGCTATGCCGACGACACTCAGGTCTACATCAAAACACAACCCAATACCACCACTATCCAAACACTAAACACCTGCCTGGAAGACATCCGCTCCTGGATGACCACCAACTACCTTCAGCTCAACAGCAGCAAGACGGAGGCAATCCTGATAGGCACCACTGACCAGCTTGCCAAGGTCGCCAACATCAGCCCCTCCCTTGATGGTCAGCTCATTCCTCTCTCCTCCGTTGTCACCAACCTCGGTGTAAGGTTTGACCCCACTCTGTCTTTCCAAGCCCACATCAAACACATCACCAAGACCTCCTTCTTTCACCTGAAAAACATTTCCCGACTGAAGCCCTCACTCTCAACTGATGACATCAAAAAACTGGTTCATGCACTCGTCTTCTCAAGACTAGACTATTGCAATGCACTCCTCTCCGGTCTCCCAGCCAAATCCATCAACCGCTTGCAACTTGTCCAGAACAGCACAGCCAGAGTTCTCACCGGTACAAAAAGGTCCGCACACATAACCCCCATACTTGCAAAACTACACTGGCTCCCAGTCCACTACAGGATCCAGTTTAAGGTTCTGCTCCTCACGTACAAAGCCCGGAATGGACAAAGCCCAAAATACCTCTGTGACCTCATCCATACCCAGACATCTACCCGCTCTCTCCGCTCCAGCCACGCTCCTCTTCTTCACATCCCCCGCACACGTCTCCGAACAATAGGAGACCGAGCCTTCTGCTCATTCGCCCCGCGCCTCTGGAACTCCCTCCCAGATCAGCTGAGATCTGCCCCTTCCAGCGAGGTCTTCAAAACCGGCCTTAAGACCCTCTTCTTTCGGCAGGCCTTCCAATAAACTTTGAGCATGGTACACCTGGAGTATTGCCATTTTTATCGCTATCTCCGACTTTTACTTTTGTACTCTATTTTATTTTTAATTTTTTTGATTTCTTATTATTATTACAATTATTTGTTTAATCTCTCAAAGTGTATCAATATCCCTTGTTGTGAAGCACTTCGAGATTTGTCTTGGCAGATGAGAAGCGCTATATCAATTAAATGTATTTATTTATTTATTTATTGAGCAGAGCATATTAAGACCAAAACCCATGTACAACAACTTCCTTACTTGCAATAAATAAGCACTAATTAGAGGGTTATTGAGGAAAAACTCTCAACTAATGGCATATTACTTGTAGAATATTAATTCTGGTAATGTTAATTCAAATAATAATTATGTAGAATAAGGCATTAATAAGTGTTTTATAATGACTAATAAATAGCCAATATACTGCTAATATGCATGTTAATTAAAACTAGTTGAGGGTGAATTTGTGTACCTTAATATAAAGTGTTACCAAATTTGTTTTCTTTTTGGATTGTTTCATGTTACTTTGAGGTTTTTAATGAATGGTTCCCTTTTTCCCCGATATGGTTTACATGAAATCCGTTATTATCGCTGTTATTGCAGTGTTTTAGATAATAATTTTGTATAGCTTTCCATTTATTGTAGAGGTACATTTAGTCAGTTGATGATCATTTCTAATATGTATTTTTTCATATAACACATTCGACTTTCTTACCTGCATCCAGCGATCTCCTCTGTTCATATACTCATGGCAGATCTTAAGCTTGTAACCGCTCTTTGTGATAAGGTTCCTCATTCCTTTAAGGAACTGGTAGTTATCAGATGTGCTGAAAAGGTAACCACAGAAGAAGTAAGTTCCTTAAGCAATAATGTGTCGAAATCGAAAATGTTCTGGCTTTTTGTATATTTAATACCCAACACGTTATCTGAGTGATTATGGGTAAAACTGAATACTCAAGAATGGGAAGTGAAACCATGCAGACTAAGTGTGAATTTGGTAGTATGAGTAACAATGAGGGGGATTAAGAGATAGCCCTAGTGAAGATAGTGTTGACATTTATTTTGTCACAATCATCTCTATTATTCATCAGTCTGCTCTTACCTGCAGACAAACACCTCCACAGGCTGCAGGGTGTTGGGTGTCATGATCCAAGGTGCCACTCTGAACACGGCTGTGTCTGTGAAAATCGGCGTCTCAGGGAGACCCTGTCAGAGCACGAGAGAGGCAGCTGAGTACAAGTATGTTAACTAAAAATCTTTCTAAGCCAACAAAAACATACTCAAAATGGATATATAACCTTTGCTGTATTAGGTTATAAGAAATGGTTGTGTTCAAAGTTTAATTATGTTGTTTGAAAGTTTGTGCTTGATTTTGGAAATAGTGGTTTCACACAAACACTTGTTTATCTGAAGATCCATCCACTAACTTGCTTTCAGCCAGATCAACAGAAAGAGACTGAGTTGTGGTTAACTTATAAGCTATGAAAAAACAACTAGGTGGACCATGAGTTCATATGATTTTAAACTTTGTTCTGGGCTTTTTTTACGATTTCATTTTAAACAGGTATATAAAGTACATAAAAGGATTAGTTGGCGTTACATTATAAATGTCATGTTGCAGGTCTTACATCAGCGATGGGCTCTAGCAGACTGAGGTTGATGCTGATGAGCCCATCGAAGTCTTTGTCAGGAAACCTGAGGCCCTCCACGTAAAACTTCATCTCCGAGATGCCTCCGAGGTAAGGCACCTCCTGGGACAGGACCTCATTGCTCAGCACCAGAGGATATTCCTTAACAAAATGGCTGAAGAGTTTCTCTGGGGAGCAAGAACAACACAAACAATGCTTGAATTATAAGGTGCTTCATTGCATGTGCTTCAATGAAGTGCTCCCTCTCCCCTACCAAACAAAGAATGGTTGAATCTCACTACAGTTTCACTTTCAGCTACCTTATAGTCAATATGGCAGCATAGCTAACAAAAACAGGGATTTGTTTAACTCGTATCATATTTAACATTAGTGGATCATAACCGTTTTGAGCCCTGATCAAGGGCAAAGTGTGGCCTGCAGCAGATTATGCCACACTTGTTTATTGTTCAGCTAATTGGCAAACATAAATGTTTTCTATTTAAGCAAGTTAAAGACAAATGAGGAGTCAGCAGTCAATGAGACTTTATAAAAAAAAAATTCAAAAATGTCTGATTTACTGTTGTGATCATACACTCATACATTAACACAAAGATATTCTGAATTGCATGCACACAACATTGTCTGTTCTGGGTTTTTCACCCACACTCTTTACTAACGCAGTAAGTTGCTCTCCACTCCAGAGGATCTGGCCCTGAAGACTCTGACGCTCTCTGCGTCGCCCTGAGAGATGTGCATGGTGAGCTTGTAGCCCTTTGGGAGTTTGGCCGGGCCTTTGGTCCGCAGCACCATGACGGACATGTCCTTCAGATCTGCACACCCACAAAACATCATGTTAGTGTCCTGCAAATGTAATTCAATCCTATATACTTTAGATTTTACTCAACATGTAACAGATACATGACACGAATGTGCTTGAGTGACTTTGTTATGCTTTTAACACTAAAAGTAGATAGTACAGTGAATGTTTGGTCATATCTGTGATAAATACGGGGCACTCACACATAATGAACAACACCTGCTTGTACTATCAGATTTCAGCTCTACTGGTTTATCCGCAGCAAAGTCATTTGAGAGGTCTGCTTTATCAAACTGCCCTCTACACTCACGCAGAGGTCTTTAGATTTGTAGTTTCATCACACAGGTTTGCCCTTTCAACACTTTAATCTGCCAACTGTGCAAAAGCTAAAATGAGTGACCTTGTAATTCTGGCAACAGTAATGAAAAATGTGCAGAGTGAACAAAGAGAAGCTGTTTTTTACCTGACACTTTGGAGACCTGGTCCTGCTCGCTATCTAGTTTCTTCAAGAACATCCGCTCTGAGTCACAGTTGACCAATAGGATGGCTCCGTGACCATTTGAACCCCATTTCCATGATCCCTAACAAGTTTTCAAAAATCGATGATTGAATGTAATTTAATGGAAATCTAAAAGTAATTTAATGGAAATCTAAAAGGTACAAATGTTTTGCACCACAGATTGACGGCAAATATTGTATTGCATATATATCGAACTTATAAAAAGACACAAGAATAAGAAACAAAATTATGTTTAAATAGCACAATCATAGAAAGATCTCCCCTCTGTTGGAGAGTAAAAATCAAATACACAGTAGTCAGAAACCCTTTAAATGATTAATATACAACTTTGAGTTATCTACATAAACAGAATTCAGTTTGTCACACTTGGCATGTTATTGTTCATGAGAAAGTAAAACGTAGATCAAATATCTCCTTCATTAGGTGTCTGTAAAGTTATCTGACACCTTTGAGCTCACCTTATTAGCGTTGTTTTTCTCCACAACACCGTCTCTGTCTGCATCCACATCCAGAGAGATCTCTGTGCACGCAAACACACACAGTTTGTTTATCACAGTTCCTCTGCATGGCACACATTTTCCAGATAATGGTTGATAGAGTATTGCTAATGTTGTACTGGTAGACTGTTTATACACATTTCTTTCAAGTCAAACAAATAATAAGTAGTATAAATATGTTTTTTTCAATTTGCTTATTTTGCTTACCAACCGCTGTCAGGTGCAGGAGGACACTCCCCAAGACATCTTTCTTCTCCCCATAGTATCGGATAGACAACTTAAAATACAACGGCAAAAGGCATTTAATTGCACATCATGACATTTGACGATTCCAAATCTAAAAGACACATGATTTTTTGGAGTTTCACTGTACATTGTGCAAAAAGCTCATGATCAATGTGAAATATCTCCTCTGGTTATTTGAAACGTGGTTAATCATAAATCAAAAGAAGCAAAAGCTACAAATGCTTAAAAGGAGGGTGAGTTTGATTTCTCGTTAAACTCTACTCTTAATCAGAAAGTTCATCCAATGACAAAAGGCAATTTTCTGAAATGAAACGATTCCTAAAATACAAAACGATGAACAAACTGTTTCTGAAAAATTGCCTAATCATGACTGCTTTAACATGAACTTGAATAATAGTTTTTTCTAAATAATAAACCTCCCATTTCCTGAAACTGTCATTACATCAGCACATACTGAAATTAAGAAATGTGACTTGCTGCTTTGGGATATCAGTTTCAAGCACAACTACTTCACCTTGCCATCATTTTCATAATCACTGGCATGGCTCATGCGGATGAGAAGGGCTGAGTTTCCCTTAAGAGGGATGGGAGACAGGTGGGAGGTCTCCCGAGGTCGGGGGCTGATGCTGTACTGAACAGTGGCAGTGCTCTTCATAGAGATGAACTCAGAGCCTGGAGGTGCACTCCTGAGAACAAGACAAACAGCAGGTTTTAGCACATGATGTATAAATAAATACACAAGAAAGACCTGCTGTGGCTTATTAAACAAAGAGATTGTGTGGGGGTTACAGGGAAAATATGTGAAGAGCAGTACGCCTGCAGCCACAGTTCCAATTTCGCAACAGGTGGGTATAAATTCAGCGCCTACGGCGTAGACATCTAATAGTCCCACAATATGCCATACCACCATTTCCCTGGTTTTCCATGTGTCAGCTGTTTTGCGGTAGCACCATTACCACATAATTGTTTCAAAATAGGCCACATACATTCACAACTAGTCATCAAATGAATGATAGGTCCACGTCATAGACATGTGTACACTGAAAGTATTTTGTGCAATTATTCCCTCTGTCCACACTGGCAGTGAAGAGACCTACTTCTAATGTGATTCCAACTCATGAGATTGTCAAAAAAGTGAGTATCCTGTAACATCACATGAAAATAGTGTCCACAGAATAACAAAAACATTTTTTTTTCTGCACAAAAAAGACTAACGGCCCGTCCACACTACAGCTTCAAAAAAAGCTTGGAGCTGGGCGTGTCTGAAGCTCGACCAACAACCAATCACATGAATCTCCCGCCCCTGACACACAAGCAGCGGTTTGATTGGCTAGAGTTGTACTGGCATATGATTTGATTGGCTGACGCTTCCACCGAAAGCTTCAGAAGCTTCAAAAGTTGAACATTGCTCAACTTTTGCAGCCTGAAACGCCAGGAAAACTCCGCTCTGCTTCCCACAATGCAGTTCGGCGAAAAGTGACGTCACCCCATTCAAAGTGAATGGGCAGACGCGTTGGAAACCGTTTTTGAAGCTGTCGAAGCTGTAGTGTGGACGGGCCGTAACAAGTTATCCACTTGGTTTAACAACGTTATAAATGTTGTAATCTGATAAACACATGGCTTGGGCTTTGGGCTGTGCATGTTGTACCATTTGACTTACATTCCTATCACGTTAGGACAGGGTCTGTTCACAGCCAGTTTAGAGAGGAGGAATGATTACAGCCACCAATAACTCTCTAATTACTGAGAATTTCTATTCTTTAAGATTTAAGAATAGGACTTCTATACTTGACAACACCTTTAAAATAGATGCCCTTTCAGTCTCGAATGATTTCAGACTTTTATTTTTGGAAAAATCCCAGAGGGGATCTGTGTGCCGTTCTTCCCACTCTACCCAGTCTGGGATCAAGCCTCGCTCTGTTGTGCTGTGGAGGCTGGCATTTGGGAGAACGTCTTACTTACATTTCTTTGGTACAACAAAGTCTCTCCTGTTGGATAGCAACAAAAGAGGACTGTTGACTGCCTTATACTGTACAAAACAAATCGTTGTGGTCTGCCATCACCAGGATCTGCATTGAAATGACATTCTCCTCAGCTCTGTTTAATGTGGGCAAACAATGGCATTGTGCTACCCTCTGTTGTCCTTTTATTTGGTATACATGACGTTTAATGTGTTCTACACAAACAATCCTTCCATCAATTCTACCTTCATAAATGTTATAATGTTCAGTTTTAATGAAAGTGTTTTAAAGATGGGTTGACTCAACTCTATGACCGGTTTCAGGATGTAGTTGCATTACAATGACTAATTGTCATTGTTTAGTACACCCTTATTGATATAAATAGGGTGGAGTAATCCAACGAAACTGTAGCTGCCAAAATTACCATTCAATGAATTCCATGTCTCTAACTGTAGGCTACTTCAACCTATTATAAACATAATATTATTATATAACTGATGTAATACTATAGTTTTAGAAAGCACCTGATAAACTGGCTACTGTTTTTATTTTAGGAAAATGGGAATCTTTTTTAAAGTAAATCAATAAATTACATTAAAAAAATAGCTCTGAATGCTAAATTGTGGAGTGGTATCATGTTGACCACTTATTTAAAAGAAAATAAGGATTGAAACATAGGTCGCTAATGTAATATCTACTGTAACCAAGGTAATACAATACAGTATCTTACAAAACAATATTGCCAGAGGAAGACGTTACTATTTTTTCACAATAGAATACAATACTTTAATAAAGGAATACATATAATTCCCCCAAATCAACAATTTGCCACACACAGCCCAGTTGTATCTATGTGTTAAGTGGGCTCTGTAGAAGACAATGGGTTGAAATAGCCTACCTGTTCAGGTTCACGTTAAGTCCCGCGCCCACCACGCATACGACGCTTGTAACGTGGTCATAATCTACTCTGAAAGTCCGGGGGTGCATCATGGCTGAAGTCCTGCCGCAGTGTACGAGACACTCACACCGACACTAAATGCTGTACGGTTGTTCCGTTATCACAAGCGATGACAAAGACCGGTTTTGCAGTGTCTGGCACGCCTGGGCTGAGAACAACAAGATGTGGTGCAGGCTGCAGGTAACGGAGCTTTAAATCTCTCCGTGGTCGCTGATTGGTCGAAAATCGGCCAACCCCCTGTCACCTATCTCTCTTTGTGTTCGGTCCCTATGAGATACAGTCGGCAAGCGAGGGAACGCCCACAAAACGTCACATCCGGTTCGCGCTGAGGGGGAAAACAAACCGGCTTCCACAATGCCCAGGAGCTGCAGTGTGCCCTTTTGTACAACTAACAAGCTTAAAAATCCAAATCTAAAATTTTATATTTTGCCCAACGGGAGCACAGAGCCCAGGAGAAGAACCCGGTGGCTTCAAGCGATCCGTCGGGAGGATGAGTTAGGCCACCTGTGGGATCCAAAATCCAAACATGTGTACGTCTGTAGTCAGCACTTCATTACAGGTATGACAACGTTATTCACACAATAACAGTGTTAAATTGTTTCGTAGTTAACATGAATGTTCAATTACTAGTTTTAAGAGAAGTTAACTAACTACTACGTTATGCAGGCTACCTTGCTTGAGTATACAAAAACACAGCTATGCTAACAACACTGGTGGTAGCTTCCGAGCTTTCTGCAGTTCAAATGTATTTCACCCCCTTCTATCCCCTTCTCATTTCGTTTGTGAACTGTCTTGCCCTAGGCTTAAAAAACGAGGACATAGCCCACCCAGACTACACAACCTCGCTGTTCCCACATAAAAAGACAAAGTCTCCCAGGTCAGTACTTCAGAGGCTGGAGAGAAGGAGGAAGCGTGAGGGTGTTCAGTCTGCCCAACCAGAATCCCCAACATCAGAAGCTCCCATACCTCTTCAGGAGTTAGAGAGAAAACAACTTTATGAAGAATTGTATAATTTAAGAAGAGAAAGAGATGAGGCCATGAAGGAGCGAGCTGAAGCCATCAGAGAATTGGAGACGTTGAAAATGTCGGTAAACACTGTGAGAGAAAATGACACTAAATGTAAAGTCATGACAGGCCTGTCATGGACAGTATTTGACACTCTTCATCAGTACCTGGTACAGTTTGTTAAGTCACAGAAAACATCCAAGATGTCAACACAAGACCAGCTCTTTATTACTCTGGTGAAACTGCGGCAGAACCCCTCAACCGATATGATGTGTGGAATATTTGACCTGGCACATAGATATAGCACTTTCCTGGATGTATTCTCCCGATGGTTGGATTTGATGTACGCCAACATTTCTTTTTTGATTAAATGGCCTGATAGAGAGTGTATCAGAAGCACAGTACCAGCAGAGGTTCTCTTCCAGTACCCTAGAGTGACTGCAATTATCGACTGCTTTGAGATCAGAATTGAACACTCAAAGAAGCTGAAAACAAGGTGAGATATTTTTCTTTTTGATAGCATGCATAAAGTGTCGGGTTTTTGTAATACTTACCTGGCTGTCTGTGTATATGTACATAATTTATAGATAAGTATTACTAACAACTGTCTCTTCTCACAGAGCTATCACCTACTCAAAATACAAAAACTGGACAACAGTGAAGTATTTCATTGCATGTCACCCATCTGGCTCAATCACATATCTCTCCAAAGGCTGGGGAGGGAGGGCTTCAGATGTGCATATTGTAAGGAACTCAGACTTCTTATCTCAGAAGTTCCACCATGCAGGAGATCAGGTAACAATTGAACTGTTTTTTTTTTTCTAATTTAAGTCTTATTTGTGAATTTATTATTTACCCATAGTTACCATTGTTGAGTTGCTGTGGAAGTAAAGTAGTGTTTTTAAGTATTTGTTATGTTTATTTCAGATTTTAGCCGACAGGGGCTTCACTTTGAAGGATGACTTTGCTGTTCTGGGTGCACAGCTCATCACACCGTCTTTCACGAGGGGCCGAAAACAACTGTCAGCCGAAGATGTTGCAAATTCTCGTGTGACTTCGAACATCAGAATTCACATTGGTAAGTATAGAGTCAGCAGTCAGATTCATACAGTATGTACATTTGAATGTTTTTGGTATTCAGAGTGTGCTGCATCATCAAATCACTGTTGCTACTTGCCGCTGACGTGGTTCACATTTCCCTAACTAAATTAATTACTGTAACAGATCCGGGTTAACAAGTGCTGAGACGTTATTCAATTAATCACATCAACGAGTACATGTGTAATCCCTACTTTGTAGGGTGTCTTAAGATAACATGTTATCTTAGAAACATGTTATTCTATATTTAAATACATTGAACTGTTGTTCACATTTAGTGCAATATCAAGAGAACAGGAAGTTAACAGGGATCTTTCTTCACTTTAACATGAAAAAGAAACACAAATTATAGGACACAATGCACTGACGATATGATATAACGGTCAACTGTGCTACTCCTGTGAAACTCAAACATAACAATGTATATAAACAGCATTTTAACAACAAATATGTGATCTGTGGTCTGCAGAGAGTCATTGGTGCCCTGAAGAGCCGGTACCACATTCTGGATGGCCCACTTCCTCTGCGCCTGGTGAAGAGACTGCAGGGTGAGAGACAGAAGAGGCCATGATGGATAGGATTGTGCATGTCTGTGCCGCACTAATGAACTTGTCTGGCAGTGTCATGTACAACCGTTACAGAATCTGAGAGTAAGAACAAAATCAATGTGCAGTCATTTAATAATGAGCATCAGAGAACAATATTGTATGAAACTTTTTTATACAACAAAGAAGTCATTATTGTTCCAATTGTGCCATTTAACAGGTTTCAGTTGAGACATAATGGATCTTTCTAATCAAAACCACCTGTTGTTTGTCTTTCCACAGGTCCCTGAACTGATCTCAGTGCTGCTCTGCTGCTGCACACCCTGTAACCCTGCCTCTGATGCCTGTCACCCTGCCTCTGATGCCTGTCACCCTGCCTCTGATGCCTGTCACCCTGTCTCTGATGCCTGTCACCCTGCCTCTGATGCCTGTCACCCTGCCACTGATGCCTGTCACCCTGCCTCTGATGCCTGTCACCCTGCCACTGATGCCTGTCACCCTGCCTCTGATGCCTGTCACCCTGCCTCTGATGCCTGTCACCCCTGCCTCTGATGCCTGTCACCCTGCCTCTGATGCCTGTCGCCCTGCCTCTGATGCCTGTCACCCTGCCTCTGATGCCTGACGCTCTGCCTCTGATGCCTGTCACCCTGCCTCTGATGCCTGACGCTCTGCCTCTGATGCCTGTCACCCTGCCTCTGATGCCTGACACCCTGCCTCTGATGCCTGTCACCCTGCCTCTGATGCCTGACGCCCTGCCTCTGATGCCTGACGCTCTGCCTCTGATGCCTGACGCTCTGCCTCTGATGCCTGACGCTCTGCCTCTGATGCCTGTCACCCTGCCTCTGATGCCTGTCACCCTGCCTCTGATGCCTGACGCCCTGCCACTGATGCCTGACGCTTTGCCACTGATGCCTGACGCTCTGCCTCTGATGCCTGACGCTCTGCCTCTGATGCCTGATGGGTCACTCCCTGTGCTGCTTTCGACTGGACTGTGTTCTGCCTACTTAGCAGAAACATATACAGTGCTTATCATAAATGAGTTCACCCCCTTTGAAAAGAACACAAGAACAATTTGATCAACAATATCAACAATTATTATCTGATTAGTATCAAAGTCACAAGTATAGACAATATTGTACAGCCCATTTGATTCATTCTATTTGTAGCCTATGTATGTTTTCATGTTGTAAATAAATGTATAGGCTTTGTGATATTTGATTTTGTACATATAGTCTAGTAGTCTATGTTGATACTGATTGAAATAGCTATAATATGCTTCAAAATGAATTGGTATAAATATGTAACTCTGTCACAGTGACTTATTTGTTGCCATTTTTACACTGATAGGAAATTCAACCACCTACCTGTGCATCTTTCAGCTCCCGAAGTTTGTGTAGTATGTGTTGTGACCAAAATGTTTGCATCACATTGGCACCACTGATGAAGTCCTCATCTCTTTGTACTCTGAATATCAGGCAGGTCTGAGGAGTCCAAGTGATGAAGTCTGCATACATCCGTTTGGTAACAAACATCTGCATTTGGACCTGTCAAATGCAATGCAATCATAACACTAATATGTACATTATAGACAGTATGCCATCTGTGGATAATTATCTTGGATAATTGCACAAAATGCTCCAGACTTATTAGAGGTGTGCAGGTATACAGTATGCAGGTGAAATATTGAAATACCTGAGTGAAATATGCATGACTTCTCTTTAAGCTTGTCAGACATTCCAGATGTCCTCTTTTGTCCTCAAGCCACTGTTGATACCCAGTAGAGGTGTCTTGCCCCCACCTGTAAGGACACTTAGCCTCTATAACACCCTCACCACAGCAGTCACAGGAAACATAGCCATCACATGAAACCCCCAGGTATGGCATAGTTTGGCAGATGCGGAAGCCAGCCTTTGCGGCTTCTCTGTCACCCTCCAGGATGGCTTTACATCACATCGGAACAGGTAGGTATCCGATGAAGGTAGTTTATGATGGAGCACAACTCCAACAAAGCCACTTATAAAAAAGTTGTGTGCCTCCAGGGACCGATAGTTCTTTTGGCGTGTGTGTGTAAATCCCTACGTGATAACGTACCGAGTCGTCAATAACCAATATGTATATGCAGCTCATGATGGCTATTGTGCAATAACAACCATTGTGTGATGAACAAATTCACTAAAACGTGCTAATTTCCTTGTTAGACATAAATTATGTGAGGTTTAATTCATCAGTTAACGTGATTTTGCCTCTTACCGGGTGATTCAACCAGGTAGCAGAAGATATGCGGGAATGAAACTTCAGGCCATTCAGTCGGATCATTCGTCCACTCTTTAATAAGATATGGACAAGAATCCGATCCTATTAAATACAAAATGTTAAGGTATCTATCCCTGGAAATGGGCTGCAATGAATCAATATATGACATGTTTGTTTAACATTTAAAATCCGCGCGCTTACAGTACTCCGGGCGAGGGGGAAATTATTGTTTTTCCCCCTCGAAATGCCCCGCCCCCAACTGTGACGCGACGCCGACTGTATGTATTGGGAATATATATGGAGTCGCTTATACGCAATGTTTCATTACAAACGAAAGCCCTGTAATGTAAAAATCATTGTAATACATATTTAAGGAGCTTTATTTGAGTGAGCCTTTCTGTAAGTGCTGTACATGATTATAAAGAACTTGAATCATGAAATGTATGTGAGTGGGCTTTTATATTTTCGTCCCATGGTGGGAAGTAACTAAGTAGATGTAGGCCTACTCAAGTACTGTAGCCTACTTAAGTACACATTTGAGATACTTGTACTTTATTTGAGTATTTCCATTTTATGCTAGCCTACTTTGTACTTCTACTCCACTACAATTCAGAGGGACATCGTGTACTTTTAATCCACTACATGTAATACCTTGAGTTACTTTGCAGATTTGCATTAATGATGTGAAATATAATCAACACTTAAATCAGACTTTAGTTACACCTGTTCACAAGCTACCCGGCAGTGTACGACTTCATTAAATCTAGCTGCATCTTTACCATCTTGGATAACACTTTAATGCATCAATAATAATAATCAAAACATATAATATATATTATTCTGTAATGGAGCAATCTGCATAATGAGTACTTTATACTTTTTACTCGAGTACAAGATCTGAGTACTTCTCTCACCTCTGCCTGTTACTGACATTACATGCATAAAGCATTTTTAATACTGAATACATCTAGGGTTTACAAGGTGATATGGGGAGAGAACAGAGAAAGGAAAAACATAGTTTTGACACACCAATGTTTGTTTTTCTTTTTTAAGGGGGAAAAGTTAAATTCGTACCCCTGTAGTCAATAAACAGTTATTTCAATAAGACAATGTGAGCATTTTAGATTCAAAATTACTTTTAACTAAAGAACAATTCAAGCAAGATACTGATTTTAGCGACATGTGACACATGCAGCCAGGGGCGCGCGCCAGGGATTTTGGGCCCCATGAAAAGATATCACATTGGGCCCCACCACCAGGCACAGGCCACGACAACCAAGCACAATTACTGTAACCACACCTCCAGAACCCAACCGACTCATTTATGCTTTAAATAACTCTACCTGTACAGGCTTGCATCTATCTTGTAGTCCAATACTAACTGCACAATATTTACTGACACTGACCGGTGAACATATAACACTGGGCAGACGTGCAACATTCTGCTGCAGTAGAATTCTCTATTTGATATCACTAACATTCCTGACATGCCTTTTTAATAACATTTTTGAATGGAACATTGAAAAATCTAAAATAAATATAACTTAAATATACATGACCTCTTAAATTAAAATAAAGTGAACATTAACACCAATATTATCATTTATAAAATGCTATAACAAAGAAAATAACATAAGCAGCAGATTTTTTAATTAAATATACATACCAACTTCAAAATAAGCAGGTATTAAAGTGTAAATGGACAACAAAACGGAAATGGAAGTGAAAAGGCTTGATGGTGGCGCTAAATCAGAGCCTATTACCTGTTCTCAGTCTTTTTCTCATCATGCATCTTGTATTGATCCAATATCATTACCATAGCCTTGCCCTTTAACCGTTTTTAAGAGCCCTTGCTCAGCCTTACTCACCAAGAGCCCAGCGCCTAGCCTTCTTACAGGCAAAGTCACTGATCAAGTCCTTGAAGTCCAGCTTTCTAGCCAACTGGCATTCAATGGACAGCATGGCAAGACTGCAAAGCCTTATGGGGGGACAGCAGAGCTGCTGAGCCTATGGATCTGATGGATCTGTTGGTCCTGGCACCAGGGGGGGACAACTGATTTAGTATGAATAGCTGCTAAAAATGTACCTGCATTTATTAAATGTCAGCTAAAAGAGGAGTGAAATGAAAAACCTCAAAACTATTATTACAATTATTACAGACTAATTTCCACCACTCATGGACCACACCCACCTTTTCTCTTGAAAAACTGGGTGACTTAGGCCCAATCCCAAACCACTCCCTCGGCCCTACCCCTCCGTGACGGAGTGAACTCCGTCTGTAGCCACACTCGCAGCTCAACGAGGCTCCCTCCTGTCAGATGGAGGGAGTAAATACAGCAGCAAGCTTTGGGACGGCCTCCCCTCTCTCCTGCAGAAACAGGAAATGCCGTAACTGTAACAACGGTTTCAAATCAGCATCTCTTAGACAAAAAATAAAAATTAATAACTTAAATAAAACTCCAAACATATTTCATTGTGTTTACGTCCGATTCACTCCTTTTTTCTTCTCTGTACACAGCTCCAGTTTGATCATTGGCCTGTCATCAGATTTCATTTGTAGTTGCTGCTGTAGCGGAAGTTTAGTACAATTATTTTTGATGAAATACTCCAAATCTCCACCCTCCATAATTGCACTTGCTTGCTACTTTTTAAGGGCAGTGATGACAGTTACAGTACGAACTGAAGTTGATGCGATTTGATTGGATTGTGAGGCATGACATGAGCCTCATCTGGTCAATCCCTCAATTTTTTTTTACCAAGGGAAGCCAATTTCGGCTGGCCTCCTCTCGCAACAGAGAGTGTCTACTGTTTCACCATAACATCTAGAGGGGCGCTGTTTCACTCTTTGTAAAATACTCAATGAGAATGGGGGAGAGACGGGCCGGCAGAATAATTACCGAAACTAAACGAAGTGTTTTTATTTATTTATTAATATTATAACTACAATGCAAAAAAACAGGGGAAGCCTGGCTTCTCTTGGCCTCCAGGAGAAAACGCCACTGAGTTCAAGGGATAATTCTCAACCACCTCTTGCTCTTGCCCTGCACGTGTGCCGGTTGAGCTGGTTCTTCCAGCAGCTCAACTCTCTGTCCCTCATCATGAACGCAGGAGGCTGGCTGTATATCTGAACTCGCGCCCACATCATTCTCTTCATCATCTTGCACTTGTTTTAAGCTGCTGATGATAGTGCTTGTAGCAGCGCTGCTGCCAAAAAGGTCTGTCAATTTGCGACATTTATATGCTTCACCTGGCTGCGAGTGACTACACCTTTTTTTCTCTTGCCTTCTCGGCCCCACCTTTTTCTTTTCGTTTTCTTTGATTTTTAACCATGTTTTTTCATTCTCCCTGTCTGCCGCGGCGTCTAATCCCTTCTCTTCGTGTGGCCGGTCTTTTTTCTTCTTCGTGTGTGATTATTTGACATAAGAACCACACAACTGCATTAGCGGCCGCTGTCGCCCTCTGTCGGCCGTCAGCGCAATTTAAATGATGACGTTAAACCTTTTTTTTTTTAAAGTGCCGGCCATCAACGGCCCTTGACGACCGGCCGTTCTGTGGTTCTCCAGATTCTACTGATGGCCAGTCCGCCCCTAAGTTAAAACATATGAGGTTATCATGAGGTTGTTAACATCGCAGTTTATCAGTGGATGTTTGCTGGAACTACTTGTTAACAGCTTGTTTCCTGACGGACACACACAACGTTGACTCCGGTCAGGTAGAGACCGGTCTCAAGTCAGCACCGATGCAGACTCTTCTCTTTGAAGGCTTGATAGCCCACACCGCTCCACACTCGTGGACGGCACTGGAACAGCCCTCAATATGGCGGACCCTCCGCGTGAACGCGCAAACGGAGGGGTAGGGTGTAGGGGTAGGTTTGGGAATGGGCCATACTGTCGCCCTTTAGTCCCTCTCTCTTTTCTTTCTCTCCTTTCTTTTCTTTTTGAAAGCCTGACTTTGTTAGTCGTTGAGACATCGTACACACGTAAGTACTAGCATCCCTCCTCATAAGAGGCTTCTCAATACTCAAATTTCCCCTCCTCGACTCCTCGGTCCTCCGGTAGTGACCCGGAAATGAATTTCAGCGCGCCATTTTGAAGGACATCTAATTTCTCTAAATGCACACCGAGTGTTGGGAACACGGCGTGCAAAAGTATACGGGTCGTGCTGCAGCTAGATTTTCCTGTCCTCTGTCAGAAGGTGTTGGCGACGGACGTGCAAGGAAGAATGGGTTTCCACAGGCTGTTCCAGTTTAACTACTTTATTGATTTCCAGGGTAGTACATTTTACATGCAATGGTTTGGATGGGTGTGTGAACGGGTGTGGTATCTGTAACATAAAGATAAACAGGTATGAACAAACATGTAATACAGAGGGACAATGACTAGTGACCGGGCAGACAAAGAAATGGCACAATTAGCTGGCCTATGCTGCCCTCTATTGGCCAAAGGCCGCAACAGAATGGCAATTGAAGTGACACGTTATTACATAAAGTAATTAACTATTACAAACAATCACGCATGAACAACATACAGGAATGCACACAATGAAGTCTCTATAATGACTACAATATAAAGAACACTGCATACATTTGGCGTTACATTGTTCATTATGCAATGTGAGGGAGCTGCCTGGTGCGGCCGCACCTCGTGCTGTCCCATAGTCAGCATAGCAAAGTTAGCGGCTATTGCTAAATACCGTCTATTGCAGAGTAAGCTCTGTATTATGAACATTAAACCACCAATAACAAAACTAGGCAAGAATATATGCACTTACATTTTCATGCACGCACACATGTCCACAACACACAAATTGAACAACACTCCCGATTGTCCGATCGCTACTGGTGTGGCGATCTCGTTATGACAACAAGTGCACGTTAGTGCTGCAATGTGGTTGAAACCATTCGGGCTTATGCTAGGGGGTGCAAGGAATAGTCCAAGTGATGGGCGAGTTTTATACACCGAGGATCGAGCGTCGAGGAGGCTCTCTGGAGGAGCTATAACCGAGGATACACTGATGGTTCCTCCACGGCTCCTCCGCGGATGCATTTCCGGGAACGGTGGAAGCGTGACGCACGGCCGGACTTATCTCAGCCAATGACAGCTCTGCATGCATCCCCTGGATATTATTTTAGAAACTGCTTTCATCGCGTCGCGATGTTTCCAGAGAGAACAGCTGTGAGGTCCATGGAAGCATAGATATTAGGGCTGTCAAGTTAACGCGTTAATAACGCGTTAATAACGCGTTAACGCAAAAAAAAATTAACGCCACTAATTATTTTAACGCGATTAACGCATGTGTATTTTTTTTCCTCGGCCGCCCCGTAGTTTCAGAGCGCATC
Organism: Gymnodraco acuticeps; assembly: GCF_902827175.1. Taxonomy (NCBI): domain Eukaryota; kingdom Metazoa; phylum Chordata; class Actinopteri; order Perciformes; family Bathydraconidae; genus Gymnodraco; species Gymnodraco acuticeps. The sequence goes on along the minus strand of NW_022992206.1, from coordinate 229,179 downwards.
GAGTTTAAAATACCATCTACAAGCTTGATGCTGACAGCCCCGCTCCTGCCGCCCGCTTGTGGCAGACCACACTTCCACGCTCACCGGCAGGCACCGACTGGCTATTGGGAGGACCGGGAGGGTGTGTGTATGTGCAACCCAGTCTCACGGCATTTCGTGTTCACCAACACGATTTTTAATCTATTGATTCGTGTTCACCAACACGATTTGCCCCTTTTTTTCGTGTTGCACAGCACGATTTTAAAAGCAATGTATTTCTACTGCCTGCAGCACGTCTTTTTCTCCGGTCGGGTCGAGGAAGACCGGAAGCTGTGTGGTTCATAAAAACATGTTCTTACTCAATATCAAGCCACAGTTATTGCTTTTATTTGAAATCGTATAATTTCGGACTTTTGTTGCCGTCTGTGAGGAAAATAAATGGGGCTCAGAGCCTCAGGATACTGAAATCTGTATTTTTTAAATCTTTTTTTCCTTCTAATTTGTTATTCTTTTCAAAATAACACACTGTTATTTATTCACCAATAACACACAATTATCCTTGCTTTTATTTATTGGTTTAATTCCATAATCTCGGGCTTTTTTGGCGTCCGTCAGGAACTGAATTTCAAAATAAAAATAACGAACATATCTGGTACTGACACCGGTGTCAGTACCAGATATGTTCGGGCTACCAGATATGTTCGGGTGTATTTCCGTCGCATCCGTCATCCGTCATATCCGTCATATACTCACCTCCCTCTGCTCCCAGCGCTCTGCTGCCACACACCGGCCGTCTGCGGAACTGCAGCCGGAGGAACTCGGGACAGCTTGTTATGTGTGGGGTGCTATGGTGGGGTCCCATGTACTTGTGCACATAAATAATGTTTCTAATTATTTACAATTAAAAAAATATATATATTCTGCGTTACTTTAGCCAACACTTTTATAAGGCCACTAGATTAGATAATTACGAAATGTGTAGATAGAATACATATATTTCAGGTTGTTATTTTGTCATTATGTTTAATGTTTTATTTACCTTTTAGTATCTGAACTTTGCAGAGGAGTTGGGAGACACACGACACATCAAATCACATATACAGATCAAGGCGAAGGGAATGGAAGTACTCCCATACTCCTAGCGTGGAAATGTTTGTGAAAACGTGTGCAAAGTCTCCGAAAATCCTAAAAATAAGCTCATCTTTGAATTCCCCATACAAAAACACATCATTCAGTAAAAACAAGGCCCCACTGATCATCTACTCTCTGAGACGATTCCAGGGATGTCTGGCTTGAGTTTCGACCACCAGGGAAAGTGGACAAAAGTGCCCTGAGATTAATTTACTCAGGGCCTAGTGCTTGGCTTTGGGCATGAAAATTCAGGAAACTCCCCTGAGTATTTTATTAAATATCTGAACTTTGGAGAGGAGTTGGGGGACACACGACACATAAAATCACATCTACAGATCAAGACGAAGCTAGTGGAAGTACTCCTAGCGTGTGAAAAATGTTTGTGAAAAACGTGTGCAAAGTCTCCGAAAACGGAGCAGTGGCTGTGATGCTAGCTTTGCGGCTAGCGGTTAGTTGTTATTGTTTGAAGTTGTTGCTATGAAAACAACATGACGGAGAAAAAATTAATATCTTCTACATATAATAACGGACAAAGTAAAGAATGAAGTGTAGGCTATGCCTGTTTGAAGTTGTTGCTAAGGAAACAACATGACGGAGAAAAAGTATAATCTTCTACATATAATAACGGACAAACTAAAGAATGAAGTGTCGACTATGTTTAAATGTTCGGAATTTGACCGTGAGGGCCAGGGGCGTTGCCTGGACCTGGAAACATTCGGGGCTTAGCCCACAGTGGCGGCGCTACAGTCGATTTTTCTACTGCAATACTCCCCACACGCACATACACAATTGCGCCATCTGGTGTCACAAACGTGTGTATGCATTAGGTTTGTTACGGCAATGGATTGTGGGAGATTCTCAAAGCACGTGAGGTTCTCTTGAGGGTAAGGTGCCTGTATTATCTCGGTGGACAAAATGTATGTTTTTATTTTATAAGGACAATAACGTACTGTTGTGTTTGTTTAGTTTAATGTTAATTGTTTAATGCTCACAGTCACAGCAACATGTTTTTGTGTGATTGGTTTTATATGATTTATCAACGTGATCATCAATAGCTAATCTGAGCACCAGACCCCAGCTCACGTGTCGTTTTATGCTGTCCATTGAAATGCAGGAAAGTAATCACCAGCTCTGAGTGATCTGTTGCCGAGGGGACACTACACCGGAGTTACATAAGCAGAGATAAAGTGCTATTTTCAGGGAACTCACCTTCTCTGGGGTCCCCCAGGAAGAATTTTTTTAAATGTTGAAGTTAAAAGCATCAATCTTGTGCACTTTGAGAGCAACATTAAAAGATATGGACACATCTCTCAACACCCATATGTCAACAAAAATCAAAGAATCAGAATCAGAAACGGGTTTATTATTTAAAAACACTTTATTTTCCAATTAAATCATAAACTATGTCAAATTATTAGAAGTTGTTAGTAATCAGATTAAACAGAAAAAAGGGATGGAAGGAGGAAATAATAATCCCTCATCACTTGCTGTTTGCGGTTGAAATGATCTCTTTTGCTGGCCAAACATGGTGGATGGAAAGCAGTGGTGTCTCACTCAACCTGATCTCACCAGAATGCGTGACTCCACCACGCAACCTTAACACCGCATTGCGTGGTGGAGTCACGCATTCTGCTACATTTACGTGTCGGCACCACGCAAAAAACCCCAATGTAAAGTGAATGAGGCTCTTTTGTCGTGGTGCACACACGCATTTCTACAACGTCCCGCAGTGAGCTTTTATTCTATAAAACGTTTTTTAAATCTACTTTATAGCTTGTAGTAACTCACAGGAGGCTTCTTTTATTTTATTTGTATTCATAATAATTTTTATTTGTCGTCAGAATGTATTATGGTGCATTAGTCACACATTTTTGTTCTAAAAAAACAGTGCATTGTGTGTAATACAACTGTGATTTTTATTAAATTAGTTAGTTTTTAAGGAAGGCCAGAGCTTCAGCTGTGTCAATAGATTGTTCCCTTTAGTTAACGTTATTTAAAAGATAATGATCATGTCCCCTTTATTGTATTACGAGGATCCATTCCCATTGGATAACGGAGAATTTTACACCCGGAAGTAAGTATTCTCCTTACAGTCGATTGATTTTACAGTGATATCTGAACTACTCATCAACTCAAAAACACCAGATTATCCTTGTTAATTACACAACATTGATTGGTTTAAATTGTGTACAATGCTTTTGTATTTTCCCCTTCGATTCGGAGAAACAAATATTTGTTCGGAGTTTTTGGATGGCAGAAGACACTACACTACCCAGAATCCTCAGCTATCGTTTGGGACTACATCATGTGCTCTGTTTGACAAACCCCGTGATCAGTCCTCAAGCTCTGTGATTGGTTGACCTCCAACTGCATTCCAAATGAAAAAAAACGTTTCGTAAAAGATAAAATCATACTTTATTCAGCAGTGCTTGCTTTACTCTTTGAAAGTCATCACATTAATGCATTGTAATAAATGGTTTGGCTGCATTAAATATTACACATCTATCGTAGTTCTTTATTTATCTACAGAGATCGGGCATCAGAATAGACCGGAAACTATTCTTTTACCGTTCTGTTTTAATTTCACAATAAAGTTAGTAGTAATAATCTGTTTTGATATTATTGTTTTTTATTAACTACTAGACCGCTGGGTCATGTTAAGACCATCTTTTCTGTGTTACTGTGGGTTTTTTCCATCGCTTTTGTTACAAATATCAAAACAATAACAACATATATCCGTCGTAAACTAAACCAGAAACAGCAATATATTTTATTTTGTTAACACTTTAAACTTGACAGTTTTTTAACCCGCACCTCCTACTGGTTAAAGCACGTTATTACACGTTTGGAGTAATTGCAATGCAGGAAGATTATGTTGCTTTTTAATGACTGTTTAAAATGCATTTTTCTTAATGTCTTTCATTTTTGTAAAGCACTTTTGAATGTGTTATATTTGATGAAAACATTTAAATATTAAGAGTACATACAAAATAGTGGGAAAGTAGAAGGTCAATGATATAAATATAGAATAGAAAATATCAAGAAGATACTGTAAATAATATCTACAACAAAACAGTTTAGTGCCTGATAGGAGGATGTGCAAAACAGACAAACTAATAAGGCTTTATTTAAACATTAAAGAATACTTTAGGCTAAGGTCTTCTTTTAAATAAGAAAAAAGCTTTGGGGGTACCTATCTACAGATACATATTAAGCCTGACAAAGTGCTTAACGTCTAATATATTGCATGGTTTGTTTTGGAACTTGACAATCAACTTTCCTGCAATGTTAACTATGTTGAAGCATTTATTTTTAACTGATATTATACACATTAATTATACTCTTATGTAGATAGTATAAGAAATGTGCAGAATATGACAGTTTAATGGTGGAGGTACACACATATTGATAGATGTCTTGTAATGCACTGTTGAGGAACCTGCGACCCAAGTTTTTCATTCATTGCATAACTACACCGTAGTTGTGTATATGATATGTCAATAAACCTTTGAAAATCTTGAAATCTTGAAAGGGATGTGCAAAATATCAATTATATGCAGTCTTTAATGAACGATTAGAGAATAACGAGTAATGAATATGCTTTATACGGATCTGCAGATAAATGTTTAGTCTTCTCGAGCACCAACTATCAAATATCTCTCCTGATTGTTGGCACTTGACAATCACCTTCACTGAATTTTACTCAGGTGTAACTAAAGTCTGATTTAAGGGTTGTTTATATTTCACATCATTAATCCAAATCTGTAAAGTAACTAAAATAAATGTAGTGGAGTAAAAACACCACGTTAACCTTAAAGAAAGCCCTCAGGATTATAAAAGACCCCCATCACCCCAGCCACAAACTGTTCTGTCTGCTGCCGTCTGGCAGGCGGTACCGCAGCATCCGGACTAAAACCATCAGACTCAGGGACAGCTTCATCCCACAGGCCATAAGACTATGAAACACCTGAACTTAGAAACAACATCCATAACATTCATCTGGCTGCTACTTAGAAATTATTTATCTAATATATCATATTCACAATGTAGTGACTGCTTTTTTGTCTTTTGTTTTCTTAGTTATGTTCTCTTTTATATGTGTGTGTTATGTGTTATGTGTAACGTTGCTAACTTCTTGGCCAGGTCAGCATTGAAAATGAGATTGTATCTCAATGCTTTTATCTGGTTAAATAAAGGTTAAATAAAAATTTAAAAAGATTCCAATCAATCTTGTATATAGACTCTTATTGCACTATTTCACTATTTTTTCTGTGTATCTGTTGTATTGTGTTGCACTGTTGGAGGAGCCTGCAACCTAAGGGGGGGGGTGGGGGGATAGGACACGTTCGATTCCTGTTTTGAATAGTGTGCCGTCGATGGGTTTCATTCCATTTCAAGGTGCTTTTTGACGCTCCGTGTAAACTTCGCGCACTGCCACTCCAACATCCAATCACAGAGCTTGGGACTGATCACGGGGTTTGTCAAGCTAAGCACATGGTGTAGTCCCAAACGATAGCTGAGGATTCTGGGTAGTGTAGTGTCTTCTGCCATCCAAAAACTCCGAACAAATATTCGTTTCTCCGAATCGAAGGGGAAAAATACAAAAGCATTGTACACAATTTAAACCAATCAATGTTGTGTAATTAACAAGGATAATCTGGTGTTTTTGAGTTGATGAGTAGTTCAGATATCACTGTAAAATCAATCGACAGTAAAGAGAATACTCACTTCCGGGTGTAAAATTCTCCGTTATCCAATGGGAATGGACGCTCGTAATACAATAAAGGGGACATGATCATTATCTTTTAAATAACGTTAACTAAAGGGAACAATCTATTGACACAGCTGAAGCTCTGGCCTTCCTTAAAAACTAACTAATTTAATAAAAATCAGTTGTATTACACACAATGCACTGTTTTTTGAGAACAAAAATTCGTAACTAATGCACCATAATACATTCTGACGACAAATACAAATTATTATGAATACAAATAAAATAAAAGAAGCCTCCCGTGAGTTACTACAAGCTATAAAGTAGATTTTAAAAACGTTTTATAGAATAAAAGCTCACTGCAGGACGTTGTAGAAATGCGTGTGTGCACCACGACAAAAGAGCCTCATTCACTTTACATTGGGGTTTTTTGCGTGGTGCCGACACGCAAATGTAGCAGAATGCGTGACTCCACCACGCAATGTGGTGTTAAGGTTGCGTGGTGGAGTCACGCATTCTGATGAGATCAGGTTGGTCTCACTTGCCTTGGCCCTGTATCTGCAGTCCCTAAATCAGTCATGTTACTCATTGACTCTTGTCTGTTCTGGTGTTCCTGTTCATTGTTGTCTCCATTGTTGTTCTTGTCTGTTGTATCTCCTTCTTGTGTGTCCCTTTCTCCTGTTCTCCTTTCTTCATCCTCTACTCTGTTTGGCTCGTCTGTGATGACTGTGTAGGTAAACACAAACAAGTATGTAAGTCAATCAGTTTCCAGCTCTGTCAAATAAATGAATTTCAAGATACACAAATTTGTCTTCATTAAAATGAGTGTCACCACACTGTCACAAAATGTAATACTAACCAATTGAAAATAGTTAAATGTACATCTCTTGTAGATATCACTGTTAGAGTAGTTATCTGCCAATAGGACATAATCATTCCTATACAAATGCAGTTTGAGTAATTCACTTAATATATTCACTTCATACTTTAATATAGTCATGTACACTTAATACTCTAATATAGTCATCTTTCTGCATTCAACACTAAGGAAAGCTGTACAATTTGACATGATAATGAGGAAAAAAGGCCTCCGACAATGCAGATCATTTTGTGATCATATACATTTTAAGATGGGGGTCAAGGCTTAATATTTGGGAGCATAGTGTCCCTTGCTCCCTTTCAGGAGCCCCACTGGATTAGCTTTGATCTGAAAGCTTGTTAGCTGGCTGTCCATCTCATAATGTACACATAGAAACTAGCTGTCAATAGGAATATCAATCAGAAGAATTATAATTTCATGCAAAAATCTGTCACAAAAAGAGGTTGCACTTTAAATTCAGGTGTTGTTATGGCAACGTCAGTGGCCAGACAGCCACATTTACTGCTGCAAATACGTTCAAACATGCTGTTGACACGTAAAGCAGTGGCAACTATGCCACCATTTCAGCTGACTTTTCCTCAGAAATACCGTCACATTTTTTTTTTTTCAGTGCTAGGTTGATGCTTAGCTAAGCTAACTATGAAACACTTTAACTGACAGGACTCCGGATCAACTGTGTACTGTAAGGTAGCTTCTAGCTTCATGTCGAACACTGACAGTAAGTCAACATTTCCCAGAGAGCTTTCTTTGAAATCACCAGGTAACGCTAAAAAACACAACATTTAGATTTTATGACAAAGTGTTTATTTAATATATCTGGCTAGCTATAGCTACTTGCTAACGGTTTAGCTTACCCCCGCGATTCAAAGTAACGTCAACGTAGCTATAATTTATGCTTTGCTTACATGTTGACATAACTTGTAAGTTTACTGACATTTACATACCTTGTTCACCTGGCTCAGGTGGTGGCTCTGGGGTTGTTGTGTGAGCCACCACTTGAGAATTGCCGTATTTTTTATTTAAAAAATGTCTAATGTCCATCTTCAGAAACTCCGCGTCCGCGGCTGAAAGTTTAAAGTTTAAACACTGTCACAGAGGAGAGGTCAGCCAATAAAACACGTTTATTTCCATGCAACTCTCGGATTGGTCTGGTGGTTGCCTCTGTTGCATTCACTGAACACGGGAAATTACAATTCTGCCATCCTCTAGGTGAAGTACGGTTAATGTATTATATTATTGAGGGAGAATTTGTCCGGGGCTAAAGAAAAAACATCCGGGGCTAAAGCCCCGGATGCCTACCCCAGGCCACGCCCATGGTGAGGGCCCTCTTGAGTTGCCGTAAAATATGACGAATATGACGGATGACGGATGCGACGGAAATACACCCGAACATATCTGGTAGCCCGAACACACCGGGAAGCCAATACGGAAGTGCCACACACTGCAGTTCATATATTGGCCGATAGGCGATGGCTGCAGAAAGGAGCAATTTCCATAGACCCCCATGCTAAAATGCCCAACTTTACAGCAGAAAAAAACATGTTTCTACCCCTGGCTCCATACATTTTATTAGCGATATAGTTAGATTCCACCTTCATGATTATGGATCTGTGAGTGAATTGTTTTCTAACGCGACCCTTTTATTTATATTAGGTCTTAAAGTTTGTGCATAAATTAGGGCGTGGTCACATTGAGTGACGGCTCTGTCAAGTGCCTGCCGCTGTTAGCTTCTTGTCTCTCTGCTAGCTGCTCCGTGAAGCTAGCTACAGGGACTCTGCCTGCTCAGCTCATCCAGGAAACACAACTTGTAGCCGGCCGTGGTTGTTTGTTCTTCATGCTTATATATCTGACTATTGTGACTCGCTCTGCGGTTAAAACAGACGGTGCATGCATGCGGTTTTGCGGTAAGTTAAATTCTAGTGGTTTATTTATGTGTTAATGATTTTAATCAGCTACGTAATGAATGGTAAGGCTTGGGTTAGCATGTAAGCTAGTGGTAGCTACATCGGTGCTAACGATTGTAATCGTAGCCTCCAAGTTAAAATCATAGACTGTATATATAAAGGTTAAAACGAAATAGACAAGTGTTAAGTGGGATAATACTGTTGAACAAACAGCTTCTGTTTGAGGTTGATAAAATAAGGTTACATCCTTGTAACTTAGAGATATTTTATTATGTAGGTAGAACTGTATGCATCTAAGGTTAATTTAAATTGGCTATGCTCAAGTATGTAGACAAGCTAATGTCGAAGTAGTGTATGTGAAATCAACCTCACAATAAGATGTGTGTATATTACAATTATTAATGTCATATTTCAAGATGATTACTTAGATATTACAATATGGTTGGTTGAGCTGGAGTTCATTATTGAGCTTACACGTTAACGTCACAGTCATCTGAAGAACGAACCCAAACCTTGTTGTTTTTATTAATTGTATTACCAAATGGGTATCAAATAAACAGTAAGCATTGGTAACACAACTTCCAGAGTTACAGTAAAATAAAAAGGCCCCTGACTCGGACAATACACAATCCAACATGTTCAACAGAAGAGAATCAGTTATATTGTTTGTACACATGGTACTTTACACACATATATATATATATATATATATGTTTGTTTAAGGTGTCCAGGTGATTCAGACAGGCTGGACCAAAGAGTGAGAGACAGAACTGGACTCCTCACAGCAGTGAACTTCAGCACAGGTACAAAGACTCTTTTTTCATACTGTACAAAGAATCAAGAAAGATATTGGTTTAAATTAATGAAGTATTGACTTGAATACACTGATATACATTCCATTAAACAATACTAAATACTAGATCACCTACACATCAGTTAAGTTGAGGGGTTTTTCCATGCAAAAAGTTACATTTAGATGATAACAAGCAATATGACTTTGTCAGCTTTCTAATTTAATGTATTGAAGGCAAAGATATTTAACACATAGTGAGAACTGCTACTATTTATCTCTCAATATTGTCTGTAAAAAACGTGGTAAAAGTTATTCTTTCAGTGAGACAACAGAGCAAGCTTCTACAGTTGCACTACGTTTTGATAACAGTTAAATATTATTTTGATAATAACATATATTTCAATGTTGATGAACGTCATACTGTTAATTAATAATCTGATTGTCTTTGTAGCTCATTGTTGAAATAAAAAAAAAACATTACAATTACAAAATAATTATATCTACAGCCCCTAAACACACAGCTTTCATAAATAACACACATGTTCTGCAATAATATGTTTTATGTTTCCTGTCATTTTTGTTAGGAAAGGACATGCCTGAAAGACACGACATGTTCTCCTTCTCTGAGGGTCAAGAAGAACATCCAAGAGGAACATTAAAAGCTGATGTTATGAGATTTTAAGACCAGTACAGGACATTCACTAAGAAACTACTTTTATTGTAAAAACAGTCAGCTGATCGAATGCAGCTATTTCCACATCTACACTCCATCTGCTGATTATTTCTATTTGCCTCACTTTATGAGCTTCACAACATGTACCTTGTTTTGCAACGTCACAAATAAATGGGACCAATCTTCAGTCAGATGTGAATGTGTAATCTAACATTTTCAGTAAGAATAATGGACAAAAGGAGTGCAAATACAATTTATTGAAATGTGAACCAAAAGTTAATCAAATGTTTTAAATAAAAAGCACATATGGACAGAAGGTGTAAACCTATTAAATGTATTAAACACATTTAGTCAAATAAAGTGACCGACTAGGCCTGTGCAGTTGGTATCAGCTTTGCCCAGCATGGGCTCCTTCATCAGCCCTGGTCCTCCTCGCAGAGGAAAGACCCTCAGTCCTCTCCAAACCAACAGACAGGACGTCCATCACACGGAGGTTTCTCCCTGAAGTCTCTCCTGCTCTCTGGACACCATGCTGTCTCAATCCGTCCACACTGAATATGAGATTGGGAAAATGAAAATAATAAATGCTTTAGTCAATAAGAAACATAAAGTTGACTGTTGAGTTGCTCAGTTTTGTTAGATTGTCAATACTATTACTGTATAACTAATATCTCAGGTTAAGAGGCACATTCAAATAAAGATTGGTCTTTAAATACATTTTGTCTTTTGAATTGTTTGTCTAAAGTCAAGGATCTATAACTGGTACTTAGTTTTAATGATAGTCTGGTTATTATGCTGTTTGGAGGAGGCCTCACAGGTAAGAGCGCTAACTAGCTACCATCACATGTACCTTAGCTTGACTTAAATGTATTAAACGTATAGTTAAGTGATATCAAAATATAAATAACTAATGTCATGCAAACATATTAATATTTGCTTGAATCCAGTGTTGAATTTAGCACAATTGCATACAAACGTTAAGGGGTTTTAAGATTCGGAAGTATTATGCTAAAAGCTCAATAACTTAGATTATTATTTATAGTTTTGCTGAATAGTTTCATGTCCGCTTACCTTAGAAACGTAAAATGCGACGGCAGCGTGCAGATGTGGAGCATGTTAGCTTAGCTTGGTAGCTTCAGCTAGCTCTAGAACTTCCAGCTCGGTGGCAGCAGGTCCCGCCTCGGCTCCGCCTCTTTGCCCTTATTTGGAGCAGGCTGGAGAAGGCGGGAGTTGAACTCTGGCGTCACTGTCGAGCCGTTAGTGGCCGACTCCGCCTACTAAGGGCTTCACGGCAACTCTGCAGAATCCTATGGGTGACGTCACGGACCCTACGTCCATTTATATATACAGTCTATGGGTAGTGTTATGGAAATAATTATCATAGACGCCAATTTGTAACATACAGGACAAACCTTGATGTCTGTTTACCTTCTTTAAGGACACAGGCGGCTTAGCCAATAATGTTATTGTTCCCATTCTGTGACCGGTCAATACTGGGATACAGATGGTCTGTGTTGTGGGTACACTGGGACATTTCCTTCTTTGTATTTGTGGACTCCAAGGTGAAATCTTCGAGGTCATAAGTGTCCGACGCAAGTAGCTCAGTGTTCCCACACTGTTTAGGCTATCTTCTCAAATATGTTGTTTACTCTCTGCGAAACCAGTTAGATGGGCTGGCAAGAGAGAGGCTCTCCAGAATTGACGTGGCAACTCTACCGTGGAGTCAGAACCTCTGACTCTTGGATTTGTGATGTGAATACTCTGGTACCAACTCCAAATAAATCACAGTGGTTTGACATCAAAGCTCCGACTCTTCCCGTGTCTCCTTCCTGAGTCGGTGACTCCATTGCATGCTACACAGAAGTTTCCTCTACAGGTAGAACCCACGAAGTGTACTTGACCTGTTATCTAGTGATGGCAAAATGAAGCTTTGAATGAAGCGTCGAACCACTTGGACAATTGTGTCGGAAATAGGTTCATTTCTCGAAGCTTCAGTTACAGCGACCTCTCCTGGCGAAGTGCAAGGCTGCAGTGGGTTTAACGTATCTTTGCCTTGAAAAATATTCGATGCACACACACACAAAGACTGAATATCATGTTATATTTGCAATTAAAGATTGATAATTGTGTGTATTGGGTTATTGAGAAGAGACTAGAGAGTGCTAGACATGTTTTTGGGCGGAGAGGGCCTTTTATCAGTTATTAAAGTTGAAAAGCAATGATTAAAATACGTCCATTCCGGGATTTGAACCAGCTGCGCGGAGGACATCGCTGCGCGGAGGACATCGCCGTATTCGGGCCGCCGGCTCTATCCACTGGCAGGGCCGGACTGGGACAATAAGTCAGGCCGGGAATTATACACCCAGTCAGGCCACTACCAGTTTTTTGTGCCATTTTGCTGGATTTATTTGTCAATATTTACAGCATTGCTGCCCGTAGTGATAGCCCTCTAGTTTAAATCTACTACCCAAAAATAAACATATGGACATGGGTTACTATTTAAAACAATTTGCAAATCTATTTAGGAACCTATGTGAACATATTTTAAGTGGGGGTGGACCTCAAATCCTATAGGGGGGTCTGAGGTTATCAGCCTCTCAGTCTGACAGCAGAGGACTCTCCTCACCTTGTTGTTGAAAAAGCTCCTTATATCCGTTAGCGTAGCTAGCTAGCACCAGATGCTAACAACAACAACAATACACGTAACCGGTGCGCGTGCTTTATCTCACTGCTCGCGCCACACATAACACACACCCTCCCGAGCTTGAATGACACACAGAGACGGGCATTAGTATGATCTGTATGAAAGTGGCCATGTCGGCAGGCCACATCATGTAGACAGCCAGTCACCCTCTGTGATGCAGAGTCAGACCCACATTTGCGCAGCGTTGCGTTCACGACATACATTAAAAAAAAAAGTCCTCAGGCCAGCAGGCCACTTAGCAGGCCAGGCCATCGGGAAACCTCCCGGTCCTCCCGATGGCCAGTCCGGGCCTGTCCACTGGACTATCTATTCCTTGAAATATTTAACTGTTTTCATATTACTGATAATTGTCTTTTTGTTCACAACTTCTCCACATTTCGAAGTGTTTCCAGAGCCAGAACGACCTATCTTACTTCCTGGCTTGCTCTATTATGATATCAAATGCAATAACTGTAAAGGAATATTTTAGTCTGATGCGTAGCTGACCTGAGAAACTTCACATGAGTGACTACTCTTTCTCTGTGTGGGGGGAAGGGTTTACTGCCCACTCAGACAGAGTTTCTTTGTCTGTTCATCTGTAATCGATTGGGGTAAAGGCCCGCGTTTCTGGGCTCCGCCCCTTCTCAGAGACCAGGTTCGAGCGCTTCCGTCTTTGTGTGGGCAGAGTTAATTTTGGCAGCTTGCATTGAACAGTGCGAGTTGCTTTGTTAATCCTCCGGCCGTTTGTCTCTCAATAAATATCAGTGTATTGACAGGCGAATCCAGTTTCCCTCATTTGATGATTGGCTCAACATTGCTGCAAAGAAGTTTTTACTTCACAATTGGCGTTGCGAACAATTACAAACAGATCGTCGAGCTGGTGAGTGTAATTTCAAATCTATATTTTGACATTGCCTCGCCAGACTCTGTGATTGACGGTATAAAAATGACCTGTGGAACAGATAGATGCAATTTTTTTGGTTTCCTCTGTGTGTGTGCACGGCAAATATTCGGAGAGACCTTAAAGAGGGCATCAGTAATGTGGAACTTCTGTTCAAAATAAATGTAAAAATTTGTACTGAAACGAATCGCCGAATTCTGGAGATTTCAACGGTTTAACCAGTTAAATCAACTCACCTCGACATCTCCCTGTTGCTGCTGCAAGGAGGGTAATTCCCCCCCCCCCCCCCCCCCCCCCCCTGTGGAGAGCAGCACACGAGGAGAAACAAAGCAGTGTCGTATTCTTCTTAAATCGCACCATTATGAGTTTTGGAACTAAACAGAACTATTATTAATGGGAAACGTGATACGAAATATTACGTCACGCTGTGTTTCATAATCTGAGGGGTTGTTGAATTTGGCTGTTGTTAAAATAAAGGGTACTGAATTCATTAAAAGTCTCTGCTCTCCGGATCGGAGAGGGCAGAGCACCACTAAATTAGCATAGTGGTTGTTGATTGAGAATAATGTAGTTATTACTTTTCAACATATTCCGTTCTTAGCACTTGTACAAGTATATATGAGTAAGAAGGCACTCATATTAAACAGATATTTCCCTACCCCCGCTGAAGTTTCCCTAATTCGGATTAAAATTAAGCTGGATGAGTTTAGCTGTCACCTCATATTTGTTGCGGGTTCATGTTTGTTTGTATAATTGTTTCGTGTTTGTTTGTCTACCCGCCGTCTTGTGCATGCTTTGTAACAACTAATAATGAATCAGTCCACAGCCAAGGTAAAATGAACTAAACTTTAGTTATCTCACCAAAAGTAAATTACTTGAGAAAAAAAATGGATGATGTAGGGATGTAGAGCAAAATTATACATTGTAATCTAAATTTCCGCAAAAGGAAAATAAATAGCTAAAAGCCTCTGTTTTACACCCGGGAACCTCAGAGGCATCACTGCGGGTCATCTGTCTGCTCAAATAGATCAATGTTGTATTATTTGTTTCATTTATTCTTAATCTATGTATTGTATGGTAATAATGAAAATAAAAAAACCTAATGTATTGAACACATTCCGAAACAAAGCAGATAAGACAATACTCAGACATAATGGTGATTGAACCTTTTTGCACGATTGATGCAAAATGAAAACTTTGTCATTATCTGTTTCCAACTGGCCACTGGAATTGGAGAATTGATATAAGTTGAAGTTCAATTACAGTTTTAAATATAGTTCAACATTCTTTATTAAACTGTTTCAAATTATTTCTAGTCAAAATCCCCACCTTTTCTCTACTCTGCTTGGTGCTGCAGAAGAAGAAAATAAAATAAAACGCAAGACACGGGGTCAGAGACAGGCGTGACCTCTGGAAGGAAAAGATAATCTGAAGCAGACCACAGCACGGTGCGTTGGGGGTTTTATGGCCTGAGCACAAAGGAACATCTCATGTCAGCAGTCAGTTTTTTTTTTGGCAGAACTGTTGAGCACTTTGAAAATGTATTTTCATGCCTCTGTGCAAGGCTTAGTCTTTCTATCTGTATGGCCACTGGTGCACGGAACTCAGGCTACAATACAACCATTTTGTTCTGTTCTAACGATTCAATTTATAGATTCTACATCAAAATAGTTCGGTTTTATTGTTTCCAATGATAACGTCACCTTAAGTGGAGGAATGCAAACCTGTTTTAAAATGTAAGATTTTGAATTTCTTTGACATTTCTCAGTAATGACACCCTCAGACGCCCACTATCATTTATGCCAGTGGTTCCCAAACTTTTTTTGTGCCCAAGGCACACCAAAGGACAAGTAAAAAAAATAAAAAAATCTCAAGGCACACCTATTGTGAAAAAATAGCCCTTATAACACGTGTTATCACTCATATCATGTAAAGCATCTGTAAATGTGTATAATTATTTACTAATGCCAAATAAAATGTGACAAAGACAACTATATTACGAAATATTTCCGAAATTAATTTGAAACTTTATCAAATTAGGCTTCATCAAAGCAGCAACACACTCATTTACACCAGACAGGTCACAAAATAGAAAATGAGGCAAAGGAAACTCAGCAGAAATTCAGCACAGACAACTGTCAATGCAAGGAAGCTGCATTGTCCATGGTCCGGAACTACAAATTATAAATTATAAATGTATTACTTTAAAAATGTAATATATTACACTACTTCGTTACTATCTACATAAAGTAACTCGTTACTTTACTCGTTACTTTACTCGCCGAGCACGTACAAACTGCGCATGCGTGAGTGGCAATAACTTTCCTTACCAGCAGGCGGCGGTAGTCAAGCCCCCAGGAAGTGCGCCGGACTCAGATGAAAATATTCGTGCTGGCCAAACGGCGGTACTACACTTCCGTTTGGTTGCCAGGCCCGGAAACACTTTTTCCCATTGACTTACATGGGGAAAGAGTGGTCTGTAACTCGTTGGATACTTTTTTTTAAACTAAATAAACTACCCAGTATGAACACTTGTATAGCCCTTATTAAAAACATCCGTTCCTCAAGTTGTAAAAATTTGCTAATAACGTTATTCTGAGAGTTATTTCCCTCTGCATTATGAACGCGCATCTAATCCACGGGACCGCGCCGCCCGGCACGTTCATGTTACGTGTCCCGACCAATCAGAACACACTGTGCTCACAGGGAGGGTGGGGCTGGAGCTATTGGAGCTACAACGAGCTGTTAAAGGCAGAGAGTGAAATTCGATGAATACACGTAGTTTACAGAGATGATGTATGAGAAACCAATGTGAGTTGCGTTTATCTTTACCCATGGATGCACTAAGAACGGATCCATATCGTCTTACTGCCATCCCACGGAGCTGTAATAATGGATATATTGCACATGTTTGCTGTAATTCATTGTCATACTACATGGGCTGTATGATTAAATCTTGTACCGTAAATGTTGTATTAAATAGAGTTAATATTACCGACATTATTAACGTCCCTGTAGCTTCGTATTGCACTAAGAAGCTTATTGCACTGTATATAAATATATGTATATACAGTGCAGTAATAATTTCATGCTAAATGAGGCTCTGTTGGATATCACTAGATCATTACTAGCTAGCCGCTAGCTGCTAACTGCCGCCTCGTTCATATCAAATCCATGATAACAACAATCCATTACCATGCTGTCATGAACGCGCGGTGCTGTTACGTGTATGCAAATTGACGTGCTTGATGTGAACGAGCATTTTGGTTAAAGTTGCGCATGCTCTATGACTGCACATACGGGTACTTCTCAGGCATGCTGGGTAATCTGTGACGTTTCACTCTCTCAAAAGTTGGCCCATTTTATCATCATGCGCTAATGAGCAGCTCTCATAGGAATGAATGAGGCCCCGCCTCCCACGCTGTATCCAGTTCTTATTGTACATCCATGGCGGTAGTGTGTATTTGTCATTCAAAACAGGCAACAACCGGAAGACAGAGAAGAAGAACAGACTGCGTGATATAAACAAACAACTAATAGCTGTGCGTTAGCTTCACCTTAGCATGTGTTCTTTGCAGGTGTTTGTTGAGGTTTGACCACGTGGTGTTTCCAGCAGTGGATAACAGCTTCTGGCCTGGACACAATTTGCACCTCACCGTCACATTCCTGTCTATTCTTTGGACGAACTCAAAATAATGGGCATACCTCCACCCCTCGAGAGTTATCGCTGACTCAGCCATGTTTATGCAGCACTGCACGTGGAGATGTGGACGCGCAAGTCGTGCAGATTACGTACATATAAACCTACAAAGTACTGATATAGTAAATTTAAAAAAAAAATTATTATTTTTGTGTAGTTGTATATTGCAATAATAATGTATGGTTGTCACAAAATCCCACGGCACACCCGGACTTGCCTCACGGCACACCAGTGTGCCGCGGCACACCGTTTGGTAATGGTGGTAACTCAGATGCTTACATGGACTTGTATGTTTTTACTTCATATCTAACAGAAGTAAGAGAGAAAGAGATGAGAGTGAGATGAAGAAGAGAGAGGGATGAGAAAGAGATGGGGAAGTGAGTAAAGGGAGATGAGAGTGAGATGAAGAAGAGAGAGGGATGAGAAAGAGATGGGGAAGTGAGTAAAGGGAGATGAGAGTGAGATAAAAAGAGAGAGGGATGAGAAAGAGACAATAGAAAGAGATGGGGAAGTGAGTAAAGAGGGATAGGAAGGAGGAGAGATATTTGCGAGTTGCATACTCACTCTGAGTTTTCTCGATCAATAGCTTATATAGACAATACCATGCTTAAATAGACTCCTAAGTTATTATTTCATATGTGACAATATGTAAGAAAAGAGAGGGAAGAGTCAAATTATATTGAGCAATTGATTTCATATTGGAACATTCATTTCTCAAACCTATGTTTTATGGAAGAGGAAATGTACTTCTGATAAACTAATCCTTGATCAAACGGTAAATGGTGAGTTAATATAACATTCAGAATCATTGAGAAAGGGTTATTCCACAAGGACTAGCTCACATTTAACTTAAAATAACATTTCTCTGCTTTGGACTGATGAGTATATGATTCTTGCATGTTAAATGACTAACACAAACCTTACATTTATAATGTGCATGTGTTAGGAAGGCTCCCAAATCATTCTGAGGGGGCCTATCCTATTTTTGTAATTGAATGATAATGTGCTACTTTGAGTTGTCTGCACTCAGGAAAACATCCCTATCAAGTGTTAACCCAATAACTAGGACAGCTCTGAAGGCCAAGGGTCAGAGAGAGAGGATCACACTCTCCGGCTGTAGAGAGCAACTTATCCACGGGCAAGGAGGTCGTTCGAGATGAGAGGATTCATACAAGGTTCCATGTTTCTTGGAGGAGCAGATGTTTTCATAACCTCTCCCATCACAGGGGGGGCATCTGGATGTGCCACTTGGAATAGGCAGGTGCACTGCTCTCAAGCAGATAGCAGAAGGAATGCAGGCAGATGAGCCTCTGTTTCACTGGGAGATCATAAAGTGCTCACTGAATTGAGCCACAAAAGCAGAGCAATTGGGGGGATTGAGATATGGCGCTCTGATGAAGAAGAGTTTTGAGCCAATCAGCACCTCAGCGCTAATCTACAGATAATTGAGTTATGGCGCTCTGATGAAGAAGAGTTTTGAGCCAATCAGCACCTCAGTGCTAATCTACAGTATCAGGATGCCTTTACACACCAGACATTCTGTGTCATAAAGAGAGGAGGAAAAACATGTTCTTCTAGCTCTGATACAAAGATAACATTTGAATTGAATGACCAGATGATTACAGATGTACAATTAATGATTGTTTTTGTATTCCCAATGAACAGATATGTGTTAAATAGTGGTGATAAATATATTTTATCAGATTACACTTTCACACTAAACTAATTAATTAATTGATATTTTCAGATTTATAAGGTATTGAACAATAAGATATTTCTAATATTGATTACAGACAATGTTACTATCCTTAATCATTACCAGGTAAAACAGATGTTTTGATATTGATTACAGTTGATACTCTGAATAAAGAACAGATGTTTTGATTTTTTCCTTTTCAGGTTGTTATACAATAAAATGTCTGATCTTTCCTTTTCAGATTGTTAAACATCTTGAGAATTGTTTAGTTTTCCCTTCAGATTTTGAAATGACATAATGATTGATAGTTGAAGTAATGTAATTAATTAAATATCATGCCTTACTCTTGAATAAAGCGTAATGAAGTAAACGTAAAGTAATGTTAAAGATTGAGGACACTGTAACTTTACAGATTACAGGAACCTTAGCTGGATATCTCATGATTCTGATTTATACCTCAATTGGATTTATTATAAATCCTAAATTCTAATTGTGTTTTAATAAGTAATTGCCTTGAAGTAAATCTTTGAGATGTAAGCTGATTTAGAATTTGTGTTTGATGAATGAGATTAACTGAGTGATAAATGATAAAAGATCTTATCTTTGAAACATATATGTTGCTATAATATTGTTGTATTTCACATGTTGTTTATTGTGCTTTTTGACAAATGATGCCAAGCACTGAAGAGAGATGATTTTTATTATGATTGACTGTGTTCAATCATGGTGATTGAAGTGTTTTCAATCTTGTTCTACTTTTGATGTAATTAATGTGAGTGAGCCCACACAACTCTGAAGACGCTTATTGATTTAAGTATTGACTGAAATATTATTTAGACTAATGTTAATTGATTATCATAAATTGATAAAAGGGTGGATCTGTAAAGGAATATTTTAGTCTGATGCGTAGCTGACCTGAGAAACTTCACATGAGTGACTACTCTTTCTCTGTGTGGGGGGAAGGGTTTACTGCCCACTCAGACAGTTTCTTTGTCTGTTCATCTGTAATCGATTGGGGTAAAGGCCCGCGTTTCTGGGCTCCGCCCCTTCTCAGAGACCAGGTTCGAGCGCTTCCGTCTTTGTGTGGGCAGAGTTAATTTTGGCAGCTTGCATTGAACAGTGCGAGTTGCTTTGTTAATCCTCCGGCCGTTTGTCTCTCAATAAATATCAGTGTATTGACAGGCGAATCCAGTTTCCCTCATTTGATGATTGGCTCAACATTGCTGCAAAGAAGTTTTTACTTCACAATAACAACAACAACTCAACAGCAACAACGCAAACTACGACAACAACCCACACATTGCGCATTGTTTAGAGCGGTCATAAAGTGTTGAAGCACTCAAGTTTGAAACTGTTTCAACCTGTCACCTGTCAGAATCGAGACGAGGCAGTGCATTGAATCGCGTGAATGGACCGTGAACCAGTCAAGTGATTCATTCAGGAAATGAAGCAGTTGCTGCTTCGGACGTCACATGTCACGTGATTTGAAGCAGTTGCTGCTTCGGACGTCATATGTCACGTGATTTGAAGCAAGCTTCGAAGCACTGCTTCTATGGAATAGGAAGTCCAGGGTTGAAGCTCCGTTCGAAGCTTCAGTGTCAAACTGCCATCACTACTGTTATCATCTGTCTTCAAATACGAGTTATTAAAGCCTAATAACTACAAGCCTGTCTCCGACTCATCTTGGGAACGTTACATTGGTGTCAGAAGTGAACTTTTCGAACAAGGGACGTCTATCCGGACGAGAGTCGTAACTGCGTCACGGAGCTAGCCGGTAAGCTAGCGGGGATGGATAAGTTCAGCAAGATGGGAGTGAAGCAGGAACACAGTAGTGATGAAGAGGAAGATGGAGCATGCGGGTGGTCGAAGGACATGAGAGAGGAGTTCATGAGTGCACGGGAGGTGAGAGAGCGCCTGAGAGAGTCGGCGGTGAGGATGGCTAGAGACGCGGGAATGTCTCCGTCTTCTGCGACAGTTCGCGCCATTTCCAAGCTGGAGGTAAACAACAATGGCGGCGCCCATCAACCCGCAGCAGCCGCCGCCGGGTCAGTGAAAACACCCAAATTCTCGGGTAAGGCAGACTGGGAGGCTTTCCATGCCCAATTTGAACTGCTTGCTCATGCCGGGGGGTGGTCAGTAGAGACTAAAGCACTACAGCTAGCTTTGTGCCTCACAGAAGAGGCTCTTTCATGTCTGCTACTACTTAGCCCTGTGGACCGACTCAGCTATGGAGCGTTAGCGGGGGCTTTGAAGAGGCGGTTTGGACAGTGTTTCCCGCCAGAGCTGCTCCGGAACGAGTTGAGTAACCGCTGTAGAGAGTTTGGAGAGATGCTGCGTGCACTGGCTAACAACGTGGAGAGCCTGACGCGTAGTGCTGGGGGGAAACGATTATTTTGAAAACGATTAATCGGGCGATTATTTGATCGATTAGTCGACTAATCTAACGATTATTTTTCTGTTGTTCAATTCATAAAAAACGTAATGTAAAAAAAACGTAATGTAAAAAAACATTTTTTCACGATACTGTGTCTCAGGGGATCTTAATATTTAAGAACCTATTAATGTGTTATACTAGATTAACGGAAATAATCTCAGCTAACTGACGATACAAACCATGTTTACCAAAACAAAACACAAGTCTCATAAGAAGCATCTAAATGGCCCCTGAGCGAAAAATGCTAACGGACATTGTAGGTATATAGTATCATCACTGAGTGATCCGGACTCGGGACAGGGGAAGCAAATACAGTCATCACAACACGTAGCTTCTAGGGAGATCGTCTCACCACCGTAGCTGTCAATCTGATCAAAAGACGTGTTCAATGGCATTAAAATGAGAAAAAACGCGGCTGAATCGGTTAATCCATAGGTTTTTAACGTCTATGTATAAAAAAAATGATTGAATTTATAATCCATAATTCCATTTTATGTAAAAATCGGAGAGCAAATGCTAGCTGCTAATGGTAGCCACCACAGCTAGCTGCTGCTTCTGCTAGGCTATGCAGCAGTCTCAGTGAGATATACATATATAAATATATTTGCGTTCTGGACTTTAACTTTAAAATATTCCCATGCTTTTGAAGACCTAGGGCGAGATGTTTTTGTTTGGGGGCTTCGTGCGCAATCCTGTGAGGAGGAGGTGGTAGCCGTTTCAGTCTCCATTGTGTTTGAAGTGCGATTGCGAACTGCTTGTTGCTTTGGGTGACCCACGTGTGTGTAGCGACGAGTCGACGCGGAAATATGTCGTCGACGATATTGTGAAGTCGACGCGTCGCTACAGCACTACTGACGCGGTGGGCGTATGCACACATGCTACCCGGAGTACAGAGTGAGCTGGCACGTGATCAGTTCATCAGGGCCCTCCGGCCTGCGGACTTGAGGGTCGAGGTACAGCTGCAGCATCCACAGTCCTTACAGGCGGCCTTGGAGATGGCTGTGGAGAGGGAGAACGTGTGGAGTGGAGCTGCTAGGAGCGGCGGAGTGCCGGCGGTGAGGAGCTGCAGGGAGGAGGAGAAGCCTGCATGGGTTACCGAGCTGACAGAGATGATAAGGGCTGTTTCTCTGCAGCCAACACACAGACCAGACACCAGAGTCTGCTGGGAGTGTAGTCAGCCAGGACATTTTGCCAGAGACTGCACCAAGGCTCGGCGACGCCAGGGAAACGACGGGGGCATAGAGGAGGATATGTGGAGCCAAGCCCGAAGACTCCCCAAACAAACCACAGCTTTATTGCCACCGACTCAGACATCCGCGGAGGGAGCCCGACAGCACAGCATGGGGAGCCAGACTCTACGCCCTCCTGAAAAAGATGACAGCACCTGAGTGGAGCCTGTCGTCGCGGTGGGCCGTGCTGGTGGGGAGTCCTGCTATGTCCCTGTCGAGGTGGAGGGGGTGCCCTGCGATGCACTGGTGGACACAGGCTCTACAGTAACCCTGTTGAGAGCAGAGGTGTTGCCCAGTGGGACTATGTTCGAGCCGACAGCGGTGCGTCTGCGCACAGTCACCGGAGAGTTGGCAGCTATGAAAGGAAGAGGAGTGCTGTCTGTGTCGGTGGGGGGAGTGGAAGTGCGGCACCCCGTGTGGATAGCGGATGTACAGGACCCGTGCATTCTGGGTTTGGACTTTCTGAAGGCGTTGGGCTGCCTCCTTGATCTTCAAGCCGGCGACCCTGCACAGTGACCAGGGGAGGAATTTCGAGTCCCGGGTGTTCGCCTCCATGTGCTCTCAACTGGGCATTCACAAAACACGCACCTCCCCCCTGCGACCACAGAGCGACGGACTAGTAGAGAGATTTCATCGCACCATGGGACAGCAGCTGGCCATCCTCACGTCGCGGCATCAGCGCGACTGGGACGAGCATCTGCCCCTGGTGCTCATGGCATGTCGGTCTGCAGTCCAGGAGTCATCAGCCTGTTCGCCGGCCCTCCTCATGCTGGGGAGAGAGCTTCGAACCCCTGCGGTGTTGGCGTTTGGTCGGCCACCAGATTCCCTGGACACGCCTCCTGGTCCTGAGTACGCAAGGAGGCTGCAGGACCGGCTTGAGTCCGCTCATGCCTTTGCCCGCGAGCAGCAGAAAAGTGCTGCGGTGAGACAGAAGCGGAACTACGACATCAGGACCAGAGGGCAGCATTTACGGGCCGAGGAACTGGTTTGGGTCTAGAGCCCACAACGAACGAAAGGCCGGTGCCCAAAGTTGGACAGTCAGTGGGTGGGTCCTTGCCGAGTACTGGAGAGGGTGGGGGAAGTGGTCTACAGGGTGCAGCTGCCACCAAAGGGGAGAAAAGTGGTGCTCCACAGAGACAGGCTGGCTCCGTACAGAGGCGTCGCTTCCCCACAGACCGAAGAAACCTCGGGACACACAGACGTCCCATCGACATCCCTCCGCAGACCCCCCGGCGGACAGAGCAGCAGTCCCCCATCAAGGACTGAGAGTCCCCCCAGTCTTTCGGCGCCTGGGCCAGATCCGGCAACCCCAGCCCCCCTGCCGAGAAGGCAGACACGACCCCCGGGTCGTTTCAGAGACTTTGTGTGGTAGTAAGGTTATAGTGAGACCCCCCAGTTCCTGTAGAGGGCAAGAATGCGCCCTGGTCTCACTGGAAGGGATGGTAGTCCACCCAGCTCTTCCTAGTCAAAGTGCAGTGTGTAGGTGTAGTGTGGGGCTGTGTTTAGTTGTTCCTCGTAGGTGAGGAATTTTGTAGTGGGGGGGTAGACACTATAGAGGGCTGGGATTGTGGTGGGTTTTCTGTGTTTTCAAAGGCTACTGGTTTGGTTGGGGACAGCCAGTGGGGTAGTCCCTGCAGTGAGCTGGAGAGGGTGGGGGGAGTGTTTTGTACTGTGTTTTATATGTTCCTCGTGGGCGAGGAACTTTGTAGTGGGGGGGTAGTGTATCGATCCTGATAGGCTACTCAGGGTGTCACTTAGGCATCCCCCGTCTCTCTGCCAATCATAGAGCTGCACCGTGATGGTGGCTGAGGTGCGGGCCTGTGGTTGGTGGAGCGGACGGGGGAGGGCGGGGAGTTGTGACGTGGACAGTGCTATATCTTGTGGTTGGTTTAGGAAATAAGTTAGTGTGCGGTAGAACCCCCGAAGTGTACTTGACCTGTTATCATCTGTCTTCAAATACGAGTTATTAAAGCCTAATAACTACAAGCCTGTCTCCGACTCATCTTGGGAACGTTACAATATGAAATCCGGAAAACATTTTAAAAGAATAAAATAATACTTAATTCCGAGCGCTCTTGCTTTTCTCTTTGAAAGTCATCACATAACGGCATTGTAATACACGGTTCGGCTGCATTGTATATTACAGATCTGCCGTAGTTCTTTATTTATAGAGCCCTGATGAGAAGACCTTTGGAAAAACTGAGAAAATGCCGCCGAAACTGAATACTTGACGTGGATCATAAATATAGGGGACCTATCATGCAAAATGCACCTTTGTACGTCTTTCATACATGAATATGTGTCCCCGGTGTTCCAGGGAACTCACCAAGTGTCAGAAAACACAACCCTCTCTATTTTCCTCCTTAGCCAAATCTCTAAAAAAGGGGCTGCAACGGATCTGAAAAAAATGGATCCAGATTTCAATTATTTTCTACGTCACAAAGACGTGCTCCGCTTATTGGTCAACTCTCCACCTATCAGGGGAATGAGCCACGGCCACGTGCATTGCCAAACCTCTCATTCGCATATAGGCTATCGGCAGGCTAAATCAACCCCAGTCACATCTGTGTTTTTGCCTGCTCTTGCCAGGATGTCTAAGCCAGTTAAACGTTGTGCTGTTGTTGGCTGCAAGACTCGAGAAAGGGGACTGCATGCAATGCCATCAGTGGAAAAAGAAAAATAATCTGTGGCTAGACTTCATTTTCAAGGGACATGTGCCAGAAGACCACGGCAGATTTCTGTTGGTGTGACTGTGTTCCAAACATTTTACGACAGACATGTTTATGAACTTCTCTCAAGTCCAACACGGATATGCCTCCAAACTAATGCTAAACCCGGGATCAATACCAACCATCCGGGACCAGGCCAGTGAGGACACATCCAATTTTGAAGCTGTACGTTTTTATTTAGCGGTGTTTTTCCTGATAAAGCTATCTCTAGCTTGTAGTATGTAGCATGTAGCTTCGCCGTATCAATGTCGCCTCAAACCCAAATAGTAATCGGTTAGGTGTTTATATGTTTTTGTAACATTTTATTTTGTACGCTCCGCAGTCTTTGCTTTGTCTTTTATTTTAATTATCAGGCATTTGCTAACATGTTCAGACATACTGCCATAATGGCGATCTGTGTGAAGGCTGTAAAGCCACGCCCTAGCCGATAACACAAGTATTTATTCTCCTATTTATTATTTTGTATCCTCTAAAATCATATTGAGTAAGTTATAATAACAAACGTAATCTTCTGTAGGTAAGTGCCGTTTTTTCCAGCGTTATATGTAAAAGCTTTTGTGATTGTAGTCTGTAAGAACGATCAGATATCATCGATCTGTAAGCTAAGCTACGCTACGCTAATGAGACATGCCGTTTTTTGCAGCGTTATATGTAAAAGCTTTTGTGTGTTTACTTGTTCGCGCACATGAATATAAATGGGGGTGTGTTAGGATACAACACTGTGTGTATGTATGCGAGGGGGGACACACACCACGAGTAAAACGGAGCTAAAGCCCCGTTGGTCTGTTGTTGTTGACGAGGCCTTACCTCTAGCAACAGGCTAATTAGTGGCTAGCACTCATTACAGTCAGTCTGCTGAGCTCAGCCCCTCTCCAACACATCATCTGTAGGCTATTGAGTCAGAAACACAGCATGCACGTTACGGTTCAAAACTAACTCAGATTGGAAAAGGCTAAGCAAAGAGCTTTGCTAAATAGAGAGTTTTAAGCCCCATCTTTTGGGATTTCAGACTATATTTATCCAAATAGTATTTTCTCATCCTGAATACTAAATTGAGATGATTTTGTTCTAACTATGTTTTCTTCTTTACAGGCCAGCACCTCACATACTTACTAATTAGTGACAATTTGTACATCCGTTGCTATTATTTACATTTAATAGCAACGGATTACATTTTTTTATCATGGCGGAAATGAAAGACTGTCCCTGGCAGCCCTGCACTACAATGAAAACGCTGAGCGTGCACAAGCCACTACATCCACTGGAAACCCTCTGTATAAACTGCAGTTCCCAAAGGCCAAGAAGGGAGAATGCAGAGCAAAACCAGTAAAGACTGACCCCACATTCCGTAAGTGTTTAAAATATTTATTATACAACTATTTACAAATATAAAATAAAAAAATTAGAAAGAACTTTCAGTTTTTTACATGCATAGACTAATCTAAACCACATTTTTTGTTGTGTTTTTTTTAACATTGCACAGGCTACGTGGCCAACTTGATGGACCTCATTTTCGACCAAGTCTTTGTGGACCCTGCACCATTATGAGCGACCTGACAGGGAGGAGGTCATCGCCGGGTATGCTACACGGTTCAATTTGGCTGCTGTCTGAACCCAACATAGACATTTCGCGGATCAGGAAACTCCTGCCTCCCTGAGGACAACGCAGGCCGGAATCACCACTCTGATCCTGTGTCCAAGGAAGCCCCAGCACCAGCTCACAAAGCTGTGACGCCTAAAATCATTAAAAAATATATTTAGTGTCATTTATACAAAATACAAGTACATTTAGTTTTTTTTTATGGGTTCAAAGAACCGTTGATTTTGACAATAAAGTTCCGAGTTGATATCAAATGTGTCGTGATTATTCATGTTTGGATGGGTAAAGAATATTCTGATTTCAAAAGCATAAGGTTGTGTGTGGACTTTTTTTGTCGTACACATGGGTGTGTTATGCCATTGCTGTGTAGTATATAATAGTACATGTACAATGAAAGATTGCATAAAGCCATATACACCAGTATTTATTTCCATGAACACTGCTCTATTTGCTTCAACTGTAGTCCACCATGTTCAGCTCTGTAAATATTCAATGCATTCTGCAGGGAGAACACATTCAGGCACACAGGCTCCAATCCAGGATGGTCCACCAGGTTACAGAGTCCTCAAGTTCCTGCATCCGTCTTGACACCTAGTGTGATAAACATATATTGAATGACATGTGAAAAATGTATTCTCTAAACAGACAACTTAGTGAAGCTATCAAAAATGTTACCTGTGGTATCTCCATGCAGCACACATTCTCCGTTCAGAAGGCATTGTGGCGCATTTTGCACATGTACACCTGTAGAAAGAAGTCAATAAATGAGCTTTTAAAAACACATGAAACTACACACATTGCTGACAACTGAGGTGTTGTTGAAGTTATACTTTTTATCACCCTAAGTTATTGAACTTTCCAACGGTTGTTGCACGATGTTGGAAGAAAGGGACTGTACACTATTAATAAACGCAATGAGGCCATTGTATATATGCTGAAAATATGAATGTCTCCCTTTATAAATATATATATATATGTATTGCTGTTTTTGCGTTACAAACTCTAAGTTACAAACTGTACACATTGCATTCTTGCTAATTAGCCAAAATATGAACGGAATAAGTAGCAAGCATCGTAACAGAGTAAAATAAATAGGGACAACAGCTTGTCAACTAACCATTCAGAAACGTCCTGCTGCAACCGAGATGTTTGCACCTCCACCAAAACCTCCGCTGCTTCAGGGTCAGTCTCTGGATCAAATTGATAATATGCTTGAACACATGCATTGCTCTGAGATGACATGTTTATTCCACACTCGTAATCACAGCAAGCATGGTAACGTGACTCGCCGGCTCATGCCCCGCTCTTCTGCAGGGGGGCGTGGTCAGCTGCTGCTCAGAATTTTCAAAGACAGGCTTGGAATAGAGCGAAAATGAGCGAAACGAGGCATGGCTAAAAAAAGGTCTGTTTGGTATTTTGAAAAATAAAATGTATAAATATACCTTATATAGGTCATACACTATATCATTTAAATATAGCATGATAGGTCTCCTTTAAACAACATCTTCAATTTCTCTTCACACAATACGTCTCCTTGCAGTATCAACACTAATTCGGCTGACTTTTACATTTGATCTAATTCACAGATAGGTTATATTTACACCATAACGGTGCACAGCTGATATAAAAGGACTGTAGTTTTTAAAGATATTACTGATTTTCTTTGAATGTAAGAATGTAAATACTGAGTCTGAAATAGTATAGCAATATGCTGTAAAATTATGTGAAAGCATTCATAAAACTACTCATCTTCAGATGTTGTACGAAAACATAAGTGTCCTACACTAATAATACAACGTTATTATGGCTGTGTGTACCTTGTGTGCACCTCCTAGTGGTTAAAGCACGTTATTGAATTGTGGTGTTTTATTTGATTAAAAAAATATTAAGAGTACATACTTTCATAGGGGGAAAGTATAAATATAGAATATAAAAAATCAAGAAGATACTATAAGTGATCTCTACAATAAAACAGTTTAGTGCAGAATGTACAAAGATATTAATAGGAGGAGGTGCAAAAAACGAATTAACCTTTATTTAAACATTAAATAACAGATTAAGGTCTTCTTTTAAATAAGAAAAAAACTTTGGGGGTATCTATCTACAGATAAATATTAAGCCTGACAAAGTACTTAACGTCTAATATATTGCTTTCCTGCAATGTTAACTATGTTGAAGCACTTATTTTAACTATTATACATATGAATTATACTCTTATGTATGTAGATAGAATAAGAAATGTGCAGAATATGACAGTTTAATGGTGGAGGTACACACATATTGATAGATGTCTTGTAATGCACTGTTGAGGAACCTGTGACCAGAGATGGGTTCGTTACTAAAAAAAAGTAATATATTACATATTACATATTACTTTTTAAAAAAGTAATATATTACACTACTTCGTTACTCTCTAGATAAAGTAACTCGTTACTTTACTCGTTACTTTACTCGTTACTTTACTCGCAGGGCCGGCCCGCCCCTACAGGCAGATCACGCAGACTGCGGCGCACCTACAGTGTAAGCGCGCCACAGTTTTGCCTCTGCGAGACTCCACTTGCACCCCCAATTACTATTGCATTAAGGAAGCAACCCGGTATCCCGGCAAGACGTGAACATGTGACGATTTACCATGCTGGGAGACATTGCGGATAACCATCCAATCATCGAGCTGAGGATCTTGCCTACGTCTGTTTCCGGTTTCGTTTAATGACCGATGTATTTTGTTATACACACATTCCTTCACATTTACATTTTAATGTGCATTAAAGTATTTCGTGAGGCCTTCTAACATGTCTTTAAATATAACTACGGTTGTAGTTGAATAGTTTGTAAATTAACATGAACCGAAGCTGTTGCTTGGCAACTCAATCGCACAACGTCACGTCCGTTAATTCCACATCCACACGCATGGATTAACATCGATTTAATACATTAATGTAGCCTTTGTTTATGCTAAAAGAGGTGTCGACCAGCTGGGGCAACAAGAAAATCGCTGTAATCGAGTGTGACTATTACAAAATAAATCATTACGTCGGGGTAGCATTTGCTTGGTATTTCCGGTTATTTCTCCACTGGTTAACATGGGTTAACAATACCGTGTAGCTGTCACGTTTGAAGGGGACGAAACCGTGACATGTTCACGTCTCCCAGCATGGTAAATCGTCACATGTTCACGTCTTGCCGTGATACCGGGTTGTAAGGAAGACATAACACAAGTCTTTCTTTTTATATGCTCTAAAATAGGCTACCAGCCTACCACAACAAGCTAACAGTCTGTGAAACGTCAAGACACTAATTAATGAAACCAGTTCAAGACGCATTATTCTTATCATTCTTTATGAGCGCATAACGTAAGGTATCTAATTACTTATTTATTTAGTATTCCATAACTTAGTAACAGAGATGGTCAAACTAAAGTGGTAGACATGGTAGAATTCCTACAATGAAGCGGGACATTGAACTATTCACCCGTGAGAGGGCGATCAACAAAAGAGAACGAGCGGCCCCGTTGAGGGAGTTTACAGATGAAAAGACTCAGCCATGTTTATGCAGCACTGCTGCACGTGGAGATGTGGTCTCGCAAATCGCGCAGATTACATATGCCTACATCAGCGACGTGCAGTCAGGGGAGGCAGGGGAGGCAGAGCCTCACCTGTCATACTCATAGTCTGGCCATACTACAATGTAACGGAAAAACAACTAAAGAAAAACTAAATAGTAATAATAATAAAATGTCTCCACTGATCTGTGTTGTAAATGTGATTTATGTATGATTCCAATCGCTTTTTATAGTCAAAATCAGCTAATTTGCTGAGCTCCGCTACAACTACGGGTAGCGATGAGAAGTGAGGCAGGGACGAGCTCTGCCTCTCGTAAGCCCACAGTAACTTGCTGGAGCGCGGGCACTAATTTAGCCCGGGCACTTATTTTGTGAGCGCGCTCAAGCCAGTTACTGTGTGGTGAGGTGAGGCACAGATGAGCTCTGCCTCACCTCAAAATGCGTCACCTCACAGAAACTGTCTGGAAAGCGGGCCCTAAGCGCATGCCTGTTACCATCTCACTGTAGGTCACCAATGTAATGTTTGTAGATCCCTTTATTACATTTATCCTCGCCATCCATAGTCTCTAAATAACTTATTTCACGTATATGATATTTAGGCTCGCCGTACAACGGCAATGAAAAAAGCACCAGGGGAGGCAGCCATAACCTCTGCCGCACTGAAGGGGGCGCACGTGAGCTCACAGGTCCTTGTTGCTACTGTTATTCTACGCAGAGACGGTATAGACGCGAACAACAAACTAGACTTTTGAAACTAGAGGAAGATAAGGAGGACTTTTACAAAAAAGTAATAGAGATTGTTGTCCTTGTCCAGAAGGATAGCATGGACTTCATCTTCAAGTCAAGGTAAGACCACATTGGTAATGAAAATTGGATCTTACTAAGAAAGAACAATCCAATATTTAGATTGTGGGTATCCTTTTGTTGAACGGTCTGTTTAAAATGAATCGAAACATCAGACCAAAAAAGCTTTTGAAAACAACAGAATATTTCGATTAAGGTCATAATATAATATTTGTAAATCTGACTATGAAAGAGTCAGTGCCTCACCAGCCATGAACCTCACCGCACGTCACTGGCCTACATGTATATATACCGATATAAACCTGCGGCGGAAACCCCTCTTGTCTGTCAGTGAGTGTGATTATTTTACAAAAGTAACGAAGTAACGCGTGTCGGGGCAATGTTAGTAACTGTAGTGCGTTACACTACTCCGTTATCAACATA
The DNA here is from genome assembly GCF_902827175.1 of Gymnodraco acuticeps. Classification (NCBI taxonomy): domain Eukaryota; kingdom Metazoa; phylum Chordata; class Actinopteri; order Perciformes; family Bathydraconidae; genus Gymnodraco; species Gymnodraco acuticeps. Next base: position 197,347 of record NW_022992206.1, on the reverse strand, counting down.
AGTAATATTATCACAGTAACGCGTTACTCTCAACTCTGCCTGTGACCCAAGTGTTTCATTCATTGCATAACTACACCGTAGTTGTGTATATGATATGTCAATAAACCTTTGAAAATCTTGAAAGGGATGTGCAAAATAGCCATAATATACAGTCTTTAATGAACTATTAGTAGAGAATAACGAGTAATGAATATACTTTATTACTCGTTTCCATTCATGTCAATTGCAGATACATGTTTAGTCTTCTCAAGCACCAACTATCAAATATCTCTCCTGATTGTTGGCACTTGACAATCACCTTACCTGAATTTTACTCAGGTGTAACTAAAGTCTGATTTAAGGGTTGATTATATTTCACATAATTACTCAGAATCTGCAAAGTAACTCAAATAAATGCAGTGGAGTAAAAATACCAGGTTAACCTCTGAATTGTAGTGGAGTAGAATTACAAAGTAACAATGAGCTGTCATGTGGGTATTAATGCTGCGCATTATGGACACAAGGGATTTTCACCCATTTATTAATTATATGTTTTACATTTGATAACACCAATGTGTTTAATACTGGCAACTTCTAATTGTGGGAAAAACGAAAACGTTCAGTAGAGACCTCCCATAGAACATTTTGCGAAACACAATAGCCAGCAAGTGTAGTTCTGGGGGGGGCGTTCGATTCCAGTTTTGGATAGTCTGGCGTGGTTTCGTTCCATTTCACACAGCTGTTTGACGCTCTGCGTAACCTTGACTGTAGTCCTAAACGATAGCTGGGGATTATGGGTAGTGTAGTGTAGGGCTGTGCGATTATGGCAAAAATCATAATCACGATTATTTGGGTCAATAATTGATATCACGATTATTTTGACGATTATTCATTGACCATTTATTGAACTTTACCAATAAACAAGATCAACAAATATGTTGGAGCGCACTTCCAAAACCATACTAAACATACATTATTAATATGATAAATAAAAATAAATTAGACCAAAATAAATTAAATCAAATATGATGCAGTGCACTGTCACAACCTACTGAAAACTCCATATAGCCAACATTTTGGTAAAACATATTCAACATATTCCACTCAGTTAAACGTTGAAGGCTGGCCAACCGTCATGGTCCAGAAGTAACAGGAAATAAATGTTGAACTACAATTTAAGACCAAATAAAAATGTTTTGGCCACCATGGCAAATGCTGGTAGGGCTGCTCATGTCATCTCTTAAAGATTTTTTGCAAGAAACACCAGCCTGTTTACATGGTCTGGTTTCAGAGATGAGCGCAGGCAGGTGACAATATCGCCACCTGTACTGAAGACCCTCAGCCACGCCCCGACACATGGGGTGACGCCGGCCAATCTCAAAGCTTTGATGCGTTCAAGTGCATTATTCTGGCACAGGAAGATTATGTCACAGGACATAAAACAGAATATTGTTGTTCTATTTTTAGACACATCTCGCGATCGACTGGTTGGGCACCCCTGGGCTAGACCATAGGTCTGTTGTGGTAACAAAGTAGTCAGCTGACGCCACATCTCTCTCAACTTCCCCACGGCATTTGTCATATAGTGCAGGCAGCGCAGACCTGCTGAAATAATACCGAGACGGCATCGCGTAACGCTTGTCCAACGTGTTGACAAGTTGCTTAAAGCCCTGGTTGCTAACAGTGCTAACTGGGCACATATCTTTAGCGATGTGAAATGTAATGGCACCTGTAATATCTCTGTGTCTCTGCGAGCTCGTCGCGTAGGCCGTTGCTCTGTACAATGCGTCCTGAATCGATGACTGTGATGATGTGGTGGATGAAGTCGAGCGGGCATCTGCTTTTTGTTGTATTACTGCCCGGTCGTATTGCACTTTGTGGTTGTATTTCAGATGATTAAAGAGATTGGTTGTGCTAGCGTGTGGTGGTAACCTGGTAACAAATCCTGCACTGTACTTTATTTTGCTCCACGTCGGACTTCTGAAAGCCAAAGTACTTCCAAATAGTGGAAATAGTTTGACCCTTCTTTTTAACGAGTTGCTGCTCTTGTTCTGACATCTTCGCTCGCGCTGAACACTCACAACACATGTCACTCCCACGTGGCCGAGTGGGCTTTTAGGGAGGGGCAGGGGCGGATCTAGACAAATATTCATGGGGTGGCAAGAGGGTGGCAGGAGATTTTGAGGGGTGGCATCCCCTGACAGAAGTATATGCTGATTTAAATCGCAATCATATCAATCAATTAGAGGTGTAACGGTACACGTACTGAAATTATTCGGTACGGGCCCTTCGGTTCGGTACACATGTGTACCGAACGAATATAGCGTTAAACGTAAAAAATTGAGAACATGAACAACTTTCTGGAAGTAATCTATATCATAGAGCGACCAAGTCATTTCATTGGACGAGAGGCATACTATGAGAGCTGGTCACAGGGATGCGTTCAAATGTAGTCAGTAATTTGAGGAACTGTCGAAATGGCGAACACAGATAAAGTTGAGCTGAAAATCCTCCAGCATCATTGAAGTCTCCGGTTTGGGAACATTTTGATTTCGCAGTTACGTACAAGGATGAAGGACCAAGACAGGTGGACCGAACCAAAGCTGTTTGTCGGCATTGTTCAACTAACATTGGTTACGCGGCTGGCAATACATCACACTCATTTGAAAAGGCATCACCCGAATGTGAATATCACCGGTATCAAAAGAAAAAAGACTGAAGTGCAAACCCAACTCCCACTAGCATTTAAGCCTCCACCACTCGCAGAGAGTTCAGACCGAGCCAAAGCTATTACAAACGCCAAATATCCTTATGTTGCCATGCTAGCAAAGCGCTACCTGGCTGTATCTGCTGCCACTGTCCCTAGAGAGGGTGTTCTCCACAGCAGGAGACATTGTTAGTGCCAGCAGATCTGCCCTTTCGGCAAGCAATGTGGACAAGTTCATCTTTCTTTAAACAACATGAAAATACAATGACAAGCAAGTCCTAATGTCAAGCTGGCTGCTTAGGTACTAGTACAGTTCAAATACAGATTATTTCAGGTCATCGAAATGCTGCACCTTAATGTTTATTTTACTATATTTTGTATTTATTTGAATACATTAGTCACAGTTTAATAATAATTTTAAAAAAATATTTAATGTTTTGTGATAATTTTTTCTGCTGTACCGAAAACGTACCGAACCGAACCGTGACCTAAAAACTGAGGTACGTACCGAACCGAAATGTTTGTGAACCGTTACACCCCTACAATCAATGTTAACTTGGAAAGCCACAATATTAATATTTTAACTCAATCACATAGGTGATATTATTGTGGCACATCAGTAAAGCCTTAAATATAAATATATAAGGTGGCAGACGTAATTTAATGAATTTTAACTGAACAATAACTGAATGAGTTTGTCTCACTCTTAGACCAGCAGGGGTACCAAATATATACAGACTGCTGCAATAAGTACATTAATTAACTGTCTCATCGATGTTTGTCAGAATGAATATGATACTATTAACAATCATATTATTCCTATCAGCTGTCAATCACTGTTAATAAATAATAACAATAATAGATTTAATTTGTTAACGTTTTTACAGGTGCTCAAAGACGCTTTACAGATATAGTGAAGAACTGTTATGATTCACATATTCATTTATTATTGAATAAACTATATTTTTTGGAGGAGTTAATGATGAATGTTCATCAAGATGCTTGCTCACCCTCCTTCAAATTTGAAAAACAAGTAATTATATCATTATTGATATACAGTTACAACCTTGACTTTACATCAGAAAGAACAAACATTAAAGAAGTGACTAACTGCATCAGTTAGGGTTAAAAAACGTGTATTCAGCTAAAACATCGCTGCAGTTATGATCCAGTGGAAGGTCATTACCTACTGGCCTAGTTAAATCAAAGTGGTTACTTTCTGTTGGCTGGGCAGTGAAGTTTTACACACCGTCTTATTTTACTTTCTCAGGACTTAAAACTGTTTTTTGGGGGCAGACCCCCTCAAAGAAAAAAAAAATATACACGCATACAAGGTCATCATCTTAACAGTTTGTTATTCTCATCGAGTCATCCGTGAGCAGAGCATCAAGTTGTCCATTACAGCTGAATGCGGCGATTACTATTTTGTTCAGCAAAACGCCTCACAAACGTATTAAGATCAACAGCTGTAGTGCGTTTTGATTCAATGCTGAGTACAGACAAACTTGACATTCTCTTCTCTGTCATTGTAGACCGCAACTACCTAATTCCTTCAGTGCTTGGGTCCGAAAGGCTTCTCGTTTTGCGCCGTCCCCCCGTTCAAGTGAATTCGCCACCAATCATATTTCCACTCTCGCGCCAGGACCGGGGGAGGGGTTACATGACGTGCATCTTGTGCTGCATTCACTTGCACTCGGACTTTAGAGACTTTCTCTCATAAATGTCCGATGAGCCACAACTTTTCTTTCAAAACAAAGATGCCAACTGGGGTGGCAGCTGGGGTGGCAAGGCTATTGTTTAGGGTGGCAGTTGCCACCCCATGCCACCCCGGTAGATCCGCCCCTGGGGAGGGGCGAAAGCGCACCCAGCAAAATAATCGTATTTTGTCAATTATGCTGTTTTCATAATCGTCGCAAGCCATAATCGTAATCGCGATTAAAATACGATTAATTGCACAGCCCTAGTGTAGTGTCTTCGGCCATCCTAAACTCAGAAATGTTGACAATCGCAATGATGCTCGAAATGTCCCTTATAGGCCTACGTCTGTTTCCGGTTATTTTTATTTTGAAATTCAGTTCCTGACGGACGCCAAAAAAGCCCGAGATTATGGAATTAAACCAATAAATAAAAGCAAGGATAATTGTGTGTTATTGGTGAGTAAATAACAGTGTGTTATTTTGAAAAGAATAACGAATTAGAAGGAAACAAATATTTAAAAATACAGATTTCCGTATTCTGAGGCTCTGAGCCCCATTTATTTTCCTCACAGACGGCAACAAAAGTCCGAAATTATACGATTTAAAATAAAAGCAATAATTGTGGCTTGATATTGAGTAAGAACATGTTTTTATGAACCACACAGCTTCCGGTCTCCCACGACCCGACCAGAGAAAAATTAATTAATTATAAAATTAAAATACATTTATAATTTATATATAAAAATCGGTCTCATGTTACCACTCTGTAAGCCAAGAGTTGTTAATTTAGCAATGCCTTAGCTTGAAGAACAGGGACACAACTAATGACAATAGCATATGTTGGTATATTATTTAGATATTCACACCTTTATCAGAAGAACCAAACCAACATAAAATGTGCTCACAGACAGGCCAGTTCTGTCTAATTTATCACAATTATTTTTGACATGAGATCTTCATATCATCCTAGTTTTGTATTTAGTTTCTAGATTTGTAAACAAATCCAGAACCTTTGAAATATGTTATTGAAAAAAGACCAAGAATAATATAAACTGTACCATGTGTCCTTTTGTGTCCTTCTGTAGTCCATTTGTGGTTTGTCTTGTCTCACCCCAGCTGATATATCACAAAATCCACTGTTTAAATTGTTCCCTATATTGCCCCTATGCCCCTGTAAGGTGTCCTTGGGTGTTATGAAAGGTGGCCCCCCAAAATAAATGTATTATTATTATTAAGAAGAACAACTTGGTGTGGTGTGGAGGGGATGTAGGAAGCAGGAGCAGGTGGGGAGAGATGGGGCTTCAAGGTTCAAGGTTATTTGTTTTAAATGTGTCTTGGAGATAAGGACCAGCTGCACACAATAAAATACAGTATAACACAAAACCAATAAGACACACCGTGACACATGGCACACCAACAATCAATCATCGTCCAGCCTCAGCTTTGGTATTCTTTCACAACCATGTTATGGGTTTATTAGACTGAGCAAACATAAACATATGTGGTGATCCGACGGGTTCTTGTTTGCAGACAGCGGCGATTGAAGCATCCGTAGGCTGCACAAAAGTCCGGCATATCAGGTACTTCTGTAAACACAAAGCCAGCAAATTCCTGTATCATAATGCAAGATGTTTTTAACAAGCCAAACCACTTGGAAGAAATCATGTGTAACTTAAGTTATGTTGAAAAGAAAGAGCAGTTCTGCCTCTCCCACTGGTGTAAAGTTGCTGGGTCAACTTTGTAATACTAGGTCTACTACTAGGGAAAGAGTGGTCTGTAACTCGTTGGATAATTTTTTTTAAACTAAATAAACTACCCAGTATGAACGTTTGTATAGCCCTTATTAAAAACATTCGTTCCTCAAGTTGTAAAAATGTGCTAATAACGTTATTCTGAGAGTTATTTCTCTCGGCATTATGAACGCGCATCTAACCCACGGGACCGCGCCGCCCGGCACGTTCATGTTACGTGTTCAGTACTACATGAGTTTCTCTTTACCCATGGATGCACAATAACAACGGACCATATCGCCTTACTGCCAGCCCACGGAGCTGTAATAATGGATATATTGCACATATTTGCTGTAATTCATCATTTGTAAAATATTATACTACATGGGCTGTATGATGTAAATCTTGTACCGTAAATGTTGTATTAAATAAAGTTAATATTACCGACGTAGATTAACGTTCCTGTAGCTTCTTATTGCACTTGCAATTGTTTTAGTTACTTGTGGGCTACTTAACATGAATAATCACAGTTACTATCCTTTTTTTCTTATTATACATCCATGGGTCCATGCAGAAAGCAGAGCAGTGTGTATATCACTCAGACCTACTCTCTTTATTTGCTTTAGTTTAGTAGATAACCAGGGGCGGCGGGCACTGTAGGCTAGAGAAGGCTAAGCCTTCCCAAATATTTGTGTCACTGCATCCTGGTAAAATGTAAATATAATATATAATGTCTGTGTCTTTGACATTAGCGCTGCTATGCAGCCACCTGTGCCCTGTACTAAGAAGCCAAAAAATAATACTTCTATCACGGCCCCTACACACGGCGGCGTGCGTTGCCGCTTCAACGCTTCTGCCCATTCACTTTGAATGGGGTGACGTCACGATTCGCCGAACTGCATTGTGGGAGCAAAGCGTAGCTTCTCTCGCGGTGCTCGCTGCAAAAGTAGAGCAATGTTCTACTTTTGCCGCCTCGACGGAGGCGTCAGCCAATCAAATCCTGCATATGCAAATCTGACAGTTCAAGCGCTAGCCAATCAAACCGTGTGTATGTTGGGAGAGCCAGACCGCAGTTATTTCCCATATGTCAAAAAATTGAGGAGAAAATTATCGTGGCGGTAGGGAATCACCCGGTATATGACCAGTCCCTCTTTACATACAGGGATACAAACCGGAGGAGCCAGGCATGGGGGGAGGTGGCAGAGACAGTGGGTGACACTGGTAGGTTTTCGCCTGTTTGGGGAGTTTATATCCAGTGTACTTCGTTTGAATGGACAGCTAGCAAGCATAGACAGTATATTTAGCCAGCATGGATGTAGCATGAATGCTTTGCTTTGTATATCCGGGGCAGGACATTCATGTGATTGGTTGTTGCTCGCGTTGCTCGCGTTGACTCCCCAAGCTCAAGATACGCCCACCGCCAAGCGGCAACGCACGCCGCCGTGTGTAGGGGCCGTAACGGCCCGTCCACACTACAGCTTCAAAAACGGTTTCCAACGCGTCTGCCCATTCACTTTGAATGGGGTGACGTCACTTTTTGCCGAACTGCATTGTGGGAAGCAGAGCGGAGCTTTCCTGGCGCAGGCTGAAGTTGCAAAAGTTGAGCAATGTTCAACTTTTGAAGCTTCTGAAGCTTTCGGTGGAAGCGTCAGCCAATCAAATCATATAAGCTCTAGCCAATCAAACCGCTGCTTGTGCGTCAGGGGCGAGAGATTCATGTGATTGGTTGTTGGTCGAGCTTCAGACACGTCCAGCTCCAAGCTTTTTTTTAAGCTGTAGTGTGGAAGGGCAGTAATGGCGCGTTTCCACTGCAGGCCTCGCTCGGTTTGGTCAGGCCTTATTATGGCGCGTTTCCACTGCAGCGGGTAGCTCGCTTTAAGCGTGCCGAGCCGTGCTTTGCCCGTTTTTGGTTGCGTTTCCACTTGGCCTAGTACCGGCTAGCGGGTCCTAATTCACAGTTTTTCTGGCCCCATAAAATCGTGGTTCTAGGGCCAGGAACAACCAGGCTGAGTCGGGCTGAGTATGCTAAACTGAGAGAGAATCACTGGCAAGGGGGCTACAACAACTACAACAAGATGAACATATTTGACCGTGATTTAATTGTAATACACGTTTCAAAATGATGCCGACGTAACAACATACTGATACCGGTTAGTAAAAACCATGAATTAATGCTTTGACAAGTCTGCAGACAGACGGCAGGCGAAAAACCCTTTTAAAATGCGTGTTATCTAAATGGAGCTTGGCTAAGCTAACGTTATATATGCTCCGACCGTCCACACTCACAACAACGGCCTATACAGACATAAATAAACCAGCGACTGTATTCACCATGACACCGACAGTCTGTGGTTTGTACTTGTTTAACTTTTGTCTAGTTTCTGAACAGATATGAAGAGCTGTGAGCTCTGAGTGCTAAGAGCTAACGGCTGTGTTGTTTTTTTGGGGCGCTCATTGAAGATGAGGTCACGGCTCCGCATACACTGCGTTACTATAGTAACTAACCCAGTTCCTAAACTGTAATGGAAGCGCAGCATTAAAGTGAGCCGGGCCTAATGGCGCGTTTCCACTGCAGAAATGAATTTAACTTCTGTTAGACAGCTATATGCCATACATTTTTGCACACATTCACAGTAAATATGTATTCAGTATGATAGCTGTCTAACAGAAGTTAAACTCGATATGTATATATGCCATACATTTTTGCACACATTCACAGTAAATATGTGTTCAGTATGATAGCTGTCTAACAGAAGTTAAATCAATTTCTCACTTATTCTGACAATGTACTTAACCCCAAATAAAAGAACCCAATAAAAAGAGTTGTTAAATAATAGTGAAGTCACGTTGTAATAACAATAACGCATCTCTCTCTCGTTTTATTTTGAGCTTTTCCAAAAGCCACTGTGTCAATGTTGTCCTACTTGGGTTGCCGTCCGGAGTGCACTGCAGATCGGGCAGAGCTGCAGATCGGGTAGTGACGTGCCTCCTGTCATCATTAATGGACGTCTCTTTAAAATGACCGCTCAGAGGAGAGGAGTTCTCACTTCCCCTCCTCTCTCCTCGGTTCCCCTCCTCAGTCCTCCGCTCGCATCTCCTGCGGGCGGGACTAAGTCTCGAGGATAGGAGTCGAGGAGGGGAAATTTAAGAATTGAGAAGCCTCTATATGCTCTCACTGTCTGCTGCTAGAAAGTGCGGTGCCGCACAGCGTTTGGAGGCAGGACCAAACCATTACAAGTAAATAGAGGGGTGTGTACAGAGGCTTTGGATAATTCACTTTGGGAAGAAAAAAAGTGAAATTAGTCGTAAGTTTCGTGAATACATTATCAATATGACGTTATATTAATATTAATTATTGATGATTGATGAAAGGTTACTTAAACATTTTTTCTTAATGTTCTAAAAATGTTTGGGACCCCTGTCAGTCACGGGCCCTTAGAATCGTCCTATCTTTTCACCTCCTTACGGCGCCCCTGCATGCAGCTGCAGGCATGCATAGATAAGATATATGAAATAAAACAACTAAAGTTAAGTATTGATGCATTTTTCATTATAACGTGACCAATTATGACATGTTTTATTTCCCCTCAAAACTCAAGCATTTTGCTTTTGAAGGTAGCCAAATCGGTGAAAAACGTTTAAATGTTTACAACTTATAATAATCATAACAATTCTGATTAAAAGGATAACTTATAGCAACATGTTGCATAACTTTTTTCTTAATTTCAAAGAGGAATATGATATGTACATTTGGGATGATAGTGCTAAAACTAAAACTTGTGTTTGAAATTCTTGAAAGGATCTGATATAATAATTCCTACTAGGGTAGTTCTGAAAAATCTACAGGCTACCACAAAAATATATTGGACTGAAATCCAATCAAATTGTCCGATATGTTTGACAGGCTTGAGTACGGACCAATAGAACAACTCTAAACAAGCTGGCAAGGGGCGGTACCAAGGATATTTTATGTCATCAACTCAAGGCGCTTTGTTGTTCTTGCAGGTCAGAAGAAGAAGACAATTATTTTCAATTCGTTTTAAACAACCCGGGCTAAGCAAAGATACCATCCCACATGGTTCAATATACCTAAACGCCAACCAACCGTGGAGTTATACCGAATTCGTCCGTTAAAAAGTGGAGTATTTGTGGGACCAAATCAACTCAGCATTGAGCTAGCATTAGCTTCTCCGAGAGGGAGTCCACTATCCAGATTGGAGCGGAAGGAATTCCAGGCACTGGGAAGAAGGGGGGATAAATCACTGCTGGGATGCCTCACGCAAATTGAAAAAAACATGTATTTCACAGTTCCTCCCGGGATTATAGCACTGTAAACCTGGACTATGTGTTCGTTTCACTGATATCCACTCACTGGAACGACTTGATGGTGGTTTTGTAACAGTTAACGTGCCAGTTTAGCGAGTTAGCCACGTAGCTACGTAGCCCTCCGGAGGAAGACATTTAAAATGGCGGAGGGTTGGCCCATTCCTTCGGCCCTTGTCTTCGTGCTGCTGAGTTTGAGTGCCTGGGCTCTGGAGTCTTGTCCCGCTCCCTGCTCGTGTTTAAAAGGACAAGATGAGGTCTATATTCTGGACTGCAATAGGAAAAGACTTTCGGCGGCTCCCGTGGACCCACCAGAGGGGATAACACAAGTGTGAGTACACAAGGAGTAAGAAGAAGTGTGTTGAAGTTACTCACAGCACTGGTTTGTTGCTGATCCAGGAGGCTAAACATAACATACCAAGGAAACCTGTTCAGAAGTATTTTAGGCACTTGACCATCGATATACAAGTTTCTCTGAGATTTTCTAGTTTTAGGTCTGAGTTTAAAGCAATGCTGTCTTATTCAAATATGTCTTATATTCATGAATGTTTTGAGTTTTTGTTGAAACTAGGAGGTGTTAGATTATGTTATAACTTTTGAGGTCAATATTTAATTAACTTTTTTATTGCAATTTCTCTTCAAAATAATCTCATAAATGACATAAAGCTTATCTGCACTTTTTTATTACTCTTTTCTTGACCATTTATGAAGAAGTTGTATAACTAATGATGTGACTGAGGCACATTACTTTACTCTTTATGATTTAATTATCCTGCAGCAGTATTTTTTTTAAAATACAATTCTAATGTTGTATTGACTCTCATTTCAGCACCATGAATCACAATGAGCTGACCGTTCTTCCTTTTCTTGGAGATATTTCCTCAAATATCACATCACTGTCCTTGTAAGTATAAAACCCACTTTATGTTATCTAGCCTCTCCTGTTAAAACAAATGTTCTAAACAAAGCTTGCATTTCATTATGTAAAGCTTTGCCTCCTTTTATGTCATACTTTAGATGAAAAGATAATTATTGGTAGTTTTAGCAAAACATTTAAAAACACAGACCTCTGTTTTGTGTAAAAGTTTGACCATTTTGGAAGACCTGCATACTTTCTGATGTAATCTTTTTATGATATATAATGTTATGTAGACAAATATACAGAAATCAAAGCATTTGTAAAACACGATTTAGATATTGTCTTTACTTTGCTCGGCAACTGTTATAGTTGCAATCATTTCTCTTGTTAGTATAACTTTGGTATATCTTACATAATTTGTCACAATAATCAGTGGTATTATGGCTTTGAAAAAACCGAATACCTGTCATATTGTTTTTATATTCAGAGTCCACAATCGGATCTCGGAGCTGTCGATGCATCAGCTGCAGCCGTACGTTTCCTTGGAGACTCTGGACCTGACATCCAACTCCATCACAGAGCTCAACGTTGGATCCTTCCCCTCCATGCAGCTGAAATATCTGTAAGTAATCCTCTTCATTAAAACATTGTTGTTGATCAAGTTGGGCAGGATACATTGGGCCTTTCTCATTTCTCTAATTCCCCTCCTCGACTCCTATCCTCGTGTCTTATGCGGCTTTCACACCAGCGCTTTTCCCTTTCTAGCTCCGAGCTAGAGCTTTTCTGGTTCAGCTCCGGTTTCCCTTTTCTGCTCCCGCTCTGTTCACACCGCCCAGCACCCGACTGGTGCTGCCGCTGCTGCGTCATGACGTCACCGTTTACATCGCTGATTTGCTCCCCAACGGCATTACGGCGCTCACAACAACAACGGGGAACTGCGTCGGGTCGATGATCGTGTTGCTTTTAATCACACGAAGCCAGAATAAATTGAATAACGACTTCTCCAACCTTATACTTTGCTCCAGAGTGCCGTGGTTCATTTTTTATTAATGTGTTTCTGCAGCATTTACCGACCGCTGCAGTGTTGGCTGCTCTTCTACGGGAGTTTATTCTCCTCCGTTAGCTCCCGGTTAGCTCACACTGCAGCGGCCGCTCTAAAGTATTCACTGTCCGACTCACACAAGCAGCTGATACATATCCCCAGTTCCCCTTAGCCTAAGTGAATGTGTGTCAGTCTGAATTGACGCTGTTTGGTATCACAACGCTGTTATGAAAGTTTCTCTGGTATAAAATGGGTGATGTTAGCATAGCAACCGAAGCTAAACTGACTACTTGCTATTGCTATCCTATTGTGGCATAAACCGTTTTCTACAGGCACATTTTACCGGCGTATTTTTATTATGATTCTACTTGTGATAGTCGGACACGACAACCTGTGCAGCCCATGTATTGATTCCATCCGATAGCTGCTATAATACAAAACAAAACGTCTGCCTCTCTCCACAATGATCAATAACAGTGAACGGATGGTCAAAGTAAGTTACAAATAAACAGAATCACACGAAGCCTGGTTAGTGTTGCCTGACTTTATAAAGTGTGTTTATAAGCACTACTGCTTGTAGGCAGGCATGACAGTCGACCCATGTTCAGGGGAGGAGGGTTTAGTTTCCTGCACGCCTCGACATAAGAGAGACGTAAGCGACGCCACCTCTTAGCTCCGAAGCTCTTGCCTCTAGACCGACAATTTTTTGGAGCTGGAAGTGAACCGGATTCCGGAGCGTCATATGCGAGGCCCCACCTTAAATGGAGCGCCATTTCCGCCAAAGATTTGGGGAAATTGGTCCGTGCGCAAAGCATTGTGGGGATTTTAAGACCGGAGTCTACACATGAGCAGCCTCGAAATTTCTCGCTGCGAAGTACGCCGGCCTCGGTAGAATTCCAAGTATGCTGGACATTGGAATAGTCCTTCGGCGGCACTCGATGACGTAGTATGCTTGAAATAGTGGCTCTGGAGCAGCCTTCCTCGACATTGAGACACACCCACTGTCTGATGGACAGAACTGTGTTCATGATGACTTTTATATTTACTTTGAATTCATTCACAGTGCGGTATAATGAGACAGATGCGGACATAAATACACACACTTTATTTATATAAATATATATAATTTCAGATTCAAACAAGTATGAGAGCACTCTCATAATAACGTAACACTATCAGAGACTTGATATATCCCCCCCCCCCCCTCTCTGGTCGCTACAATGGGGAAATATAATTATGGGCCAAAAGCTTTATTTACAAGTAAGCAGAGAACATCAAACCAACTGAGATCTGTCTGTCTGTCTGCCGCATCTACACACACACACACACACACACACACACGCACACACGCGCACCTACACACTGTACCACACACACCTACAGCTCCTAAAGCATATAATATATCAGGATACAGCCGTTGTGTATTTTATTATGTGAAGCACTAAATGGTTTTAGAAAAAATTCGACTCTTTTTGTAGATATCTACTAAACTAAAGCATACAAATAGAGTAATGTAGGCCTGTTATACTGAGTGATATATTATACGCTCTGCTTTCTGCACGGACCTCACAGCTGTTCTCACTGTAAACATCGCATTGCGATGAAAGCAGTTAATAAAATAATATCCAGGGGATGCATGCAGAGCTGTCATTGGCTGAGATAAGTCCGGCCGTGCGTCACGACTCTTTTAAAAAAACTCTGTTGCCGGAAATACATCCGCGGAGAATCCACGGAGGACCCATCAGTGTATCCTCGATTATAGCTCCTCCAGAGAGCCTGCTCGATGCTCGATGCTCGATCCTCGATGTGCATTTAGAGAAATGAGACGTCCTTCAACATGGCGCGCTGAAATTCATTTCCGGGTCACTACCGGAGGACCGAGGAGTCGAGGAGGGAAAATTATAGAAATAAGAAAGGCCCATTGTCTACCTGGATGGCTGTACGATAAAAGTGTAAAGTAAAGTTAGAAAAATCTAGAAAGCAGAGATTTCACACACCTGCCAAGGCTGATTTAATATTGCACACATATTTTATTTTAATAATATTATATATATAAACATATAGGATCCAAACTGTTGTTATGACAAAAACTCTTGTTGTAACTCTAAACCAGTTTACAATTGTAGAGTGGTATAACGAGGGAGAACAGGCTTCACAGAAACAATAGTGAGATGATTTCATTGAAGGCTTTACAGAGAATTAGAGAGCACATATTATATCCAAAAACGCTAGTGAAAACAGAATACACATAAACTTTGTTTTGATCGGTTGCTAGTTAGTAAGGAAGCATCCTTTTGTATCTGGATGTTGCCATACAACAGATGTATATACAGAGCAAACAGTCCTCTCCTTGCTGATTTTGGATCTAATGTGTTTGCACTTTTATCTCAAAGGAATTTGAGTAATAACAGGATCAGCGTCCTCGAGCCTGGTTGTTTTGAAAACATCTCCAGCTCCCTGCTGGTGCTGAAGCTGAACAGGAACCGATTGGCTATGCTGCCATCCAAAGTCTTCAAACTTCCACTGCTTCAGTTCCTGTAAGTATCGCACAATGTGTTTTGGTGCAACATTCAAATGATTTGGCAATCTGATAGTTGATAGTAGCTTGCTGAAATTACTGCAAATCCAAACAACAATAATCCATTGGCTCTTGTTTGTAAACTCTACTTGGCTAAAGGAATCTGCTTCTTCCTCTCATTGTAGTGAACTGAAGCGTAACAAGATCAAGATAGTGGACAGCCTGACTTTCAAAGGGATGGACTCACTGAAGTCACTGAAGATGCAGAGGAACAGCATCACCAAGCTCATGGATGGAGCCTTTTTTGGACTTAACAACATTGAAGAACTGTGAGTACAATAAACAGTGTACATCTTCAATTGTGGAAGAATCAAATGTAAAACTTTTTTAAATAGATATATTGGTCTATAAATGTAAAAGGTGAATGTTGTCAGGGGAAACATTTAATTGTGATTATCTGTGTTATACATGTGTTTACGTTTTCATTTTTACACAACATTTATTGCTCTTCTGTCCAAACTGGGAGACGGATCCCACTGTGGATCTCCCAGATGTTTCTTACATTTTCTACCCATTAATTGTGGAGTTACTTTGGGAGTTTTCTCTTGTCCTCTGCTATAAATGTGCCACTTGTGTTATTGGGCAATACATTTGATTGATTGAGGTTTGTCAGGCACTGTCAAAACCTCATCACAAAAGCAGGAACACACTTTTGTTAGACATGATAAATCTGGCATATTTGCTCATAAATAAAAACGATTTATGTAAATACAGTTCTTTGTGCTGATGCCATTTTGTTTTTCCCATCTGTGTCTCAGAGAGCTGGAGCACAACAACCTCACGGAGGTCAACAAAGGCTGGCTGTATGGACTGCGCATGCTGCGTATCCTGCGGGTCAGCCAGAATACTGTCGGCATCATCCGACCAGACGCATGGGAGTTCTGCCAAAAGCTGGAGGAACTGTGAGTGTGTTTGCTTCAGAGCTAAAATCCCCACGCAGCTAAGAGTCCCCACTTTCTTTCATCAGCCCTGGGCTCTGAAATTAATTCTGTGTGCTCAGAGGACTTACTGTTATCTTGCTGCCAGTTGCTGTCTGAAGCTGATTTAGTGCCGCCTTGCCTCCGGTGGATGTACTCAATCGTGAAATTGTGTCGCATCATTCTTGAATTTGAAGTAACATTATTATTAAATATAGATTATATAAGGGGTAAAAACTGTTGTTTAAATTGTTGCTTTAAATAATATTTCTCATATTTATGGTTGTTTTGCACAGAGACCTGTCCTTCAATCATCTGACTCGACTTGAGGAGACAGCTTTCGTGGGATTAGGTCTCCTGGACAGCCTCAATCTCGGGGAAAACTCCATCAGTCATTTGGGAGAGGGGGTGTTCAGCGGCCTGACGAGTCTGCGCACCCTGTAAGTTCTACGTCTCAAATAAATCTGTGTCTTTTTAAAGCTCATCTAACAAGTGTTATTAGGCGCATTGTGTAAAATCTAACCCTCCTGACATGTTCTTGGCTCTTTGCATTCTCATGAAGGCCGCTGACTACAGTAGGTCTGCGTTTGTTTCACTCTCCATGTGTAGCTCTAGTCCTGTATTAGATACATTTCCCTAGTTATCCTTTGTAGTTTAGAGACACAAAAGTAGAAAAGTATTTTGAGTTCTTGCATTCTGGTCCTGCTTGTCATTAGTCATATGTTTAGTCTTACATCAAACCACCCAAATGTGTCCTTTTCTCGTGGTTTTATGTCATCTGTGCTGCCATTCACTGTGGGTAACTTGTATGCAAACACAACAAACTGAATATTTGAGGCAACATAATGTTAGTGCTGAGTCCATGTGAACCATATACTGGAGCAGAAGTGAGAGTAGACTTTTCTCCACATTGCAGCTTAACCAGAGGCCGATAGATGAAGGGTAATATAATATTTTGTCAGTATATTTAGAGAGATATTGCCTGGTCCAGGCTTTAAGTTGGTTTGCTTTTCAATATTTCATACAGTAGGGATGAATAATATCAACACATTATATGCTCAATGTTTCAGTGTCTACTGAGCATATCAACAAATATCTCTGCAGCCTGGTTTTGAAATCTTCTTCCTTGACTGATGACTATCATTAATCCTAGTGCACTGCTCCGTTTATAAATACAATTGGAGTTATCTGTTAGAAAAGGCCCTCTTATATGAATGCAGCAAATATCAGTTCTAATATTGGGTTGAATGTACGGCTGCACAATTTGGAAAAAATAACTCTTATTTGACTGATATTGAAAATATATTTATTTTACATTATTTTTCTCATTAAAACATATTAATTGGATCTGTCTGTAGTAAATGATTTCTAGGTTAGTATATCTCTGAAGCTCGACAATACTTCATTCAAAATAGTATTATTTGCACATATTTATTGGAATATTGCACTAGTTGTTAGTGCAATATTCATTACAGTTTTGATTAATTGTGCAGCTCTTTTCGACAGTGGTATAAATCGGCTTCCTTTATCCACTTTGGACCTTTACCATCCGGGGAGCTTTCATGGGAGAGGGGCATCACAGAGTACTGAAGTTCTTTGAGAGGTGGCCAGGCATGAGGAAATAGAAACAAAAGAGCCCATGACCCATCCTGTAAACACAACGTCGCTCTGTGTTTCCAGCGGACCCATGAACTGTCCCAGCGCTAAACAGAGCCAATTAATTTCCCCACATCAGAGCAGCAGGGGCAGTGAGCGGTGACACACTGTGGAAGCATGGAGTCTCAGATTGTTAGTCCTCTAGCTGAGTCATTGCCACTGACAACCACAGTGGAGACTTTAAACTCTGTGGTGTTCCAGGAGGAGCCCTCACATCTAAAGTGTTTTAAAATGACTCTTTTTCTTTCAGTGATATCCGCAATAATGAAATCTCCTGGGCCATAGAAGACTCCATTGGTGTGTTTGTTGGGATGAAGAAGCTGAACACACTGTAAGGATGCTCAGATTATACACGTATCAAAACCATTTTCATTTAAAACACATTTTATTGTATTTAGACAAATAAAGCATGTGCATCTTAAATCATTTCAATCAGGAGAGACTTCATTTTGTTTAAAGAACATTTATTGACACATGCCATATGATAAATGTTAAGTCTTTGGCGATTAGACCCCGATCCTGAAATCGTATATCTAAAGGGGAAATGCAGCCGTGAGCATAGGGAACCCCCCCCCGGGGTCTAGACACTGGTGATGATGCTGAAGATCTGGATTTGATGAGGAGGAGATGGGATGAAGAGGAGGTGTGATGAAGTCTTTGGATTAACTCTCCTGGCACTGGATGTGATGAAAGGAGGTGGATGGGGAGGAGGCGGGCGGCAGCATGAACACCTGAAATCACAGCTGGCTGCAGGAGAGAGGAGATCCATTTTAAAGTTTGGCTGCAGCACAGTGATTGGCTGCTGAGATTGAGATGAATGTAATGGGTTATCAGGAATCCCGTGATGAGCTGATAATAAGCAGCTGCGGAGTGACTGTATACCAGTCTTCCTGAAAGAACTTGCGCTGAGCTTCATTTGGCAGTGTTGCAGAGATTTTAGTCATTTTGTAAATGTTCCCTGATGATAATGAGAAGCTTCATTCACAGAAACATCTGTTTGTGCTTGTCAGGTTCTATTGTGCTGTGAAATAGTTCCTCAAGCTTAATGTAACTTTCATTGCAATTCTGATTTCTGAATTTAGCCGTAAAGAAAGCTGCTTACACAGGAGTTCCAGTATGCAATAAATATTACCCAGGAGCATCACATAAAATATTTTTGCTTTTTTTCAGAATAATACAGCGGAACAAAATCAAATCAATCACCAAGAAAGCGTTTGAGGGCCTGGATGAGCTGGAACATCTGTAAGTAACGCCACACCTGTTTCTCAGCACTGTTATAATCTCAGTTATTGTCGAATGATAACGGAGCGCACAAGGCTTTATTTTCCCACACTATTCTGTCGTTGCTTACTTTTGCTTGTGAAATGGGATGCCATTTTGATAGAAACGCATCGTACTTGTGTCTAATCCATATTTCTGTCCGCTCTGCAGGGACCTGAGCAAGAACGGCATCATGTCGATACACCCCGAGGCGATGTCCCATATGAAGCTCAAAGAGTTGTGAGGAGACTCTAAATGAATCTAACAACTCTCATAAACACATTTGGAGGCCAGCTTCCTTGTGTTATTTGTTCTTGGACTGATTTAGAAATATTACTTTCATTAAAAGGGAATTATAATGATTTAGTTGTACTGCAATTAAAATACATAATAAAGCATTTTAATTGCCATTATTTAATTGTGTGAAGAAGCGTTGACCTCGTAGCTTAAGTAATAAATATATTGAAGCTACTTTACCTTTGAGCTTTTCACCACATTTTTGGCTTTAAATACATGTGATGCCATTTGTCATTTAACAGAATGTCATTTATTTATTCTTTGAGTAGAACCCTACAATTTCAGTCTCGATTGGACAAGCACAGATATTTGATCCAGCTTTTGTGATGCAGCATCATCATCTGCTCCATAATGACAGCTGTACATGTTTAGTCTTTTGCCTTTTCTTGAGGTTTTTATAAGCCCATTTTAGGAGTTTATCTTAGCCCCAGTAGCTATCAAACCCATCCACTCAAATTATTCAATCCATTTTATAATTTTCTCTACTGAAGTTTGGTGATTCAAACTCATGCTTCCTCTATTTGTTTCTGTCCTCAGCGTCCTGAACACCAGCAGCCTGCTGTGTGACTGCCACATGCAGTGGCTGGGGCCATGGCTGACTGAGAACAGCTTCCTCCAGTCTGTGTCTGCCGTCTGCGCTCATCCTGCCAGCCTACTCGCTCACAACGTCCTGTCTATCGGCCCGCAAGAGTTTGTTTGTGGTCAGTTCCTCTTTTCTTTCTTTTTTTTTTCAAAACTGAACCTAGTTTGATACAATATGATTACTCTTCAATCAACACAGTGGAAAATATTTGTCGTTGTAAGCTAGGAAAGGAGTATCTCTTTGGATAAATACAATATATATTTTACAATTATTTCACTGTAGAAGTTGTGTTCATAATCTTAATTTCCTCTGTAATCTGTCCGTAAAACTATGGCAAACGTTTTTTGGTCCTAAATGACACAAATTCTGACTTTTCTGTATTGGAACATTTCATTTGAACACCAACTACAATCTTACATTTTATTTATGCAGTGTTCTGTAAAAAAAAAAAGAATGATTTTCTATTTAAAAAAGCAGAGTTTCACACTTGCTCCTCCACAGATGATTTCCCAAAGCCCCGGATCACAACTCACCCCGAGACGTATGAGGCGCTGCGGGGGAACAACGTGACTCTGAGCTGCGTGGCGTCCAGCAGCAGCGATTCACCGATGACCACGGCTTGGCGGAAGGATGGGGAGGTGTTGTATGACGCAGAGGTGCAAAACTACGCCCGGTACCAGGAGGGAGAGCTGATCTACACCACCGTGCTCCACCTGCTCAATGCCAACTTCACTGACGAGGGCCGCTACCAGTGCGTGGTCTCCAATCACTTCGGCTCCAACTACTCCAACAGGGCTAAGCTTACTGTCAATGGTGAGGACGTTTGCCCTTTCAGAATGACATGTTTTGCGTTTTCTTATCTTGCCCTGCATTAAAAGGTTAAAGGTGTCCTATCATGCAAAATGCACTTTTTGATGTCTTTTATACATAAATATGTGTCCCCGGTGTGTCGGGGAACTCACGCAGCGTCAGAAAATAAAACCCTCTCTTTTCCTCCGTACCCAAATCTCTAAAAACGGGGAGCTGATCCAGATTTGCGTCCGATATAACGTAATATCGGAAATGTGTGCTGGCTTTACACACACGGTCCTATCAGAAAAGTCGCTATCAGAAACAATGCGTTTTGGACGTAATATGGTCTTTGTTTACATTAGGAAGCATCGCTAACACTCAGAGCTAACCTGTACTGGAGAGAGTATGTGTAAAAAAGCAGGAAATAGAAAAAGGAATTCACCTTGTTGTAAACCCGCAAGGAAAAAAAGCATTTGAGCTCCATACTGTTTCAGAAATAATCGTTGAACTCACTGCTTGCCTTGCCTATGTGCTCAAAAGGGGGCGGGGCCAGCAGCATCAGTCACAGAATCAGCCATTCTCTAAGAGGGCTGAAATAGAGGGATATGAGGGATGTCTAAAAGGCCAGATCCGTTTGGTATTTTGAGCAAAACACGTCATAGACATGTTTTTTATATATCTGAGACCCATATTATATGCCTAAAAATAGCATGATGGGAGATCTTTAAGCTATAACTTGCTGGTTCTGGTACTGGTCATCTGTGCATCCCCTGACTTTATATCCTCTTATCTTTCAGAGCTGCCATCCTTCCTGAAGACTCCCATGGATCTGACAATACGCACAGGGACTATGGCCAGGCTGGAGTGTGCTGCTGAAGGCCATCCATCACCTCAGATTGCCTGGAAGAAGGACGGAGGCACGGACTTCCCCGCCGCCCGGGAGCGCAGGATGCACGTGATGCCCGATGACGACATCTTCTTCATCGCTAACGTGAAGACTGAAGACATGGGAGTGTACAGCTGCACGGCTCAAAATGCAGCCGGCAGTCTGTCTGCAAACGCAACTCTCACCGTCCTGGGTGAGTCACATGATCAACAGTGCAAATTACTGATGTTTCTTTCTACTGGGTCATTTCAGCGGAGTCACTGCGCTCAAATTGGCTGCTCATTTGTGTCTGTGAAATCATAACACATGTTCTGTTTTTGTGTTAACTCTTCTGCCATTTGAACTAATGTTGATCTAAATGCAAACGTTATTATACCATCGTCTACTTGCCAGCACTGTGAACTTGGAAATGTTTTAGGGTACCCCAACGTTTTATAGTATTACAAACTGCCAGAATTAACTCAGACTGGGCAATTTGACACGATTAGCATCAATTAATTATAGCTTATGCAGACAATAGTTTAAAAATTGTTTTGCCGAATTGGACAATTTTGAATTGGTTTTGTGTGTAATGAGGATTCCAAATGCATTTCTGTTATTTTCTGGATCAACAACGGCAATTTTAAGTGGTCATATTTTGTATTCTCGGTTGGCTGATTTTGACTACCATGAGTAGTTTTGCGACCATTGGATATAGAGCACCAGAGGAAAATGATTATCTCTACTGTGGACACTTGTTTTCAAATAAATAAGCAATCTGTTCAATCCAGATGATCCAGAAAAGGTCAGAAATGGGTTCAGCCTCCTCAATAACCCCCACAACCAATCTTAGTGAATGCTGATTAACACAAATGATGCTATATGTGTAAATGTTACCAGGCTGTTTCTATGTGCTTGGGACCCATACTATACATTTGTATTTGTAATATAAAACGTTGGGGTACTTACCATTTCCGGGTTCACAACAGGACTCGATGAGCTTGCAACTTGCCTACCATGTCCACGGAGAACTGAAATGTGTCTGGGTGATATAATAACGGCTTCTGAGACTTTATTTAGCCATGTAATACTTAATACTGTAATAATTTAGCCATGTAGTACTAATATACAGTACTCAGCAACCTGTTCCTGTTTTGTTTTCTTCAGCCTATGTATCTGTATGATTAATGATTATTATTACTTTTTGTTGTGTAACTTCCCATTGTAAAGCGTCCTTGGGTTTCGTGAAAGGCGCTATAAATTGAAATTATTATTATTATTATGTGCTGAGTCAACGAGTAGTTTTGCCATCAAGGCTTAAACACTAGTACTAAGAAACATTTTCTCATTATAATAAACTTGAGCCCATAGACATCCAACAAAACAGTTTGTCATAAATGCCACTGGGATAATTAAAAATCTATTAATCCTCTTCTCTTCCAGAAACTCCATCCTTCATGCGGCCTCTGGAAGACAGAACCGTGGCCCGCGGTGAAACGGCCGTGCTCCAGTGTATCGCCGGAGGCAGCCCGGCCCCTCGTCTCAACTGGACCAAAGACGACGGGCCCCTGGTGCTCACCGAGCGCCACTTCTTTGCTGCAGCCAACCAGCTCCTCATCATAGTGGACGCTGGTCCTGCTGATGCTGGGAAATACACCTGCATCATGTCGAATACTCTGGGAACAGAACGTGGACACATCTACCTCGGCGTGTCCCCGTCACCAAACTGTGACACCGGCACCGGGTACGACCAGGACGGCTGGACCACCGTGGGCATCGTGGTGATCGTGGTGGTGTGCTGTGTGGTGGGCACCTCGCTGGTCTGGGTCATTGTCATCTATCACATGCGCAGGAAGAGCGAGGACTACAGTATCAGCAACACAGGTGAGCAGTTTAGACATTTGTGGCATCAAATAAATGAGCCTTATTTACAGAATACAGTTACAGAATAATGGTGGCGGTTTGAAAACCATGAAATGTGTCTTTGGGGAAGGATCTTTGTTGTGGGGATAAGACTGTTTCACAGAACTCGATACAGTGTAACAAAATGTGTCTCGTCTGTTCCAGATGAGATGAATTTGCCAGCAGACATCCCCAGCTACCTGTCCTCTCAGGGAACTCTGTCAGAGCCGCAGGAAGGCTACAGTAACTCTGAGGCCGGCAGCCACCAGCAGCTCATGCCTCCGCTCTCCAACGGATACGTCCATAAGGGCACAGATGGTGAGAAATCTGCCTTTAGATATGGGGTTTTGAAGATATTGGACTCTGTAACAAAAATATTTAGTCTCAGAAACATGGCTGAGGCCCCTTTTTGTTTTCTCACGTTTAGAAATATTCATTTTGTGAAATCTTTAACAAGCTGTGTTTGTCAGGATAAGATGATTATGGCATTCCCTTGGTGTAACACGTTTGTTTTTCTTGCTTCACACAAGCACACAAAATTATAAAAATCTATTGTTTATAATAATAATAAATAATAAATTAATATTGTGACAATATTGTGATGATGTGAACTAATTACTCCAAATAAATGCAGAGTTTTAGGAATACTTCAGACAAATAAGACACACTTTATTTTGTATTGGATTTCAGTGGTTTTGTCTGTTTTATATAAATAAATATTAATCATCATTGAACTGTACGCACAAGATGTTATCTATGTTGTATGGTTAAAATCTGATTGTGAAAACAAATGTTATTTCAACATCACAAAGCTAACAAAATAGTTTATCTGAAATCAAACCCATTAGGATGCACCACCGCCTCCTGCTGTCTGTGAGAGTCATGAAATGACGTGAAAAACGAATTGATCTCATTTCTTCATATATATAATGTCTTTGGCCGGCTTCTTGGATTGTCTCTTCAGGGCACAAAGGTTTTCTTCTTGCAGCCATTAGGTTTTTACTTTAGTGTTCCAGATCAGATCCTTGCTGAAATGAGACACTGACTAATTATCATGTGTGTCCCAGGTGTGTGTTATGGGGACACAGGCAGTGAGGTGGAGACAGAGGGGAGCGGCATGCTGCACTGCAGGGTCGGCTCTCTGTTCACCGGCCGCAGCAGCTTCCACCCCGGAGAGCCCCGCGAGGGCCTGGCCGGACACCCAGCAGGTGAGGGGCGTCCGCCCGCCCGCCTGCAAGCAAGCAGCTTCTGTTTGTTTTTATTATTAACAGATTCATTTTTTTATTTTGTCCTGCATGCTAAGTGTTCACAAATTACACACTATGCCTTTAAACTGGTATTTATGTACATGCATTCATATTAAGGTGTAATAAGGTTGACGGTCTTTTCATATACATTGATATCTTTTAATTTAATTTTGATACCACATTTGAACTGATTAAATACAAAGCAAAATGCAAAGTACTATAAATAATCAGGACAAGATGCTAATGGCAGTATGAGTTGAGATGCATTTGATGATCGACACAACTAATGAAAAAAGTGGATTTTATAATTATAAACTCAATGATGTGGCATCTCTTATACAAAAGAAACGGCTTGAATAGCTTTTACAAAACACAAAAAGGGAAAAGCAGACAATTAAACCATAATTAATTTGTAAATTACTTACTTAAATATGATGTAACTGTTTTGTATGTTTTCTGTGCAATTAACATAGTTAATGAAGTGATTAGCAAGAAGTGTACTTGAAAGGCTTTTTCACTGCCACAGCTAGCATGCAATCTCAAACGAAGAGTCTCAAAATGACGCCAAAGTGGAGTACAGACCTTAAAAACGACCACATGGAAAGTAACACTTGCTAATTCTTTCTTACCAGGTGGCACAGGTCCGCTTGTCATCTGCTCCGACTGCTACGACAACGCCAACATCTACTCTCGCACACGGGAGTACTGTCCCTACGCCTACCTGGGGGAGGACGACCCGCTGGACAAATCCATACCGGGCCTGAAGGAAAGCTTCGGTGAGCATGCTCAGCACGACGCCACGCCACTGGAGAGCCTCATTAGCAACCATGACTCCTCCATCTTTCTCACCCCACACGACAAAAGGCTGAGCAGCCACACTCCCCCGGAGCACTACGCTAATGGTGAGAGTTGGAAATGTTACCTATTAGAGCAAGGTGGTGACACCATCCTTAATCTAGCTGCCAACTATCATGGCCTACCTGCTGAGGTGTTTTTTGATAACACGGTGAATTTCCACCCTCATGCAGCTACTGAAGAAAGAACGTGTTCTCTCTTTTCTGTGGCTGTTATACAGATTGCAGGCACTCGGGAGAGTTGGCTCTTGGCTTGCTTTTATATACAGTTTACTGAAGCCATTATTTTATATATGAGAGATATCACACTTAAAGGTGGGGTATGTAATTTACTGCAGATACACTTTTTGTTATATTCCATGGAATGCTCTTAACATCCCGATAGCAATGAATATCTTAAGTGCTTTGACAAAAAATCCATAAAAACACGTCATCTGTGGAAGCCGTAGCGCTGTAAAAAGCACGACCAATCATTTTAGCCGGCCCGGCTAAAATAACTGGATGGCCTACCTGCCTGTCAGCCTTCCATCTGTGCACAAACTTATCTCGTGCCCTCATTGGTCATGTGCACGTTCATGTGTGTGTTGGAGGAGGGGCTCTGTAAGGAAGTGGCAGATTTTTTCCGGCTGTGTATTTTCAAATTCTAGCGCACTCGAGCTGGTTTCTCCAAAATGACCTACCCCACCTTTAAAGTGAGATTGTGTTTATTAGGGATATGGATCTTCCAGATATGATCTATTTAGATTTATGGAGCAGCTCGCAAGCTAGAGCTAACTTTATATTCTCTATGGAGATTAGTTGTAAAAACAAACCCGGTGTTAAAGTCAGTTGGCTAACTTCACGTGACCAAACTCAAAACGAGCTTCTTAAATGGAGTTTACCAATAATGCAAATATGTTTTTTTCAAGTGTTAAGGAACCTCTCCAAATTGCTTGTTTTCTCTAACCAACACTTCCAAATCTCAAGCCTTTCGAATATCATGAATATCAATAATCTAAACTTTCAAATCCTCACACTTAAGAAGCTAAAACCAGATAACATTTGGAATATTGCATGAATCATTACTTAATCAGTGATAGTTAAAAAATCAGCTAGAGGGAGATAATATGTTGGCATCTAACGTCGGTTTACTCGTTTTGCAGATTCTCTCAGCAGGTCCTTCTGGGGAGAAGGGGAAGATCCGTCTGTGAGAGCCCCACCAGGCGCATCCCCTCACCCGGTGACGGTGCACCGGACCCCCCCCCTGGCTGCCTACGGGCCGGAGGAACAGAGGGAGGCAGAATCGGACTGTTTTCCCAGACAATCCGTACAGGACCACAGAAGTGCCTCTAATAGGACTAACCCTCAGGAGCACGCTGCTCCCTCATAGGTCCTTACACTCCGCCCACGCTCTGCCTCTGACTCCTCCTTGATGCAACCCCCCCCCCTTCACCCTCTACCTCCAAAGAGACTCCTCATATTCTGCCAAAGATGCTCTCTTGTATGTTTACATTCCCTTTTTCCCCACTCGAGAGGACATATTAACGCTCTCCAGCGTGGAGAGACTGCTGTGTCATGCTGGAGAAATGGACCAGTGATTTAAATTGACCGTCTCCTCGACACCTCCGGCTCTGCAGGAACCTTTCCTCACACATCTTCCACTCCTCTTTGTTCTCTTTCTAGAGAAGGCGATGATTGTATGCTTCAAAGAGCCATGTCGGGCGTTGCCATGACAGAACGCCAAGACATGGTTCAGTCTTAACAAGCTCTCGCTCCTGCTCCATGCCGCTGGGGGGGGGGGCCTGAAGTGTTGTGCCAGCGCACGTCACACTGGCTGTGTTCTCTCATCATTCCCGGTACAGAAAGCTGTTGGAGCAGCCTTTATGACTTTGTGAACCGATTCCCAAGTGGGTCAAAAGGGGACGCGTGTAGTTCCCTGACCAGCAGTTTGTGGTTGTTGAAAGAATATTAAAGATGCGTCCCAACTGACTCAAAAACTATGCTATCTGGCATCTTCTTATGCAAAACCCAGAGACAGTGACACCAACATGTGGTGTATATTATAAATATATATGAATATATCCTATATCATCTTTATCTGATCTTGTTTTTGTCCTATGATGATTCCTTCATTTGATGGCTTTGTAATAATAAGCAGTTTGGGGAGAAAACGTACAATTTCCTTTGCACATGTGACAATCCTGGCTATTTCCTCATGTTTGTCTATCTGATGGCCTTTTTTCAACAAGCATTCTCAGTGACCTCGATCAGGTGACACGACGGCTTCTACACACAGTATGCACTGATTTCCCTTGATCATACCTTACAGGCACTTAATTGAATGGAGGCAGACGTCGTTATGCAGTCTGCATGCTGTTTTACATTGTGAGGATTCTTCGCCACAAAGTGATCCTTCCGTAGATTTCTTTAGCCTAGGTTTTCACTCTGGACTGTGAAAAATGAGAATGTATTCTGTTATTTTCTACATGTATGTCTACATAAGGCTAGTTATCTATTAAATTCCATGTCCTGCTAGTTAATTTGCAAGGAGGTTGGAGACATAAGCTTTAGTATCTTTAAGCTTATGCCTTTTATTGACCCAGTTGTGGACCTGTGTGCAGTAACACAATGAACACTTTTCCTCTGGAAATGGATGTTATTTCCCTCCCAGCTGAGAGTAATCAAACCGCTGCCAGCTTCAGAAGACTGTACTGTTTCAGACTGGGATATTCAATTGCTTTGACAATGCCTTTCATTACAGTAGAAGAGCGTGGCTTTGCTTAATCACGTTTGATGTCATGAGTTTTCCTTAAAACCCTCTAGATTATTGCACTTCAGTATTGCTCAGATGGCTTTGGCTTTGTATGTGACTCTAAAACTCATATTTGGTCAATTTAATTTGCCAGTTATACTCAGTTGACAGTTTACTAGGAAAATCCAACTAAAATAAATGCTGTCTGATCCAGCAGTCCTGCAATAAATCCAACCTTTTAGAACGGTTTTTTCTTTTTGTTAATGATCTAAAGGTTTTGATTCTTTTCATTACAGTGGATGTAGCTTGTGGAACTCTATTGAGTTATACTGACGGGGCCTTTTTGTCTGTGAAAAGAAGAGCAACGTAATTGTATTCTCAATACAGGAATTATTGCATGGCTGTATAAGACTACATTTGTTTTAGCTAAGCGTACCTTAGAACTGCCAGCTGAGTGTATATTGCAGTCATTCTCTGTGAATATCATGTCTGACAACCCATTTGTTTTTGTTATCTCTGCCATGTTAATAATCAGTACTGCAACATACTGCTCTTGAAATTTGTGACCAAGAAAATATTTGTCATCTCCTTTTCTCCCTCTTTTGTAGACGCCCACTTCAAGGGTACTAAATCAGAGATGCTGAAAATGTAATCTTATTGTTGTTACTGTTCATATTGATAACGTTATGTGTCGGTACATCCGAGTGGTACGTGCAGATATGAATTAGTCACTCTTGCACTCTTGTTTTGACACACTCCCTGCTTCAACGCTCTTTGTCTTCTTGATGTTTTCTGACTGTTGGCCAAGGTCAACCTCGTGCCCCTTTTAGAAAGATGGAGAAATTCAAATGAAAACTCGCAGTGATAAGTCGTCCGAATGGAGCTACATGTCGCTGCGGCGTTTAGCGATTTTCCGTTCAATATTTTCTGCCAACACAGCACAACATAATGTGCATATGTATTGCTTTTATTCTCTGATCGTCCTTTATTACTTTATACCAAAGTTAAGTAGTATACCTGCTCTGGCGATATCCAATGCTGCTTTTTGGTTTTTTAAATTGTTGAAGTTTTGCATTTTGTTTTTAATAGTCTTTTTGGACCTTTGTTAACTTGTACATTCTGTAAAGCATGTCTAAAGATCCTTTTTGTTACGTAGCCATTACTCTGACATTAAACATGAATTCTGATCATTTGTTTGGATCGTGAATGTCTGCCTCGACGCTCCTCTCAGTTCATACAGTCACTTCCTTTATCGAATATGCTGTTGATTATTTTCTTGGCAAGGCAAGTTTATTTATATAGCACCTTTCAACACAAGGCATTTCAAAGTGCTTTACAAAAAACGAAAGACATTAAGAACATGGCATTTAAAATCAGTCAGCTTTCCACTTGAGAGGAAAAAGCTCATCACAGTTACCCAGAGTCCATGGAGACACATTTGAAGTGTTTGTCCAAAGCTCAAAGATATTGATTTTACAATGATATATATACAGGCTTGGGAGGGTACATTTAAAAACGTATTAAGTTACAATTACTACTTACCTGTATTTAAATGTAATCAGTAACTTAATCTGAAACTATAGAACTAATATAACCCGATTACTTTCCGTTACTTTTGGATTACCTCAATAAAATGCAATGGAAGTATAGAGAAAACAAATGGCGAGATCTTTTTTTTACTATTTAATGTGTCCTCTGCAAAGTGATTTAATCAACAGGAAAAACTGCCTTGTATAAAATATATTTGTTTTAATCTGCTGTTTTTTTGTTGGTTTAGTAACATTCTTATCCTGCTAGTGATTCCCACATTTTTTAAATGTATCAGTAATCTGATTACATATTTTTTCTAAATGTAATGTAACACAGCTACCTCTTTGTTGGGGGATTTGATGTGAAATCGTTATATGTAATCCATTACTCCCCAAACCTGGATATATAGCATCATAAAAGGCAGGAAATGTTCACATAAACTGTAACAAGTTTATACAGTATTTCTCATGTATTGCTCATAAAACAATAACAAAATGTGGGATTGTTATCAAGTTTCTGTCCAAAATGAATCCAGCCATTTGTTTCAGATTTCTGGCATGGTTTGTGTTATAACTTATTACTGAGTAGGGTTTTTTAAAAGAGAACAGAGAAAATGTTCTTGCAGGATTTCATTGAGGTTACATGTAATTGCAAACACAGGGGTCTTAGCCACAGCATGATTTCTGGGCACACCATCAGTAATCTGGATTTAGTCACGTCAATCCAACACAAAGCCAGCTAATATGGGCCTTAAAAAAAACGTTAGTCCATCACCAGTCTTGACTTACTATCTCAATATATTGACTTACTATCTCAATATATTGAGTTATACATATTTTTTTATTGAAACAATTATGTAAAATATAGAATAAGGCACATAGACATCAATGTACATCATATAAGCGGTACAACTTTATATTAAGGTACACAAATGAACCATCAACTAGTTGTTAATTAACATGCATATTAGCAGTATATTGGCTCTATTAGTCATTATAAAACACTTATTAATGCCTTATTCTACATGACCATATTCTACAAGTAATAGGCCATTAGTTGAGAGTTTTTCCTCATTAACCCTCTAATTAGTGCTTATATATTGCAAGTAAGGAAGTTGTACATGAGCTTTGGTCTTAATATGCTCTCCTCAATATGTCTAAATAACTCAAAATTAGGTATTTCTATCTTAAGAATATGTTCCCTATTTTAAAGTGAAGTCTTGTTCATAACCTTGTTGTGGAGGCGTGTGGCGCAGTGGATAGAGCCTTGGTGTTGGGATCAGGAGGTCACAGGTTCAAACCCCACTGCAGTCAGCATGTCGTTGTGTCCCTGGGCAAGACACTTCATCAAAATTCCTCCTGTGGGGATTGTCCATAGTATTGAGTATGTAAGTCTCTTTGGATAAAAGCATCTAACAAGTAACATATAATAACCAATAAGCTAGTAGTTTGACTCTAATTGACCTGAACAGGTTCCCTATTCTGAAGTTGCCTCCTCTTCACACTTTGTAAATACATTATAGTACACAACTACTGAAATTAACCTCAACAGCACATGAACAAAATAGGCACACGTTGAACTGTCTGTTTTATTAATGAACCACTAAAGAGAGGTTCAGACACATACAAAAACATGTCAAGTTTCTCCAAGGCTGAGAACACATACAGTATGCAGCCTGTACTTTTTAATAAAAACTTATTTTTAACAGAGTTTATGTATTGATGATCATACTGTGTGACCTGCTTGTATGTACTTACACAATAGGTGTACTGTTCTCTCTCTGTGTTGTACTGTCTCAGTGTGGAACATAGATTAAACAGCCAGCCAAACTCTTTTGAGAGCCAGGGAATGAGCAGCCATGCTCCTGACACTGACTTATTTGCAGTCCACTGACATTCAAACAGAGTGAAACTATAAAAAAAGAAGATACAAGGCACTTAATGATCTCATACATGCAAGTGTAACATACACAGATTACTTGTAGAATATGGTCATGTAGAATAAGGCATTAATAAGTGTTTTAAAATGACTAATAGAGCCAATATACTGCTAATATGCATGTTAATTAATCAACTAGTTGATGGTGAATTTGTGTACCTTAATATGAAGTCAATATATTGATATAGCTAAGTCAATATATTGAGATAGCTAAGTCAATATATTGAGATAGTAAGTCAATATATTGAGATAGCTAAGTCAATATATTGAGATAGCTAAGTCAATATATTGAGATAGTAAGTCAATATATTGAGATAGCTAAGTCAATATATTGAGATAGTAAGTCAATATATTGAGATAGCTAAGTCAATATATTGAGATAGTAAGTCAATATATTGAGATAGCTAAGTCAATATATTGAGATAGTAAGTCAATATATTGAGATAGTAAGTCAATATATTGAGATAGCTAAGTCAATATTGACTTACAGGATTTTTACAGGATTTATTTTTTTCCTGTGGCGCAAACAGGCTTCCATAAAAAAGGCCTCATTTTCAAAGTCCCTCCTACATAAATCCAGCAGAATCCTGGGAAACATTAGAGTTGGATCTGACTGTGCATCAGCATTTTAAAGTGTGCAGTTTGTTTGGATCCCTGCTCCACTCCCCATCAAAGACACGATAGCATTGTTAATCATCCTTCTACACTGCCATGAATTATTCAGCATGGCGTCCAGGGTGGCAAGTCCGTATTCAAACACGGACTTCTAATGCATCACATCCAGAGAACAGAAACAGCTTCATAAATACTACAGATGGTGTGTTCACTGTCTCCTTTTTGAAAGCTATATAGTCAATTAACTCGACTATATGTTGTTGACATAAGACTGTCATGTGAATCAACTAGCCTAAAACTGTCCAAATATCATGCTGTATTGGGCGTGTAATTGCAAAAAGCAAATTATTGAATAATAGCTGTGAAACACGGCTGGTAATCTCCAGAGATGAAGTGACATTTACAAAGATTAATTAACTTCCAAAGCTCAACTTCCATACGCCTTCAATTTTGCATCATCATGAAACCAGCATCAGACAAAAAGGAGCTGTTACATAACAGTGTAGGAAGAAGTACTCAGATCCTTTACTTAAGTACAAATACTACGGTCTTAGAGTATTTCATTGCAAGTAAAAGTCCTGATTTCAAAATGTGACTTAAGTAAAACTACAAAAGTATGAGCATCACAAATAAACTTAAAGTACAACATGTAAAAGTACTCATTCTGCACAATTACCTGTTTCAGAATAATAGCAAGCACATAAGTATTATCAGGTCATTGTACTTCAAGTATCAAAAGTAGTACTTAATTCTCATAGTATTATATTATTATTTGTATTATATTATCCTGTTTTTCTACATGTAAGAGCATTTCAGTATTGTAGTTTGTCAATGGAGCAATTTATATATGTGAAATACTTTATAGATTAGTGGTACAGTACTGCATTATACCATGTATGTTTTTTTATGTACAAAGTAAGTAGTAACTATGAGTGTTATATAAATGCAGTGGAGTAAAAAGTACAATATTTGTCTCTGAAATGTAGCCGAGTTTAAGTATGAAGTCGCATTAAACTAAAATACTCAAGTAAAGTAAAAATATGTCAAAATAGTAAATGTAATTTCCACCACTATGTAACAGTTTAATACCAACACACACACAGTCATGTAAATGTATGTGAACCCTGTGCTCCCAGGCCATGAATATATGTAGGTGGAATGTTGCCTCATGTAAAAGGTCAGATGCACTGCACTGTACAGTACATGTATGCTGAATATCCATTAATGAACAGGCTATTCTAAGCATGTTCTGTTCGAACATTTGGAAAACAAAGCCTTGTGTAACAGTCTACTGATAATTACCGAGTAAATCAATTAAAGCCTCTTCCTAGTATAGGCCATGCATGGATAAACGCAGCTGAATGCAACCAAGTGTGATGCCATAGGTATTCAAGGGGAAATCAAAGAGCTGAGGAGGGGTGAATCAGAGCACTACATGATTTGATTTCCTACTGTGTCACTAGGTGGCGCTGGGGAGACACTTATTATCAACATCTCCAAATATAGTTACCTCACTTTGTACAAATGATGTCTTAATTAGGTGCCATTAGTTCTGCACGCTTAATGTTAGGGATGTCATGCTCTGCGTGTTTTTACTTAGTATTTCATGTAAATCTGCCTGGATTTCAGAATCAGTATCAGAATCCTTTTATTCGTCCCACAGAGGGGACATGTACAATGTTACAGCAAAAGTAAAGATAGAGACAAAGAAATAAAGCACTATTACAGGGCATGCACATAATATTTTAAAGACATCATTTAACTTTTTTCAATTTTCAAAGTAGAAATCCGGGTACATTTCTACTTTGAAATCTACCCGGATTTATAAAATAAATTAAGTGTGACATGTAAACAGTGGTCAAAACATATGTTTCACAGAGTAATTTACAGATTCTTGTTGCAGTATTACAATTGTCAAACTAAGAAGGCAGCCAGTAATAATAATAATTCGAACTACGTACATATTCAGTGGTGTAGTCTTTGTTTTCTTGTAATTTTTTTACAGCTAAATGGAAAACAACATCTCCAGATTGTATTTATTTTTGTGAACATTCCTGGGCCCACACAATATGTTTTTTAATTTAGTACCACAACACACCAGAGGATGGAGCCAGCCAGCACCAGCGTCTCCACACCGCTGCTGCTGCTGCTGAGCGTAAAAGGGGCGTTTCGGAGCTTGGCAGCCTCTCTGCTGGCGGTGCCAGGTGTGTTCAAACCTGTAGCAGACAAACGCACCTCGCGGATGTCTCACGGCTCAGTCACCGTGGGCTGGATCTCCACAGCATAAACCGCCAACCGGTGATCGCCCGTCTATTTTCAGCCTGCCCACAGGTACGAGGGATTTCTCGTTGACGCACTACATTTCAGCGACACAATCCACCGCCGAGTGAGTAAAATCCTCTCTGTTTACATTTAGTTTTAACGACTTAGCGTCTGGAGGCTCATCTGGAGATGCGGATATGCTTCCAGAGTAGCGACGGAGAGCATGGCATGAACTATTCCCTTTTAAAAAGCATCTAGACGCCATCAACTCTGCAGTTTTACGCACAAGGAGCGCTTGGAATTATTGCTTCCCAGACATCTGTACGGACACCGTGGGATGACAACACTCTCGGGTTGAAAAGCAGCGTCCTAAATGTCAGGGAGATGAAATCCCCCTCAGCAGAAGCTCTGGAGAATATCTCCGGAAGGTTTATTAGGCCGCGTCACTTCGCCTTCATTTAACAGCAGCGAACCGAAGACACTGTTAGACCGTTTAGTTGTTCGTGAAAGGGAGTAACCATGTCCAGAACACTGAAGAAGAAGAAACACTGGTCCGGTAAAGTGGTGGAGTGCGCGGTGTCATGGGGGAAC
Organism: Gymnodraco acuticeps; assembly: GCF_902827175.1. Lineage (NCBI taxonomy): Eukaryota > Metazoa > Chordata > Actinopteri > Perciformes > Bathydraconidae > Gymnodraco > Gymnodraco acuticeps. Next base: position 162,392 of record NW_022992206.1, on the reverse strand, counting down.
CTGGGGGACTTTGGCACCGTGGTGGAGGTTCTGGGTGGAGCAGAGCTGGGCCAGTTCCCATACCTGGGCCAGATGAAGCTGGACGTGCTGGTGTGTCACGTCGGGAAGCTGCCCTACTACGGGGACGTTTTGCTGGAGGTGAACGGGACGCCCGTCAGTGGACTTACAAACCGCGACACCCTGGCTGTCATCCGCCACTTTCGGGAGCCGATCCGCCTGAAGACGGTCAAACCAGGTGCGTCTCCTGCTTTCTTTTTACAAACGCTTCCTCCTGCTGCTGTGTCACCTGAGCCCCACCTGTTTTAACGTTGTGATATGTGGCGGTGGCACCCACCAAACACTACAATCCTCTTAATCATACACAAAAATATCCAATCTGTGATCACCTGAGGAAACACATCCTTTATTAGTATTCAAATCCACTCTTACATGCTCCTTCCTCTATAACTTAGGTGTATTTGTCTCCTTATGGTATATCAACCCATACATGCCAGATTAAGTTCACTAAACCATTTCCAAATCTGATCAAAAGGTAAATACAGTGAGTTAAGCTCCATCCATGTGATCTGTTTTCCACCTGCCAGGGACTGCAGAGGAAAATGTGCCTCTGGCTAAATCTGGCACATGTACATGATGGTCTTAAGTGCTCTTTAATGTGCATTGAAACTAAATACAAATTCCTGCACACTTCCCAAAGATGATATCAAAGACTGCTACTGTAAACCTCCTTCGGTCCCATGCCATCTAATTGGCCCATTCTCTCACCGCCTTCTCAGGGAGATCGAGTAGTGATAATGGTAATAATGGCATGTAGCCCAGTTGGAGCCTTCCCGGCTAAGTGCACTTACATGCATACAAATAAGGCCTAATTACTTCCTCTGTTATTCCGCTGCCCGTTGGCCACACCAGCCAGAATTGCAGCCCCTTGTCCTTCTGCATCTAGCTCTCCAAAGATGCTGGCTGCAACATCCAAACACTCTGATAATAATGTCCAATAGCTGCGAAGGTCTGAAGCAGCTGGTTCTGTTTACTGGTGATGGAGATGGCCTTACATTGCTTGTATGCAGGAGCTGGAATGTCTAAACAACATCTGAGTGCAAAAGGTTACATCAGCTGAGTGCCACCTCAGGCCAGGATCCATGAAGATCAGATGTGCACACGCCTACTTATTGTGTTTGTGGTCTTTTTCTAGGAGTTTCCTGTATTTTCTTAATAAACATTGTGTTGATTTTGACTTGTTTTATACGCAAACAAGAGATGAAAGGGGAATGTGTGTGTGTGTGTGTGTGTGTGTGTGTGTGTGTGTGTGGTGTGTGTGTGTGTGTGTGTGTGTGTGTGTGTGTGTGTGTGTGGTGTGTGTGTGTGTGTGTGTGTGTGTGTGTGTGTGTGTGTGTGTGTGTGTGTGTGTGTGTGTGTGTGTGTGTGTGTGTGTGTGTGTGTGTGTGTGTGTGTGTGTGTGTGTGTGTGTGTGTGTGTGTGTGTGTGTGTGTGTGTGTGTGTGTGTGTGTGTGTGTGGTGTGTGTGGCTATCCCCAGAGGCCCTAACACCACGCTCTCTGCCCCAATAACCAAGGATGATTAATAAAGGGCAGGGAAAGAGAAACACAAAGAGGGAGAGACAAAAAGAGATGGGGAGAAAAATCGGCTCTGCCTTTGGCTCTAGGCTTAACTCCCACACAAGGCTCCTTTTTTCCCTCTTTAAATCTCACAGGGAACTAATAGGTGGCAGAGATGGCAAAAATCCTCATTACCCTTTCCCTTCTCTGTCACTCTTACCTGATTGGCCTATTTCCTGCCGTATGTAATGTTACAACCAACTTGGATCAGCTTTGCATGGGTCTGTTTGCCTCACAACTCCCCCCTGGCGCTAGCATACAGATGGGGTTGTTATATTGTATGATTACATATTGTGCATGTGTGTACGTCTGCGCTGTGTGTGTATACATCCCTGTGTGGAAGCCTCATGTTTAATTCACACCTCTTGCATAATTGAGTTAGCGAGTGGATTTGCTACAGCCTGATGGAGGCAGTGGGCCTGGAGGATCAGCTGTTACCAGGAAGCCCGGGAATCTGCGATTGACATGACGGCGCCCCGGCAGCGACGGACAGCCTCTCTGGGTCTACCAGATGTCCCCCCCCCCCCTGCACTCTTCCCAAGATCCTCTTGTGCTCCGCCTGCCTTGCCCTCTGGTGCTGGTGCGCTTTGCTCCTGCTGCTGACATCTGGGAGGAGCAGAAGAGGTTGTACTAAAAAGACTGAAACGTTGACTTTAATTAAATGTATTATGGCACCACATTTCACATAACTGTATACGGTTAGTTAAAAGCAATATTAAGTTGAACCGTTATTTAAACTTAATATTATTATTATTACAGTTATGCGAAATCTGTTGACACAATGCATTTAATTAAAGTCAACATCTCAGTTGTTTCTGCATGTATAGAGAGGGTGCAAACACCAGAAATGGGGATTTGAGGCGTCGATAGGGAGACAGGATGCAAGATACAAGTCTCTATGGAGGCTATTAGCTATCGAGCAATTGATCTAAACTGAAAGAGTTGAACACAGCACTCACTTTCTGCTTCTGGCGCATCATATAGGCTACTCTCCAAGGGCCGCCAAGAGGCTTCTCTCACATGCATACATCCTCACGTAGATACCTTTTTACTGTTGGAAAGGAGGAGGTTCACACCTATACCAAGACTTCACAATGTACCGTGAGGCGCTCATTTCCATGTTATCTTTGATTAAGCTGAGAGATGCCTCTATTAAAAGCCCGGCTCTGTGCTCGGTACAGGAATCTATTTGTGCCCGTACCCCCAGCTAAGAATCGGAGGAAAAAAAGATGCGTGATGAAAAGCTTCATGAATGGCATCCCAGAATTCCTTTTTTCTGCTGCTCGGCTATTTTCTGCTGTGCCTCCTATATGTTTGCTGCTTCAATCACGGTGCAATCTAAACATACATACAACCTGTATGTATCTGCAGCTGAATGGATGATGTCTCTAACATCAAATGAATAATCCCTCAGTGCAGTAACACAGTGCAGCTAGTGAGGCACGCTTTCATTTGATGATTTAAACTTGCTATGTGGAAGCGCATGTGTACAAGCCCTCTTTTTAAATGCGTTGCTCTGCAGAGTCATAGCTGTGTCTCAGTCAGACAGCTAGGTTTTTTTTTGTAATATGATCATGAAATCTAACCAGTCACCAGATTACAGGTATATTTAATTACAATTGTAAATAATTAATAAACTCAAACACCTTCGCGGTTGTTGAGATAACAGCATTTTATTCAGAATCAGAATCAGAATACCTTTATTAGTTCCACAGAGGGGACATTTGCAGCGTTACAGCAGGAAAGAGCCACAGACAGCTTAGTGTTGCATATCTTACATGCTTTAAAAAAAGTACTAAGTTATAATATAATAAACAATATGCTAAAAAAGTACTAAGTTATAATATAATAAACAATATGCTAAAAAAAAAGATTAAAAGTTACATAATTTTCAAAAATACAGATCAAAAACAAATCAAATCTACAAATCAAATCCTGTAGCAGTTTTTAGGATTTAGCAGCCCGGTATATATTACAGTTATTAAAGATGGCATATGTTTATAAAGTATAATATATACTTTATAAAGCACATATTGCACATAGTTTGACGGTATTTAACAGCAGCAAGTTACACAATTTACAAAATACAAGATACACCTTGTAACAGTAACAAGGGTTTAGCAGAAATTACACAGTTATTAACGGCATATATATATATATATATATATATATATATATATATTGATTTAGCGGCCAGGTATAAATTACACAGTTATTAATGGCATATATATATTGCATATATAGCACATATTGCACAAAGTTGGTTTGTATTTAGCAGCAAGGGGTGTTACAGTCTGTGTTGTGGTGTGTGTAGGAGGGTCTACTAGGGGCAGTGCTGGTTGAAAAGTCTGACCGCTGCAGGAAGGAAGGACCTGCGGTATCTCTCCGTGAGACAGCAGGGGTGCAGCAGCCTGTCCCTGAAGGAGCTGCACAGTGAGGACAGGGTATCCTGGAGGGGGTGGGACACATTGTCCAGCAGGGAGGACAGCTTGGCTGCCATTCTCCTGTCTCCCACCACCTCCACAGTGTCCAGAGGACTCCCCAGGACAGAGCTGGCCTTCCTTACCAGTCTGTTCAGTCTCTTCCTGTCAGCAGCCGAGATGCTGCTGCCCCAGCAGGCCACACCAGAACAGAAGCTCCACAATCCCACACAGCTCATCTGCACAGGATTTGAGGAGCCTCGAGCTGATGCCATCTGGACCTGCCGCCTTCCTCGCCTTACACTTCTGCAGCTCCCTCCTCATCTGCAGGTTGTGAGGGACAAGGTGTCGTCAGCGGGTGGAGATGAACCGGGGGTGATGTGAGAAGTGTCTGTGAGCTGATGGCCGGGGGCTGAGTAGAGGTGGGAGAGGTAACAGGGCCATTTCCAGGCAGTGGGGACAATGGGGGGTGCAGCAGGGGGGAATGGGTCGGGGGGGGGGAGGGAGGGAGGCGCATGACTGATCAAATCTGTTGAAGAAGATATTCAGGTCGTTTGCCCACTGGTGACCTGGGAGTCTGGCTCTTTGTAGCCAGAGATGGTTTTTAAGGCCTCTCCAGACTCCAAGGGTTAGGAGTTGGTTAGGTTGGGAGTTAATAGTAATTTTTGAGAATTGTTGATGTGATAATTAGAGTGTATTCAGTCAGGATGGCATCATTCATCTATTTCCGTAAGCTATAGTTAAAGAGGCAGATTCTTAATGACCTTGAATGCTGTGGTAAAAGAGAAATTGAAAAGATGTTGCTCTAGTTTATAATTTGGGTTGTCAGCTTCTGCTCACACATCACCATATTTTCTATTACCTGCTGATCACGCCAATAAAGAAGAAAGCAGATAGACATGAGTCCCAAAGACCTTGAATGAAACTGCAATAGTGTGTGGGTTAATCTCATTAATGCACCTCTCATATCAGGAAGTGCCTCTCAGTGAAATCATCCTCTTGACAGGCGATGCTTTTGTCACTGTAAAAAGATTTGTAGTCGGCTGCAAAAGAATGAGGATTGATGGTGAGAGTTAGAACCCAGCAGCCAGGTGAGTGGTCGAATGACTGAAGACATCTGTTCTGTTCGCGCCTTCGAGATGTTTCAGCTGGATGGAGAGGGGTGCGTTCACGTCCGCTGCTCATATCATGGCACATAACTCATAATAATTTAAGTACATTTGAAGTGATTATGACTGTTTTTCATGCAGACTCAATAAGATGCTGGATAGGTTTGGTTTTGCTAAGATTGGTTTATGTTTGGGAACTGATCCTGCTGTTTTGCTATTGGATTATAGACGGCTTGGTTCTTATAGTTTGTACCTCTTTTGTGATTTTAATTGCACCGCTGCCCAGTCTGCATGTTACTGTAGGTTCTCTAAAACTGCTTTCTAGGCCAGGCGTCCCTTGGATAAATAAAAAAAGTAGTTCAAGTTATTACCGTACACGCAATGGATGGTTTGGATGGTGGTAATATATTCTCAGGTGCCTCATTCATAATTTACAGTGTGGAATATAAAAGGAAACTTGGCAAAGACTTTTATGAAATATAAGCAAAATATTGCATCAGGCAGTCCTCTGCTGCTGTATTTATTGAAACTCCACAGCTCTAATGTGCACCTTCTGTGTATGGAGGAGCCTAAAGGACCATACCGGTGTGTTTGCATGTTTCAGCCCATTAATTGTAATAATGTATATTACAGCTGATCACTTTCCTGAAGGCTCAATGTGTTATACCTTTCAGGCCATTACCTTTTTCAGTTTACTACAGTCCTGAAAATCACTCAATAGTAACCTTCATTTAGGTAAATAATACGGCTGCAAGATAGGAGAAAAATATGCGATTGCTTTGTTGAATATAGAGATAACGATATGACTTGCCAGAATAAAATGTATATATAGAAGAAAATGCTTGCGGAATTTAAAAGACTGAAAGATATTTATTTCCAACATGTTTTATTGAAGACATTGATTGTTCTGAACACAAAAGGCACCAAAAAAAAGCATTAGTTTAAAGTGCCATGTGCTATCGATTTTCTCTTTCAACCAAATCAAATTATCCCTAATTGCAGTATGGCGGTCTTTCTCATTGTGTTTATTGCTGTAACTTCATATAGCAATGACAATAAAAAAACGTATATTTTTCAGCACTAATATATATACCATTAAAGAGGCCATATTGTGCTTTTGGGGGGATTTTCTCTTTCCTGTGGTTTGTTTTTATTTATGTTTTTTGTACATGTTAATGGTCTGCAAAGGCTAAAATCCCAAAGTTCCTCGGAGAGGTAGTTTCTCTCTCACACACTCACCCTCCCTGCTTGAAACACCTCCATTGGACGCCTTTGTTTAGTTCAGTAACATAATGACATCACTACGTAACACTTACATGGCTAGCGCTCCAACACCTTGTATGTGACCTTGTAGGCTCAGGGGCGAGGCATCTCTTAGCGGTTGACCAATCACAAAAGAGGCGGCAAAGTAACCAATCAGAGCAGACTGGGCTCTGGTTTCAATCAGAGGGTGAAAAGAGGTGTTGCAGGTAGTATTAGAAAATTAAAGTCTCTTTTTGAATATTAAAGCATGTAAACATGTCACAGTTGAGTCACAAAATACAAATGATACCTGAAAATGAGCAGAATAGGGCTCCTTTTTAATTATTGTATTGTTCCCATAGTTAGTTATGTGTAGCAATAAAGCATAGATTTGCCAATCACAACTGCAGTTTCGCACAATGACAACTTAATTTTGCCACATTGGCATAGGGTTCAATGTGATGGATTATTTACCACAAGCAAGTTGTATGTCTCTGCAAAACTTTTATACCCGGAAACACCAAAAAGAGATTGGAAAATAATTACCATAAAGCTTATTTCAAGCAGGCGCTGGAGACTTCACCGTGGGGATACTTAACCTCTACCAGTGTTTGAGATGAGAAGCGCAGCAGAATTACTTGATCGCAAGCCCCCCCTTTTTTGTTAACAGCACCGTCTCTCTGGCATGTCACCACACTCATCAGCCAGCGTGGTTTGTTTGTGCTGCACACTTGAGCAAAGACTGTCAAACTGTAAAATCCAAGGCGGTTGCCACAGTGCCAGAGCATGACAATTAGCAGAAGTGTCGTTCCAATGCTGGATCTCCTCAGCCTACTTAACTCGTCTCATTAATGTCTTTCTGACTTTCATAGCTGTCTCTCTGCACGCTCCCTCCCCCGGTTACTTCCAATAAGAAGGATAGAATGCTATTGAATATCGTCTTTCTTGTGGTGACTACGCTAGTTTTTGATTACATAATTATTGTGCAAATGCGTAAATCCCTTAACCAAAAGCCCTTGTAATAAATTGTAATAGGTGGAAATAAGAGTATGCTTATTTGTCTGTCCTTTTTAAGTATTTATTTGGAACCAATACATGATTTCTTTTAAATTCTTTGGCCTTTCGCTATATCATCCTACAAGGCATTTTGTTGATATATAGCTTGTTTGTCCTCTGTGACTTCCATCAAGCATCTCCCATGTGTGCCTGAGGCAGCTGTCAGCAGACTTGTAGTGAAGTGCTGCTGCCACACACACACACACACACACACACACACACACACATACACGTACACATACACATACACACTCACACAGATGCGTATATTTCACAAAGTACATATAGCAAAATCTCCATCTTGATGCATCATTTAAATTAAAACTGTGAGACAAAATCATATTTTTTTATGACCCGTCTGACTGGTAATTGAATCTAAAGGGAAAAACATGAATTTAGTCTTTGGAGAAGAGTGAAACAATTATTGCATTTTAGTATTTGTGTAGTGCTTTTATGTCTGTGCTGTTAGTCATACTGCACCAAAAACAAGACTTACTTTTGTTATTGGCAACAAAATCCATGCCAGCATGAATTACTTTTTGTTTTGCAATAATCCCATGACGCTGTTACAAAGCAGAGCTGCCGACCTCCCAGAGCAACCTAGCTGAGAGCCCACTCTCGCATGCCTTGCAGCGTGTTTGTGTGTGGGGGGGGGGGGGGGAGTCGGTGGGAGAAGGCAGAATACAACTACAAAATAAACTAGCGTAAAGTTGCTCCCAACCCTACTCCAAGTCCTCAATAATTCATCCATACTACAGCTGGCTATTTCACTGATGTGCATGTGTCTGTGTGTGCGCGTGATGAATGGTGATATTAGCGTAGAGTGGTAGCAATGCATGGCTCCCGGTCCCCAGCACACGCTCATTATTCCCACTTTAATCCAATTGGCGCTGCTCTTCTGGCACACTCCAGCAGCACCTGCATTGACCGCAACGTAAACAGCCTGCTTGATATGTTGGTTTGGAGTTGGAACTCTATTTTTGAATTTGTTTCACTATGATTGCCTTGTAGATGTGAAATCGATGTGCAGTTTTAAATTATTTTCAATTTGATTTATATTCAGTTCGATAATAGTGTGTAGAACAGCAAGCAAATCACAATTCATATTTTATTTCATCCCATTCCAAACAACCATCTTAAGACTCTATGAATTGCATCTTCTGGTAAGCCTTAACTGTTTTTTTTATAATCAAGTCAGTTTGTCACTGCTGAATTCTGCTAACACATAAGAAAAAAGGCTGTAAAACTTACGTTAATGGGTTAATCATCCATACCCCTCTTAAAATTCACTGAACTGGAAGGCAATCCCTTATATCGTTTGTCCTCAGGCCACCTATAGAAATAAATGTTTTAAGCATACAAAAGAAAAAATACATTACGATCTTTTGTAACAGTGTGAGTACTGGAAGTTGTGAGGTGTATAGTCAGGACATATTACAGTGATACCATACCAAGGGAGTGGCTGGTAGACAGGTCATAGTTGCAGTGTTTAATTAATGATACATTTGTGTGTTTGTGTGTGTGTGGGTGGACTTGTATTTATGTTTTTGTGGGGACAGCTTTTTACACATTCACATTATGGGGACTCAACTTAATTTTGAGGAAAAATGTGACTATATGATCACATATAGTCGCATATAGCCATTACATTTTATGGAAGAAGAATATTTTCAGGGTTAGTTAAGGGGGCCCAATTATGTGCATGTAAATGGTCTGCAAAAGCTAAAATTCCAAAGTTCACTCCGGAGGGAGTTTCTTTCCCACATTGGACGTTTTTACTTCCATAACATAGTGACATCATTTATGTAACACTCGCGCTTGTATTGGCTATCGCTCCAACACATGATGATAGGCCAAGGGGCGGTACATTTCTAAGCGGTTGACTATTTGCAACAGAACCAGCCAGCTACCAAATCAGAGCAGACTGGGCTCTGGTTTCAGACAGAGGGTGAAAAGAGGTGGGTCAGCACAGGCAGTATGAGAGCAATAAGGAACCTTTGAACATTAAAGCATGGAGACCTGTCGCAGTAGAGGCACAAAATACAAATATGGACCTGAAAAAGAGCATGATATGTCCTCATTATTGGGAAAATTATCATTACTCTTACATGAAATTGCACTTTTATTTAGCCTTTATTTATACAGGTTGATCTCATTGAGACACAAGGTCTCATTTTCAAGAGAGACCTGTTCAGTGGTAACACTACCACACAAAGTTACAGACAGACAGGACACTAAACACAGAGGCAACACTAAAATACAACATCGTAAAAAAAGTAGTCATTGAAATCCATATACATTAGTCAGATATAGCAGGTGCAAACACCCACAGATGATTTCTCCAGCTTGCACACATCCTGGTGTAGACATCCTTGCACAGATCCTGGTGTAGATGATGGCTACTTTTTTATATTAAGAACATCTCCCATACATATTTCAGACCATAAGTAACAGGAAAAAATACATACAATGTTATTAGATATTGGAAATTTGGGAAATAAATAGTTGCTTACTTTTGCCATTTCCAAGCAGGTAGGAAAGGGTCATGTTGAAGTAAGAGAAATCTAACAATTATGGCTTTTAGGAAAGAAAGGAGTATGGCTAGAGATCGGGGAAGTCTCTAGGAAATGAATGTAAGTCAATATACACTACTAACGCAAGCAAACAACATAATCTCCCAACTGAAATCTAGGCTACATGGCCTATTATGGAAATGTACTTCTTCAACATGTTCTAATTGTATCGTCTATAGTAGCTTACAGTATCATTGGCCATAAAGCTGTTGAGCATATAAATATAATTAAGGTGTTGACTAGGGATGGGTATCGTTAGGATTTTATCGATACCGATACTGCTTATCGATACCGGTATTTTTCGATACTCTTGTCGATACCGGTATTTTTCGATACTCTTATCGATACTTTTCAATAATTTGGTGTTCAAAATTATAGACATGATTACAAGATGTGAAGATTAAACAACAGTCATTTTATTGTAATTTATTTTATTTATTATTTAACTTTTTTAATATCATACCAAGCAGTGCAGGTATGAGTGTGTCTCTGGAAGGGGGCGGTAATTAGGGGCAGTTCATAAATCAAACTGCATAAATGTAAACATGACCATTATTCAGTTAAAACGAGACGCTGCGTGCGCACCTCCTAGACCGGAAGCTCCGGTCGCCGGTCGGTTAACCATTATAATCCGTTTATTGCGTTTTATTATTTATAATTCTAATGATGGATTATCAGTAATCGTTTTAAAATTACACAGAGACATTGGATTAACCGTTTGTATGCCCTTGGAACACAACTTTTGATCACAAAAGAGCAAAGGTAAGACATAATTATCATCATGGCTACGTAAAGTGAAGTTGTTTTCTTGCTCTTTCCTAGCAGCTAATTCAGTGAGTTTTGGTCGTACAGTGGTGAGACTTATACCAATGGAATCTGTGGAATCTAAGCTTTTATGTGGTATGTCGTTTGTGCAGATAACATGACGTAGAAAAGATCGCTTTTGCCAGTTATGTGCTAAAGTAGCCTTTAGCCCGTTTCGCTAAGTGTTGATTTAGACTCTTGGTGTTGGACTTCTGTTCCGTGTAGGTCAAATGGTTAATATCGTCTGTTAGCTGAGTTTCTTCCCGTTAAGTGGGTAGGCATCATAGGTTGTTAAATGTTAAGAAGCCTTGAGACCAGTGGCGGCTGGTGGAAAATCTTTTAGGTGGGGCTGTGGAAATGGTGACCAAACAATACTAGGGGGGTCCGGGGATGTTCCCCTGGTAAAAAAAATGGAGTAAAGACCCCTTAAATGATGACTTCTGGTGATGTTAGAGAGGGGGGGGAAGTACAAATTGAGGCTTAAAAATATGAGAAGACTGATCAATACCTCCATAATCTTCAGTGTGGTTAGCTATGTATCTTCCAAAACTTCCAGACACCTTGTCCTGGACATAGTTTCTACAGTATAAACTGTGCAACAGTACAGTAGGCCCACACAAACTGCAGAACACCGGGGCTTTGGGAACACTCAAAATTACTTTAAATGATTTAATTCCCATTTAACCTGTTTTTTTCTCTCACAAAACTGTGTCTCAGGGCTTCTTAAAATGTAATAAACTATTCATGTGTCCTGCTCATTTAACAGGAAGAAATTCAGCTAACTGATGATATGAACCATGTTTACCGAAACAAAACACAAGTCTCACAAGAAGCGTCTTAATGAGCCCTGAGCGGAAAAATGCTAACGCACTCTAGGTATAAATCAATCGATATACTTATCGGATATGCACAAACAAGCTTAGCTAACAAGCTGAGATTCCACAGATTCTAGAAATATAAGTATCATCACTGAGTGATCAGAACTCGCGACAGGGGAAGCAAATTCAGACATCATAGGACGTAGCTTTAGGTAGCAAAACACCTAAAGCTATGCTAACCTTTTGCTGTTATTCTGATCAAAAACGAGAAACGCGGCTGAAGGTTAATCCATAGGTTAATCCAATGTGTCTGTCACTTTGAAAAAAGTATTGATAATCCATAATTCAATTTTTATGTAAAAAACTGAGTTTTCATTAGCTGCTAATGATAGCTTCCAGAGTGAATGACAGCTTCCTGTTTTGTCTCCTTGGATACAGTCCAAACAACTCACAGACTGCACCGGGCGCTGACGTAGGCGCCTTGTGACCATCAGATTTGACAACGCTGATTGGCTGAAATTATGTTTTGGCGGCATAGTTTAAAGATAGCAACAGAAGAGAGAGGGTAATGATACACGGGCAAGGCCAGGCAGGAAACATGTGACTTATCAGTAACTTTAGACATCGTAACACAATTTTAAACGACATTTTATTGTAGATTATACATTTTACTGATACCAATTATATAATATTTACCTTGTTTATTAAAAATAAAAAACATATTTTTTTATTCTCAATGCTTGAGACGCTGTTTCTTGCAAGATGTTGCGTCTGCCGCTGGGAGTCTCACAATAATAAGAGCGCTGTTAGGAGAGATGACGAGTGGCATTCACAGTGGCCAATCAGAGGGGTACTCAAACCGGATACGTCCCACGGGATGAGGGTTCCCAACCAACCAATTTAATTGTTTAAACTAAGGAAGTAGCGTAATTCATATAGGCCTACCGATAGCAGCACCGTTTGTCCAGCAGCTTAACGGTATACCGATACCGTCCAATCGGCTACCGGTACTGATTTAGTACCGGTCCGCGATACCCATCCCTAGTGTTGACAGAATGTTGAATTACCTCTGCGATAGTGCTTTTATTTTTTTCAGTGGGATGTTCTGTGGAATTTTTGTTCCTCTGTGGCTTCAGTCCAACTCCAATTAAAGACTGCATTGTCGTCTGAAATGCCTGTTAGCGCTCACATTATAATATAATGACTAATTCTAAACATGGCCCAGTAAATATGTATTTATAAGGAGGGTCATAAAATCATTTATTGCATTTTAGTTATATATAGGACAGTGGATGCAAATGTGTAGTTGGGGGGGGTTCCACTGCCGACTGAATAGACGAGGAGTAATGAATATAGAAAGTGGTTATTTTTGGCTTTGACCTGCATCCTATCTGCCCTCATTACCCACTGTTCCTTCTGCCTGCTGTGTGGAGAGCTAGTTTCTGTTCATCTGGCCATGGTTATATCTTTGAGATATGTCGTTTTTTCTATCTGTGATAGAAATGTCAATGTCATTCACATTCATAAATGTTTTCTAAATGTATCATACATCTACACTAGAGTTCTGTTCCCATACAGAAGTTGTCCAGATTCTTGGTCCTAAGATCCCTGTAGCTGATACTATAATAAAAAGGGATTAAGTCTTATCACGCTATCCCCCTGGAAACCGCAACCCCTTAAATATGTAATCGTCAAAATAGGATCATAACAGAAGCTAAGAAATCACCAAAATATGTCCGTATGGGATGTAGCTACAATCTTAGGGTTTATCTTTAATGTGATTTTTTTTTTTTACACTTTTCTTGCTCCAGAGTGCACCAGTCACATCCTGTATAATCTGAATTCCGGTGTGTATGTGTGTATGTTTTGTGGGTTGTCTCTTGGTTGAACATTGTGTCTGAGAGAAGATTGAAGGGGACAGTTGGTGAGCAGTCACTCATCTGTCTGAGCGCCTTGTTTATTTAACCACAGGCACAGCAGCCATACGGCGGCTGACTGACCCAGCACTGTCATGAAGGACGTTATCTTTATGCAACGATGACTGCTACACGCCATAGTCCCCCCCCGCATGAGCTGCGTTCAGTGATTGCACACTTGGCCAGCTTGTCACTCCCCACTCTCCTATTATCCAGATGTGCATTATCCTCCGACTGCTGTTTATCACTGCAAGATTGGGGCTCAGGTCACCTCCAGAAAGCTCACAGGTAATGGGCCTTGACATCTGAATTAGTCTGCTCTTTCAAAGGATGATTAGGAAGCGGTTTAGGATTCTGGGGTGATGTTGATAGGCAGACATACACATGCAGGGGGGAGCCCGCGGGGTTGCTGCCTCCTAGAGCTTCAGGATGGGAGGCCTGCCAGTAATACAGCTCATCATGAAGTCGTCACGGTGTGGTTTTGCAGATGACCGAGGGTGGGATGGAGGGGGTAACTGAGGCCAGTGCGATTATGTGTTTGCACTGGTGATTTAGCCACTTGAAGTAAATGATTTTTATAGGCTGATTTAGCACTCATAAACATTCTGAGTATCACAGCTTTCAAATATGACACCAACATGTATTTTTTTCCTGTCAGTGTGGCTGGCTAATCCAGCTGTTTCGCTCATCCCTTCCCCATATCTTTTAATATTCCTGGGGCGTGTGATTCTCTGTGCTTACGGCGGCAGCGGAACGGCTGGCTTTGTAGAATCTTAATAGCGGTGAGCTAGCGCCAAGCTTTCCACTCGCCGCTTGCTGCAGGCGTGTAACTGAATGCCAATGAGACATTAGGTTCGTGGCAGGCTGGATCATGCCGAGCGGTGGCAGGCGGGATCTGAGTGACTGCAGAGCCCCTTTGCCAGGTGAGGAGCACAAACATCTGCTGCTCCCAGAGGCTGCACAGCAAGATGCGTTCGGGGTCTCATGGTTATCTCAGCGCACCTAATTGCCAGGATACGCCCTCTCTTGTGCTTTTCTGTCAACAGGGAGATAATCTAAGTGCATTCTGTTCGCCGCTGCTTCACCTGTAACATAACGTGCAAGTGCTAGATGAGACCTGTTGGATCCTGATTTAGTAATGACACAATGATGAATGACACTGGAGCATGGGGTACAATGTGTGCTGCCAAACAGAGGTATCTTGGATCGGGCTGTGCGATGTCGAGAAAATCAAACATGACAGTTTTTGAACAAATATCAGTATTGCAACGATATTTCATGGTTGAGCATTGGTGCTTTCACAAAATATTTAATAATAATAATATATTGGATTTTTTTGTTGTTGTATTCAGCTTTTCACATGTACAGTCATAGACAATACAATATTCTCTGTAAGCCTTCTAGTGAAATCCCAAATCAAACAGAGGCAGGCCTCACTGACCTTCAAACATGCTATAACAGTAAGAAGATAAACACGACCAGGGTTATGGGGGTGTACATGCAACTTATTCAAACAAGGGGGGCATAGAACAAAATACTAAAAGTAAAAAGACATACAAATCCTTTCTAGAGAAATGATGGTCGTATTGGTGTAATACATTGGATATTTATAGCACTTTTCCTAATGCCCTAACCCTAACCCTACATTTACTCAATGATTGTCATTAATAATGTGGATGTAATAAATGTTTGATAACTAGACAAGTAAATACAAATAAAATAAAATGTCAGTCCTTTACGTTGAGAAAATGATAATACTTTATTGTAATGCAGTCCTAAAACCAAGAAAAGATTATATTAGAATATACACATTGTAGATAATATATAGACTCATATCACAATATCCATATATTTGCCTAATAAGCCTTGATTCTAAATGCACATTATTCTCTTATCTTCTCTTCTCCATGATTATGTAAATTGCCCTTTCCCGTGGGTCAGGCTTGGTGATCAAATAAGGACATAATTCCTAATTTCCAGAGTATAATGGCATCTAATGATATTTGCCCTTTTCTGTGTTTGCCTGTGGTGTTATTTAATATTGTGATGGCATGTGATGGCTTTCAGACAAAATGAGGAATAGACAACACTTGGGCAATATTACAATATTAAAGATTAAGACAATATCTTGACTCATATCACAATATCCATATATTTGCCTTATTCTTAATTACCATATACTTCTCTTCTCTTTTTGGTTATGTAATTGCGCTCTCCTGTTTGGGTCAGGCTTGGTGGTAAATATGAGGATATTTCTCATCATTTCCAGGCTGTAATGGCATCTAATGATATTTGCCTTTTTCTGTGTTTGCATGTGATGTTATTTAAGCCTGCATTCTATTGACCTTCTTTGAAGCAGCAGCTTTTAATCTAAGATAATCTCCTCTCATTTGGTCATCACCAAAACATATGTATGGCCTGTGTGTATACAATTGTATGATGACTGAATAAACAATACATCACTGGGGATGGTATTGCAAAACCTAATAACCTTTTCATACCTCATATTGCCTAGCCTTGGTGTGTGTGTGTGTGTGTGTGTGTGTGTGTGTGTGTGTGTGTGTGTGTGTGTGTGTGTGTGTGTGTGTGTGTGTGTGTGTGTGTGTGTGTGTGTGTGTGTGTGTGTGTGTGTGTGTGTGTGTGTGTGTGTGTGTGTGTGTGTGTGTGTGTGTGTGTGTGTGTGTGTGTGTGTGTGTGTGTGTGTGTGTGTGTGTGTGTGTGTGTGTGTGTGTGTGGTGTGTGTGTGTGTGTGTGTGTGTGTGTGTGTGTGTGTGTGTGTGTGTGTGTGTGTGTGTGTGTGTGTGTGTGTGTGTGTGTGTGTGTGTGTGTGTGTGTGTGTGTGTGTGTGTGTGTGTGTGTGTGTGTGTGTGTGTGTGTGTGTGTGTGTGTGTGTGTGTGTGTGTGTGTGTGGGTCATATTTTGAACATGGCATCTTCCTAATTATGAAGGTGACACAGACAACACAGGCTGTTCACAGCAGCACAGGACCTGTTAGTGTACTATAAATGGAGAGCTGTAATGCTTTGGACTCCTACACACACACACACACACACACACACACACACACACACACACACACACACACACAAGCGCGTTAATCCGTCTCTCCGCAGCATGCACATGGTTCTCCACATGACGCAGATGTCGCTAACAGTGGGATGGATGCAGATGCCCTAGTCAGTGCGTAATCTGATTACTTGGCTTCACACAGTCTCCCGGGCGGAGTTGGGGGGGGGGGGGGGGGGAGCATCAGGGAAAGGACAGATGGACGAGCCATGGTTGTTAACAGCTGTGGTTAACTCTGTTGTGTAATATAGTTGTGTTGTTCAGGAAGAGGAAGGCATGTGATGGTTACAGCTAGGGGTGTAACTAACACATTCATTATCAATTAATCTACAAATTTCACTTGATTATTCATTTCATCCATGAAATGTCAGGTAATAGGGGAATATGTCTTTCCAAGTTTCTTAAGGTCAAGGTCTTAAAGAAGCCCTATTATGCTTTATGTGGGGAATTATTTTTCCTTCCATTGACTGTTCAAAAAGTCCACTTTTTCACCTCTATTTTCCACTGCAGTGTTTTGTAATATATGTTTGTATTTTATTAAAAACTTGGCATCAAACTTGGCATTACAGAAACATTTCTCCCATAATTCGCCCATGCAGTGTTTGGCAGTTGTTTAAATATCCGATGTGAGATTTGAGCGATACGATCCATAGAGAGTGAATTAGTGGGAACATATCAGATTACATGAAGCAAATGTTTCACATTTAATGCATTATACTAAACAAAATGGAGAAGCAGAGTGGCTCGTGCTGATTAACATCACATCCATCCTGCTTTTAGCCTTGCGGGCAACAAAAATATGACTTCACTGCAGTTTGTAAGCATAGCAAGAGTGGACACAGCTGCTGGAGGAGCTCACTCAGATCTGAAATAACTAGATGAGCCCTGCAGACTGATTCATGATTAAATCTTCCCCTCGTCACACAAGCATACTCATAAAGGGACATATGGCTGCAAAACGTATCCAACACAACCTCTGCTATAAAGCAGTTTATTTAAAAGCTCACAATGCTCCGCCTCCTCTGATGTGCTATTTTTTGCAACACCAGCTGCCACTGCTGCTGCTCATTGCACATGTTATGAGCTAACTCACCTGCCAGCAGTCCGATCACGTCTTCAGTATATATTTCTTTTGAGCAAGTGAATGTGTTCTGGCCTCTACTTGCACTCGGTGTGGCAGCAGGAGTCTCCTGTCCTGCTGCTGGCAGTGAGCAACTATAGTGTCTTTTCCCAAAGGGCTCGTTCCCCTGAGAGTGCAGATGCCGGGAATTACTGCTTCACTTTATCAAATTAAAAACATTCGTTGCACGCATTAATATACATAATGTGAGATGATGTCTTGGATTTGTTAAGTCAGTGTTTGTGTGCTTGGAAAAATGTGCTAACTAACGTTACAAGGTTGGTGGAAGGCTGTTTGACTGTTCTCTCGATGATCATTTGGGACGTGTCTGCTAATTTCTGATGTTATGCTGCTGCTGTGCAATTAATTAACATTTATATTAATGAATGAATTGATTTCTTCTAGTGGATTATTTTATGTGATGTGCATTAGTTTAGTGATGGGATAGAGTATAAGGAGCAGATTTAATGGTTAAGACACATTTCTTCACTTATTATTTTCTTAGTTTCTTGTTCTTTTCCTAAAATCTCCCCCATGCAGTTCTACTCGTTGAAAAACAGATTTTTAACAACCCTGCTTTGATAAAACCGATTGAAGTTTTTAGGGTTGAAGTCCATTCCTGGCAGTCTTTAAAAGTTCAGAAAAAAGTGTTAAACTGTGATTCATTTCTTATGTATTTATTCTTTATTATTTTCAATATAATAATAAGCTTTCTTTATTCAAATTGTTGCTCTGTATAGTGACAATTACTGTGTTACTTTGTTTGTGATAATTCTGAACATTTATGTCTTTAATGAATAAGAAATCTTAAAAAACAAATATGAAAAGCATAAAGTGCATTTCAGCACAAGTATGGTATGGAGAAACAGATGTTATAGCACTTAATTAAAAGCAATCTCGAATACAACTTTCATTAAAGTCATGACTATTTCTGTACTGGGGATTATGGAAGCCGTCTAACTGTGTTCAAGCTTTAAAGACAGTCGGCAACAATGAGTCTTGGTACTCAGAGCGGAGCGTATTTGACTAATTCAGACTCATAAATATGAAGGAAGCTTTCCCCAAAGTGGCCGCTATGAATAATGATAGAGCAGTGACTAAGCCTTTGCATGTCCTGATAAGCAGACCGGCCTAGGCATTCAGGCTACCATGATGAGTCAGGTATTTCACTTTTTTTTTTGTAATGCATCAAGATAAACAACTGTTGACATCAAAAAGATCTGCGCTTTCAAACAAATTCCTATAATCAAGTAAAGCAGGTTTCAAAATGTTTCAAGTCCCAACGTGAAAGCAAGCAACATGCAACGTTTGTTTCTTGCAACATAAGTGTTTGAGAATGTTTTTTTTATAGTGTGGATTTAAAGAGACAGCCATCACCAGTTTGACATCCCACTGCATCTGCTTCCCTGTTGTGTGTTTACAATCTGTGTGAGCTTTGAAGGTTTGTTTATCTCAGGAATACAACTTCTTTGATTCATCTGCATTCGAATAGTCTTTAGATCACGAAAATTCATTTCATATTAAATGTCAGTTGCGTGTATGCATTCAGTGTGTGCGCGGACACTCCATGTCAGCATCACTGAATTAAAACGTGTCGTTGTGCTCAAACAAGCAGGTGCTGCTGACAGGCTTTTATCCTGTCTGAGCTGCAAAGTGGCCAGTAATACTCTTCAATCGAAACGTTCTCTCCTCCGCCAACTTTTCTTCCATTGTACAAGGACTTGCTTTCCTCTGCTCTGTTGCGCTTTGGCCCGAGTGTCTGCAATTTCATACGCATCGCCAGTGATGCGTTCACAAAGTGCGGTTTTACCTCTGAAATTTTGATACAGATCCGGCGACTCCGTCTGTTTCTTTTCTTGTGTCTGACCTCAAGTTGTCTGTAGTCTGAAGTGGAGGCCTGTTGTGCTGCAGAAGGAATTTAGTCAGGCATGAAGTTGGCTCACATAGCTATTGTCTTTATTTGGAATGCTGAATATTTAACGGAACTTAGGACCTTATTGTGTATTGATATACATTATCTGGGACCGGAACGTTTTTTAGTGCTTCAGTTAACCATTGTCGTCTTGATCAATTATCAGATTTCTTTCGTCAGTTTAAGGTGAGATCCTATAGTTGCTTGTTTTATCCAACCAAGAGTCAACAACTTAAAGGTATTGAGTTTACTAAAAAAGTTCACTTTCAAATTTAGAAGAAGAAAATTACCATTTATTAATCCGTGAGGGGAAATTCAGTTTTCAATTCAAATGTTTCATCGAGGTGCCAAGCGAAGGGCAATGCCTTGCCTAAGGACACATCGGCAGTGCAGAAGGGGATTTAGCTACCAGTCCACAATCAATCATTTGTTGTTCTTGAACCAGCAACCCTTCGATCCCAAGCTCAGTCCCTACAGACTGAGCTACTTCTGCCCCTGTTTAAAAAGCTGGAGGACATATACTTTGACATTCTGCTTTAAAAAAGACTCTTAATGGCAAAACTCAATTACTTTAAAGTCCCTAGTTTTTATAATAAATCAAAAAATAAACCAATGTGCCACAAGTATTTTTCCGTTACGTTTTTTGAGAAAGGTCAATTGAAACATTTAAAAAGCATGAAATAAAAAAAAATCATGACTTTATTATGAAAGACAAACTTAAATAAAACACTGTAATCCACCATCTCAACAGATTTGTTAGTTTTTACACCGGCGGTAAGAGCTGAGCTTTGGCGCCTCAGGCCAGATGATGCAGAGTGCACCATGATCTCTCCTCTGCTTCATTATTCTCAGCGAGTTTGTGTTTGGACTTGGCTGACAGTGACCCCGAGCACCGGTCTGTCTGGATGTCTGTTTTTATACCTGGCTGAGCAGCCCTGCTGTTGGCATTCACCCACACATGAAATTACATACAAGTCCAAAAACATCACCCGGCAATCACACACACATTTGTATAGAGACACACACGTAGCTGTCGGGTTGGACCAGGTGAAGGTGGAAGTCGGTAAAAAGCCGCCCAGGAAGCTGAGGTTTATTTCAATGTAATGTATCCAGGACGACATTTCTTTTACTTTGAAATAAAGCCTGACATTAGCAATATTAATATGTTTCTTGAGGACGTCACTGTGGCTGTCAGCAGTTTGACTTTCAAACTGTTAATAAAACAGTTGAGGCTTACTCTGGGTGGACTAAGCCAGCAGAGACGGTGCTTCTGAACGTTCATTTTAAATATGAAAAGAAAAAGAGGATGAAAATGACATTTTTAGCTCCCACCAGTATTGTGCAATAAATGTTTATCGTCTCCTTGTTTGGTGCCGTCATGATAAATAATGCAAAGAATCGCTTGTGAGGTTACATTCTTGCACATTATTAAATTAAGAGAAATTAAATCTTGCATGCTAGTGAATCACAAATTACCAACTCCCCTCTTTATTGTATTTTACACTTCACATGAAAAAAAGAACGAGTTGGAGAGCTCATATTGTTTCCCCCGCTCCTCAAAACACAGCAGCAGCCTTGCTTGAGGAGTCCCACTCTCTATTGTCTGACAGTGTTGTTCTCATAAATGTACTTAAAATTGCCTCATTGTTTGTGTCCCAGCAGGGAAAATTAATAATGAAGTCCCATACTCACTTAAGAAATGCAATTTGTGTGTTGAATGTCTCAGAGGATGTGGATGTCCACTACAAGGCTGAGTAAATGTGTTCTGATTTCCAAGCACATTTCTTTGACTTTGAACTTTTGAAACACCGAAACGCATCCATAAAACTAGGCATTTTACTTGTGGAGAGGTTTGTGAAGGGGGAACAAATAATGTTGTGTCCAGCATTGCAGATTTCTATTTCTATTTGTGTGAGTCATTTGCCCTGGAAAGACCTTTTGCGTTTGAGATTTTTTAATGTATTAAAAGTAAAAGGATGCCAGATTGAAAGAACAAATCAGCCCAAGGAAAACAAAATAGTTTGTCAGCCGCTCTCGACACAATGTCCCAGGCTTACAGCCGCGAACCAAACCAATTGTGTTACTCTTGCACATAGAAATAAAAATGGATCTGTGTGAAAAGACTGGATTGCTGCTTCACTCGAGGGGCCTTACGGGGGAACATAGACAAAATATCCACTTATCCATCCATCCACCCATCTGTCTATCTGTTCATTCGCCCATCCAGCCCGACACCGCTCTCTAACGGGGTGTTGCTCACGGTGACAGGCCTACTGACGGGCCAGAGAGGAGCTAGGGATTATAGGATGACACAAATTATTGTCAGGCAGATGTGGAGAGGCTTACTCTCTGTCAACAGGCTGAACACACCTCTGTGGCATGCATGGAATCCATGTGGCTGCACCTATACAGAGAAAAAAAGCTCTATCTTAAAACCTGTCCAACCACTAGCACTTGTAGACATGCGTAGTCGCTGCTTTATTTTTCAGTCTCGCTAGGGACAAGGATAGCTGTAAGTGAGTTGATTTTAATTACGCCGCTGACCTTTAAAAGGGAACGAAAAATGCTGTTAAATTAATTAATTTCATGGTCTAGCCGGTAAGCCACTGAGGAAAAAAAGTCCTCTGTACATAAAGTATCTGCTGTTAATGCATCTACAAAGCTTTTTCCGGAAAGCCCAAGCGGCTAGTTCTCTATTAAGAGTTTTTTTAGTGCAAAGGGGGGGAAAGCTATTTGTTTTCATGTCAGTGTAAATTGTAAAAGTGAAGTTTAAAAGTAGTTCAGTACATTAGAACACAACTTTTTCTTTCTTTTTAAGGGATAAATGCAGAGGGATAACCTTAGTTGTCGCAGTGAATGTTCTTCAACTTGGGATAAAGATACATTTCACCATCCTTTTTTTAATCTCTAACAACGTATTTTAAACCAAGGTTTTGTTTTGTTGTTCTGGTTCACATGACTTAATATTTGATTGTCCCCCATTAGTAGCTCCTCTAACGGATCCTTGTCTTTTATCACTTTAATAGTTTAAAGAGGCCCTATTATGCTTTTCCTGTAGTGTGTAATATACGTTTTTGTGCATGTACATGGTCTACTAAAATACCCAAGATCCCCCTCCAGAGTGAGTTTTCTCCCCCGCCCCCACCTACCTGAAGAGCCTCCATTGGATTCCTTTGTCTACTTCCGTAAAATAATGACTTCACTATGTAACACCTGCACTTCTATTGGCTAGTGCTCCAAATTGTACATGATAGGCTAAGGGGCGGGACTTCTCTAAGCGGCTGACCAATCACAACACAGCCGGCCAGCTAACCAATCAGGACAGACTGGGCTCTGGTTTCAGACAGAGGGTAAAAAGAGATGCGGCAGCACAGGCAGTATGAGAAGAATAAATAACTTTGAGCATTACAGCATGTAAACATGTCACAGCAGAGGAACAATTATGATCTGAAAATCAGCACAATAGGGTGCCTTTCAAATGAACTAACAGCTTATCTGAATCTTACTCAAACTGAACTTGTGTTGCAATTCTAATCATATAAATAAATAGAAAATATGAATATGCACATAACATGTTCTATTCATCATACAATCTTTTTTTTGCAAAGTAAATTTGACAGATTTATGAACTCTTTTATCTCTTTTTTGACAAACATACATTCAAGGGGTCAGAAGCTGTAGCATGATGTTGACCAGAACATGGATGAGAGGTCAGATCACTTTTCATCTCCCCTCGAGGACATGAGATCCAACCTGACTCTAAATGACTTGCAACATTGAGGACAGAGGTAGCCCTGGGTTATTTGTCAATCCTAATGCTTCAAATGTGTGAGGACACTTCTGCACATTTGTATGTATGTGGCCTTTCCACAGAAACATCAGCTGATGTCTGCGCCTTCTGTGATTTCAGAGGATTTACGTCTTTACAGTATATATTCAATTCTTGAGGAAACACCTTTTTTAAATGGGCAAGACAGAGACGCAGGTGTGTGCTAATTTGTTTGGGGACCATTTATATTCAGGTAATTAAATTCTACAACGTGTCTGAACTACAGGTGTGGGGAGGAAGAGAGATGTCTTAACAAGGCCCTTCCTGCCTTTGTGCGCAGAATGGATTGAATCATCGTGATTTGTAAAGCCAGTGATTAAGGCATTGGTATTCAGATCCACCCAGCCACACCATGGATGTTCCCCTGCTTCATATTTGGACTGCACATTCACCGTACAACAGGTTTAAACCTTCCAGAAGTATCTTCCCCTCTAATATAAACATACTGAAAGCTTCCTTACAACCAAAAACAACATATTTTTTATATGTGTGGGAGCCATTCAGCATTCAGGATGTGAATATGTGCTGTAATGCTTATTCTACAGTCATATTGTGGTAGAGGATTTCATACTGTGAAGCTTCCAGTTTATGTCTGAAAAGCAATTGTAGCTGGATTTCATTTCCCATCAGCAGTCAATGCCCTTTTATCACTCCTTTCACTTTGACGCCTATTATAACAGCGTTACACAGACCTGGGAAGAATCTCAGCAGCCTATTACCCATACCTGCATTCCATTTATGTCATCTCTGCCTGAAACGCTAACATCACCTTGTGCCACTCTATCATTCTTAATTTTGTAACCTATTGTATCAGTTCATTAGGCACAATAGGGGAGAATGGAGTGTAAATGTTTAATTTATAGTTAGACTATATTGCGATAGCTTAGATAACACAAATGCTGCACATTGCATTTCTTGGAATATAAATGTTGAACATTCACAATACCAAAACTTTGGAGAGAGCACAGCATGACGCAATGAACGCCTGGGCACAAACAAGTTAAAAGATCCGCCGTGGAAAGAGACACAATGCTTGCAGTACTTATATTTTGACATTTTCAGGTTAACCCTCACCTGTTAACTGCTGTTGTCGGTTGAAAAATGTACCCCAGCTTCAGTATTGTGTTCATACTGGCGATGAAAGATAGACAGAGGCATTCGAAAACCTGCCTGCACAACATTCCTTTGACAGATAATACTAAATATTATAGGAGTTATTTCATCAAATAATTATAAAATCTGCTAAATTGCTCTGTGAAGTCTGTTAAATATCTGAAGTTTAGATTATTAAATACAACCATAAGCTACTATTCATACCAAACCAAGGCTGCAACAAAAAGCCCACTGAGTGTTTTGAATTGATCATGGATAAAACAATTTGTAAGAGGAAGATTGTGTTATTTCTTTCAAAGATGCAGTCTTGCTTTAGAGGAACATTTTCAAAGGATTTCCTTTTGTGGCAGCAGTGTGCCAAAAAGAGAAGAGATAAGAAGCAAGCAAGTAGCATAACATGCAGGTTTTAAAATGTTAAAGAAATTGGCTTTGGCTTTATAAGCAATGAATATATAATGCACTCTACATGTGGGTTTGACCTCAAAGACACACAATACATTTTGTTACGTACCACTGGCTTTGAACAAATATTGGGACTCCAAATGACACATTTTATAGAGGGCCTATTCTGCTTTTTTGGGTTTGCACTTTCCTGTAGTGTGTCATATAGGTTTTGGTGCATGTAAATGGTTAACAAATGCTAAAATCCTAAAGATTGCTCCAGAAGGACTTTCTCTCCCACTAACCCCCCGCCGCCTGAAATGCCACCATTGGTCTCCTTTGTTTATTTTAGTAACATCAATATGTAACACTTGCGCTACCTCTCCAACACATTTTACGTGATAGGCTAAGTGGTGGGACATCTCTTAGCAGTTGAACAGAGCCAGCCAGCTAACCAATCAGAGCAGACTGGGCTCTGGTTTCAGACAGAGGGTGAAAAGAGGTGCTGCATCACAGGCAGTATTGTGAAAAATAAAGAGCTTTTGGAACATTAAAACATGTTATAGTAAGGGCACAAAATACAAATCCTTCCAAAAAGTGGAGCTTCTATCAAATGATATTATTAATTTGAATGTGTCAGGGTGTGTGGAAAATGGGACCCAAGTGCAGTTTAAAAAAGGACTAAAAAAGGTAAGGTAACAAAAAGCGAGCTTTATTAACAAAAGCTGAAGGCAGGAAAAAACAAGAAACTAATTACCAGAAACAAAAGCGGGGAGCACGACAGACAGGAACAAACTTACGACGGGAACAGGCAGGAGACACGGACAAGCATAGGTGACAGGGACATGAAATGACAACGAACAGACATGGAGCACAGGGGGAGACAAGACTAAATACACAGAAGGGTAATCACAGGACAAGACACAGCTGGGCAGGGGAGGAGAAACACAAGGGCAACAGGTGAACACACTCAGACAATTAGACACACCAGGGAAACTAACGACAGGGGGGGAAAACACAGGGAGAGGGACCAGACAATATACAAAGAGGAAAACATTTCAAAACAAAGGTGGAAAACATAAATCCAAAACCATGACAGAATGTAGGTAAACTGATTGTTTTAGGCACTGTGTAGCTGTATAATTTCACTTCATTTTATTTATAGAGACGGGGACAAAACACCAAGTTCTCTGTTTGCAATGTAGTGTAAAAAGTTGCATGCTTGACTAATCGTCTTCATAATACTTCATCACTGCAGTTGTTAGTGCCTGGCTGTAAAGGCCCATGTGGGCAGGCTATGTGAATAATACAGTAAATAACTAACTAATATATATTGAAAATACAGAATGGATTGCACATGGTATTGTCAGGTCTCGGTTGAAGGACTTGGATCGGGTTTATGAGAGGGTCATTAGGCCATTTGAATGAGCTCTTTGACTGTAAATCAATCATTGTTATAAATAACAGTCATTTAAAAGAGTGGCTTAGGAAACTCCAAACCACATCTCCCCCGGGCCCTATGCCTGATAATCCATCTTCACAAGGTATTATTGTTATTACGAGTCAATAGAAACGGCAGCATGTCCATGGAGAGCTGTTGTCGGGTCAAAGGCATTTTGGTAAACTGTTTTTGAACGGTTTCATCATCAGCATCACATTTAAAAACAATGCAGAGGCACTTTGAAAAAAAGTGGGTTAATGGCTAAAATATTGGATGATAAGTCCAGGCTAAAAGTGTCCATGGTAACAGTACGTAAGCATGCTCTGTGAAAGCAAAACCTTTCCCAGTCTTGCTGAAAAATAAATCAGACTTGAAGCAGGCTTACAGCAGCAGAGTGAGATGGGTAGCTGTCGTCGCGACGGCTGACCTCTGGCTCCCCTCTGCTGCCTCACGCATCAGCTCACAAAGGAAGCCCCTCCCCTTCATCTGGGCGTTTATGCTCGAGTATTTCTATTATTGGGCTCTCCTGCATTCATCTGTCAGCGGATGCTCCGTGATACTAGGTGGCAGGCCGCAGAGGCACTGAAGCATCTCTGCTCCGAGAGCCCTCTCTCCCCGTTTCACCGCGTCTACTCTTTTCTCCGCTATCATCCTTTTATGTTTGTCCCCATTCTTCTCTTTCGCCCATCAGGCCCTTCCACACACAAGTGCATGCAGACACACTGTACACAAATGCATTGTACACTCAGTCTCTCTCTCTCTCTCTCTCTCTCTCTCTCTCTCTCTCACTCACACACACACACACACACGCACACGCACGCGCACGCACACACACACACACACACACACACACACACCTTGCATTGCCATTGGAAGCTGTGCTAAGGTATGTGTTTGTGTCCAACCACTTGCCCTGGAGTCACGGAGTAGATCACTCAAGCGTTGCCTGTAAAAAGGAAAACGATTTACATTGTGCTTACAGAGATAGAATCAAGAGCTGTGCGCATGGATGTGTCTGTGTGTATGACGGTGAATGAACATGGCCATATGTGTCCCGGGAGCAGACAGAAGGAGAGGTTGGAGATACACAGTCCATTGTCTGCTGCAGAGCTAAATGGGAGTGCACTGCTCTTGTTGAAGGAATACAAAGCAGAGGTGCCTGTGTTGATTTAGAGGGAGGCAGCAAGCCACCTCTGCCTGCCTTCTGCTCCTCTCTCTCCCAGCCTGTATTTCCAGATCCAAGGCGTGTCCTCTCCCAGAACATGTGAGGACCGATCCTGTGTTTGGGTACAGTGGTGTGATCTTTGACTTACTTAAGTGAAAGTAGTAATTCCACAGTTTAAACTACTCATTCACTAATACATGTGAAACTAAAAAGTGAAGAATTCTCAGCAAAATATACTTAATTTTTATAAAATCTGTTCAAAATGTTATATTATTTGTTTGTTGTTTTCATAATTGATTTGAACTATCCAAAAGGCAGACATTACTAAACACCTAGAGAGAGGAAACGTGTTATTATTCCCTTTTTTTAAGGCTATAACAATAAATATTATTTAAAAATAATTCATTATCAGAATAATTGTCTTTAACTCACTTAATTGATTAACCAACCAAGCATTCGACATGTAAACACTACATATACATTCAGATACAATTAGCATTTTAAAATCTGAAAGGCAATATATACATTACATGCATTATTATAGTTATACATATTTGAGAGGCTGATTCAATGATTTGTAGGTATATTTGAATCTGCACTACAATTTCAATGTAGTAAAAGTGGTAGTTCCTTTTGAAATGTTGTGTAGAAAAGGTTCAAGGTAGCATACAATGGAATAACTTCAGTAGAGTACAAGTACCTTAAAGTTGTAATTTATTTAATGTGTTTACATTCAGGTTTAAGGTCAGAATTAGAATCAGCTTACAGTCAGGTCTGAGTGAATAGTCAATGATGAGTAGAGTCAGTTATGTAATGCTGTGTGAATGCATTCATATTTAGATATTGCTGCAGGCAGAGTGAGATCTGAAGGCTTTACGTTCCCCTGGTGACAGAGATGGAGATAACTCCATCACATGCACGTTCAGGTCAATAGTCACAGGACAGAACGAGACCTGAATGGAATTGTATTTGATTATACATATAGTTTATTTTTAGACCACTTCATTGCTGCATTGAGGGTTTCCCGTTTCTAGAGAATGAAATGTATTCCAGGAAATGTAGAACATTATCAATGCATGAAGCATAGCAGAAAATTATCTTTATACAATTATTGGGATTTGATAGCTATCACGAATAATATCTGATTATTTTAATCCTTTTAATCTTATATCAGTTATTTTCAGATTAAGCTGTTAAAATGTTTCACGGCGAGTTATACAAAAACACATTTAGAGCTTAATGAATCCGGGAATTTTACCAAAATGGATCCAAAATCAAACCGAGGTTGTAAAGGTAACCCTGGAGATATTTTAGTTTTTCAGCACAAACTGTCCTCATTTATTCGCCAAATGCTAACATTCTTCAATCTGCCTGCAGATAGAAGTCATAAACAACATGCCCCTTTGAATTGTTTATTACATTTTGTATTAATATTTTCACCCAATACAGTCTGATTTACTACATTACACTGCATACTTCTTGTATTCATTATAAAACTGCTGAGAAACATTTAGAAAATATGACCCATTTTGATGAACACATCAAGAGTGCTATCTTTCATGTCAGCCTGAGCCTCAAAGTTTTTTTCCATTGAAGATATTTCTCTCAAAGTTTGTCAGTTATCAGAAATATCCTTCAGTGATGAAAAATCTCGTTTCCATCTTCTCTGTCAGGCTGCTAAGATCCGGCTGCAGATTTCCCTGTCACGTACAATCAGCATGCTTTAAGCCACCGGCTCACATTCACTCTTTGAAGTAGTCTGCTTTTCCCTTCCCTGGTCCCTTTTCCCAAGCCGATGCTTTACCTCCCTCAAAGCTGTGTTCCCATCAGTTCCTACTCATAACTGGAGTTGTTGTGCAGCGTTGAATACTGAATAATGCTGAGTTTGGTAATAAATGCATACATCAGGCGTTCTTTTATGTATGCAGTTTTCGAATCGTACCATGATTTCTGTGTGTGCATTCAGGCCAAAAGAGAGATATTTGTACACACACTGAGACACACTCTTTCTGCACAGAAACATGTGAATTTGCGTAGCGTGGGGCTGTGCTTGACAGACTCTCTGTGTTGGCAGTGTGCATGAGATTTTTTCGTTTGGCTCCTGAGAGGGACTTCTCCCGTTAGGTGCTTGGACGCAGAATCGATCTGTTTACTTCGCCCTCAAACACAGCACTGGTTCAAGTGGAGCTTGAGCTGATGGGAGATCTTGGAGTCAATTGCACCAAACTGAAAATCACTTATCGGTTTTGTTTCACTCTTTGTGGATGATTGGATTACCTTAGTCGAAAACGTGTTTATGTTGAATCATTTCCATTACAGATTATTCAGTTAAGGTATTTATGTTTTTTTATTTTAATTTTTTTATTAAAATGTTCCTATTATCCTAATTTTCAGGTTCATATTTGTATTTTGTGCCTTTACTGTAATATGTTTACATGCTTTAATGTTCAAAAAGCTTCAGCACCTATTTTCACTCTCTGTCGGAAACCAGGGCCCAGTCTGCGCTAGTTGACCGGCTCTGTTGTTTGACCACTTAAAGATGTCTCGGCCCACGTTCAATGTGTTGGAGCAGATTGATGTCACTATGTTGCAGAAGTTAACAAAGGAGTCCAATGAAGGCGTTTCCTGCAGCAGGGGGGGATTGTACACTCTGCAGACCATTTACATCCATTAAAACTTATATAACACACTACAGGTAAGGGGAAACCCAAAATAGCAAAAATGGGCCCATTTAAGCAGACATGCCAAACACTGATTTAATTCAACCTCTGAAAAGCAAGAATCAATGTAAATTAAATTGTTTTTAATGTTTTTGTTTGTCGTAGCATAGCATTTTGAAAATGTTAACATTTGCACCTAACGTTTAAAATAATTTATAATGTTTGACTATCTGTATAATATATTTACTGTACACATTGATAATTCAGTTAATCACAAACAATAAACTTGTCCTTGTTGCTGCTATAACGTCTTTATGTGAAAGTTCATTAAAATGCCCATAGTCTATTGATTAAAAGAGCAGTGGAAATGAATCTTCATCAAATATGTGAGTGACCATCGATTCAGTTAACACGCAAATTCCCAGCCTTAATCAGACCAGATTTAATGTTTTACCATTTTAATCTTGCCATCTAAATCACAGCAGGCCTGTTAGAAGTGCTCATCTATCCTGGTGGACACTCTGCTTATTGACCTGTGAGACTCAGTGCATGACTTGCATAGCATACGTGTCTAATAGATTTGCAAGGAATCATTTCCAGCTCCGGCTGAAATAATTAAGTTGACATTCTCTCCTCAATGCAATTAACAATGAGCGCTGTCCAATCTGTGACCTGATAGATGTTTGATTTCATGGACTGCGTCTTACATTACACCCAAGACGCAGAGCCCTTCCTAACCGGCATGTGAAACTATTCAGGGATGCATGGTGTTAAGAGGATGCTGCCTGTGAGGCGAGGTTTAGTTTACTTTTTTTTCTTGAGGTGTCGTGACTCGTGACCTCTGCTTGCTTGGGTGCAAATTACATTACATTACATTACATTACATTGCATTTAGCTGACGCTTTTATCCAAAGCGACTTACAATAAGTACATTCGACCAGGAAGACACAACCTTGAAGAAAACAGAATCATATAAGTACATCAGGTTTCATAGAGCCAAACATTTCAAGTGCTACTCAACTGGCTTTAGGTAAGCCAGTCCTTTATTAGTATAAAAGTGCTTCGTTAATCGTTCTAACGCTCGAAGTGGAGTCGAAAGAGATGAGTTTTCAGTTTGCGCCGGAAGATGTGCAAGCTATCTGCCGTCCTGATGTCAATGG
The DNA here is from genome assembly GCF_902827175.1 of Gymnodraco acuticeps. Lineage (NCBI taxonomy): Eukaryota > Metazoa > Chordata > Actinopteri > Perciformes > Bathydraconidae > Gymnodraco > Gymnodraco acuticeps. The sequence continues at coordinate 130,992 of NW_022992206.1, read as the reverse complement.
GGAGCTCATTCCACCATCTTGGAGCCAGGACAGCAAACCCACGTGTTTTCGCCGATGGGAACTTGGGTCCCCCTCGCAGCGAGGGCGCAACGAGTCGTTTGGCTGATGCAGAGCGTAGTGCACGCGCTGGGGTGTACGGTTTAACCATGTCCTGGATGTAGGAAGGGCCAGATCCATTCGCAGCATGGTAAGCAAGTACCAGTGTCTTGAAGTGGATTCTAGCAGTTACCAAATGAGTCAAGTTGCTGTGATGTTGGTGTAAATTGGCAGGCAATAGATTGTGCTTGTTAATGTGTTGACCAGATTTTACTTGGAGTATAAGTGAATATCCTAAAACTCAAGCCTGTAATTTATTGTAATAATGTCAATGGTCTTTGTTATTTTGATCAAATGTATGCGTGGCTCATCTGTGACATTTCACGTGTGTGCCTGTGTGTGTGTACTCAGGCGTTACCTTGATGTACAGTAGATCAAGCAGCTCCTCTGATCAGATTGAGCGGCTGAGAGCAGGAGGCTGTGAAATTCAGATGCACCATGTGCTGGAAGGGAGGCAGCCTCTAATGTATTTTTAGACGGGCTAAATAATGAATGCCTGAAAAGACTGTTAGGACCTCAGCTGCCAAACTTTCCCCTTTTCCTCTGTGCTCACCTGTTCTGCTTGTACGCGCCTTGAGAAGGAGGGTAAGTAGGAAGGCGTCTCCACCTTCACCAAAGCAACCTGCTGCCTGACACTGCCTGACACTGCCTGACACTGGCTGTCACTGCGGACGGCAGAAGATCCGGTGCACGATAACGGCTCTTTGAGGTGTTATTTCTAATACTTTGGCAATTTTTCAAATTGGGAAATTTGGGCAATTCCATTTTAAAATTAGATCATTTAAAACATGATCCCTTCTCTAAATGTAGGTAAAGTCGTTTCACGCATTTATTTTTTAGAGACTTTTCGAGCCGGAACACCCATTTATCTGTACAAAAGATATAAAATGACTTTGATCTCTGAGAACATTTTGAATTTTGTTACTTTGATTTCAAATTAATAGATGAATAATAAGTTAATCCACTGTTTCAATAACTTATTAACGGTTAAAGTCATTCAACCAACAATAATGCTGAACTTTGGCTGACTCCATCTCCATAAGTATCAGTAGTATAATGTAACTAAGTTAATTTACTTTACAAGTACTGTAAGTTTAAAATATAGGAACTTTAATTTTCACATTATTCTACTTTATAGGTTTTACAGTTACTTTGCAGATTAAGGTTATGAATAGACAATATAAATTGAAATATATTATAATATATTATTATTATAGATTAATCTACCCACAAGTGTATAAAGTAATTCAAATAAACCCCACCTTCAACAAGTGCAATATTGAAGTGATAACACAGACATTTACCAATAATCTTTTTTTTAAATACCTGGTGCTTAAAATGGTCAGTTTCCATAACGCATACTTTCAAATTTGGCCAATACTTTTTTACTTTGACTTGTTACCGAGTATTTTTACACTGTGATGTGGCTAGATATACTTAAGTTAATACATTGAGTATTTCTTCCATCTCTGCTAAATATTAGGATTTGTGGATTCTCAATGCTGTGATGTCCTTGTAAATGTTTAATATTAATATACTGCTTTAACTATATTTGAACAAAAAAAGTCATTGGGCTATTGGAAATTATGATGGTCTTTTGTTGATAAATATACATATACATTTTATACACTAAATAATTATTTAGTTAATTCAAGAATAGAGGACCATGGTGGAAAGTGAAAATAACCCTCAGCTGCATCCTTTAGTTATCAAACTGAAGCAGTAAAACTATGCCATCTGTATTGTGTTATTGCACCATTAATACAATTTCAAATGTGTTCTTCCACCCTTGGCTTCCCTCATACGCCTCTTTTAAACAGCCCTGGAAAAGATAAGCAGTTATTTACTGTGTTTTTCACTCCGACATGTCGTTTTTTCTGAATCAGCAGAGCTATTTTTAAATAAAAAGTCAAGTAATTCCAATCAATCAAGCTGATCCACCCCCTCGCACACGGACCAGCCACAGAGTGATGGAGGATCAGATTATGAAGAAGCTGTAGGCCTGTGGGCATGGCGAGCGAAGATCCATGAAGAGGGATGATTAAGGAAGAATGGATGGAAGAATGGGAGTTACAGTTGTGTGTGTGTGTGTGTGTGTGTGTGTGTGTGTGTGTGTGTGTGTGTGTGTGTGTGTGTGTGTGTGTGTGTGTGTGTGTGTGTGTGTGTGTGTGTGTGTGTGTGTGTGTGTGTGTGTGTGTGTGTGTGTGTGTGTGTGTGTGTGTGTGTGTGTGTGTGTGTGTGTGTGTGTGTGTGTGTGTGTGTGTGTGTGTGTGTGTGTGTGTGTGTGTGTGTGTGTGTGTGTGTGTGTGTGTGTGTGTGTGTGTGTGTGTGTGTGTGTGTGTGTGTGTGTGTGTGTGTGTGTGTGTGTGTGTGTGTGTGTGTGTGTGTGTGTGTGTGTGTGTGTGTGTGTGTGTGTGTGTGTGTGTGTGTGTGTGTGTGTGTGTGTGTGTGTGTGTGTGTGTGTGTGTGTGTGTGTGTGTGTGTGTGTGTGTGTGTGTGTGCTCTCTGTTTGGTGGCAACACTTGTCCCTTAGAGGAGGAACTCGGCTAAGCTTTTTCACGAAATGTCTTAAAATCCACTCCATGCAAATGCTATGGGGCAGATTTTAAGGGAAGATTACACAAGCAGCATGGCACTCGTTAAAAATATCCCACAGATAACAATAGTGTCACCATCTATACTCCAATGTCTAAATCACCACCAATTTATGGTTAATTATAGAAAATGTGAACCTGTTGGCAAGTGACAAATATACTTTGAGATGATAAAAAAAATCTTATTTTTAAACATGACATCAAGAGGAGAATGTTCTTCCCTCTATACTAGCTTGGTGTGTATGCATTTGAAAAAACTGGTTGGGGGTTCAACACTGATTTCTTAGCTACAAAGGGCAAGCTGAGATTTGTTAAAGCTCTCCTCATGAGCTCATTAGTCAATGTTGGAGACGAAAGATCAGAGATTGTTGCACTTGCTCTGTGGGAAGCCCGGAGGTGTGCGAGTGTGTGTCTGTGTGAGTGAAGATTTCTCACTCTACTGTCAATCACAGCAACTCCTGTGTGTTGGCTGAGATCATATTTTGTCTCAGTTTCTCTCTGAAAGAAACGCGTTGTATGGATTTGTCACTGTTGCTATGGCGCCTAGTTACCAAATGAGGTCAGTCAGGCAGGGTTAGTCTCCCCAGTACTTCATACTGTACCTGTGGAGATGTAAGAGATGGGGGACAACATCTGCATTCTTTGTTCTGTGCAAAATGCTGTTGAAAGTTAAAGGAAAGCTGATATGAGGCTTTACCAATGTGACAAGTGGGTAGCTTTAAAGGACAGCCACTTAATTGGCCAAAGTATATGAACATTTAAAGGAACCCCTTTTATGCAAATGTTCAGGTTTATAATTGTATTTCATGCCTCTACTGAGAAATATATACATGCTTTAATGTGGGGGTGGGGTGTGTCATGACGCTTTTTTTCAATCTTGATCTTAATTTTCTGGGCTAATGAGAGAATTAAGTTACATTCTTTGTGTTTTTGTTCACCTTGATAAGTCTTTTCAAAATCTGTCCTCTTCACTCTTTTAGGTCTGTTTATAAAAATAAGAAATGTCCTTATAATTACTAACTATGTAAGCCTCATCAAAAACTCTATGCACTAACAACAACTCAAAAGGACTGGTAAAAATACAAAAATTACAACCTTGATTTTGTGCTACATAATCTTACTATTTTAAACAGCTGACAGAAAGAATGCTTTCATTTCAAATATTCTCACAGTAATCATCATGTGCCAGTTCAAACACTTTACAGCTAATTATAATGAATCAGTAATACAATAATAGTACAAAGGCAGAAATACTGTAAATATTAGAAATACAAACATGACATATTGTGCATAAAACCCCAAATAAGAAATCCCTGAGAGTAAAATCTGCCTCAGTAAAAGATGCTCAGGTCTGGAGGTGGCTGATGAAGCACACGTTGGTCAGAAGTCCTTCAGGGAACGCTGCTCTGAATCAATAGGTGCAGCCATTGTGATGTTTGCTCCGTTCCTAGAATACAGAATCATAAGCTGCTGTTTCACTTTTATCAATAGGACTGCTTTGATCCTTTATTTTCTTTTATCCATATCCCTGAGTTCAGCCTTTTTCCTCATTATCTCTATGTCAGCACTTCTGGCGATGTAGTCGCAGAGTGCCGTGTGTGTCCTGAGGGCTCTGTGTAACTTCTGAGTCAAAGCTAAACACCTGTCACTTCTACACTTCTGTCCTTTTGTCACACACAGCACCGGGGGTTTTGATTGGCCGTGTCTTGGCTATTTAGTGTCAAAGTTTATGAAGACTTTGCACTTTCTTTTCCCTTTTTAATTCAATAACACAAAAGAAAAGGTTATTTTTCCTGTGTTGAATTGAATCACTTCAATCTGCTCAGTTTGAATACCATGCATATCTAACTGATGTATTTATTTCCTTTTTAGTGGGTTATTCAAGAAAGCGCTCTCTTTACCAATCATCTTAAATAAATTATACAGCAGAAGCAAGTTCCCATCATCAGACAGCTGAGAGCTCGACAGCTGTGCTGCAGTGATTTGTCTGATGACAGTTTCAGCTGTAACACATTTGCCTCCTGAAAAATATCCACCTTGTACGGTGCATGCTTTAATGTATTTGAGGATATTTGGGTCTATAATCTGCTTATTCCATGATAACATCCCTGAGCTGGCTACTAAGTTAACGTCTTAATACCATAAGAGGAGATTTGCTCGGCTTGGTTACACTGACCAGCTTTTAGCCTCAAAACCTCTTAACTCTAGCTGTAATATCTTAAAAGTGAAAAAGCATTTTTGTTTGTGCTTAGAATTACTGCACGTCTCCCTAGTATTTGACTTGCAGAAAACCCAGAGATTGCAGCCAGAATATTCTACTTTGGGAAAATTCAAAAGGACAGAAGCATGCTGGGAATTGTAAATCATGCCAGCCCAATGTATTATTATTCAAGAACAAGAGCTTGTTTACATCTAACAAAGAGCACAAAAGCAAACGTAATGTACGCCAGACTGGAAAACATTCCATAATCTCCTCTTGATACCAAAACACATGTTGTCACACAGAGCAAGTGGGGGTACAGAAAAAGGAAATTGTCTCTTTGGTTTCAGGGCTCCTTTAATGATGTCCTTAAATTGAGCTAAAAATGCAGTGTTCTGGTCATTGCTGTGGTTGCCATAGATACCCAACATGCCCTACAGGACGGAGACAGCACTCGCAGAAATATGCAAAGACCCGGCTGGTTCCATAAGAGCAGGATTAAAGCTCCATTAAAAGAACAGCAAAGGAGCAATGAAGGAGCAGACATAGCAACCTCTGAACTGACAGGATCTTAAACTTTTATGACATCATATTTTAGACATTTCTGTTATCCAAAGAAACTAAATGTGTTGATTTTGGTAAGCCTGAATTAATAATAATAATAACTTCACTTTTATAGACCTTTTCAAACAGAATTCAAAAGGGCTTTGACATTAAAACACATCTTATACACACAGAATGCAATGAACCACAGCAACTAAAACAAACAGAAAACAATAGAACATTAATAGAATCACATGAAAGCAATTGAAAAAAAAGCATTTTTATCAAAGGGACCAGTCAGAGTTTGTACCTCCTCAGGCAGGATGCTCCAAAACAATGTTGCTATGGGCAAACTGTAAGAAGGAGTATTCATCAAGTGCAACACAAGTTTAACTGAAATCACAAAAGCAATCAACTTTTTAAACTAAAACAACATTTTTTTTTATAACGGTTTTTGATTTATTTGACTATTTTAAAGGTAGGGTATGTAAGTTTGAGAAACCGGCTCGAGTGCGCTAGAATTTGAAAATACACGACCGGAGAAAATCTGCCACTTCGTCACAGAGCCCCTCCTCCAACACACACGAACGCGCACATGACCAATGAGGGCACGAGATAAGTTTGTGCACAGATGGAAGGCTGACAGGCAGGTAGGCCATCCAGTTACTTTAGCCGGGCTGGCTCAAATGATTGGTCGTGCTTTTTACAGTGCTACGGCTTCCACAGATGAAAAAAAATGTTATGGATTTTTTGTCAAAGCACTTAAGATATTCATTGCTATCGGGATGTTAAGATCATTCCATGGAATATAACAAAAAGTGTATCTCGAGCCGGTTTCTCAAACTTACCTACCCCATCTTTAAGGCAAGGCAAATGGTATTTGGAGATGCATCAGAAATGGCCCTTTAACTTCCCAGACTCTCAGTTAGAAAGCTGGTCTTCAAAAGGGACTTTATGCTTTTAACCTGTTAAACCCCGAGCCTGTTTTTCAGGTCTCAGGCTCGAAAATGACATTCCCAGAACAAATTACCATATCTTCCCTTCTAAAAAGGTTACATTAATAATCTTTTTTCTCAAAGCAAGGTTACATCTGTGAGTTGGATGTAGAAGTGTCAGAATCAATATAGATGTTTTTATTTTAAAGTAAATTCAGATTTAACACAGTAAAAAAATGTAAATTATTGTGTCCGTCCAACAACAACAAAATTACTTATTGTGAAAACCACCCTTGAATGATTGGATGGTAGACTAAAAGCTTTAGGAATCCAAACTAAAACATATAATAAGTACCCTGTATCAAGATTGATGCAAAACAAGTTAAATTTGACCTTTTTATAGAGAGATTTAGCACAAAAAAAACACTTCTGGGGTCATTTGGGTGGATTTGACCTATCTCTGGCCCCCCTTGTTCGATTTTGCTGATTGACATCTCTTTCTAACCATCAGAGCCAATGGAATCGATCATTATTTGTTAATGTGTGTGTGTGTGAGACTGCCGCATAGCCAAGACCGAAAGCTGCGATAACTCTGGTGGCTACCATTAGTAGCTAACTTTTACTCTCCGATTTTTACATACAAATGGAATTATGGATTATAAATACAAAAAAGTATCACCCAGAAACATTATCAACTAATGGATTAACCGATTCAGCCGCGTTTTTTCTCGTTTTAATGCCATTGAACACGTCTTTTGATCAGATTGACAGCTACGGTGAGAGGATCTCCCGTAAAAGCTACGTAAAGGGTATACGTGTTGTGATGTCTGAGTTTGCTTCCCCTGTCGCGAGTTCGGATCACTCAGTAATGATATATACCTAAATAATCTGTGGAACCTCAGTTTTAATCGGATATCTTGTAAGTGCAGCTACGATAAGTAATAAGGGTATCTTTTATCCTGAGTTCTGTGCCAAAGTGCGTTAGCATTTTTCGCTCAGGGGTCATTTAGATGCTTCTTATGAGACTTGTGTTTTGTTTTGGTAAAAATGGTTTGTATCGTCAATTAGCTGAGATTATTTCTGTTAATCTGGTATAACACATTAATAGGTTCTTAAATATTAAGATAAAAAAAGGACCCGCCGAGGGGGTCCTTGGGGCTTAACAGGATTTATTAACTGTAGTTTATAAGCAGAGGGAAGACACTGTTATGTTACACATTAGCAGTGGGTGAATGAATAAAGAATTGTAATAACTGATACTAAATTTACTTTACATTGTTGATAAAAACAGTGTCATGCAGTTTTGTGTGTGCAATCTTACTGTACCTCATTAGTTCAGAGAGTTCACACATGTATGTTATCTATCTGTTCAAAGTTGTTGTGTTGCAAGTGCTTAAGTTACTGTCAAAATATTTTGGTTTGATACATCTTTTCATAATAATTCTGAAGTGGCCTATTAATACAAATATTCCCCTCTTTGATCTGAATACATTGCTTTGATGATATAAGTTATTTCTCTTCAAAGCAACAAGTGCCGGTATCAGTATTGATATTGCCCTTGTATTACTCGTTGTTGAACCAAGGCCCCCATTCAAAAAGCCTTTTGTTGGCAGTTGTGTTCAAGAATAGAGGAATGACACCATTTAGAGTCTAAATCTTTCCATATTGACATTTTCTGCTACAGCTGACCATATGCTAACTGCCTGCTGATAGGCTTGAGCCAATGTGCATGATGAGGCATGCTTGTAGATAAGAAAGAGACATTAGAATTGTGTTATGTCTGGCTATGTGCCACATCACTGGCATTCTGGAAAAAAGCAGTCATGTTACTGCTTAATGCGAATACAGTTAAAATGAAAGGATTTGACATTTTTTACACAGAGAAATAATGGCGTTCTGACTCATGCATAGGCAGGGAGCATCTTATTAAAGCCAAGAAATATCTGAGTCAGCCTCCAAGTACAGGGAATCTGCTTCGGTGTACTGGTGCATATACAAGAACCATACATATAGACAGAAAAATACATTACATACACAAAAAGTAGAAAGTAACTGTTGAAAAAAATCCATATTTAATAAATAAAAGTCACCCTTTTTTAAACGGGTTCTGTTTAAATTAGGCAATTGTGCAATTATAAGTTAGAATATATAAAAACAGGTATGCAGGACATGTCAAATCCAGACCATACTGCAGTGTACATAAACAAGACTTAATGATTTATCAGAATTCATTGCCTTTATTCCTGTCAGTTTCACTTTGTCACAGACTCTGGGATGAATTCAGCAGACTGACTTTATTCATAATGGAAGCTATCTCCTCAGGACGCCACAGAGGCAGCGGCAGTGGCGGTGTTGTGTCAGGCAATCTGTCTCCTCCAGACAGACTAGCCATGCATGCGGCTCAGAATAGAGCAGCTGGGCGGCCTCAGACTGGGGCAGAGTGTTGCCTGTGGTCAAAGAAGAGCAGGCAGATATATGCCCTGTTAAGCTCCTAGACACGGCCCTGCTGAGAGCCTGTATCAGCCATTCAGCGCTGGAGAGGAGTAATGGCAGACCGATAGAGACACCACTAGATTGACAGACTGGATGGAGAACAGGACTGGCGACTCTAGTAGTCGTATAATTACATAAAAACAAGAGGTGTTCAAAGAAACACACACAGAAATGCTTACACACCCCCTCACCACATGCTGAAACTGTCCACGTCTGCTCACATTTTCTTTTCAATTAACAAGTCTTTGAACAATGCCAGAGCCCATACCAGGTTCCCGTTAGTGTTTACTTCCTGTCTGTCTTCTTCTGTGGATTTCTCTGACATCCAGCGCTCTTTTATCCTCTTTCCATGGCTTGGTGCGGGTGAGAAGCCTGGTGGCAGAGTTCTGGACGTATTGGAGCCTGTCCAGGGTTTTGCTGGGAACCCCGGACAGGACTCCATTGCAGTAGTTCAGACGGGATGTGATGAAGGTGTGTACGAGTGTTTCTGCCACAGAGTCAGAGAGTGAAGGCCGGAGTCTGGCAATGTTTTTGAGATGGTAGAAGGCGGATTTGGTAACAGATTTGATGTGCGCCTGGAAAGAGAGGGTGGTGTCCAGGATTTTTCATTTCATTTCAAACCTTTATTTACCCAGGTGTATCCCATTGAGATCATTGATCTATTTTTCAAGGGAGACCTGCTCAAGTAGGTTCCACATGAAACATAAAAACATAAACAGAACAACAAAAAGGACATCATACAGCATCATTACAGGGATTACAATTTACAATAACTATCCACATGAGCAGGTACCAACAGCTTCCGATTGAGTAGCATCCAACCGAGCTTTAAAAACATTTAGTGGCACCAGATTGCTCAGTTTCCATTTCAATTGCAGACTATTCCAAGACAGAGGAGCTGCGCATCTAAAAGCTATCTTCCCTAAGACAGTCCGAGCAGTTGGCACATTTAATAAAACTACAGCATGCGATCTCAGGCAGTAGCCACTTACAATTCGCTGTGAGATCAGGGAGCAGATGTAGGATGGAAGTTTCCCTAACATGGCTTTGTATATAAAAATGTACCAGTGACTGAGCCTCCGTAGTTAGCGAAGGCAAACCTGCCCTTGCATACAGGGTACAGTGATGGGTTAATGCTTTACAGTTTGTCACAAATGTCAGTGCGCTGTGATATGCAGCATCTAACTTGACCAGGCAATTGGCAGGTGCATTCATATAAATCAAATCACCATAGTCCAGCACAGGTAAAAAGGTCACAGTGACTAGCCTTTTCCTTGCCTCAAGCGAGAAACAGGACTTGTTCCTGTAGAAGAAACCTAGCCTAACCCTCAGCTTTTTAAGCAGGTTATTTACATGACGTTTAAAAGTGAGACAATCATCAAGCCAGATAGCAAGGTATTTGTAACAGGTAACCACTTCAATTTGTATTCCTTGCGTAGTTACAATATCTACAACAGGCTCTGGTGTCTTTTTAGCTTTTGAAAAGAGCATTACCTTGGTTTTATCAACATTTAAAAGAAGCTTTAGTTCAGAGAGCTGAGTCTGAATAATGTTAAAAACTGCTTAAAATGTAACACCAGCCTCCTTAATGGAGGGACCTGCACAGTACATCACGGTATCGTCCGCATAAAAATGTAAAGTTGCTCCATCGACATTTTCACCTAAACTATTGATGTAGATGGAGAATAAAAGTGGACCTAAAACAGAACCTTGAGGAACACCATTAGTAATGTTTAACCACTCAGAAGACAGCCCATCAAAATGAACACATTGGGACCTTTCAGAGAGGTAGTACACAAACCAACCCACTGCATGGCTGGATATGCCAATACTGAGTAGCCTCTGCTTTAAGATGCGATGATCGACGGTGTCAAACGCTTTGGAAAGGTCAATAAATAGAGCTGCACAACTCTGCTTATTATCTAAAATACTCGCCACATCATTCACCACTTTCATTGTGGCAGTGATGGTGCTGTGTTGCTTTCTGAAGCCTGACTGATGTTTAGACAGGATGTCATTTGTACATAAAAACACCTTTACCTGTTCACTCACTAGGTGTTCAAGAACCTTCGCCAGAACTGATAATTTACAGATGGGCCTATAATTATTTAAAAAAGTGGCCTCCCCACCTTTTAGTAGAGGCAGGACATACGCTGACTTCCACCATTTTGGAATTGTGTTTGAGCTGAGGGAGAGGTTAAAAAGAGTAGTAAGAGGTGGAGCAATAAAATCTGCAGCTATCTTTAAAAAGAAAGGCTCTACGTTGTCCGGGCCAGCCGGTTTCTTAGGATCTAACTTGGTTAAAGCTTCACGAACAACATCAACAGTAAAAGGAGTAAAACTAAAAGGGTTTTCCAAAACACGTTTTTCAGAGTCACGGACTGTGGTGTTCACAGAAGCAGAGTTAGTGACAGAATCAAACAGAGAGCCACAGGACACAAAATGCTCATTAAAACAATTTAACATAGTGGCCCTGTCCGATATAGTGCCAGATGCTGTGGTAATGCAAAGAGGTAGCTCATTACCATCATCCACTCAGAGTAGCTGACATTCTCGTGGATTCATCTTCTTATTACAGACACATGCATTTCCTAACATTCGGTCTATATGCTGTAAAATGTATTATCTCTTCGATTTACACAGGGCATCTATTGCACGTCTGTCCGTCCTGGGAGAGGGATCCCTCCTCTGTTGCTCTCCCTGAGGTTTCTCCCATTTTTTTCCCCTTAAACTGTGGGTTTTTCTCCGGAAGTTTTTCCTTGTACGATGTGAGGGTCTAAGGATAGAGGGTGTCGTTTTTCTCATACTGATATTCTGAACAATCTGTGCTGTTGTATTTGCTGTAAAGTGTCTCTACTGTAGGCTATTTTTATTATATGTACTGCACTTTGGCTCGACCAAAAATCGTTTATAAATGTGCTATATAAATAAAACTTGATTTGATTACGGATATCGATTTTATGGCTTTCCAAAATTTTCCAGGATTATTCAGGTTCTTTGTGGTAACTAACAGATAAGACTTAGATTTAGCACTTTTGATTTGCGATGTGAAGCTATTTCTTAGTTCCTAAAGCGTAGCCATTCTACCTCTGAGACTGATTTCCTAACCTTTGCCCAGGCCTTGTTTCTCTCATGTAGGAGACTAGATAATTCAGCAGAAAACCAAGGATTGTCTCGTCCCTTCACTCTAAATGTACGCAGGGGTGCATGTCTATCTATAATTTCCATAAAACCAAGATAAAAATAAGACCATGCGGTTTCCACATCAGCACACAGATCGATTTTACCCCAATCAAACCCAAACAGATCATGCACAAAACCCTGCTCCACAAAATGCTTTTTGTCTCTCTTACTGATAATGCGAGGTTTACCCTTTAGGACTTTTGTGTCCCTAATTGTGGCTAAAACACAGTGATCACTCAGATCATTTGCAAATACTCCCACAGATGAGTATTTATGGGGAACATTAGTTAAAATGAGATCAATTAGGGAGGATTTATTTGGGGACTTAATGTTAGGGCGAGTAGGACTGTCTATAATCTGAGTAACATTCAGAGAGATACAAAGGTTTTTTAAATCCTCTGACACAGAAGTTAAACAGTCCCAATTAAAATCACCAAGCAGCACTATTTCCTTGTCAAGTTGAGATAAAAGTTTTGCCAAAGAAGATAAAGAGTCCTTGACAGCTGAGGGCGGTCTGTAGCAGCCCACCACCATGACCTGTTGACCCTTTGCTACTTCGATATTTAAAGCAAAAAAATTCTAGTTGTTTACTAATAGATTTGGAAACCATCTTGGTTACACAAAACTTATTTTTCACATAAATGGCAACGCCACCACCTTTTTTAGGACGGTCGGTACGATATACACTATAACCATTTAAGTAGATGTCAGAGGCCAAAATAGATTTATCTAGCCTCGTTTCTGATAAGACAATCAGCATCAGTCGAGCTCGCCCAAATGCGGACAAAATCTAATTTAGGTAACAGACTGCGCACATTTAAGTGAATGAATCCCAACCCAGATCTAGAATTAAAATCAGCAGGAGTAGCTATCTGACTACTACTGCTGCTGGGCGGTCCAGGGTTTAGTTGTACATTCCTTGATAGTAATAATAACAAAAAAACCAAGCACCTTTTCCTCTTAACCGACACACATACATTGTCATCTGCTTTAAAGTCACCAGTAAACTCCGCAAAAGTGAGATTAGAGCTCAAGAAGGAGTCCTGAAGAACCATCATAGCAGGCAAGTGAGAAAGACAAACATTTGTCGAACTGAATGTCTGTGACAAGGCAACCAGTAATTGTTTGTGTAACACATCCGAACCTTTACAGGGGATGTCCACTGCGGGCGGTAGAACAGACCTTAATCCAGTCGACTTCTCAGGATGACGAGAGAACTTCTCATTGTCCAAAATAGCTAACAGGCATAGCAGAATCACGATATGGGCCATTTTCCCAGACCAGCACAGCATCCGGATAGGCGCGCAAGCAGGCCGAAACGTGGAGGCGCTCCGGACTCCGGTCTCTTCGCGATATCCCCGGTGCAGAACCTGCTCAGTCCAGCAGGATAGGCGAAGCAGGCTCAGCTCGAGGCGTAGAGGCGCACCGGTCTCTCCGCGATATCCCCGTGGTAAAACGTCCTCGGCACCGTAGAGCACGACAGGTGGAGCAGGTGGATACAGGCCTCCGCTACAGCAGGTGTAAAGCAGGCCGCAGCCCGAACGCGAAGCGCTCCGGCGTCTCCGTTACGCCCCCGGGGCAAAATCTCGCCAGGACAGCAGCACACGACAAGTGGAAGCAGGTCTCCGCCACAGCAGAACTGGACAGGTGGAAAAAAGGGGGCCCCGGCCCGAGCAACAATGTGTAGCCGCTCCGTCTCTCTGCGACTTCCCGGGGAAAAAAACCTCCCCACAGCAGCACAGCACAGGTGCACAGGTAAACCTCCTCTCCACGAAGAGAGGCAGCCCTGCCCCTCACTTTCCACGCTCCGTGAGGCGGATGAGAAAATGCGCTCCGATCGACGAGTGTAGAGTGTGGAATGCTGTGTGGTACAGGGTGTGGCAGCTGTGTGTACAAGTGTAAGCCTGATGACTCCCAGGTTGCGGACTTCATTGGACGGGGAGATGGAGCAGCCGTCAATGGAGAGAAGCAGGTCTCCAACCTTCTGGAGCTGCGCCTTGGGTGCCACAATCATGAGCTCTGTTTTATTGCTGTTGATTTTGAGCAGGTTTGATGACATCCAGTTTTGTATGTCCTGTAGGCAGTTGACAAGGGATTGAGGGAATCCATAGTTTCGTGCTCTCCACAAATATAAAACAGATTATTCAATAAGTATTCCATGGTGTTTTTCATTGTCATTTTCATTGATGGATAAAAACGAATGTTTGTTGTCCACGTATGACGTTAAATTGGCCGTGCTTCTTTCTACGGATTGATATGACTGCACAAAGTCCCTGGATCCTCCTCAGCAACGGTCTGCTAGTGAGAATCAACAACGTCTGAATGCCCAGATTGACCAATCGGAATCGAGTATCTACAGTAACTAAGCCATATAATCAGTTTTCTTTTAAGGTTGGAAAAGTGCTATAGTCCTAAGTGTTAGCAGAAAGTGCATAGATGCAAGTTAAAATTGACCTTTTGTGCAAATGAAGCATGTTCATTGCAAAGGAACATTTTTAATATATTGCACTAACTCTGCCCTGGGAACCCGGTCCCTTTGACCTGGGAGGATCCAATGCCTCGAAGAAAGGATGTTTTAAGCTCTCTAAAGTCACTCCTGCATTCCTTTAGACCTGCCTATAGAAGATATGTGCTGTTCACCAATGATCTTGCTGGCCACTTTAACAATAATACCCAGTCTTCTTTTGCTTTGGATGTTCAGAGTAATAAACCATTGCATATCTTAGATTCAGCATCCATGCAGTGTGTCTTTCTGGAGGCATTGGTTTGGGTTTGAATCTCTGCTGGAGTCTGGACATACTCACCACACTGCAAGGCTACAAGAGTCCTGACAACCGCTCAGCCGAATCGATCAATTAGGCGAAGAAATAATCCTCTACAAACTCCATCCCAGCTTGTTCACTGCATGATTGATTCTCCACACGTTACCAATACTTAGAAGGGATTATTGGCTGATTATTTGAGAAGCCACAAAACCATGTTCCGGAAATCTTTGAAAAGCCAGTTCTTTATCCAAAATAACATGTGGAGATTGATCAATGGGCTGTAATTCAGTCAGACAGATATTAAAGTGAAGATGAGTTATGATGGAGTGGAGGTGAATGGAGGAGTCTGCAGCAGCTCTCTCTGATCTGATGAATTTGTACTCTCCTCACTTCTCTCCTCTACACATCCTGATGACCTTTGCACTTTTTCTCTTCCTTATCTGTCACATCTATTTCTGTTTAAAATCATGTCTTTGTTTTAATGTGGCTACTCAACATTACTGGATAAAAAAAGAAGCTTTGCATTGTTTTCTCCAAAAGCATTTAAATACCTCAAATAGAAACTTTTCTGTGAGAAAAAAGCCATCCACATCTGTCACAGAAAAGAAGGGACGGTTGACTTTAAAAACTTTTCCAATTACAGAATTGATTGTTTCAAAATGCTCAGTGATTCACTAATTGCATTGAAACTGATGGTGGCTTTGTTGGTCCCATCTTTATGTATGAGGCGCTGTTCTGGACAGAAGTCAAACCAAATTATTTGGGGGAGAGATGTGAAGTGGAAGCAGCATGTGTGGGGGTGGGGGGGGGGTGGAATGTGTATTAGAAAAAGCTTCTGCAGGCAAATGAATGATCTGTTTGTGCAGCATTTGTTCAACAGTTATGCAAGAGTGGTGCTGGTCAAATATATTGATGAACCTGATGCACTATTTCTCAACCATTGCTGAATCCAATACTAAGGTGTCTTGCACACCACCTTTTTCGGTTTTCTGTGGTAATGCGTTTACCTTTTCAACTTGTAAGAGTCAGAAAGGATATCAATAAGCCTTTACAAAACGTCCAAGTATTTATACGTCCAAGCAGTTAGTTGAAAGAACAATACCACACCCGTGTGTTGAGTGCAGAGTCAGGACAGGTCATAGTTAGCCTATAGCTTAGCATAAAAACAAACAGTTTATCTGTCCACCCAGCAGTCTTGTGTAGCGTTTACACTGGTTGCCTGACTTCATGCTAAGCTAATTTCATATTTGAAGTTCCATACTAAGAGTGTCAATCTTCACACAATTCTCTAAAAGACAGCAGACTAAACTATTAAATTATATCTTATATCTTGCAAGCACATTCAGAAACCAATGATCTACATTAAGCGGATACTTTCGTTCTCAGTGCGACAGTAGTCTCATGAACATTTATAACATGCTATTTTCAATTCCTTTCATGTTGGTTGCTTTCTTTCAAAATGACTCCTGTGGTGGTCTATTATTTAAGAAATGCCAGCATTTAAAAAAATACCTCATGTTACTGACTTGCCAAGATTTAATTGGTTAAAGACAGGCAATCCTCATGATACGCATTTTTAAATAATTATCATCCGATAAAACAGACCAGTCTCTGCCAGTCTTTTTTTTTTTTTTTTAATCCGATGACGTTATCAGTGATTTTAAGCTGATTAATTACCGAAATAACATCAACCATTTTAACTCGCCATTTTGACGAGTCACATGACTTATTTTACCGGAAGTGACGTGAACTATGCGTTTGGTGTCGAGGACAAATTGACGTATGTGCTTTGTTCATGTTGTTTACTCTCACAGTTCTATTGAAATATGCCTCATTGTATCGCAAAACATTGCTAAGAAGAAAGGGCTATACCCGTCAAATGTACCCACCTTTCATTTATTGGTTCAACCAAAGAGGTGCGTTTCACATCTTTCATGGCAACCAGTGCTGTTGTCAATACAGCTTTTTCTAACACCACAGTGTCGATTTCCCTGTGTAAACATATGCAATCCAAGTCGTCTGTGAACAGGGCGGTGGTGGCGAAGTCCATAGGGACTTGACTTGGCAACTGGAAGGTCACTAGTTCAAGTCCCGGAAAGACCAAGTGCTACCGAGGTGTCCCTGAGCAAGGCACTGCTCCCCGGGCGCCGTACATAATGGCAGCCCACTGCTCCTAACACTAGGATGGGTCAAATGCAGAGAAACCGTTTCGTAGTACACCTACTACGTAATGACAATAACTTCTTCTTCTTCTTCTTCTTCTTCTTCTTCTTCTTCTTCTTCTTCTTCTTCTTCTTCTTCTTCTTCTTCTTCTTCTTCCTTTTCTTCTTCTTCTTCCTCTTCTTCTTCTTCTTCTTCTTCTTCCTCTCTTCTTATCTTCTTCTTCTTTCTTCTTCTTCTTCTTCTCTTCTTCTTCTTCTTCGTCTTCTTCTTCCTCTTCTTCTTCTTCTTCTTCTTCTTCTTCTTCTTCTTCTTCTTCTTCTTCTTATTATTATTATTATTATTATTATTATTATTATTATTATTATTATTAACCGGTTCCAGAGCCAGTTCCGGGCTATAGCCTGATCTATCTCTGGTTCTTCCTGTTTCAGCCGCAGCGGAGCCGGCTCTAAACACCGAAAACCGGTTCTTAGCTGACCCCACTTGGCTGCTTGGCAAGAACCACGCTCACGTCAGAAGGGGGCTAGATTAACCTGAGCAATAACAGTTTATGGCGAGTACGGAAAATGAAAGTTGTAACAAGCAGTAGCGCTGAGCAAAGTGACTAGAACGCAACCACACACTTATAAAAAATTAACACACTTTATAAAGTCTGGCAACACTAACCAGGCTTCGTGTGATTCTGTTTATTTGTACCTCCGTTCGCTGTTATTGATCATTGTGGAGAGGAGGCAGAAGTGTTGTTTTGTATTATAGCTATCAGATGGAATCAATACACGGGCTGCACAGGTTGTCATGTCCGACTATCACAAGTAGAATCATAATGAAAAATACGCCGGTAAAATGTGCCTGTAGAAAACGGCTTATGTCACAATAGGATAGCAACAAGTAGTCAAGATAGTCAGTTTAGCTTCGGTTGCTGTTGCATAACTGTGGTCAACTCAGCCGTCTCTCGCGTTTGCTTAGTCAAATCAGCAGCTATTCCTTTTTGAGTGCGCAATTAATAGTGCCTTTACGGTAATCGCTATTTCCTGTATTTTGGCTCATTCGTCATGACAGATTGACCTCCCTCATACCTGTAGATCAGTGTTTCTCAAACGTTTTCATACCAAGGACCACTTAACCAATAAAAAAACACTCGCGGACCACCTAACTCTACAAATATCCAAAAACACATCGTTTTTTACAAATCGCCTGAAAACGGTACAAACAAGTGGCCACATGTGTGATGAAGGTGTTGTGCTGGGCTATATCATGCAATCGAAAGTGAAACTTAAGCTCGCTCCATTGCGGAGATATTCCCGCGAGAGTGCGGAAAACTTAAATGTATTTATTTATTTCAAATGTGAAATTTTACCAATATACTCACGGACCACTAGGGGGCGCTCACGGACCACCAGTGGTCCGCGGACCACACTTTGAGAAGCACTGCTAGATCGAACGGGATCTGTTACTGTTTATTGCTTTTGACTCTACACAATTGGACTCTCTATATACAACATTTCATTACAATTATGTTGATCAACAGAAATAGGAGTGAGCCCTCTTTCCTATCACCCTGACCACTCTGACCAATCACAGTCTAAACAAGCTCTCTACCTTTTTTGTTTAGGTATGTTTGTTATTACTTTGGAAGCTGAGACACTGAAGTAATAACATCAGAGCTATGGTGATTGTCTCTCTTTGGGGCAAACAGCAGACTAATTGGTCCCATCTCCTCTCGAGTAGATGTTCCAGGAGACGGGCACAATCTCATTAGGCAGAGCCGAGCAGTAACCGCCAGCTGTGTGGGGAGAAGAAGTCCCCTTGTCCATGTTGAGCTGGCCAGCAGGCATAAATCCTTCCATGGAGACTGTTAGGCATTTGAAAACCTTGTCAGCTAGGAATTGTAAGGATGAAGATATGTGTGTGATGTGTGTGTGTGTGTGTGTGTGTGGTGTGTGTGTGTGTGTGTGGTGTGTGTGTGTGTGTGTGTGTGTGTGGGTGTGTGTGATGTTGTGTGGTGTGTGTGTGTGTGTGTGTGCTGTGTGTGGTGTGTGTGTGTGTGTGTGTGTGTGTGTGTGTGTGTGTGTGTGTGTGTGTGTGTGTGTGTTGTGTGTGTGTGTGTGTGTGTGTGTGTGTGTGTTGTGTGTGTGTGTGTGTGTGTGTGTGTGTGTGTGTGTGTGTGTGTGTGTGTGTGTGTGTGTGTGTGGTGTGTGTGTGTGTGTGTGTGTGTGTGTGTGTGTGTGTGTGTGTGTGTGTGTGTGTGTGTGTGTGTGTGTGTGTGTGTGTGTGTGTGTGTGTGTGTGTGTGTGTGTGTGTGTGTGTGTGTGAGATGTATGTTGTTATCCTTTTTGGACAAAAACATCTCCTTATGATGAATACCGGTGCAGCTGAGGTCTGCTGTCGCCACAGTGACTCTAGATTTGCTATTAACTATAAGTATTGCCCTCTTCTCTGAAACTGCAGTAGCCAGGTGGCTGAGTAATGCTCAACATGCCTGCAAAATTATATTGGAAAAGGTCATCCAAAGGCTGGCCTCACAGCTTAGCCAGAATTCTTCTTACCATAATTGTACTTGAATAACAACCTGTTTAAAGGCTCATCCACTTGGCGGCATTATCGCCTGAACATTTTATTAGAATGAAACATTTGGTCAGCAAGTTTGATTACAGCAATAATTAAAAAGACATGTTGAATCTATGGTTAAGGACCATTTGCAAACTTGTTAATCAAGTATAAAGCCAAGTAATGAAATGCCACAATACTGCACTGACAATAGAAGCATGTAGAATGACAACTACAGTTAACACCACTAATTCCTCATGTGTTTTACTGTCATTATTGACTTGCATTATGTCCATAGAAATTACAGAGGTGTCATCTTGTCTATTTCAAGTGGATGGGCAGCAGATGGAGCAGAAATAAACTTGAGTGGCCAATGCCTCTCCCATTGTGACATCACTGAGAATTGAAAAATGTGACTGTAGCAGTTATTGAATACACAGTGAAGCTGTTTTACTGAACCTAGGATCTGCTTTGCACAAGTCCCTTTCCTAAATCCTTTATATCCTAAAATGTAAGGGTGTATTCACTGTTGGCTCTTCTTCTACAAACAAGCTCTTGGTTTTTCCATCAATTATTAATAAATGTGTTTTGCAAAGAGCAAACCCCTCCATTTCAGCCAGTCCCATTGCCACCAATCACTTAGAGCGGGAATGTGATCTCCCATTCTTTCTTCTAATAGAGCTCCTCTGCAGCCTCCACCTTTACATCTTATGTTATTGCAATGTCAAGGAAAGCAAACCGTCATCATCACTAATCAATCCCTCAGCCGGCAGGTCTGACAAAGTACACGGTTGAAGCTATTAAGGTACTTGTCAACAGCACTTTCCACAGTGTGCTGCCTTTGGCTTTCAATCTAATCAGAGCCATAAGAGCCTGCTGACACCACGCAGGATCTCTCCTCTTCAGCTCCAGCTCATCATGTGAGGGCATTAAATGTTTATCATCACCTACCCGCATGTTTAGGCATGACTCCAGTTTTATTTTTCATCTCATTTTTAATTGATTGGACTCTTACAGGAGGCAGTGTTAATTCCCGGCTACTTGTGTAGCTCACACTCACTCTGAAGAGCTCCAGATCTTTTGCTTCATTACAGAAAGTGAAGGACTCCGCCAGTGAGTTATCCACCTCATTAGACGTTCTATCCATCTGACAACAAGGATGGACAAGTTGCTTTGTTCTTTTTCCGCTGAGTGGTAAAGGCTACTAGTGTCAGGTTTCAAACTGCAGTCCTTGTTTCTTGTCCTTCGCTCAGGGCTCCTGCCAAAGTGATGGCACCTTGTTACGGCCCGTCCACACAGCGGCGTGCGTTCACTTTGAATGGGGTGACATCACTTTTCACCGAACTGCATTGTGGGAAGCGACGTGGAGCTTTGCTGCCGTGGTTCACTGCAAAAGTTGAGCAATGTTCAACTTTTGAAGCCTCGGCAGAAGCGTCAGCCAATCAAATCATATGCCAGTACAAGCTCTAGCCAATCAAACCGCTGCTTGTGTGTCAGGGGCGGGAGATTCATGTGATTGGTTGTTGGTCGAGTTTCAGACACGCCCACCGGCAATCTTCAAGGCACACCGCTGTGTGGACGGGCCGTAATGCCTCTTATTAGTCTCAAAACAAAAGATGGTTGAGTTCTTCTGCACTATTGTGACTTCCATAACTCCCCTAGCTATCTATTTATCCTTGAAGCTTTGCATCACCACTCCTTGCACTATTGCAAGGTAGAGGCTGAGAGTGGACGCTGGCATAGACTGTTCGCCGCTTCTCCAGCTGCACCTAGTAGTGTTTTTGTTTGTTTGTCTGTTTGTCGTTCTTTCAGCGACCTTGGGTCCCGTGAAAAGCGCTTTATAAATTCCATTTATTATTATTATTATTATTATTATTATAATACATTCAACAATCGTACTGACTTGAGGAAAAATAGATAGCTGTGAAACATTTATGAAACCTCAGGAATTCCAGTGGTAAACTTGTATTCAGAGTGGGAGAAGTAAGAAAGCTTTCCCAAGTTATTCATGTCGTATTTGTTTCACTGTGTTATTTCTCTACCTACATAACACAAATCAACATGTTGGAGCCAATTTGTGAAATACAATAATTTATTGACTTTATCTAGCATTATAATTCAGTCGATGGTCATGGATGAATGCACTTTTGACGGGTAAAAAGATAAAACACTTGTGGGTAATTTTCAAGAAACAGAAGAGTGCAAGACTTTGTGGCTCAGCTAATTAGAGAAGGTACACTAAAAATCAAACAATGTTTATTTTTGTTTTGAACAAAAATCCAGTGATTATAATATCACAAAATTACTTTTT
The DNA here is from genome assembly GCF_902827175.1 of Gymnodraco acuticeps. Lineage (NCBI taxonomy): Eukaryota > Metazoa > Chordata > Actinopteri > Perciformes > Bathydraconidae > Gymnodraco > Gymnodraco acuticeps. The sequence goes on along the minus strand of NW_022992206.1, from coordinate 109,162 downwards.
TTTCTCTCTCTCTCTACTACTTGAGTGTCTTCTGTATTTTATTCAGCAGCAAATATAAACAACCTTTGAATGTTTGAATAAGGCTTGTATAAGACTTGCAGATGATGTAATCAGTCTTATGTAACAACAATATATACTCTTTACCCATTTAAGACACTCATTTACAAAATCATACTTGCATAAAATGATTCTGATGCTTGATTGTGTGCATAACATTGACACTTAATGACATCAATGATTATATGCATATTAACCTTAGAATAAACAACGTATTTGCATTGCATGGGCATTGATTTAATACAGCTGTGCTTTTTTTGCAGCAATAATTTTTACCATAACTAAAACCATCATTCAAATGAACATTGAGTCACAGCTATGATTAATGTGCCGGCGTTATTTGTCTTAATGTGTCAGTATTATTAAACTCCTACATTAGTTATACTTGTTTCACTATAGGAGGCTACGCTCATACACTGGGATGTCATTTTTCCTTTCGTTCCACATCTGACGAAGTGTGTTGTTACCATGGTAACCACAGCCTTATCACACTTACATGAGTATAATTTAGGCTGCCAACATTTATTGGAAAAATGTAGAGTTTAAAAGTGCAATTGTAAATCAGGGGAAACTTGTTGAGGCATTTATATATTTCTTAACAGGTAATTACTTGTCCGCATAATTATGGGTGCATGCTAATTATAAGACGATAGCTGAAAAAATATAAGCGAGGAAGAATTAAATGTGGTATGCATAATGCGTTTTCATTTTCAAGATATGGAAAAAGAAAGAACTCTATCTGAACCCCTCAACACATGCAAAAGGAGGTAATATTTAATATGAACATATGGAGGAGGGTATTCTCTGCATCCATTATACCCAGGAATGTACTTTAAAATAAAAATATATTTAAAATAATATGCAATGTATATTTGGATATCTATAAATGATAAAAAAAACTTTGATAGAGATGCTAAAGAGTAGAGAATATTTATTTTGTATTAAATATTTTTTCAACAAGGAGATTAAGAATCTCTTGAGATTAAGAATCTCTTTTTCAAGGGAGCCCTGCCAAGAAAGACAGCAGCCAAAATAAAAACACATTGACAAACAGAAAAGACAAATATTAAAAGGAAACAAATATCACGGAAAGGGAAAATAGTCAGTTTTCTATAGAAGCGCAATGTTAGATAGTGATGTCACTATGATACTGAGGTAAACAAAGAAGTCCTCTTTAGGCGTTTCAGGAGGGGTTGATGAGTGTGTTTTAAGTCTTTCTGCAACATAATTCATTTTGAGGGTACAGAATACACAAATGTCCAATAGTAAAAGTGTGTGTGACTTCTTAAAGATATACATATTTAGTTAAACTGTTTTTTCTTGCACACCTCACTGCTGACCGTCACTATGATAATTCTTACAAATTATCTTAATATAAATGTTTTGACATATGCTATAGATTTACTCAAATGGTACAATATTTTACATTTGACCTAACACAGTGTTTTTGCTCTTTGCAAGTGTTTGCTCAGCTCAAAGTGCACTTCCAAAAAATATTTGTGAAGGAGCCTGTGGAGCCGGTAAAATGTGTTAGTTAGTTCCTCCCATCATCTCTGTTACTGCCTCCAGACCAGACCACATGATATATTGTATTAATTCCCTCTAGTTTATTTATCTGCCTCCTGCCTCGGTCCTGCTTCTCCAGCTTCTCCAGCTTCTCCAGCTTCTCCACAACTGAGCAGCAAATTGGTCACATATAAAGCTGTAAATGTTGTAAGACCTGAGCCGCTTTGCTTCCTTCCGTTTTTTGAATCCCAGGTGTTTGTCGATTGGTAACATCCTTGTCTCCTAACTCGCTCAGTCACAGTGTCAGTGATTTTCTACTGTTATTTGCAAATATACCGAAAGTTCTCGGTTTACTAAAACTCATTACATTCTCTGCAAAACCCAACAAAGGCCTCTCCTTGACTCCTACACTCCATTTGCTATTTCTTCTTTATATTCATTCTTTATGTGTGTAATAGGCAGTTTCTCTGAGCACACGCACTGCTATTGATTTGAAAACTATGTAATTGTTCACCGGCATTACTGCAAGACTCTCACTGAGCAAATGTGCCTACAATATGTGAAGAATTACACTAAAATGATTATTACAGTGTTTTTCTTTGCCCAGATTAGCCCTGTGGAGAAAATAAATCCATAAAAGCAACTATGTTTTATTACAGCGACAATGTCTCAGCAGTCTTTCTGGTTCCTTCTTAAGAACATTCTGTAATTTAAATTGTAACATTATTTGAAAGGGAATTATTTATAACTATAATCCAACAAAAACATGAAATGATTCTTCCAGTGAGGTAATTGTCCTCTGAGATAACAAAAAGATGGCCCTTCTTGCTAGCGAGACCAGACAGGCTGATGGTTATTTTCTTCTGTTAGCAGGTATTTTCCCCGTTTAGTGATTAACGGGGCCCCTACTATGCTTTTTGGTTTATTTTCTGTAGTGTGCTATATCGTTTTTGGTTAAGGCAAGGCAAGTAGCACCTTTCAACACAAGGCAATTCAAAGTGCTTTACAAAAATGAAAGACATTAAAGTTGGGGTAGGTCATTTTGGAGAAACCAGCTTGAGTGCGCTAGAATTTGAAAATACACAGCCGGAACAAATCTGCCACTTCGTTACAGAGCCCCTCCTCCAACACACACGAACGTGCACATGACTAATGAGGGCACGAGGTGAGTTTGTGCACAGATGGAAGGCTGACAGGCAGGTAGGCCATCCAGTTACTTTTAGCCGGGCCGGCTCAATGATTGGTCGTGCTTTTTACAGTACCACGGCTTCCACAGATGACGTTTTTTATGGATTTTTTGTCAAAGCACTTAAGATATTCTTTGCTATCGGGATGTTAAGAGCATTCCATGGAATATAACAAAAAGTGTATCTCGAGCCGGTTTCTCAAACTTACCTACCCCACCTTTAAGAAAATGGCATTTTAAAAAAACAGTCATTAAAAAGCAAAGATGATCAAATAAACATTAAAAGACAAAATACATGAATAAAAGTTACAGTGCAGTTTAAGATATGAATAGTTCAATTAAAAGCAGCGGCAAAAAGAAAAGTCTTCAGCCTGGATTTAAAAGTAGTCAGAGTTGCAGCGGACCTGGGAGTTTGTTCCAGATATTTGGAGCATAATAACTGAACGCTGCTTTACCATGTTTAGTTCTGACTCTGGGGACAGTAAGCTGACCAGTCCCTGAAGACCTGAGAGATCTGGATGGTTCATAATTTAGCAGGAGGTCAGAAATGTATTTTGGGCCTAAACCATTCAGTGCTTTATAAACCAGCAGCAGTATTTTGAAATCTATTCTTTGACACACAGGAAGCCAGTGTAAAGACTTCAGAACAGGAGTGATGTGATCCACTTTCTTAGTGTTAGTGAGGACTCGAGCAGCGGCGTTCTGAATCAGCTGCAGCTTTCTAATGGATTTTAGTGAGACCTGTAAAGACACCATTACAAGTTTTTCCAAATCCTGCTGTGACATTAGTCTTTTAATCCTAGATATGTTCTTTAGGTGATAGTAGGCTGATTTTGTAACTGTTTTAATGTGACTGTTGAAACTCAGGTCAGAGTCCTTGACTGTATGTCAATGGTCTGCAAAGGTTATAAACCCAGAGATCCCTCAAACCCCTGACTGGTGTTGACTGCACCAGGTAATGTGGTCCGGCCAATCAAGAGGACTGTAATGTGCTCAGGGTTCAATCACCCTCCCCTCTGTCATCTAATGGAGCATAGGTCTGGCAAGAAATCACTAGATTTGGATTTTCATAGCAGAGTGATGAATTGGTTTTCTTGGTTTGCGTGCGTTTTGGCCAAAGCACATGTTTATCTGATTTCCCTGCTGAAAATTGTTGTTATTGTTGTGTGTCATTGGGGCATATACTTGGATGCTGTTTTTCTTTGACTAATTGTTGGAAGGCTGCATTCTGCGGCTGGGTACGGACTTGTTTATGCCCGTGTTGCTTCCACTCAAGCAATATTCTCCTAATGCTTAATTTATTGGCAGCGGCTGACTTTTTCTGAGGTGCCAGTGAGAGCAAATGTTGAGCAGCTCAACAGTGTGAACTGGATTGAATTGTTTAAGGCGCCTGGCTGATCTCTGGAGGAGGTCTGCCTGTCAAAGATGGCTCTGCGTGGTCACCAAGGAGACGAGAAGGGTTTATATATTGTTATTGCCTGACGACCAGACCCTCTCTGTGGTTGTTTAGCGCTACAGGTCTACATCTGGATTCAGCCTGTATAGCAAAGACATCTTCTTACTGTCATCAAGATTTCTTCCTACTGTCTAAATCTGTGATCTTTTCTAGCGTAAAGCAAAATGACTGAATACATGCAGAAAATAAATTAATCCATGCAGGATAAATATAAAATGTTTGTTCTTCTGTTAAAATTGATTTAAATACACAGCTTGCTCTCTAATCTTAAAGGGTCTATTACAGTAAGGGATTATTCTCTGTCATGTACGGCATGAAGACAGTAGATATTTTAGCGTTTTTAGGCGATTAACCATTTGTCAGTTTTTATTAATGGATTATGTCATTAAGTACCACATTTGTGATGTGTCAGTTGACAGAAAACTCTATTTGATAATCATTTAAGTCATTTATTAAGCAAAAAAAAAGAAACAAATGTATTCTCTGTTTCAAGCTTATCAGATGGGAAAATGTATATGTTTGATATAATATTATTAAAATAACTAACAAATATGTCAGATTTATGGATTAATAAACTATACATACAGTATGTCTGTGTATATATATATATACACTTTATAAATTGCCAATTGCAAGTCTGTTCTCAATATATGAATTAGTTTAAAGCATTCCTCTTCCAGCAATAGCTTCATACCATAACACAGCTTTGTATTTCAGAGGACATCTTGGTTCCTTAATTTCCTATCTCTCTATATTAGCCACCAGATCCACTGCTCCCCCTCTGGGGCCGAGCAGCGCCTTGTCAGGCATCCGTTTTAGCTGCTTGTTGGACCAATTTGTGGCCAGCATTAGGCTTTCATTACAGGCCTCCCGGTGCAAGCACACCTTGTAAGATGGGACTTAATTAAGTTTATGCTTTCCCTGGCAGACCCAGGGGCTGGCTGCATGCTTCTGCTGCCGATTGTTGATTTATGTGGCATCCTCAAGGACAATCTTCTTCTTCTTCCACGGAGCAGGACGCAAAACAAACGCTCGTTCATTGCCAGCTGTTGGGGGATCATATCTGCCAAATACTGACTAAATATTCAATTTTTCATCTTGTCTTGTTTTTCTTTTGCTCCCTCCCCCCTTTCAGACAGGGTGCCACACACAGTCCTCTGATTGTAAGCATCTCTTGTCTTTCCTCTTCCAAGTGCTTTTCAGACACTTATAAGATTCTTCTGTCAGCCAGTTTCTGACAGATAATTATTGTCCTGTATCCTGGTCGAGTAGGTAGTACGCATATACAATTCATGTACATTGGTTTAGTGTTAAGTGCATGTCATCCCTACATGAAGCATCCAGAAAATGTGTTCAGCTTCGCCCCTGAGCCTGCAGGAAACCTTTGATACAGGAAACACAACCTGATCTTCACCAGAGTTTCTCACAGTATATTATGTGGTGTGGATGTCTGGGAAATATGAATGCAACGAGCAGATGGGGTGAATTCTGATTGACAGAAAATCTCACAGCCAAGGTGCAGAAGCATCATGTTTCTTTATCCAGCTCTTGAGAAAATATAAACCAAGCCTTTCATAGCGATACCTTTTGGATCTTCTGTGCTATGGACTTGTGGTCTTTGCCATATATCTGTTTGGCTTCAGCTTTTCCACAAGAGGACCTGCTTCCCGTTCATTATAATAAAGAAAATACATTTGCTCCTCTTTGATGTGCACTTCCCTCGCTGTCAGCCACAATAAATGAGATTCATCTGAGAAGCCGAGCAAGACAAATAAATCCAATAAGGTTTTGTCACTATGTGTGTCCTTTAGTGACATCCTCTGCATCCTCTTTTCTCTCTATCTTTTGGTTTCTCAATCTCTCTTGTTCCCTCTCTTTATATCTACTCCTTTGTATACACTCGTTGCCACTCCCTAGTGAAGCAGCAGTGTTTACCTTTTCAGAGGTTTAATAAACACATGCAACTGCTTTTCTTTTTAATGACTGATTTTAAATGCCATTTTCTTAATCTCTTTCATTTTTTGTAAAGCACTTTGAATTGCCTTGTGTTGAAAAGTGCTATATAAATAAACTTGCCTTGCCTTGCCTTGCAACCCTCTGCCACCGTGCCACCTCGGGTGGGCTTGGAAAGAGCCTTACTACTTAGCATTTTGCTGCGTTTTGGAATGCGCCAATGTTTGTGCAGCGCAAAGCCAAACAGAGTGACAGAGTAGCAGGATAAGGTCTGCCAGACACCACATGCCTGAAACAACAGCACATCCGTCAGAAGCCTTCCTGACACGTCTGCCGTGCCCGGGTTCTCTCTGTGAAGCCTGGCAAACTACGAGACGCTCGCAGGATGTTGATGCACCTGGCGATGCCGGGTACAGGATACAAAGACGGCTGCTGGCTCTAAATGCGTAGCTGCATCCGATTCAACAGCGACACTACATCTTGGCACGACCTAGGCACGGGCTCAAGGAGCAGGAGCAAACCTGCCGAGGAACCAGGGAAACTCAACAACAAGGAGAGCTGGGTCCATGCCCAGAAGACGGTCACAGGGTCACTTGCGCAACACTTTTTTGACACAAACAAAATAAGGAAGCAGAGGGAAGAGTGTCAGTGTGCAAAATCTGAGCCCCTCTGTGATGGAACTGCTTTTTGACCTGAATAGATGATGATAATACATAAGAGAGTGGAGCTGGGGTAAGGTGACCCGCGAAGAAGTTGTTGTACCTTTCATCAACATCCACTAAACCCACATGCAGAAGTCTGGCTGGCTTACGTCCTCCCCCTGCAGAGATTTCATTAAAGGGGCCATATTCTGCTCAAATTCAGGTTCACATTTGTATTGTGTGTCTCTGCTGTGACACGTCTCCATGCTTTAAAGTTCAAAAAGCTCTTTATTGTTCTCATACTGCCTGTGCTGCAGCACCTCTTTTCACCCTCTGTCTGAAACCAGAGCCCAGGCTTCTCTGATTTGTTAGCTGGCCAGCTCTGTTGTGATTGAACAACTGCTTAGAGATATCCCAGTGAGTGTAACAGTGATGTCTTAAAGTTACAAGAGACAACAAAGGAGTCCAATGGAGGCGATTCAGGCAGGGGTGAGTATGTGGGAGAGAAACTTCCTCTGGAGGGAGGTTTGCTATTTTAGCCTCAACAGACCGTATACATGCACACAAACCTATACAATACACTACATGAAAGCATAATAGGGCCTCTTTAAACTAATTTGCTATGATGCCGGGACAGCATCAGAGCTGCTTATTGGGTGTTAAGGGCATAGTGTTTGGTTTAAACCTGGTTCTTGATGTAACTTAGACTTGTGCTGGGCCAGAATAAAGAATGCATTTATTAATGTGTTTAAAAGTATTTTCTTCCATGGCTCAATCATCTGTGTCTTACTTATGTCGTTTGTGATTTGGGATGTCTGATCAAACCGTAACACAGTTGGGATAAACTAGCTGTTTAATCAGTTTGGTTCCTGGAGGAGTGCTGAGAATAATGAAAACAAATAACACTCTTTAATTAATCCGTTTTCTCGCAGATACATTCGGGATATAGTTTTCACAATGTGATAGGGAGGCTGTCAAACATCAGTTCACAGTGTAACAGTTTTATAATCCTTTAATCAGTTTGAAGCCATTTTCAGAACCTTAGTTAAAAGTTTTTTTTGTGTGTCATGTACAATAATCCAAACAATCAAAAAATAAATATTGTGTCTGAGGCCTTAAATTGAGCATTTTCACATTTTCTTTGAGGTGAAATCACTGCAGGCTGTAATGTTATAATAATTATAAGTAATCTCAATTGGAGTAACGGAAAGTTCTCCAAGCGTGTGTACACAGGGAAACCACATTGATTTAGTGATTAGCTGTGAGTGCAGTGTGTGTTTAGCTTCCCTCTGCCGGCTCATTGAATAAACCAGATGCACTTCCTTGCATCCCGTTACAACGGTAAGAAATTCTCCGAACACATCACACCCACATAATTTGGATCCATTAATCAGACTGAATGAATATGCAACAGGGGCTGCAGGGATGCAGCCTGCTGCCTGTCTGGCTAACAAGCCTGGCATCCTGCAGCTTCCCTCTGAAGGAAAGATAAATCTCCTTCAATGGGCCGGGCTCTGAGCAGCGGGCGTGTGTTCTGTCGCTCCCTGTTAGCGCTCTCCCTCACTTCCTCCTCCCTGCTCTTCTCATTCCTCCTCTCTATCCAATGCTGGTGCTTGCACTCGTCCGTTCATTCACTCACTCCCACTCTGTCACTCACCAACAGCATCCCTGACTGAATGGTGAACTATTCTCTGTATTCACAACACAGGGATTATGTTGGTGTTTATGTGCTCTGTGAAAAAGACTGGATGCATGGACACAATGAAAGGACCACACCACCAGTGCGTTTTCATGTTTCAGCCCATTTACTACATAACAGCAGACATTATGCCACCATGTTTTGGATTTTTTTACTCCCCACGCCCCCCCCCCCCCCCCCCCCATAACATGTCTCACAGATACTGGTTTCCATTCATTTGCATTACAGACATGAACATTGCATAATAGCTCACTGGAACTGGCTTGAGCTGCATCCTCCATCACATAAATCATCAAGTCTGCTTAAAATCCAATGTTACATTATTCTGGTTTGGTGAAACGTATATTTTCTACATTATCTAAAAGCACGTAGCTTACTCAAGGACACCAATCATTTGCTATTGCCTTACAAAGGAAAACTATCTGATTTAAAACTTAAGCTGCATATTTATTTACAGATTATTGTAGGCCGTTTTATAGGCCCTTTTTTATTACTTGAGGTCATGACCCAACAACCGTATGGAGATGTTCAACTTAACAGGTTATTAGTATGGCCATACCTGTTCTATTTTCAGTTACTAACATGCAAACAAAAGGTTGAGGACCTCTTGTCATTGTAAGATACAAATACACAATTGTGTGGGTCATTTTTCAGTATTTTCTGATATTATTAGACTGAAAACAATAATCTTAGATTCATTGATATTTTAAGTGTTCTTTGATTATTTCTTCATTTCTCAAGCCCTTGATTTATAATTTAAATACGTTTTCCAATGACCAATTCATATGTACTACAATCTTACCTTAGCTAGATCAAATGAATTGAATGAAACCTCAGCACAATCGTAGCAAAGCTCTGTTGCAGCCTTCCTTCAGGCTACAGCGTGCACATAATGCTTCTGTAGATGCCAGTGAGCTCTCTGCTCTTAATGTGCTAGTTGTCCAGACAGATAACAGTCATTCTACATCTCTTACATCTCTCACAGGAATACTGAATCACAGATGCTACTTGAAGAGGGCCAGGGTGAGGTCGCCGCTATGTAATAATAAACGTTAGATATGGCTTTTTAATTGCTGACATCAGTCAAGGCAGTATTAACCTGGTTAAAGGGAAAAGTCATAAAAGGGATTCTAGGATTTCTTTCATACAGCAGCCAATAAGGACTCTGTCCCTCGGGTGCTGTGAGGAATGCTCCTTCTCTGCCGCGGGGCTTTTCTCTGTTGAGGACTCCAAAACCTGTGTTGTTGAAAACACTATCGTCTTCCCTCTGCCTCGGAGTCACATGAAAACATGCTGTAAGCCAGGCTTTCCATGTAAAGAGGATCCAGAGGGATGATCAATATGTCTGTTTGGTCCCCCTCCCAACAATGGCACTACATAGCTCTTGTATGTTCATCTCTTCTTAATTTTTAAGAAAAAACACTGACCTACATAAAGTTGACTCTGTATTCTCTCTGCGAGGAAGAGGGGGAATCTGGGTGTGGGAAACTGCAGAGCTCATCTCCCATGCATTTGAGTTTCAAATGCAGTCTGAAACTTGTAACTGGCACACTTTTTTGTATGTGCACACTCTGTGATGTGTGCATGCCTCCAAAGGAAAATGAATCACATTTAAAGCACATGGTTCTTTTTACCCTCGCACTGCACCTTCTTACTTAGAGTAGGACAAAATCAGCTTATTTTCTTCCCACGATGTTCCTCTTTGACCACACTCACTTTGAAAATGTGCCAGGAGAAGTTGTTTCTCTCTCAGAACGGGAGAACCAGAGTGGATTCTCTTTGTGGTTAACTGGAGCCAACTTTTCTTTGCTCTGTGCCGTCATTGTTTCATCACAAGCGCCAGATGGGCGACCACAGGATAGACACAGCAGCAGGCAGGTGACCGGAGCACCCATTAGTCCCCGATCGTCCTCCACTGCCAAGACACTCCATGACATGAGGGACGGTATACTGTCATCGTGGAGCAACATCATGTCATAATATTGAAGCTTTTGCAAAACAAAATGACATACAGCCTTTTGATGGTGAAGTTCCAATTGATGTTTGGTTTTGAGATTGCGCATCCAGACGTGTAAACATTCAATACATCCGGTTCTTTTAAATAAAGTAGGCCTGTTAACATGTCCATAAACACACAGACATTCATCACTAAAGTTACGCCCATTTATTATGACGGATGGAGTGAGTCTCACTATCTCTGTAGACATCTGCTACGGGGAGGAACTGAGTGCACTGTGTGAAACCCAACGCACCCTCTGGCTGTGATGAATCAGACGATGAAGAATGTGTTGGTCAATGCAGAGACAACAGGTTTTAACCCTGCCCTGCTTTACAACCACCACAGGGACAGTGAGCCATCCATCTACATTATAATGCAACCTCTATAGCTGAGTGCTGAAGCCGGCGTGGAAAGCCTGAAGTTGCAGGTCCCTCAAAGATCAGAAAAAATACTATTGTTGTAAGGTCCTTTCAGAATCTGTGGCTTGGAGAAAATGTTGAAAATCTGGTTCAGGTAAAATAATCCTTGGACACATTTACACGAAAGGGAAAACCCCAAAAAGCATAATATGGCATCTTTTAATCATACAATTACCAACCTTCCTGCCAAATAATTAATTACAGCAAGTATCATTTACAATTTTAAAAGTCAAACTGGCAGGGGCTAAATCAAGTAATGGCTCTATTTTAAGGCTCAATCACAACAACCAGCACTATGTGTACACACACTGTTGTGAGCAGTGCAATAGGATCAGGTTAATTGAAACAAAAAAGCAGTTGATGATAAATAATGATCTCTTCACTCAGTCCCGGCTTGTCCGGAAAACAATTATCTCTGGGAGAGAGGCAAAATGTGAATATGCTGCCAAACACTTTAACATTACAATTCCTTTGTGATACTGTAATGCTGCTTGAAATACTCTCTCTACATTGTCATACCAGCACAGCATGCTGCAGTGTAAGGATGTCATCAACATTACATGTTCGAAGCTGATTATTATTAAGCTAATAAGGTGATTTATTGTTGCAAACAACCGTCACTATAATGTCAGGATGTATGTAGTGGCACCCTTATCTGTTTTGGGGCAACAGAGCTGTTTTGGCTAATGCAAGTTAATACTTTCTTGAACATTTGTAGTTCTAGTTACCCCTTAATGTGATGCTCCTTTAATCCAAAACACTTAAAATTTCTTAAATTCTTTATCACAGGACCATTTTTTTCACTTAAAGTACCCAATGAAAAATAAATATGAAACATGCATCATTCTAAAATGCAATAATGTAATATTAAGATATTGTATTTTCTTATTATTTAAAACCATTGCAGCTTGATCTGAATAGAGCGTAATGTATTCTCTGGGTTTTCATTGTGCAGATTGCATTTGTAGTCATGAGCCCACCATTAGGTTTATGATACGTTTTGCAAGCATCTTTCCTGGCTATGGCAACATTCAAACGATGTCTTAAACGGAACTCATTATGCTTGTTGAGGTTTTCCCTTTCCAGTAGTGTGTTAGGTTTTTGTTCATGTAAATGTTATGCAAAGCCTAAAATGAAAAGTTCCCTCAGGAGGGAGTTTCTCTCCCAAACTCCCCCCCCCCCCCCCTGCCTGAAACACTTCGATTGGACTCCTTTGTTTATTTCAGTAGCAAAAACAGACTTCATTACGTTTTGCGACCTCACACTTGCGCTTGGCTAGCACTCCACCAGATTTGACATGATAGGCTAAGGGGTGGGACATTTCGAAGTGGTTGACCAATCACAACAGAGCCGGCAAGCTAACCAATCAGAGCAGACTTGGCTCTGGTTTGAGACAGAGAGTGAAAAGAGGTGCTGCAGCACAGTATGAGAAAAATAAAGAGCTTTTTTTGTATTAACGTTAAAGCATGTAAACATGTCAAAGTAGAGGTACACAAAACACAGATATAAAAGCTGGAAATTAGCATAATAGGTGACCTTAAGAAATGTATTGGTGGTCAGTGGTCCACATTGACATTATTCAGTATAGCTGCTGCTGTCTGTATGAAACTCATATTGACCATCACTATTTCCTGGTGTGCTTTAGCCCAGCATACATCATATGTGCTTTAATCATCCACACAATAAGGAGTCAACATTATTCCACTGCTGTGAAGGTGTCAGTTTGGAGGTTGTTGGGCCTAACCAACAGGAATGACCACCGGCCACATGTCAGTTAACCTAACCATCTTTATGCAGCAATCGTCATTACCTCTGGCTATCCTGCCAAAACAATAAAAATGCACAGAGACCTCAAAGTGACACATTTGTGAATTGTGCAGGCTTCATTGCTTGTTAGTTATAAGGTAACTGCGAGAGGAGCCGTTCCAGTTTAGTGAGCCATGACAGTACTCATATTTTGTGCAAATAGTACAAATAGACGCCACACATTTTGTTCTTGTCATTTCTCCATTTCTAGAAGACATTCAGCAAAAAAGTAATGGAGTCCCTGTGGAGACAGGCAGCCGATATGGTTCTCCTGTGGGCTGAGTTGTACTGGATGGATAATGTCACGGACCACTGCTTAGAGAGGGGGGGAGGGTTACCAGGGGCTGTGTGGGTTTTGACAGTGAAAAGGAGAAAGAGATGGGAGGAAATGAGAGGGTGCAGGAGTGTGTGACTGCAGGTAGTAATCACAAAAAAGGAGAGTGCCATACTATGCATCCACACACACGCACACACACACTCCCTCTGTCTTCTTTCCTTGTGTCATACCCCAGTGCTAAGGTGGGGAGCATTAAATTAAGCAGAACTGTCAGTTTAACATTCACTAAATGTTCTTATTAACCTTAATGAGCATCAATTCGCCCTATCCAAATCCCTTTTCGGTTAAATCCGCGACAAAGGGTTTTTTACGTGCAGATTGAATAATTCTTTTTTTTTCAATTGCAGACTTTCTTTTAATTAAGCAGCTGTCACGGTTAATTGTTTCATATCACACTTGACATATACTGCTCGTCGGCTTATTTTGGATTCCGAGGTCAAAGAAAATGTTTCACTTTGAACTTCTCTCACTTCTCACTTCAATTCTTTGTCAGGTCAATAAGGAGACCATGAATTCATCATTTTACAGAGTGCAGAAATATGTGGGTGCAAGGCAAGCCGGAAAGCTTTGATGGCAATATCCGCTGTGTGTGTGTGTGTGTGTGTGTGTGTGTGTGTGTGTGTGTGTGTAAGTGGTGTGTGTGTGTGTGTGTGTGTGTGTGTGTGTGTGTGGTGTGTGTGTGGTGTGTGTGTGGTGTGGTGTGTGTGTGTGTGTGTGTGTGATGTGTGTGTGTGTGTGTGTGTGTGTGTGTGTGTGTGTGTGTGTGTGTGTGTGTGTGTGTGTGTGTGTGTGTGTGTGTGTGTGGTGTGTGTGTGTGTGTGTCGTGTGTGTGTGTGTGTGTGTGTGTGTGTCGTGTGGTGTGTGTGTGTGTGGTGTGCTGTGTGTGTGTGTGTGTGTGTGTGTGTGTGTGTGTGTGTGTGTGTGTGTGTGTGTGTGTGTGTGTGTGTGTGTGTGTGTGTGTGTGTGTGTCTTGCAGCAGCTACATGCCTCCCAGGCAGCACAGAAACGGTAGCAACATGCACGTACCTGTTCCTATTTTCACACATGGGAAAACATCCCTTTACAAATGACGCACACACAGCAACAGCTCACCTGCTGTAGTTGCATTTATGGTTGTTTGTGAGTGCATGTGTGTGTTTGTGAATAAGTAGGTCATACATCCAGAGTGAGAAAATAATAGATTCACATTCAACTTAAGTCACAGAAAATGAGTTGGGGAATCTATCCGCACAACGAGAAATGGTTTTCAATTACCACAAAAAGCGAGCTTGGTTCACTCAGTGGGACAGCTTTGAGGTTGTGTTTATACCCAGAGGCATGCAGCTGTTTGTGTGTATCCTCCATCCGCATCATAGTAATATTGTTCTCTTATATGTTTGCTATATGGGTAAATATCCTCACTAGTGTTTGGTGCTTGTTTTGGTTTTTCAGGGTTGTTTGTGTGGCGGTAGCACAGTGTATGAAGGTATGACAGACTCCATTTTCACACACAACGAGTTGCTAGAAATCATAGAAATATCGGGCTGAGTAGAAGAGACATCTTAAAGCGGGCATTACCTTTTAAGGCACTGTGGTGGTGATGATGAGGACCAAAGCTATGTGAGAAAGAGAACAAGAGAGATAAAGGAAAGGAAGTCAGACTAGGGACGAATAGTATAATAATACTATAATACTATAGCATATGTGCTTCTAGAAATGATCAATATTGCAGCATGCTATCATATGACCCTCTTGTAATGTATAATTTATGTATTGCTCCAAACACTTTTATCCGTTCTCCTATGATATAGAGGCAGAACTGTTAAACCGTTTGAATTATGACATACATGTTAATGCTTGAAAGACGCCTTTGACACCAGCTAGTGTTCCCAGTGTAGAGATTTGATTGAGAAGGCACCATAAAGTATTACAAACATTATCTTAATTAAAATGCCAGACACTGCACAAATAAGTGCAAGATAATATTCAGTAACGTTGCAAATACATGTTTATAAATGTTTAACCAGTGTCTGAATAGGTTAGAAACAAAAACAACCACCAAGGCCTGAGGCATGATTGAGTTTATTAACCTTAAAAAGTAAGGTTTGGATGTGTTTAAGTGGGATTGTATGACAGTAGATGAAGGTCAGCAAACCAGAGTTCGAAAAGCTGAAAGGAGTTATCTCGTGGAAGAAAGAAGCAGGGAAACTTATTGTAGCCATCTATTAAAAAAGGCCAACCAGAAAAATGAATATTGATTTTATGAATGTGTTCACACGCCTTAAGGCAGGAGAGTGAAGCCTTTATCTATTCTCTTTTCAAAGTCACCAGACACCATTGGAAAACAGACATTTTACCTGACAAACCTCGGCAGATATTGGTCTACTGCTGCTCCACCTGCAGGGTTTTACTTGTCTACCGGCGAGAGGAAGCTGTACACATATTCTAAATCAAGCAAACTGTTCGACTGATATTGACCTCTTTTTTGGTGAGCCTTTAATTTCATTGGATGAAATACATTTTGCTGACAACTTCATCTTAACCATTTTTTAAAAATGTATTAGGACAAGCTTCTGATTTTTGAGCATCATACGTAAGGAGAAACCAGCCCAATGAGGGATTTACATTTAGAAACCATATATTGTAATTATATATTGATTGCTACTCCTCAAGGACAGCACTTCTCTGCTCTACATGTTTACATGCTGCCTGTGCTGCAGCACCTCTTCTCACCCTCTGTCTCAAACCAGAGCCCAGTCTGCTCTGATTGGTTAGCTGGCCTGCTAAGTTGTGATTGGTCAACCGCTTAAAGCTGTCCCGTCCATCACGTACAAAGTGTTGAAATTAGAGTGTTACATAGTGATGTCACTCTGTTACTGAAGTAAACAAATGAGTCCAACTGAAGCGTTTCAGACGGGGGAGTGCGTGGGAGAGAAACTCCCTCTGGAGAGAACTTTGGGATTTGACCCTTTGCAGACCATTGACATGCACATAAACCTATATAACACACCACAGGAAAGGGAAAACTCCAACAAGCATAATAGGGACTGGGAAGCTCTTTAAAGTTTGAAACAGCAGACCTGATCTTTTCATCCAGATGAATACAAATAATTAAATATTCTATAAAGTGACTGAACACTAAAGACAGGCCCCACTCAGCTGAACTCCTCACTTTAGATTTATGGCCATGGTAAAGATTTTCATATTCAAATACTGAGGAGGTTGTCCTTGTCCATATATAAATGCATTCTTAAATTACATTACATTACATTGCATTTAGCTGACGCTTTTATCCAAAGCGACTTACAATAAGTGCGTTCGACCAACAAAATACAAACTTGATGAAAACAGAATCATATAAGTACATCAGGCTTCATAGAGCAAAAACATTTCAAGTGCTACTCAACTGGCTTTAGATAAGCCAGCCCTTTATTAGTATATAAGTGCTTTGTTAATAGTTCTATCGCTCGAAGTGGAGTCGAAAGAGATGAGTTTTCAGTCTCCCCCGGAAGGTGTGTAAGCTATCTGCTGTCCTGATGTCAATGGGGAGCTCATTCCACCATTTTGGAGCCAGGATAGCAAACCCACATGTTTTTGCTGATGGGAACTTGGGTCCCGCTAGCAGCGAGGGCGCAGCGAGTCGTTTGGCTGATGCAGAGCGGAGTGCACGTGCTGGGGTGTACGGTTTAACCATGTCCTGGATGTACGAAGGGCCAGATCCATTCGCAGCATGGTAAGCAAGTACCATTGTCTTGAAGTGGATTCTAGCAGTTACCGGAAGCCAGTGAAGGGAGCGGAGGAGCGGCGTGGTGTGGGAGAATTTAGGAAGGTTGAAGACCAGACGAGCCGCTGCATTCTGGATGAGCTGCAGAGGTCGGATGGCACATGCAGGTAGACCAGCCAGGAGGGAGTTTGCAGCAGTAGTCTAGGCGTGAGATGACGAGAGCCTGGACCAGAACCTGAGTCGCTTTCTGAGTCAGCTGGGGACGTATCTTCCTGATGTTGTAAAGCGTGTATCTGCAGTAGCGGGTTGTAGCAGCGATGTTTGCAGTGAAGGACAGGTTGTTATCTAGGGTCACACACAAATGGCCAAATGGAGAAGAGTCCCTCATAATGTGAAGTGATGGAGAGACAAAGTGAAAGACTGCTGAATGCACCATTAAAAAAGTTGTCACAGAAGTTTGTAGTATTGTTCGGAAATTGGAGCTGTTTTGTGAAGTTTATAGTGATGCTATTTCAAATGAACTAGAACAAGGAGGTGTGTTGACACTGATCATGTGATTCTCACCTTTTTATTAAGGTGCAGAAAAGTTACACAAATAACAATTCATGTTTTTTTTCGCACATTAGGTTTTAATTCAAATGCCTTCACTAATTGGTGTGCATAGCAGAAGTCAAAGGACAGAAAAACCAAGTGTGCGGGACACTACTAAATCCTATGTTTCATACTTTTTATTATTGTTTTTTCATTTGATTAAAGATAGGTTTACTTGTTTTACTTTTAAGCTGCGGCTACAGTATCTCATTCAGTATATTAAACATTTTCTAAGATTGCAAATTAAATAAATGTCCTGTCTGATTGTGGCAAATTCTTATCCTGGAAAGAATAATACAAAAGGTTTGATATTTAGTTAAACAATTACAGTGTTTTCTACGCAGAAGTACAAAATATTTGGTCTCCAGTTTTCATCAGCTCTAAACACTGGAAAGAGATGTATTTAGTGTGGTTTAATGTGCTGCCTTATTGAGAGTACATTACATGCAGCTCTTTATGTCTCTCCCAGTCCATTTAATTAAAAATCAAATCACACAGCTTCCCTTTGTTTAAACTTTGATTTTCTCTGAGTTGTGATAAATGTTGTTTTGAGTGAGTCAATACCGCTGCTGAGAGCCAGATCAGATTGTTCTAGTAGAGGTGTATTGGGGGGGAAATATCCATACTGTCCTCTGTGTTGTTAGGGGGACAGAGGTAATTGATTGACAGCTCAGTGTGCTGGACGGAAACGGCATGTAGAGATCTCTGAAGACCACGTTAAACGTTTTAGTCGGTCGACGCTGAGATGACATTGCCCTGTCTAGTCTATCTTTCTAGTCTTATGTTCGGGAGATAAAATTGTAGGGAATACTTTTTGTCCGTGCAATTTGCCACAAGCCAAAGAAAACTATTATGCCTGTTATTTTGAGCACTTTCATTTGAAACGACACGGCCTCAGGAAGCCAATTTCAGCCAGTTAACACCAGGAAGACTTAAAGGTCACCTCCCCAACAAATCTCCTCATACATATTCATCCCTGCTCCTCTTCGAGGGGCTGATGGTGAGCTTAAGCGTTTCATTCCTCCCTCTTAACCAGCCTCTACTTCACATCCTCCTTCTTCTGGGCTCCAGCCTGTTCCTCCGAGGAGTCCGAGTTAGCACCCTTGGATTGTAAAGCAGCCTTCAGGAAGAGAAAAAAGTGAGGAAGACGGAGCTGAAAGTGGGCTGCTGAGTTGGCTGGCAAAGCGAACTACTCTTCCTCTCTCTGTCCTCAACATTACTTTAGCACCGGCAAAATATCCCCTAATTAGCAACTAATCTATTATGGATGAACCTCTAATGCATCGGTAGAAATAACACGGCCGTACCTGCGTGGGTGTTTCTGTGCAGATACTCACACATGCTGTATCAACCTTGCATGCACCGGTGGTTGCACGGCTACATGTGCATGCCCGCAACCCGTGCACGTGTGCGCTATCATGTCTGCATGCATGTGGTTGTAAGATGTTGGATGTTGCCAGCAGCATTAGTATCTGGTGCTGCCCAGCTCATTAAAAGCACCCTGCACTTAAACCACAGGCAAGAACAGAACAGTGGTAGATAATCTCATGAAAAATGTAGGGGAGCAGCAGCCTTATCTCTCGGGCCCTGTGCTGGGGTGGTTTGTGTGCTGCTCCAGCCCTTTGATGTAGTCCATTGATCTCCCCTTGCTGACATGTTCTCCGGGCCCATGGCTGCAGCAGCCAGAGGGGTGATTAGCCTTATTAGTGTAATGGAGGGGAGTAAAGGGCTTTAGAGGTGGAAAGGATGGAGGAGAGAGCGGAGGGGGAGGCAAAGAGGGAAGGAAGGATGTTTGGCCAATGCAGATGATGATCAAGCTCTAGCCCATAAGTTTCTCTGCCTGTAATCAACGCGAGGGAGAGGAAGGGCGGGGGCCAGCTGCAGTGGCTGGGCTGGGTTAAAGTGCAGCACTGCAGTCCTTTGTTGCACTACATGCTTCACTGCCGTGATTTATCGTCGGTCTCATAGGATGGCTTGGCTACTGTAGAATGCAGAAACAGTTTTGACTTTCAAGGAGGGGACAGAGGAATTTGGCCACATTTATGCTCAAAGCTATGATAATCACTGGAGCACAGTGGGATTTGGCTAAGCGCTCAGCTGGGGCTTTTGAGAGCAGCGTGCTACAGCACACATCCTTTAATATGAGGCGATAGGTCAGAACGACAGCAGAACACCATGGGGAGGTTTGTTAGTGGACCTGTGGTGACATCAGGGTAACATTTGCATTGCTAAGGCATGTAAAGAGAATAAAGGTCAGCATGCCATTTACTCTACATTGTTACGTGCTGAATGTATCATGGAGATAAGCTGCTAACTGCCTGTAGGGCAAACTATATCAGAAAGGCGACTCTGAATACTTTTCTCTTTCAACCCCACACTGAACCGTAGACTTTCCTCAGGGCCATGACAAGCCTGACCACTCCTTCCCTATGACTTTCCCATCATTCACTGCACAACTACGTAGACAATGACTGTGATTTACTGCCATGCATTACGCTGGCAATCCAGCCAGAGTAGCCCGTCTTAGTGAATTCCATTAAAGCACTTTGGTTACAGCGAGGAAGCTGCTCCTTCAGAATCAGATTTATTGAGAAGTGGGTTTACACATACCAGGAACTTGCTTTGGTATAACGGTGCATACAGAAACCCAATAATAGGAATTAAGTTGGAAGAACGAAGCACATTTCTATTTTTAAAGCTATTTAAAATGTTTATAGATCAGTAAAACAATCTGAATAAATGTAAAGATACAAAAAAGTATGTACACTAGGAATATTACAAGTATGTGCAATATATCCGAATTTAAAGTGGAATAGCAGTACCATTTTAAAATAGGTAGCATAAAAAAATGGTTTCTCAAATATATAGATAAATGTGCAATATTTACAGAATCCCACAGAGAAGCGCCATCAGCTGCTGTAACACATCCGTCGCGCATTGGAAAGGGTGGCTTAGGAGAGGAGGTCGTGATGAAGAAGAGGAGCAGGAGCTTTAGGAAAGCTTTGTTTGCTATTGTAGTGAGGGTAAACACGGGGAGTCATATCGTCCTTTACTCCTTTACTATGTTTTGGGGGTGTGTGTGTGTGCGCGCGCGTGTACATTTAAATTACCCTGTTGTTTTTTTACCACTAGACCTGGACCAATGTATTGCTGAGAAAGTCGCGATTTTGACACATCCTGTGTTTGATTCAATACCTTCATGTCATTTTCATTTCAACAACATTAAGTGAACAACATACATTTCCAGCTGCGTGAAATACGACTCTGTAATGGTCAATTTCTGTGGAATAGAAGTTGAGAGGAGCTATCAATTCATTTGAAAAAAAGACATCTCATGCACCAGCCGATTACATGTGGTACTCCTTTAAACACACTGGCTTGAAAATTAACTTTACAAAAGCATTTTTAGCACATACTCAGAGAACATCTGCGGTGGTGCAATCACTTAAGTCCAATATGATCAACAGTTTTTACAAATGCAATTCCCTGAGAAAACATGATATTCTACTCTGGCCAAATACCTTATGATCAAGCAATTCAAGCCAATGTTGTATGATCATGTTCAAAGCCTCTTTTTGTCTCTTTCACAACCACACTTTCACAGATGATGACACCATGTGAGGATAAACAGTCTTCTTCTCTCAGCTGTTTTCACTCTCCTAGCACACGACCACACACGACCACACACACAACCACACACACACACTTCGCCCATGCTGCTTTATCACCAATAGACCATGAAGAGAGACCTTTTCTTTTACATGAACACAGTCAACAGGACGACAATCTGTCTCTTCTAGGGACCTTTTCTGTTTCCAGCAGGCTGTCAACCCCCCTGCTGTATCACACCTCAATAATCTCAGGTCAATTGCTTTGACCACGGCACCTGCTGGCTGCAAGATTGCCCACTATCATTTTAATGGATCGCCACTCTAGATGCACTTTAATTACACCTCACTCCTGACACATTGCACGGAATGTCAGTCTTTTCAAATGGTTAAAGTGCAAGATAAGCAGGAAGTTGAAAAGAAGCCACCATGTGCTCTTGCTTTTTGTGCTCTTTAAATCTGCATCTGACCGATAGCGCGGGGAGTAGATATTCGCTAAACCATGACATCTTGTTTCTTCTCCCGCAGCTATTTTCTCAGAGCGGCCGGGCTCTTGCTTTGACAAGATGACAAGCTGTGTCATGGCCCTGTAGCAGGCCATGATTTACTAACACACACTGAGGGAACCAACATGCATAGGCCACATGTTAAAAATGAGCAATACATAGAAGCATAAACACATTTGCACATACACACAGATAAACCCACACACAACGACTGACCTACATATTGGAGGGTGTGACTCTTCAGCCTCCAAGATGTAGACAAGCATCGCATACCAGCTCCCAATACCACACACCCGCAAGTGTCGGTGACACACATTGGCAACAGTTGCAACCACATCTGTCTTGCAGCATCAGGACCAAAGTGGGCAAAACAAGGGTGGTCTTTTGCTTTTAGTCTCCACTGGTCACTTCTTCCTTCTATTCCCCTCTTGTCCTTCCTGAAAGAGTGCCGGATGCTTCAAACCACTCTGGACTCATTTGGTATATTGCTCCTCAGTGTTTGTTGTAGGAAGCACTAAAAAGTAACATAAGATCAAGTGCCAATTATCTGTTTTATAATAAGTCTGAGGAATACACAGGATGAAAGTCTGAATATTGGGTTTAAACGTTACTCCCATGTATATATTACCACTTTCCTCTTTTATATTTATAAGAGGATTTACTGGATGTTAAACAAAGAGATGCTGTTGATGAGACACGATGAGTAATGAATCCCGGAGCCATTTACATGCTGTCGGCTGGTGAGCAGAATGGGTATATGAGTATAAGAGATCTGATGTGTCTCAGAGGAAATGTACTGTTATAACATGGAAGACAAAACACCAAAGGGGCAGGATGTCTTGATAACAGCAGATCACCGCTCGACCCTAAACAATGCTTGGAAACCATTCAGCCGCAGCTCAGCCACTTTAAGTCGTTGAGGGCTTTGCCGTGTTAGCGGCAGCGTTGAATAATGACTGAATAATGCCAAAGTTAGGTTTTTGTGTGGAGAGCAAGAGTTGACATCAGGGAGCAGTCTGTGTTGTGGTGATATGCTCTCATATCGCATTCTGCCGGCGCGAACGGCTGTCATCCAAGGCAGATCAGGAAGACTAATTCAAAGGGCTTATGCATGCTTAACAGCACTCTGCTTGGTTTTTAGCAGTTTATTTACACACTGTATCTGTGGCGCATAAATCTCTTTTTCCTTTTTGAGCGCCGACCTTCAGGGTGGAAGTGGGTACTTCTTTTGACTAAATAAGTATTTAAAAACGTATTTTATCTTTTCAAAACATTAATTGTATACGAATTTGGTTGGGAAAAGGACCGTGACATTTGAAATGTGTACATTTTGAATCGTTCCTTATCCAGAGCAATGAATGAGCTGGTTATATTGAGTCAAGCAGGACCTCAAGGACACATGTATCAAACATAATTGTCTATAGAAGAAATAAAAAGGTTCCTATTTTTATGAGCTGGTCCCTGTTGAATGCTTCTGAACAGCGGATACGACTTCTCTAATGGTGAAGAGCCAAGCATATTTCTTCAGTATAAAGTATGTGCAGAGCATACTGAGTAGCATTCTGCCTCTGCGGGCTTATTAACACAAGCTGCTGCCACCTCGGTAGCAAATCACACTACTCCAACTTGGTTGCCAAAACGCATCGCGAGATCAAACCAGAAAAGTCTAACGTTTGGTCAAATTAACTAACGGAAATTAAAGTCTGATTAATCATAGCCATCATAAAAATGCGTTCCTGCATCCCACTCCCCAAAAATACCAATATGAAGGCTGAATGTGAGCAGACATCAAATATTTTCTTCATGCCAGTGTAACCTTGAATATTTTAGGACTAGGAAATCTTCCCATGTATGAGCATGATGGATTCTGAAGGTGTGAATTGGACTTCTTAAGGCGAAGTGATAAATGAGCCGGTATGGCATGCAACACCCCGGGGACAATCAGCTCACTAATTGCGGAGAGGCAGAGCTGTGCTGGCATTCCAACACCAGAGTGGTGTTGATTGCATATTATGCTGCATGCAATCATGTGACACAGAGATCACTATCTTAGCTTATTATATTTAATTAGAGCCAGCAAAAATAATTACGGTCCTGCTTAAATAAACCCCCCCAAAATACAGAATATAATCTGTTTATTCACTCCTCAGTGATCCACGTTGACTTTCTCAGTGTAGTGATGTCCTCAACTTCTTGGAAATCGAATAAAGCTAAAGCTGGATGGATAAAAAGAGAAAGCAGTTGATGCAAGGGGGGGGGGGAGGTTGTGGCTGGAGGTTGTGGCTGGAGAGTGCTGTGGCATGGGAGGACAGCGATTTGGCAAAGTCTGCATTGAGCGCGGTCCCTCTGACCCCCTCTGTTTAAATCTGTCTTCCCACGACAGAGCGCCCAGGCCCAGTCTACCATCTATTATGCATGAATGAGCTTTATTGCATTATGTGTTTTTAGGCTAACACACTTAGCAAGCTTGTAGCATGCACAAGCCTTCTCCACCAAGTTGGTGAATAATTCAGGGCCGCGGCATTAAGCGTGGAAGAGAGGAGCTTAATCAAAGGCTAAAGCTTTCAGAGTGGCTCAGCACCGCCCCTTTGGTAGTTGTTACAACCAGCTTGCAGCAACATTTTAAATAGGAAGTTGAATTCTCAGGCCAGAGGTGGACTTTGGTGGGCTGTGTGAGCCTTGAGATTGTACTTCAATTCAGAAATCTTACTTTCAGCAAACCTTCTTAGCTTGTATTGTGAGCGGTCACTACACCTTGTACTATAGGAGCTTCTGCTGAAGCCCCGCCCCTTTCTTTTGACTTTAATCCACAATTCTGATTTATGTTGCATTTTTTTAAAGATAAGCCCTCTTTGGGGATATTTGCCCACTATTGTGGATTCTTCAATATTATCTAATATGGATTAATGTAATCTTTTATCAACAAATAAAACAAGATTAACCTTTATTGATCCCTAGCAGGGAAGTATGGCTGTTCCAATACAAAGATAAATACAGATAAAGAAATAGATCATAAAAGTGCATTTACAAAAATAAAATAGAAAAAAATATATAAACTCTACATGCATGTTAACTTTGATACACAACATGGGTCAAAAGTGACCCGACAGGGTTTTAATTGTAAATATCTTTGCAATAAATTAATTTCACCATTCAGAATTCCAGGAATTCCTCAAGTAACTTGTTTTTGATCATCACAAATTGTTATTTTACTTTTTTACTTTTTTAATAAAAATCATTTTTGTACGACTACCCCTCTAAAACACAACATGGGTCAAAAATGACCCGCATTCATTTCCTATGTTATTTCATGCATGGCTGTGTTTCTTTGCTATATCTTTTAAAATCTATGTATTTAACCATTTAATATTACAAAGTATTTCTTACATATCTTGTTTTTGATTATCATAAATCATTATTTTCATTTTCTCTGTCTACATTTTGGAACTAACATAGTTTTTATATTACTACATCAAATTTACACACATGGGTCGAAAATGACCCGCATTCATTTCCTATGTTATTTCATGCATGGCTGTGTTTCTTTGCTATATCTTTTAAAATCTATTCATTTCATCATTTAATATTGCAAAGTATTCATTAAATATCTTGTTTTTGATGACCATAAATCATTTTTTTTTCATTTTCTCTGTCTATATTTTGGAACTAAAATAGGTTTTGTATCACTACATCAAGTTTCCACACATGGGTCAGAAATGACCCGTGCAAGTGTGAATTTGATAGGAACCTTTGATTTATAAAATGTGTGCAGTTAGGAACATTTTTACTGTGGACAACTTTTCACTTGTCAGAATATGACGCTGGTCAGAACTAAACAACTGGACAACATTTCACATTCCACTCTTGTCAGAAGGAAACAGGCTGCGTCTTCAGATCTGATTCATGTAAGTCTTGTTTTACAATTGTTTTACCTAAGATTACTGCACATAACATTTGAACATTATCCTTACCTGTTGGGAAAGAGAAATATGACATTAGCATATTCTATTCTAGCTAGCAATACATTAGCATATTCTATTCTAGCTAGCTAATGTTAGCTTGTGTTAGCTAGGTCAATTCTAGATCGCGGTCGCTAATATTAGCTAATGCATGCATACATGCCAACTCTCTTGCCAGATCATGTATGAAATGTAATCATGTCTTACACAATAAATACGCTATACTATTTTCAACCCATTTGTCAATCTGGAAATACATACATAATAATAAATAAATACATTTAAATACAGTCATATAAAGGTATAAGCTAATGTCAGCTAGGGCAACAAAATAAAACTTCAATTAGAAAAGCGTACTGTATAATTTATCAACTGATGTTGTAAATATTATTTTGATTTTCTTCATCCAGAGTATGGCTCGTCACACTCATTCACGTTTCACGGCTGAAATGGTCATCGAGATGTTACATCAAGAACAGGATAAGGAAGATGAAGCAATCCTTGATGCTGACTCTGAGTCTGACCTCTCTGATGATGACGTAGTATCACTACATCAAGTTTCCACACATGGGTCAGAAATGACCTATGTGCCACAGGATCAAGCTGAAGTTGCTGGTGATGAAGAAGACTCCTTGGACGAGCTAGAAGACTCGTCTGATGAGTCCTCTGAAGAGGAAACTCAGACCCAGGCCAATAGGCTAAGTAAAAAGGGGTCTTACTGGAATGATAAACCCCCCACTCAAGGCAGAGCAAGAACCCATAACATCCTGAGGAGGTGTCCAGGACCCGTATCTGGTTCAACAATCATTTCACCAAAAGATGCCTGGGAGTTGTTCATTAGTGATAACATCATAGAGGAGGTTTTAAGATGCACTAACTTAGAGGGACGCAGAGCCGCAGCAGCAAAAGGAAAAGAGTGGAGATGCCTCGACAAAGTAGAATTCATGGCATTTATTGGTTTGACCCTCCTTGCAGGGGGGGACAAGAGCTGGGATGTGGCCTTGCGGGAGCTCTTTCTGGATCCCCTGCAAAATCCGATGTATAA
This sequence comes from Gymnodraco acuticeps, assembly GCF_902827175.1. Classification (NCBI taxonomy): domain Eukaryota; kingdom Metazoa; phylum Chordata; class Actinopteri; order Perciformes; family Bathydraconidae; genus Gymnodraco; species Gymnodraco acuticeps. The sequence goes on along the minus strand of NW_022992206.1, from coordinate 82,691 downwards.
GGCCACCATGGGGTTCCACAGATATGAGGATATCCGCCGCCTCATACGGTTTGATGATCAGAGGACTAGGGCTGTTAGACTGGAAACAGACCACATGGCTGCATTCAGATATGTGTGGGACTGTTTCCTGGCCAATTGCAAGAAAGTGTTCGTCCCCAGTGATTGTGTCACTATAGATGAGCAGCTTGTGCCATTCCGTGGAAGGTGCAAGTTCTTACAATACATGCCAAGCAAGCCAGCAAAATATGGGATCAAAATCTTTTGGATGTGCGATGCAAGGGTCCATTATGCATTCAATGGCATGATCTATACAGGGCGACAGCCAGGAGAGGATGTTCAGAGGAACCTTGGCGAGAATATTGTCCAACAGTTGTCCAGCGGAATAAGACACACAGGTGAATATAGAATACAGAGTACATACAGTGAATATACTCTTGAAGTTCTAGCACAATACCTAGATCACTTTTCCACTCTCTCATAGTGTCAATTTCTCACAATGGTAATACAAAATGAAATAGATTAATTTATAAGCATAGAATGGAATAAAATACAATGCAGTACTCCATAATAATAATAATCAATATTCCATCAGGTTTATTTTAATGTTAGAATTTAGAGAATTACATGTTGACTAAATTGACCATTCATTTTTTTTGTTCTGTTCATAGATCGCAACATAACCATGGATAACTTCTTTACCAGCATTCCTTTGGCTGAGAAGCTCCTAGAGAAGAACCTTACACTTGTGGGGACTCTTCGCCAGAACAAGCCAGACATACCACCTGTCATGAAGCCAAACAAACTGAGAGAGAAGTACAGCTCCAAATTTGGATTCTGTGGCAACATGACAATGGTGAGCTATGTCCCGAAAAAGGGGAAGGCTGTTGTTCTGCGAAGCACAATGCATGATGACACAGCAGTGGATGACCAGAGTGTTAAGAGGAAGCCAGAAGTGATCCAATATTACACCCACACAAAATCAGGAGTGGACACAATGGATCAAATGGTTTGCACGTACACCTGCAAGCGGAGAACACGGAGGTGGCCCATGGTGCTCTGGCACAATGTGCTGGATGTTGCCACCCTCAACGCCTTCACCAGCTACACTGCACAACACCCTGGTTACAGGGTGGTGTGACTAATGCACGGCGGCTCTTCATAAAGGAGCTGGGCAAAGAGCTGGTCATGCCACACATGAGGAGACGCATGGAGGGCACGTCCCACCTCCAAACCCATATTACAGAGGCAATGGAAAGATGTGGGTTAAAAAAAGTAAGCGCAGCCACCACCCAGCCACAGGAGGGCCAAGTGAACTAACATCTCTGTTAACCGCCTTTGCTTTCTCCCTGTCTCCGTCCCCACCGACTCATAAAGCTGGCAATGTCCTTGATCTCATATTCTCAAGGAACTGCGCTACTTCTAACCTCTCTGTAAACCCGCTCCACACATCCGATCACTTCTTCATTTCATTCTCTCTATCCCTTTCCAAACATAACAAACTAATCTCTTCCCATCCTGCACTTGTCCGCCGTAACCTTCGCTCCCTCTCCCCCTCTACCTTTGCCTCGTCGGTGCTCTCAGCCCTCCCTTCCTCTGATTCGTTCCATCTCCTGCCTCCAAACTCTGCTGCAGAAACTCTCCTCTCTACTCTCTCATCCACTCTGGACTCGCTCTGTCCTCTCACATCTCGGCAGGCTCGTCAGTCCCCTCCTGCTCCCTGGCTAAATGATGCACTGCGTGCTAATAGAACCGTCCTTAGGGCAGCAGAGCGGAAATGGTGGAAATCCAAACACCGTGACGACCTCCTAACCTATCAAGCTCTCCTCTCCTCTTTCTCTGATTCGATCTCTCAGGCAAAAAGCACTTTCTTTCAAAATAAGATCCAATCTTCCTATTCCAATCCTAAAAAACTATTTTCCATCTTCTCCACCCTCTTGGACCCTCCAAAAGCTCCTCCCCCCTCCTCACTTCTGTCAAGCGACTTTGTTACCCACTTTGAAAAAAAGGTTGATGATATTCGCTCTTCTTTTTCTGACTCACCTTTACTCACCGCTGGGTCACCAGACCCTCCTTCCACCAACACACTTACCTCCTTTCCCCTCTCTCTCCAAGTGAGGTTCTTACCCTCATTACCTCTGCCCGCCCTACCACCTGTCCTCTGGACCCTATCCCTTCAAACCTCCTTCAGACTATCGCTCCTGATATTCTACCGTTTCTCACCCATTTCATCAACACTTCTCTAACTTCTGGTCACTTTCCAAACAGTCTCAAGGAGGCAAGAGTAAACCCTCTCTTAAAGAAACCCACTCTCAACCCGTCTGATGTTATAAACTACAGGCCTGTCTCTCTCCTCCCGTTCCTGTCTAAATCACTTGAACGCGCTGTCTTTAAACAACTCTCCTGTTATCTCAATCAGAACAACCTTCTGGATCCGCACCAGTCTGGTTTCAAGGCAGGTCACTCCACAGAAACTGCTCTCATTGCTGTCACGGAGGAACTGCACACTGCCAAAACTGCATCCCTCTCCTCTGTCCTCATCCTGTTGGACCTGTCTACTGCATTCGACACGGTGAATCATCAGATCCTCCTTCGCACTCTCCAAAAACTTGGAGTTTCAGGCTCTGCACTTTCCCTCCTCACCTCATACCTGAAAGACCGTACCTACAGGGTGACTTGGAGAGGGTCTGAGTCCGACCCTTGTCAATTAACTACGGGGGTCCCTCAGGGCTCTGTTCTTGGTCCCCTCCTCTTCTCCCTGTACACAAACTCGCTCGGATCAGTCATTAGCCCGCATGGTTTTTCTTACCACTGCTACGCTGATGACACCCAATTAATTCTGTCCTTTCCCCGCTCAGAGACCCAGGTCGTCGCACGCATCTCTGCTTGTCTAGCTGACATCTCTCAGTGGATGTCTGCTCACCACCTCAAGCTCAACCTTGACAAGACTGAGCTGCTCTTCCTCCCGGGAAAAGATTGTCCCACTCTTGACCTAACAATCAACATCGGCACCTCAGTTGTTTCCCCGACTCAGACTGCAAGGAATCTGGGTGTGACCCTAGATAACAACCTGTCCTTCACTGCAAACATCGCTGCTACAACCCGTTGCTGCAGATACACGCTTTACAACATCAGGAAGATACGTCCCCAGCTGACTCAGAAAGCGACTCAGGTTCTGGTCCAGGCTCTCGTCATCTCACGCCTAGACTACTGCAACTCCCTCCTGGCTGGTCTACCTGCATGTGCCATCCGACCTCTGCAGCTCATCCAGAATGCAGCGGCTCGTCTGGTCTTCAACCTTCCTAAATTCTCCCACACCACTCCGCTCCTCCGCTCCCTTCACTGGCTTCCGGTAACTGCTAGAATCCACTTCAAGACACTGGTACTTGCTTACCATGCTGCGAATGGATCTGGCCCTTCCTACATCCAGGACATGGTTAAACCGTACACCCCAGCGCGTGCACTACGCTCTGCATCAGCCAAACGACTCATTGTGCCCTCGCTGCGAGGGGGACCCAAGTTCCCATCGGCGAAAACACGTGGGTTTGCTGTCCTGGCTCCAAGATGGTGGAATGAGCTCCCCATTGACATCAGGACGGCAGATAGCTTGCACATCTTCCGGCGCAAACTGAAAACTCATCTCTTTCGACTCCACTTCGAGCGTTAGAACTATTAACGAAGCACTTTTATACTAATAAAGGACTGGCTTACCTAAAGCCAGTTGAGTAGCACTTGAAATGTTTGGCTCTATGAAATCTGATGTACTTATATGATTCTGTTTTCTTCAAGGTTGTGTCTTCCTGGTCGAATGTACTTATTGTAAGTCGCTTTGGATAAAAGCGTCAGCTAAATGCAATGTAATGTAATGTAATGTAAAAGTGAAGAGGAAGAGGTGCAAGATCTGCCCAACTGCCAAAGATCGAAAAGCCAGCAGCTGGTGTTCCAAGTGCACCAGCCCTGTGTGCAAGGAGCACAAACATGTTGTGAGGAATGTATGCACTAGATTGCAACTTACTCATATGAGTTCATTTCATGAGTTTGTTTCATGAGTGTCATGAGTTCATTTTAAACATTCAGCATTCACCACAGTTCACTGCAGTAACAATACAGATTCACTAACAGTTCAAAAAGTTCAAAATTAATTGTATCAGTTGTATGGTGTATGCTATGTGTGAGTGTGACAAAGTGACAAATAAACATTTCAAATATTAATTGTGTTATTCTTTGGTCCAAATCACTGCTAAAATGTTTTTTGACAAAATCATTATTATAGTATGTCTTTTTTTTTTTTTAAATACCACACTTGCATACATGGGTCATTTTCGACCCATGTCTGTAAACTTGATGTAATATTATAAAAACTATTTTAGTTTAGTAATTAACAAAGGAGAAACAAAAGTAATGATTTAGGGTTTTCAAAAACAAGATATTTAATGAATATTTTGAATATTTAATGATGAAATAAGTTGATTTCCAAAAATATAGCAAAGAAACACTCAACCATGCATTAAATAACACTGTAAGTCAATACGGGTCATTTTTTACCCATGTTGTGTCTTAGAGGGGGTTTCCATAGCTTGTGTATCAAAGGGTTAGGGTGCCTCACCACTGATTTATATTAAAGGGGACCTATCATACAAAATGCACTTTCTGATGTCTTTTATATGTCCCCGGTGTGTCAGGGAACTCACGCAGCGTCAGAAAATGAAACCCTCTCTCTTTTCCTGCGTACCCAAGTCTCTAAAACCGGGGTACAACGGAGCTGATCCAGATTTGCGGCCGATATGACGTAATATCGGCGGCGGACCCACAGCACTATCAGAAACGTTGCTCGACTGTTTTGGACGTAATAGAGTGCCACAGTGACGCGTCCTAGCCCGGAAGTAGCTGCGCATGGGTTCCTTCGACAAAAAAGCAATGCAATTTCTCCATAGGATTTTGGAAAATAGCTCGAAATAAAGTCTGTGGTTGAGACACATTTAAGGAACTGATCACGTTTTGTTCAGTCGGATAATCTCCACATGTCTACCCTACTTTTATAATTTTCGAATCATAAATCTAATCGATATATTTATGATCGATAGATTTATTTATAGGATCCCATGCGCAGCTTACTTCCGGGTTTTAGGAGGCGTCACTGTGGCACTCTATATGGTTGGTGTTTACATTACATCGCTAACACTCAGAGCTAACCTGTACTGGAGAGAGCATGTGTGTGAAGAAGCAGGAAATAAAAAGGAACTCACCTTGTGGTATAACCGGCAAGAGAGAAAGCCTTTGAGCTCCATACTGTTTCAGAAATAAACCTTGATCTAATAATCCTTGCGTTTCATCACCGCAGCATTTTAGACAGTATCTGCCAGGTCCCGCATGAGCCGGCATAAGCTCCACCCCCTCTTATTTTATTTATTTCAGTTTAAAAAATAAAAGCTTTATTTTCTTTAGCCTTTATTTATACAGGTGAAAATCTCATTGAGACACAGGATCTCATTCTCAAGAGAGACCTGTTTATACCCAGAATCAGCACTTTTGGAACAGGAAGAGAAATAGAGGGATATGAGGCATGGCTAGAATGGGTGATCCGTTTGGTTTTTTGACTAAAACACTTCATAGACATGTTTTTTATATTTTTTTATATATCTGAGACCTATGCTATTGCCTAAAAATAGCATGATACAGTAGGTGACCTTTAATATCTAAAAGGCATACGTCGAAAGCTCACAGGCAGAAAATGCCACACATTTAAACAGCTGTGGGCAAGTGAGCAGCTCAACTCTTCCAGTTTGAGGTAAACTTAAGGAGGAAACGGTTTAACTTCGCCACCATCATAAAACCTAATTTCTTCCAAAAAATGTAAATGCACAAGTAACAATTTGATGTCATAGTCCATCCATTCAGTATTCCATCACTTATATATACTATGACGTTTTCCAAACCGAAACTAATCTTTACTTAAAATCAATGTTTAGTTTTTCCTTTTTCCAGGCATGTCCCACTTCTGAATGTCATTCTCAAACCTGCCCCTCTATTCCTGCATCTCTGTCTCTCTGTGTTTCACCCTCTCTCTGTCTGTTTTTCTCAATTTATCTCCTTTCTCTCTCCTGCTTTCACCACCTCTTTTTCTTTCTTCCCTGTATAACGCATCCAGGCTTCCCTCGGCGGCTAATCCTGTTGGAAACGTTTCAGGGAAAGCGGATTATCTGTTGGAGCGGCATGATTTTTGGAGAAAGTTCACTCACACTTGATTAAATTAATCATTGTCCTCCAAAACCCCTTATGGTCCTTCCTTGTGGATATTGGGAGAGATAAATAACCGTCGTAAAACAGCATAAATCACCTCTAATTGATTTGGAGTGAGTTTCTCTTTCTCATAGGTGGAGGGGCGTGGTTGATGCAGTAAATTGAACCGTAGAGAGTGGGTGGCAGAGCTTTTGTAAGCACAGGGACTATTTTTAATCCGGCAGTTTGCAGGTCGATGCAAAATATTTGACAGCTTGATTTATCCTCACTTTTTTATTCACCGTTGGAAAGCTTGAAGGTGGTCCCAGTGCTTTTGTTGGAGCCAGACAGAGACTAATGCCCGATTTGGCCTATGCTTTCATAATTTATATAAAGGTGTCAGCATGCATCACGCTGCCACCGTGGAGATTTGCAGCAGAACACATTAGAGGAAGAATTAGTGTATAAATACAGGTGTGTGTGTGGCCAGCAGGCAATTGTTAGTTTGTTGTTTATAGCCCATGAAGAGCAATGTGGTCAATGATGCTTCACAGGTGGATAGGATTCATCACAACCTTGAAATGCTGATAAACTTTCCACTTCCTTGCCTACAGCCATCCCTCCCAGCCTCCCATTATCTCTCCCTCTTTCTCTTCCTCTCTTTCAAACCGACACCATGCTTTGAAAGGGAAGTCTGCAGAGGCTCTATTTAACAAGAATATCCCCTCATTACACCACTGCAAAAAACCTTAAAAGTTACCAATGCGCTAAGTGGTTTCATTTAAGGCAATGAAAAATTCCCTTTCAAAGGAAATAATTACAGCTGGTTCTTCATGGGGGCATGTAGCAACAGTGTTTATGGAGGATAAATACTGTGCGTAGCAATTACTCTACAGAAACAATTGGTAGCTTTTCCCCACATGAGTATGGGGATTAGAGCTGTGATCATCCCGGGTGTGGAGCACTCATCTGGATGTGATTATTGGAAAGGTCTAAGGTTTGGAGGGAGTCAGAGGTGAGGCTTTCAGGTCTGCCCTCTGTGTATCTCAGTTATAATACCAGAAAGGTGTGTTCATGTTTATGTGTGTTTGCACTCTACAGAAAGATGGCTCTATAAATTGCCTTGTTGCTGAAGATATCTGCAGGTACAAGTTCTAAAATATATAACTATTGGTGTTTTTATGATGGACGTACAGACCAACAATTTAAAAAGCAAGGCAGCCAATTAATACTTATTGTTGTTTTATTACCAATAACATCAGACAAAATAAAATCTGAACTCAAATTAACATTAACACTGTTATTGTCTGCATTGCCTGTGTTTGCCTGTGTTGCAGTGTACTTATTTTAAATTGAAACATTATCTAAACAATGCAAGGAATTTAAGAAACAATACAAAAAATATTGCTAATGAAGAAATGGTCAGCAAGTAGTCTACAACATATTAATAATTAAGTATCATTTTGAATATGAACATGATTCCAGTATTGGATGTTATGGCTAAGGATCTGTAACTTAATAGTTTCCATTTATTGTTTGTTTAGCTCTATGAAATATTTAATATTGGTATTATTTTATTTAGTTTGAAGTGATTTATAAGGTTTTAGAATATTCCTGTACTGTAAGGGTATTGTTTAATCTATGTATATCCTAATTGTAAATTGGTAAAAAATATACTGTAGAATATTTCTAAAGATGGTACGACCAAATGGAAATAAACTAGATACAAATTCATTGGAACACAAACAGAGATATAGAAAATGCTAATTATGCTATAATTATCAGAAAAGTTTTCTGAAATAACGACGCTTTTCTGAAATAACGACGCTGCGGAATGAGGACGCTGGCGTGTTTGTCGCCGCTTCACTTCGTAGGCAAAATCGTGTTTTCTGTGCTATGTTGTGTTCTAACAACCACAAATCCACTGCAAATAGTCTGCTAAAGCTATCACAACTGTTCAGATCCATCTACTGTGTAGCTATTACACTTAAACATTCTCCAACGATCAGCTGCCACTGCTAGCCGACGATCGGCTGTCACTGCTAGCCGCCGATCAGCCGCTCGCTCCTCTTCAACCTGAGATCTCTGGAGCTCCATTTCTTTCTCCACATCCCCAGTCTGTCCCCTCAACTCAGCTGCTACCCCTTTCCTTGTTAGCATTTCACTGCTAGCCACTGCTGGCTTCTCAATTCAGCTGCCGTCCTAGCCCCTGCTTAGCAGCTCGTAGCTAGCCGCTGCTCCTCTGTGCTGCTGACATGGCTCTCCGGAAATACTCCGCTCTGCAAATTTGGAATCTTGTTTGCCACAACACTCCCAATTGCCTCACTACAATAACATCACTTGGACTCCTTCGCCGTCCCCGCTATGTGCACAGGGCTGCACGTCGCAAGTTTGTCAACTCCGATCATGACATCCCCACTACACTGACAGACAGGCGGTCCGTCGCACTTCGCCGACATCATCAGAGCAAATCTTACGTGCACAGTTGTAATCTGAGATCTGTCAGCTGTATCGACATCATCAGCCCACTCACCCCCTCTGCCTCAACAACCACAAACAACAATGCAACATTCATGCTGCAGAATGTGCGCTCCTTGAATAAAAAAAGCACCTCTGATCAATGACATCATCACTGATCATAAACTTCACTTCCTCTGCTTAACTGAAACATGGCAAACTGGACAGGATTTCCTACTACTCAACCAAGCCACACCTCCTGGCTATGTCTACCTCTAAAAGCCCCGCTCCACTGGTCGGGCGGTGGGCTGGCTGTAATATACAGAGCAGACATCTCGATCAAAGAGCTTCCTGTACACAACACCACCTCACTTGAATGTCTTGCCTTCACTCTGTCTGGATCTGCACAGCTCCAGGCTGTTCTTATATATCGCCCCCCCCAAAGCCTCAGCCTCCGCCATCTTCCTGTCGGAACTATCTGAGCTACTCACCTCCATCTACGCTCCTTCTTGGAGATTTTAACATTCATGTGGACTCACCCTGCTGCACGTTTGCCTCTGACTTCCTGGCACTTCTGGACTGCTTCAATTTTAAACAACATGTCCATGATCCCACCCATGCCAAAGGCCACACCCTGGATTTGGTATGCACAACTGCATCCCACCTGCAGTGCCTCAATCTGGATGTCTCTGACCATCATGCCATCCTCTTCACTGTGCCTATCCCCCTCCCCAGACAACTTGTACTGCGGACAATTTCCTACAGGAGCTTAAAATCAGTGAGCGCACCAGCCATAACCAGCCTCATAGCTACCCACCTGACCTCCAATCCCCCCAACACCTCAGTTGTCGGCCTGGTAGCCCAGTACAACACTGCTCTTTCCCAGAGTCTCGACTCACTTGCTCCCCTCATTACTCGTACTGTCTCCTTCACCGACTCAGCCCCCTGGTTCACCACCAGTGTCCGTGCCATGAAAGCCTCTGGCCGCCAACTAGAGCGGCTCCACAGAGGTAGTCAGAGTTGCAGCGGACCGGCAGATTTCTGGTAGTTTGTTCCAGATATTGAAGCATAATAACTGAACGCTGCTTCTCCATGTTTAGTTCTGACTCTAGGGACAGAAAGTTGACCAGTCCCAGAAGACCTGAGACTACAGCAACTACCGGCCGATCTTCAACCTTCCTTTCCTCAGCAAGATCATGGAAAGAGCAGTTGCTGCCCAACTCCACCATCATATGTCCAACCATGAGCTCTACAAACCCTTCCAATCAGGCTTCAGATCCAACCACAGAACAGAGACTACCCTCATCAAAATAACCAGTGACTTCTTCGTAGCTGCCGATTCAGGCCTCATCAGCATTCTCATCCTCCTGGACATCTCTGCAGCATTTGACACAGTCTCCCACACCATCCTACTCAACCGTCTATCCTTCTACCTTGGCCTCTCTGGTACAGCACTCCCCTGGTTCCATTCCTACCTCTCCAACAGGCAACAGATTGTGACCATCAGGAAATCCAGCTCTCCCCCAGCCCCTGTCAACCAAGGTGTGCCGCAAGGTTCGGTGCTTGGCCCCCTTCTATTCAACATCTACATGCTCCCCCTCGGTGAAATCATCCGCCAACATGGTCTCAACTTCCTCTCCTATGCCGACGACACCCAACTCTACATCAGCACCAATCCATCATCCCAGCTACCACTAGTCACTAGTCACTAGTCAACGGCCTCCGCAAAATCAAAACCTGGATGTCAACAAACCTACTGAAACTCAATAATAACAAAACAGAGCTCATGGTTGTGGCCCCCAAAACACTGCTCCGGAAGGTTGGAGATCTCCTTCTCACCGTCGATGGCTGCTCCATCAACCCTTCCCCTGAAGTTTGCAGCCTGGGCGTCACTCTGGACTCAGCCTCACCTTCAACTCCCACATCAGGTCTACTGTCAAAACTGCTTTCTTTCACCTACGAAACATCTCCAGACTCCGGCCCTCTCTCCCCGACCCCGTTGCAGAAACATTGATTCATGCCTTCATCTCCTCTCGCCTGGACTACTGCGCCTGTTCGGGATCACCAGCAAAGCCCTGGACAGACTCCAGTACGTCCAGAACTCTGCAGCCAGGCTCCTCACCCACACTAAGCTCTGGCAACACATCACCCCCACCCTCATCCACCTTCACTGGCTCCCGGTCAAGTCACGCATCCAGTACAAACTCCTCCTACAAATCTCTCCACTCCCTAACCTAGCCCCTGCATACATCGCTGACCTCCTTCAGCCCTAAACCCCCTCTCGTCAGCTGCGGTCCTTCAACACAGGGCTGCTCTCCATCCAGCGCTCCAAGCTGAAATCCTTTGGCGACAGAGCCTTCAGTGTCGCAGCCCCCACCCTCTGGAATTCTCTCCCCTCTGCTATCAGGAATGCCGGTTCTCTGGACACTTTCAAACACAAACTCAAACACCATCTGTTCACTCAGGCCTTCAGCCCCAGCTAAAATGCAGTACCCAGCAACCAGTTTTTCAACCTGTGTCTCTGTGATTATTATTATTTAATTTTGTTGTTGTTTTGTTATTTTATCTCCCATTGTAAAGCGTCCTTGAGTTTCTTGAAAGGCGCTATAAAAATCGAAATTATTATTATTATTATTATATCTATCTCCATAAAGAATATTTGTGCATTAAAATGTAGACCTAGCTGTTTTGTATGCGAGTGTGTGTGTGTGAGTGTTTGTTATGCATCCCTTCCGCAGTACAGGCTGCCGTCTGAAAATGGCAGCCCCTAACATCCTTACTCTGCGTCTCCCCAGAGATTCATCACGTTACATCATGATGCACTTGCTCAGCAGACATCCCGCCTGAAACGCATTTCAGGTTCGACTCGTCCGGTCTGAACACCATAGTGTGTCTGTTATGTAATTTGTCTGGAAGAATGATGTGGTCTCGCTCCATCACCCCTCGCCCCCCCTCCCCCCATGCTTCTTTCAACCCCGCGCACATACCTGAGGTTGTCTGTCTTCAAGAATCAATGTATGAGTTGCAGATTTTACTCACGCTGCAGAGAAGGGATTCAGACTGCAATGGATTTACATGCTTTTTTGAACTGGGCCATGTGCAAATAGGGGAGAAAAAAATAGATTCCCGTGTCTTGTGCACAGCCACTGGTTTGGAGAGGTTATGAAAACACATTGTTTCTTTTTCACAGACCGCTGTTGCTTGCTGCCACATTGTTGGTTTGCGTAGGGATTCTGCAAATCTGTATGAGCAGATGCTTGAAAATATAAATAAACATGAATACTGTACATAGCCCAATATATATCTCAACACTGGGGATATTATATTTAAATGATTCATTAAATAGTTGATTAACAGAAAATGATTAACAATCTGACGATGAATTCTTACTAAAATAATTATTCAGGCTTTTTTTGTCACTTTTTTGCTGTAAATACATTTTGGACTGTTGATTGAGCCAAAAAAGCTATTTGAAAACAGACAGTCATTTTTCACTGACAATGTATAAATTCATTGACTAATTGATGCGTCCCGGAAAAAAAGTGCACTGATAAGCACTAATGCAAATATTCTTGTTTGCTGTCTTGACATGATCTGCAGATTTGCAGAAATAAATTGCAGTGTAGTGAAATGCAACAATAAATAATGTATTAGGCGAATAAGTTGGATATTTACCTTTTCCAAGTCTACTATTTAATATTTATCATACACAAGAAATGCTCAGTTTCTGTCATTTTCGATAATAAAGTTTTGTGCTGCGGTGTTAAAACACTGCACCACGTCTTTAACGCAGCTCTTTAGGAGTTTGCTCGAAGTTCTTGCCAAAAATATGATTTATCGCGGTTATATTAGGTTTATAGTTTGTTGGGACTTTATAAGGTTGTTTGCATCGAAGCTGCTCATGCTCCTCATGAGACCTTTATAATTACGAACAGGTCACAGAACACACCTGAGCCAGGTTGTCATGGGGTCGTCATGGGGACACCTCTAACAGCTTCTCCTCTGGTGTCCTCCTCACGTGTTTCCTCCTCTGCCTATGATCTCCAGTCTTGGCCGACTGTCCTAAATGTGAGTCTGAAAGCTAACCTTCCCCCGAAGCCACGGGCATGTCAAAGCTTACCCTCCGACGCTTTCCTCCATTGACTTCTCGCCCAGGAAGTGTCAACACATCTAGCAGAAATCCCTCGGCCCCTGCAGCAGACTCTCTCCTACTCTGGCCTGTCTCCCTTCTCCCCTCTTGTCACCCCTTAAAGCCGCTGGTGCAGGCCTCACAACACCTTGTTTGTATGCTGCATGTTACCTAGATTTCTGAGATCCTCATCCTGCTTCCCTTGCCTTTTTGTTACCTATCTCTCACTTTGGCTCTCCGCTTTTCTTCTCTATTGTTCTCTTATTTGCTTATTACAATATCCATGCTGGGTAGTTGATTAAAGCAAGTCTCAAAGGTTTCTTCACCCAGATTTTTTTTTTAAAAAGAACACATTTGTGCCATCTTTCCTATGCAGATAGTTTTGATTGTATTAATATGTGATCTGATTCAAATGGATTGATATTTGTCATGTTTAAAGCAAAAATGATGGTTTCAGCTTCTCAAATGTAATTATTTGCTGATTTTGTTAGTCATATGAGGTATACGGTGGCCGTCAGGTGCAAACACATTACAACTGCCACAAGAGAAATACACTATATTAAAAAAAACCTATGCAAATATAAAAACACAAATATGCCAAAACACTTGCAATGAAGAAACATCTTCACCAACTTCACAACACATGTGCTGCACTTACAAAAGCTCAAACGAAAAAGGTGATGCATACAGCTGGGACCACAGCCCTTGTTTTTGATGTTAGGAAATTCAAAGTTAGCTAACTGTCACTGTCACAGCAAACTTACCCAAAGTATACATTTTATCGGCTTATTTTAACAATGTGATCCCATGCTTCCACCGATATTATTCCAGATCAGCTGAAAGCTTGTTGGCTAACCTAGTCTTTATAAATATACTGACAAAACACAAATATAAAACAGTCTAACTGTGCTACTGGAAACAGTGACAGCTGGCCAACTTTATAATCCCCCAACATCAACAAGCACTCCGGTCCCAACTGTGTGCATCATGTTTTAGTGTCCCCTGGTTTGTGTTGTGTCATGAGCTTCTTGGGAACAAATGTATTTGCATTGTTTTGCTTTTAGTAAAAGATGCGCATGTTTCGCATATGGTGTGTTTATTTATTTCATATATTTATGTGTATTTATTTTTATTTGCTTGTGTTTTGGCACATTTGTGTCTTATACTTGCTTTGTTTCTGAAGCTGCAGCACTATTCTCTTAATGGAAATTATTTAGGCCGTTGAAGCGCGTGTGCACCTGTTGGACACTATACACTGTACATATAGTAGTGAAGTGAATATATTTGGTTTAAAAAAGCAATCTGACAGCATTATTAGGGTCTGAGACCTAGGTCGGCGAAGACCCTATTGAAATCGGTCGCGAAGCGACCGATAAACCTGCACAAAACACCAAAAACAGGGAAATCGACCCGCAAAAGCAGAGAAAATGTTCGGAAATGATGACGGCTGATAGGCTGGGTTAGCCCAGTCACGTGGGCGCAGCCCACGTGATCGAAACTCGCATAATTTATATCGTACGATCTATTTAGTCGCTCGCGTAGCGAGCGATAACCATGCAAAACCCACCAAAAACAGGGAAAAAGAGGGCCAAAAGCCCATTAAAGATGGCCGACATCATGCCCAGACGGCCTATACTGAGGATTTCTCATCCGCCTCAATGTTAAATCGAACAAGATTGAAATTGGACGGATTATTCATTATTATTATTATTTGAACCTTTCGAACGCACTTTTGACCCCCGTAGCATATGTCAAAACTCACCAAATTTTGCAATCGCGTCAAAAGTGTGGCAACTTAGAATATGTAACTGGTCCCGGAACTTTGCGTACAAAATTGCGTACGCCACGCAAAATACCATTTTTAACGTTAACTCCCCCTACTTTAATTTTCACGTAAACGAACCAAACTCGCTACGCATATCTAGGGTGCGGAGACGAACCAAAAAGCCTCTTGGAGGGGTATAAAATAACGTACAGGAAGTCGGCCATTTTGAATTATGTGTCGGAAAAACGTGATTTATCGCCTTTTTCGGGCTCCGTACGAAATCTATCTCCTCCTAGGAACTTTATCGGTACGACTCCAAAATCGTTGGCTATGTTCGCGAGACATGGGCAATCTAAAGTTATCACAGGACTTTTTTTCTTTCGCACGGCATAGCCGTTATTTGTCGCCAAAGTTCGCGTTCGCTCTATTTTCGCCGGTCCCTCGCCATGGAACACGATGATGTCATAACTCAAACTGACATACTCTGAACGCCACCAAACTTCACATGATGCCTTACACTACAGCCCTGAACAGCTCTAGGTGAAATCTGACACTACTTTATTTGGCGTTACCATGGCAACGGATCCTTCGCCATAACCAACGTTGTCGCTGTAACTCCAATGGACACGGTCCCATCGTCCCCCAATCTTCACTTTTATATCACCGGTACATGCCTCAACAGCTCTACGTGAAATCTGAAATCTCACCGTACGCCGTTTCCATGGCAACGCATCCTTCGCCAAAAAACACGATGCTGCTGTAAGTCAATGGAAAATCTTCCAAACGCCACCAGACTTCAGACTATCATTAATGGTCGGGCCCTCAACAGCTCTATGCAAATTATGGGATGTCATCATATGTCGTTGCCATGGAAACGCTTCCTCGCCAATAAACCTCATGTCGTCGTAATTCAATGGAAAATCTTCCAAACGCCACCAGACTTCAGACTATCATTCATGGTCCGGCCCTCAACAGCTCTACGTGAAATCGGAAATCTCACCGTATGCCGTTTCCATGGCAACGCGTCCCTCGCCAAAAAACCTGATGTTGTCCTAATTCTATGGAAAATCTTCCAAACGCCACCATACTTCAGACTATCATTAATGGTCCGGCCCTCAACAGCTCTACGTGAAATCGGAAATCTCACCGTATGCCGTTTCCATGGCAACGCCTCCCTCGCCAAAATACCTGGTGTTGTCCTAATTCAATGGAAAATGCTCCAAACGCCACCATACTTCACACTATCATTAATGGTCCGGCCCTCAACAGCTCTACGTGAAATCGGAAATCTCACCGTATGCCGTTTCCATGGCAACGCGTCCCTCGCCATGCAACACGGTGTTGTCCTAATTCAATGGAAAATGCTCCAAACGCCACCAGACTTCAGACTATCATTAATGGTCCGGCCCTCAACAGCTCTACGTGAAATCGGAAATCTCACCGTATGCCGTTTCCATGGCAACGCCTCCCTCGCCATGAAACACGGTGTTGTCCTAATTCAATGGAAAATGCTCCAAACGCCACCATACTTCATAATATCATTAATGGTCCGGCCCTCAACAGCTCTACGTCAAATCGGAAATCTCACCGTATGCCGTTTCCATGGCAACGCGTCCCTCGCCAAAAAACCTGATATTGTCCTAATTCTATGGAAAATGCTCCAAACTGCACCAGACTTCAGATGACACTTAATGGTCCGGCCCTCAACACCTCAATATGACAATAGTTAATTTTACTCAAAAGCTGTTGCCATGCCAACGCACCCCTCTACCTTAACCACCATATTGCTATAACTCCTGTGTAAATGCTACAAAAGTGTTAAAACTTCACATGTGTGCTAACTGTCAAGCCCTCGATACATATATGTGTCAGTTTTCAGATTTCGTCCAATTTCGTTGCTATGCTAACAAAAT
The DNA here is from genome assembly GCF_902827175.1 of Gymnodraco acuticeps. Lineage (NCBI taxonomy): Eukaryota > Metazoa > Chordata > Actinopteri > Perciformes > Bathydraconidae > Gymnodraco > Gymnodraco acuticeps. Next base: position 66,211 of record NW_022992206.1, on the reverse strand, counting down.
GGTCGCCGTGAAATACGGTTTCCTCATAACTCCAGTTTACAGCCTCCAAAACGCCACAAAAATTCACAGCTTTGATAACGATGCAGCCCTCAACAAAACTAAGCATATTATGGGGTGTCACCAAATGCCGTTGCCATGGAGACAGATCACCCGCCATCAAACACAATGTTTGTGTTACTGCTGTAACTCCTAAATATATTGTCCGATCGCCCCCAAACTTCACACGTTTGCCAACGCCCGACTCCTCCACACCTACCGTAGGCACACACGCCGACGTGCGGCACGTCGAAGACCCGCTCAACGCTGCTCGCAGCTTTAATTTTCAATTGTGATTGGCATATGTATTAGCAAGAATAATTAATCTATTAGTCCATTAAATATTTTTGGCAAATGAATAGATAGTGAAATTATTATCTGCTGCCAGATACAATTCAACAAAGTTGATTATAATGTTATAGAACATGTATTTTGCTCAGGGTATTCCACAAGCCTCACATCAACTATTTAATAAGGGACATTTTATTATGCAGAAAGTAGTTCTGAAAACGGCCCTCAGCGAGATCTTTTGATCCCCCAGAGTCTGTCTGTATGACTGAAATGTAAAAAAAAGAAAACTAATTGAATTGTCAAAAATAAAAGGAACTGCCATGAACCCTAAAAAAAAGGTGAACTCTTACTTAGGGCTGAGTATCATTTCAACCTTTCTGTGCCGGTATGATCCCTGAGTTTAATTGATCTTGAGAAGTATTATGATGTTCTTTTTTAAGAAAACCCTGTTTTCATTTAATGAAGAAGAGGGGAAGAAGTTCTCAAAAGTTAAATGTTCAAACTGAAGAAACCATGGAAGAACTTTGCCTAAAAACGTTCACATTTTGTTTCGTGCCACGGAAATATTTGATCATTATCAACAAGTTTTTGCGGTTTGATACATAAACCGCCCCTTAGATGTCTCTCTCTCATACTCTGTCCTCACAGTTGCTAAGAAATACAGGTTCACTGTGTCCCTACCTGAATATCTACATATACTATACAAGCAACATTTCTGTCAGACACACTCAAGCATTCCCTGCTTTCTGGCTGCTTTTTGGTTCATAGAAACAATTTTTCAGAGAGACGCCAACAGAGCCTCCCAGCCTCCATACCTTAGAACCCAAAATCCTGCAATCCCTGAAACTCGCTCAGCCTTGTGCCAATTAGGCATTCATCCTGTTTCCAACGGTTTCCCTGCAGACTCCCAAGTTGCAAACGGTAGTTATAGCCAATATGGCCTCATGATGAGGGTGGGCAGTTAATCCCTGTCTGCAGACACACAAACACCCCTCCACAGTTTAATCTGCAGGAGCTGTTTTCACCTGCATTGACGGGGTCTCACTCTCATTTTGCTCCTCTGTGTGTAACATCCTGGCATTTGGCCCACACGTCGTTCATACAAAGACACAATGTCATGCTCTCGACAAATGCATCATCATAATTTGTGTTGAAGACTAAGGATGAAATCAGATTTCATAATAGTTAGCGTTGAACATTAATATACATGAAACCGATATTAATGGCAGTTTATCACGTAAAGCCACAAGGCCTGTCATATAGCTGTGTTGCACTTTAGTTGCTTTCCCCTGTGTCAAAGTTGATGTAATCTGTGTGTCCTGTCATAAACATCATGGGGATGGATTCTGCGCTATCTCCTTTATTACTTACTTTGTTATAAATGGCTCTCTGGGCCCTCTCAGTCAGCAGGATTATAGCCCAGGATTAAGATTCTGCACCGAGAGTGAGTGGGTGTGCAGCCAGCCAGGAGAGTTATTGGAATTGCCATCATTATCCTCTGGATATCTCATCATGAACTTCTCACCTCAGTGCTCCTTCTGCGCTACATTACGCTGCATTTGCTGCATGCACACAGCTGCGGAACATTAAATGTACAGATGTTTGCTGAAGTATTGTTTTTTTTCTTACTCAAAATAAACGTGCGTACACTGTAGTTATCCACAGGATGATGACATTTAATTACAGAGAGAAATATATATGGCAAAATTGCAATCAAGTCAACTGAGCAATATACTGCACGTATATAGTGTATTACCTATTAGAGGGTTTGCACCGTGGTACTTTTAATTTGTGTTTCTCAACCGTTACCTTCGTATGGGAAATAGATTTACAGTAAATATAGGATGATGATTAAGTATTTTCCTTAAATCTACAGTTAAAAGTATATATTTGTTTCCTTTTTTACAAAATCCTGACACATATTGTATTAGATAGATCCTTTATTTAATACAAAATGTATTTCCCAAGTGCTCCTTAAAACAATCCAGTAGGGTTTGACACTATCAGAGAATCCAAAGCTCTGATTGGTTGTTTAGTTACAGTTCCAGTAAATGTGACTAAAGGTTATTCTTAGTTATTCCATCTTCAAATGCAAAGCTATAACATTTCTACATTCATCATTCTAAAAAGGGATTGTCCTGAACTTTTCTCAATACTACTCTTTCAGCAATGCCAAAAAAACGTTTTATATATGTGATGAAAATGGTCTATACAGTCACTATCAAGGACGGTTGAGTAACGCTGGACGCTGAGTGTGTGCGTAGAAGTTCCAAAGTGTGTGTGTCGTGCTCTCTTAGCACAATGCACTTTAATAAGATGCCCTGTTGCCCTCAGGATGCTCTTTGCTCACTCAACGATAACACGCATGGTATTGGAGGCGATGGACTGGCATTTCAGGCAGCACGGAAACGTCGACCCTTTGCCTTCCACAAGAAGCTGCGATGATAAAAGAGAGAGTCGTAGAGGAGCTTTAGCCCGGAGAGGAGAATTAGGCGGTGAGCTGCACCTTTTGTTCACCACTGAGTCTTTGCATCACGACAAACACGCAGAGATTGACGTGTCCTTCTGTCCAGACCTTGGAAAGTTACTTTTAGAGACAGCACACTGCAATGATTAACAGAATAGAGTAGAGAATGACACACACATCCTCTGATACTATCTGCTCTGACACACACACACACACACACACACACACACACACACACACACACACACACACACACACACACACACACACACACACACACACACACACACACACACACACACACACACACACACACACACACACACACACACACACAGACACAGACACACCACACACACACCGTCTTGCTCACTTTCTTCCTCTGCAAAATCTGGCAAGGCGGATGCTGTCTGAAAACAACGAGCATAGCACATCTCAACACCACAGCAACAATTACGCTTCTATTTCAAGCTTATCTTTTCTTGGGTGTGCGTGTCGTTGAATTAATAATATGATCCTCTTTTGTCAATCTGTCAGTCACTTAAACAACTCACAGAGAGATAGAGAAACAGTGAAACAGATCTAGATATTTCCCTGATTCCCGTCCTCTGCTCTGCGATGGCTTGCATGAAGTACTTTGTAGTCTGATTCCTATCTGCTGCCACCGAGGAAGATGCCAGCTCATATTTCTCTCATCATTCTCTGACGGCTGGCAAAGCTGCTGAATACCGCACTCGACAGCCATCTTTGGTTGTGAATGACTCAGCCATTATAGACTCATTGAGCATCGAAAGGAATGCCTGATGCTCGGAGAATCAATGCACAGAATTAGTTGAATAAACAGCATTTTGAAGTGGTCTTTAGTCGAGCCTTTTTAAGGTCTCACTGCTCAGTGTCTGCAACAGGTTTCCGTGCTTACCATTCCCCGGTTTGACATTTAAAAAAGAAAGCAGACTGTGCCATCAGGTCTGAGGCAGATTTAAGCTAGATTAGGATCCAGGCTTTACTCTTTTTCTTTTTTTGTTCCTGACTGGCTGTTCCTGTTGGCTGTTTGGCGCCTTCCACCTCATTTCAGCAACCACTACGATCTCTTCCTTACGTTTTTCTCCAGCTCTCAATAATTAAATACGTCTAGCCGAGTTCTTGCTCCACGAAAAACATGACTTCACTTTTATGCAGACATGATTCGACAACAAGTTTGGGATTAGACCGACCTTCCCACTGGCGGAGAACAACACAGCTCACTTAAATCACACTTGTTTCCTGGATATTACTTGAGACCTCATTTCTCTCTAGCAGGAACAGTGTTTGCATGCATTTGTGCCAGATGTAGTTTTGCATGTGAAACAGGTAGGAGTGGTGAGAGGGAGTGAATATGAAATGCACGCATTTACACCGATGGCTTCCAAACTGAGTGGAGAGGATGGTACAAAAGGAAGGAGCTTGTATTTGAATAAAAGATGATTGAATCAAACAATTAACAAACAATAGTGCTGTGATTCCAGTGAGTCTGTCAAGAATCCGGTAAACAGAGATTATGCATAATTTATAACAAGGGAAAGATGATGAGAAAACAAATATGGTGATGATTTTGATCAAATGTTGGTGAAATATAAAAACATCTTGCCTACTGTCAAATCCTAGATAAACCTGTGAGTTGCTTAAAACCTCTGACAGTGCAGTTTATACGCATTTTTATAAATGTACCAATACCATGCTATCGAATGAAATGTTCAAACAACTATCAGATGGATTGCCGTTAAAATATGTAAAAACATTCATGGTACCTGCAGGATAAATCCTACTGACTTTGCTGATTCCCTGACTTTTCCTCTAGAGCTATTATGAGATGAACATTGTGTATTGAGTGAAATGTAAGTATTGTATGGATTGTTGTAACATTTGGTATTGATATTCAGGGATTATTGTTACCTGATTACCTGATCACAATACGGTTTATGACCACCCTTTACTTGCCATATACATTTCCCATCAGCGTAACTTTAGTGTTTAGTATTAATCGGCAAATTTAGCATGCACCAAGCTAATCTATGGTGGCAAACAAGGTAAACCAACAAGTCCTCCAACTCATACGGGCAAATGGGCCGATTGTTCAGGCCCTTATTACGACCAAATATGTCGTTTGTTCAAGCGCTTACATCCTATAATTACGTTTGAAAGTGTTCGGCCTCTAGTGCTCCCGTTGAATGCAAACGTTACAGATGGTCGTTTATTCACAAATAACCCTCTCTGTAAAATCCTAAATTGTAGGATAGTTTGGCCATTAAAACGCTTTTTGATTAGATTTATAGCGAGAAGTGTATATTGTACTTTTAGAATCCACGTCCAGTCGATATGTAGGATCTATAGTTTGATAGATATTACGAAGATGATTTTGAGGTATGCGGCAGCCTCCATGTAAAGTTACGGGTTGAAAACAGTATTTCCGGTCTCGACGTTTTCATAATAAAACCAATGATCAAATGATTTAACAGTTTTGATTGATTGATTGAAAAGTTTATTAACAGCTTGTATATTGGGTACAGTACAGTACAGCTCAACACATACAATTGTTAAGGGGATGCAGACCAGAGAAAGACTTTCGTCTTGTTTACATCAGGGTCCCCCATTTCCAATTCATCAGTGATATCTGCAGTACTCATCCACTAAAAAACATCAGTTTATCCTTGTTAATTATACGACATTTATTGGTTTAAATTGTGTACAATGCTTTTGTGTTTTTCTCTTTAGATTCTGAGAGACACCTTTCTTTTTTCAGAGGTTTTGATAACGGTGCACAGCTGATAGAAAGGGATTTTTTTTATAGTTTTTAAAGATATTATTTACTACCTTTCCAACTCCTCATGCAGTTGACTGTTACAGGTCTATACAGGTTCATGGTACAATGCATAAGCTTCAAATCGAGAGACTGAAACTGTATTTTCCTTTACCGTTCTGTTTTAATTTCACAATAAAGTTAATAGTCATATTATGTTTGATATTATGTTTTATTAACTATACCACTGTTTTTTTAACCCGCACCGCCTAGTGGTTAAAGCACGGTATTGAATTTTGTTGTTGAATACGTTTTATTTGATGAAAACATTTAAATATTAAGAGTAGCCTACATACAAAATTGGGGGAAAGTAGAAGGCATGATAGAAATATAGAATATCAAATATCAAGAAGATACTGTAGTGATCTCTACAATAAAACAGTTTAGTGCAGGACGTCCAAAGATATTAACAGGAGGATGTGCAAAACAGACAAACTAATAAGGCTTTATTTAAACATTAAAGATTACTTTAAGTTAAGGTCTTCTTTTGAATGAGAAAAAAACGTTGGGGTTATCCACAGATAAATATGAAGTCTGACAAAATACTTAACGTCCAATATATTGCATAGTTTACTTTGGCACTTGACAATCACCTTCCCTGAATTTGACTAAAGTCAAACTAAAGTCTGATTTAAGGGTTGTTTATATTTCACATCATTAATCAGAATCTGCAAAGTAACTAAAATAAATGTAGTGGAGTAAAAATACCAGGTTAACCTCTGAATTGTAGTGGAGTAGAACAAAGTAGTATGCTGCTGTAACAAAAACATTTTCCAACTTGGGATCAATAAAGTATATCTTATCTTATCTTAAGATGATCGATGGCTACTGCCATATTTGCAAAATGTGCCTCTGAACCTTGACAAGTGCATGTTTCAGGCTTATCAATGAACAACAGGAGGGGTCACAGACATAAGACCAGCTATTAAATAAAGCTCTTCTGACATTAGGTGTCATGTGGGTATATTAATTCACCCATTTATTAATTATATGTTTCAAATTTGATAACACCACTGTGTTTCGTATCCCCTAAACCTCCAGCGTACACAGTTTAGAGTTGCAGTCCTATATGGACATTTTGCCACTTAGCTTTGCTAGTTTTCCCAATATTGCCACCAATTAATAGAATCTCAGCTGATTTGCATGTCGAAAGTGCGTCCACAAACTCGGTGATGAGCAAACTTCAGTTTTTGCTCCATGTGTTGCAGACTTTGGTGGGATTGATAAATGCTGTTGTTTAAGGAGGTTTTGCAGACATGTTGTCTTAGGCAGATTCTAAGTGAGGACCCACATGGGATGTAAAGTGTTTGTGTGCCTGTGTCTGCAACTTCATTCTGCAGCTGTCTCCTTCTGCACAGACCACATTAATGATAGAACAGAGGCATGGGCCATAGACTGCTCATTAAAGAGAGAGAAGGCTAGAGGAAGAAATGTGAAGTGGAGAGGATGCAGACGGTGGAGGAGTATGAGACAGCAAAAAGAGAAAAATGAACATTGAAGAAACTTAAAAGTGAAGATACGCACAATTGAGCAAGGACATGACTCAGCACCTGCAGGGCAACACTGCTCCTTCCTCTCACCACATCTTCTCACACTTTCTTCCTCCTTCCTTTCTCTACCCCCCCCACCCTTTTTTTCGTCTCTTTGGGACTTCTTCTTTTGCCTCACATTATCACAGCGGCTCTGGCACTCCTGCTGTTGAAGCTCTTAATTCACACACCTCTACCTCTGACTGCAGTTCTGCTGAGTTAGGCCGATATCGCTTTTACCTCACAGCGGAAGGTCATCCCTCCATCTCCTGAGTGGTGATGGACAGAGAGGAGGGGGAGAGAGAGAGGAGAGCATATGGCTAGTTAACTGTAATGCAGAAGCAGATGTCTCTCTGTGTACTGTCTGTGTATGTGAGATCAGTGGAATGGAAATATGTCATGCTATGATCATACGAAGGGATATTTGTAGTCTTTATTGACAGGGGAGCCGGGGCTCGGACCTGCGTGGCTTGCGAAGGGATTTCAGCTTTTTCCACTGTTGCTTTTGTTATGATGAAAGAGAACTTAAGTATTCACATAATCCAATTAATTTGCTAAATGGTATTACATTTAAGGTTGTTTGGACGTTATTTGCAGTCTGGAGGAACACTGTAATTAAAGGTGTAACACTTTCCTTTCTACAAACTATCTACACACTGCCATCGTGTGTGTTTGTGTTTCATAAAGACGCACAGCCAGAATTAATTGAACATTGCGTTGGAATAATGTACCTTCATTTGCTGCAAGTCATGCCGACATCAAATAGTCTACCAAAACAAACATAATCACCTTTTTTATTTTAAGCCGCTTATGCAAGACCTCTGCCCCACTGCTAAAATGATGTCAAATGACAGAGAGTTTTGGGCGCGTGGCCTGTTTAACATTGCATAGCTCTGTAGCAAGCCAAGCCGACAGACTGGGAACACAGCTACACAGTTACCCATCAGGCAAGCTGCTCCTCTCCTCTAATGCACATCCTCCAGCCGTTAAAACACATCCTCATGCCAGTTATATAAGTGAAGAGATTTCAACGGACGGTACTGGATGAGGTGTGAGATTATAACCCAGGCTTATGGCCCACCACTCAGTCTTTGCTTCTCTCAGCAGAGTCAGCGGGATGCCCCGTGATCCCAGTGACACGTCTGAAAAATTGAGCGGAGGTTTTGCTGTGAAGGTGCCCTGAGGCAATTCTAACTCCAAACAAATGGGACTGTGCAAGGTTAGAGCAGGATATAGAAGAGGTCGGGGTGTGAGGGTTGGGGGAAGTATGGTGTTGTTGCCTTCAGAAGAGTGATGATTGCAGACCAACTAGAAGTCTTGCAGGTGTTGCTGCCTTAGTCACAGGGTTTGACTGAGTGCCACATGGGGAAGAGGAGAGCCTGATGAAGAGGATGTGGTGACCGCTCATACACACTATGATGGATGGAGAGAGAGACTGTAGCATCTGCCATGCCTACCAGTATAGGCGAAGCAGAGCATTAGAGAGAGGGGTTTTAAAGCACAGAGTGTACAGTAAGAAACACCTCGAGGTAAAATTTCAAAATGATGTTAAACTTAAAAAGGGGCAGAATAGACCAAAAAACTAAAAGCTACTAAAAGTGTAGCTCTCCTGTTACAGTATATGGGTTAATGCTCTGTAGCACTCGGGTTACATGTAAAGATGATTATTCACATGAGGCATTCGCTTTTCTCTTTTTAAATTATATATTATACTTTTAATTCAATACTTTTGTTTAGGTTTTATGTTGCTCACATCCTTTAATAGTTTGACCGAAACTAATATATACACACAAAAGAGCAATATCTGTTGGTCTTACAGCAGTGATTGATACATGCACTAGGCATTTGTATTAGTTGATGAATAAAATGCAACACACTCGAGTGTGAAGCGGCTGGGATGAGGATCAGCACCTCCAAATCTGAGGCCATGGTTCTCAGCAGGAAACCGATGGACTGTCCACTTCAAGTAGGGAATGAGTCCTTACCCCAAGTGAAGGAGTTCAAGTATCTCGGGGTCTTGTTCTCGAGTGAGGGAACAATGGAGCGTGAGATGGGCCGGAGAATCGGAGCAGCGGGAGCGGTACTGCAGTCGCTTTACCGCACCGTTGTGACGAAAAGGGAGCTGAGCCAGAAGGCAAAGCTCTCTGTCTACCGGGCCATTTTCGTTCCTACCCTCACCTATGGTCATGAAGGATGGGTCATGACCGAAAGAACGAGATCGCGGATACAAGCGGCCGAGATGGGTTTTCTCCGCAGGGTGGCTGGTGTCTCCCTTAGGGATAAGGTGAGAAGCTCGGTCATCCGGGAGGGACTCGGAGTTGAGCCGCTCCTCCTTCGCGTCGAAAGGAGCCAGTTGAGGTGGTTCGGGCACCTAGTTAGGATGCCACCTGGGCGCCTCCCTAGGGAGGTGTTCCAGGCACGTCCAGCTGGGAAGAGACCAAGGGGTAGACCTAGGACCACGTGGAGGGATTATATCTCTTCGCTGGCCTGGGAGCGCCTTGGGATCCCCCAGTCAGAGCTGGTTGATGTCGCCAGGGAAAAGAAAGTTTGGGGCTCTCTGCTGGAACTGCTACCCCCGCGACCCGACCACGGATAATCGGGAGAAGATGGATGGATGGATGGATAAAATGCAACAAACACATATCATTCTTATTCACCATTTTTTCATAAAGCTACTTAAGCTTTATGAAAAAAATAAACAGTATCTGACAATCTTGAATAATAAATATCTGCTTCTTCCAATTTATTATTGAAGCCATGGTTGGGTGATATGGATACACTCTCTATCACCTAATTGAAGTATGTATATTTTGTATTTTTCAATGTTGTGACAATCCTCTGGAAATTCATTCATGAGAGTTGCGTCATTGACCTTTAGAGACTGGCTACTTTACATAAGATAGTGGCAGTAGAGCTTCCAATTAAGTTGTGTTCACTTTTATTTATATATATATATATATATATATATATATATAAAATAGAGCTATTCATTGTTACAAATTGTGTGTTTTTTACATCATTTGATCGTGACAACTGGGAAGTACTAAATTACACTATGTAAGATTATGCGTTGCTAGGAAAAAAATCTGATTTTGGCTCATCCTGCAATTTCTCATCCAGACAAATCAAGTTACTTCATCATGTTGATGAAAAATGGTATACAGATCCAATATCAGGGTAAATCAATCAAGCTCACAACTTTGTACACAATGGTATATTCAACCAGAGATAATAAAGGAACGTATACCACTGTTTCAGCACTTTGGAAATATCTCTGATTGTTTATGAACTTATATTGAATAACTGTGTATTGGGTCGCATTACACACCGGTTTGAAGCTATGTGTAATATTTGAAATCTCCAAAGATTACCAGTGTATTTCTTAAATTAAGTTCCATAATTTTAAACAGTATTTGAAACCTGTCCCATCAGGAAAAATGAAAGCATCAGCCAAAAAGTTACATGTATTTTGATTTTAGAGACAAAGCCCTCTAGTGGCCATATCATTGATGATTCTTCTCCATCAGAAGCAATGGAAGGAGTATTGTCAATTTGACATGTCTGCACAGGCAGCAGGTAGTGTGGTTTGACAAGTAAACAAATAATCAACACTGACTACTGTATTGGTCTTGTTCATTACTCACAGCAAACATTGGTTTCTTTTACCCGTGACCACAATATTTGTTATGTCATATTTACAGAAAGGGTGTTATTGGTTGTTCGGAGGACTTGTTGACATATGGCTGCACACAGAGCCGTATAATAGAAGAGTTACGACAACGGAAGTCCAAAAACGGTTATCGTCACGTGGTTCATGTAGAAGAGGATCGTTCCCCGGAAGTTCATGGCGGGCAATGTGAATGCATTGATAACAGGAGATAGAACTACGATTTTTGGTAATTATTAGTGAATAAAGGTTTTGATTTGCAATATTTATACAACAAATCGATATGTGTATGTATTTACATCAATATGTTTTTAAAAATAAAATAGAATTTGCTAATATTAAGTGATAATATTAGGATTAGTGTGAACAACTAGTTTACATGTTAGGCTAACAGTGCCTTGGTTAAAGAGCCTGTTGCTGTTTATTTATAGCTTTGAATTCTTTAAAACCAATATTATCTTCTTAAACTTGTATGGTAGTCAGGAGCATCACTTTCTAATGTTTATTGATATATTTAGAGGGAGGGGATCTAAAGTAATGCTTTAAAATTCAGATTAGATTCATGTCTACCATTTTCTTAAATTCATGGTAGTTTCAGTAACCATGGTAATTGAGGACACAAGTTATCTAAATGACTAATGTCATCTTTATGGCTTTCAGAAAGGACAGGAGACCGACAGGTCAAAGGACTAGCAGCAGCAGCATGATGATGATGATGATGTTAAATGTGTTGTTTTAGGAACATCCATTGCAAATACATGGAATTCAATAAACATTGAATAGCATATCATGCAGTTTGTCTGTGCCTTTTCCTCCGTGTTGTCCTGGTTTGCTGTGCTGCCTCCTAGTCGCCACCATGGTTTGCTGTGCTGCCTGGGGATGCTCCAATCGCTCAGAGAAAGGAGTACGAATGTACAGCTTCCCCACTGACACAGAGCGGAGGAAGCAGGAGCAATTTCACAACCAACAGCAAAAAAATATGTGATTTATATACAAACACTGCATTTGCACTTTTTCACAAAACTAAAACCACACCATTGGGAAAGCTTAATGTTTTGTTTAATACAAAAAACAGGGAAAGGCTTGAAAAACACTGAGAGTTGAGACTCAGGGTGCAGGGTGAGGGTCTCAGTGCAGGTATTCAGGCTCCATTGAATCCCCCTCTGGTTCTTGTGCTGAAAGAGGGATAAACAGACAGGAGAAAGGGTTATACACACACAGCACCCCTATTGGATGGGAAATTGCCTTGGGGAGATAAGGTGTGGTCTTTGTTCCCAACTGAAGTTATGGAACTTTATTATTTGTGAGTTTAACAAAGTATGACAAATGGCATCAGTAACATATGTGATATGAATTTCTATAAAGTTGTCTCACATTCTTGGTCATATTGTATATACAGTATGTAATGAGTATAACATGTCCAGTAAGTATAAAGTGTTTCCTAATACTGTGTATTCAACCACTATGGAATATGTATGTGGGCAGACAAAACTGAATTGTTCTGTGTGTGAAGTAACCTCAAGTCACTCCGCAGGCACATTTTGATGCAGACCAGTTTGTCAAGACAAAAAAGGGCAAGACTAGGCTGAGAGCAGAGGCTATACCCACCATCTTCGTGCATCGCCCTGTGGTCAAAAAGAGAAGGGCTCCTGCACCACGATTCACCCTGGGACCTGTATCTACAAAGCCCATAGCTCATGATCACAGCGATAGTGTGAAAATAAGTATGAACTCTTAGTAACAAAAGTAATATTTCTTATTTTTAAGTGGTATAATATTTTAAATGTTCGAACATTTACAGTGCCATGTCTTCTACTTATATTAGTCTCAAAGATTGAGGGAAGAAGGGAAGGGATCACTGCCCTCCACCTGCCAGAGGAGCGCAAACAACAAAAACAAGCAAGGTGTCCCGTCATGTACCTGGAAGTTTGGGTTGGCAAAATGGAGTAAGAGAGGGACTTGAAAAACCTTGGTGGCTCTCTACTCCTGTTGTTACAGTTGTCTTGGTTACAGATCTCACGTGTTTTTTTGTTGCCATTTCCACATCTTTAGAAAATATGAAATACAAAATTGAAGTGAAATCAATCTCTTCTCTGGAGAACAAACTTCGATTTCTCTGTCTTGTGAGTTTGCAGTCTTGCAGTCTTGCTCCTCCACCTGTAACATCACTGCCCCTCCACCTGCCATACAGTAGGTTACTAACAAGATTACTTATATAATACAGTGATAGAATACATGTTTATTATGCTTACTTATATAAAACAGTAGTATTAAACTTACCTTGTGTTTTCACACTCACTTAAGTCCCTCTCCCTTTGCCATCAATCCAAAATCAGCTGAGCTGCAACATTATACAGGCAGGTAATAATCAACATAATCACAAGGACACAATATGGCTCTGCTAAAAACACTCACTCTTACACGCACCAAAGTTATATTTATCTAATATGTAACTCCCTCCACCCCCGCATACAATCCCGTTTAGAAGCCCCTCTTCTCTAATTCAACAACGTTGGACCAAATGACATTAAGAGAACGGAATTTACAATTAAAAGGTTGTTCAACGTCTGTTGCTAACTTGCTTCGGTATCCTAGCTTGATCTGTTATCTGTAAACGTTGTATTAAAGGATGTCAGTGGATTATCCCTAAATCAGTAGATTTAGGGATAATCCACTGACATCCTTTAATACACATGTTAATTTGAATCAGATGTACTGATAATATCCGCAATATAAATCTTTAAACTTCTTCTTACCTTTAAAAGTCCGTCACGAACGGTTATTATGCTGCAACTCTACCGCTCTGCTAGCCTTGGCGCTAACTTCCGGGGAACGAATGAGAGGCTCCACGATCCGCCATTGCTGTAAAAAAGTGGTCCATTGGAGTGAACGGAGATGTCATAACTCTTCTATTATACGGCTCTGGCTGCACAGTAGTACATTTGTCATTTCCAACAGACAAATAGGTCAGTAGGGTTTAAAAATAATGAGTTACGTTGGTTTAAAAAAAATATTGTGACAGTTTCCCTCTACCTAAAACTGACACTATACATATTTACGATTAAAGTCAGGTTGCGTTTCAGCAAAGTGTCTGGAAGTCCGTGGGGTATCTATTAGAAAAGAAAATAAAGTGTTCAGTCTAATGAATTTGAGTGACAGAGATTGCAATCTTTCCATACACATTCCAAGCACACATACCCAGTGAATCCAAATGTCATTGAGCAACATGTGTAGAATTTCTGACCTTTTAGTTTTTCTTTAAATGGACCGAATCCACTGAGAAAGGTGTCAGTGAGCAGCTCCAGACCTGACGACATACTCCCATTCAGAAGGCTGTTAATTAAATGACTGTCAGATAACAGAGATAATGACCTCCCTGTGGACGTCCCACATGCCTCAGGGAGACTGCCTCAGAATGAAATGTCGCAATACACACAAGGCGTTGGCTCACATGTCACCGTGTTTGGAAAAAGACCCTTGCACAACCTTACGCCTTAAAGGAAAATGTAAAGGGGCCCTATTATGCTAATGTTCAGGTTTCAATTTTGTATTATGTGCCTCTACTGTGACATGTTTACATGCTTCAAAAAGGTTTTTAATAAAAACTTTTTATTATAATTTTTTCTCATGCTACCTGTGCTGCAGCACCTCTTTTCACCATCTGTCTGAAACCAGAGCCCAGTCTGCTCTGATTGGTTAGCTGGTCGGATCTGTTATGATTGGTCAACAGCTTAGAGATGTCCTGCTTCCTAGCCTATCACGTATAATGTGTTGAAGTGCTAGCCAATAGAAGCGTGAGTATTACATAGTGATGTCGATATGTTAAGGAAGTAAATAAAGGAGTCCAATGGAGGAGTTTCAGTCAGGTGAGGGGGGGTCTGGGAGAGAAACTCCCTCTGGAGGAAACTTTGAGATTTTAGCCTTTGCAGACTCTTTACATGCACCACAACCTATATAACACACTACAGGAAATGGAAAACCCCAAAAAACATAATAGACTCCTTAAGTAGGGATGCATGATATTGGTTTTTTGAAACCGATACCGATAACTTCCTGCTTCTCAAGACCGATACCGATAACCGATAATAATATAATGTATATATATATTAAATGTACCTGTAGTTTTTGCACACCTGGTGGTAAAAAAAAGACTAGTAGTGAGCAAATAACATGAGCATTACTACTATGAACAAAACAAAGCCAAGAACAGTTTTGACTCTTCAAAGTGACCATATTTATTTTCCCAAATAAAGTTCTTGCCTTTTTCAAAGGCCTCGTCGATAGGTAAAAGCCCCGGTGCCTTTGCAGCTGGCTTTGGATTCGCCGCTAGTTTAGCAGCGCAGGCGTCTTCGTACGCTTTTAACACACCATCGTAGCGATGGCGATGTTTCAGGTGACTAATCAGGTTGGAAGTATTATAGCTCGTTGCCTTTTTCTCTCCTCGTGGAACTTCTGCATTGCATTTGTTAATACAAATAGCAAGCAGACTATCTAACTCTGAAACTTTGAAATAGTCCCATACTACCGACGACATGTTTGTTTACTGTCCTGGCTTCATGGCCGCACACCATTTACGTCACAGCCAGGCATGAGTTACGGCCCGTCCACACAGAAGCTTTGAACAAATCTTGAAAATCTTGGAGCTGGGCGTGTCTGACAGCTTGGGGATTTTTTGCGAGCAACACGACCAACAACCAATCACATGAATCTCCCGCCCCCGACATACAAAGCAAAAAAAACGGGGATTTTATGCGAGCAATATATATATATATATATAAACTCCCCAAACAGGCGAAAACCTACCAGTTTCACCCACTGTCTCTGGCACCTCCCTCCATGCCTGGTTCCTCCGGTTTGTATCCCGGTAAATAGTCTGGTCATAAAGAACCGGGTGATTTGCTACCGTAATTTCTCGTTTGGAATATGAGGAAATGAACTGCGGTCTGGCTCTCCCTGCTTACACGCGGTTTGATTGGCTAGAGCTTCCACTGTCAGATTTGCATAAACGGATCTGATTGGCTGTCCAGCTGCTGCTGCTGCTGTGTGTACGGGCCGTCACGGCCCGTACACACAGCAGCTTTTGGCGATTTGTCCACCGCTTCCAGCGCGTCTCCGCCCATTGACTTTGAATGGGGATGACGTCACTTTCCCTCGCTTGTCGCCGAACTGCATTGTGGGGGGGCGAGGTGAAGATTTCCAGGATTTCCAGGATTCCAAAGTTGAACAATGTTCAACTTTTGAGGCTGAGCTGGAAGCGACAGCCAATCAGATCCGTTTATGCAAATCTGACAGTTCAAGCGCTAGCCAATCAAACCGCGTGCAAGCTGGGAGAACCAGACCCGCAGTTCATTTCTATATTCCACAAAAATGGAGGAGAACTTAGTTATTGCGGTAGCAAATCACCCGGTTCTTTATGACCAGTCCCTATTTACTTACCGGGATACAAACCGGAGGAACCAGGCATGGGGGGAGGTGGCAGAGGCTGTGGGTGAAACTGGTAGGTTTTCGCTTGTTTGGGGATTTTATATCCAGTTTACTTCGTTGCTAGTTTACTTCGTTGCTAGCAAGCATATACAGTATCATTAGCCAGCATGGAATGTAGCATAAAATAGCACCATAAACATTAATCTCATAAATGTTTCAAAATGTTAAAAAAATAAATGTTCATCATAGCCCTTCCTATTTGACAATAGTGTAGAAGAACCGGGTTTTTTTGCTTTGTATGTCGGGGGCGGGATATTCATGTGATTGGTTGTTGGTCGCGAAATCCCCAAGCTGTCAGACACGCCCAGCTCCAGGATTTTCAAGATTTGGTCAAAGCTGCTGTGTGGACACACCGTTAGGGAGCGCTGGATTTGTGAAAAACTCCCCTCTTCCTAAACCACTAATACAGGCATCCTCAAACTACGGACTCCGGTCCGGATCCGGACCGAACCACCACTGTCTCCGGACTCTGAGCAAATTATACTTTTCATATGTATTATCTTTCTGTATTATATGTGAGACATCGCCACAACGCATTCACAACGAGTCAAAATTCTCCGCTATGTCCACTGCAAACAGCGCTCTGCATGTCTGACTGTTCCACTGTGTTCCACCTGTGTGTGTCAACGCTTTGGTCCAATCACATTCAGCATCCAGTCAGCGTTTTTTCCCCCCAAACAATCTGCGAATCAGAGGCACAGTAGGGCGGATCTTCGCGGAATGCGGGTGGGAAAAATGTGTGTGTCTCTTTCAACCAAGCGTGAATAACCCGGTGGTCCCCAGCAGGGACCTCGGGAGGAAAGAACCGGGTCCCCGGGGGGCAGGAGCAGCACCCCCAGGAGGAAGGAGCCGTGGACAGGAGAGAGGCCAGACGGGGGGCCGTCCGAAGCTGCCGTCGAGGCGAAGGAAGAGGCCAGACAGGGTCCCGGAGCGCGCCACCGACGAAGGCATGGGCGACGTCCGAAACTGTCGAGGCGAGACGGGGTCCAGAAGCACGCCACCCAGGCGCCGATGAGAGCGCGGGTGGCGTCCGAAGCCGCCGTCGAGGTGATGAAAAGGCGAGAGGGTCCACACGAGGCCAACCAGCCATGGTCGAACCTCCTCTCAGGCACCAGAAAAAGCTCAAAAAGGGCCGTACTGTCCACGGTCCAAAAAAGGTAGGTGAAATCGTGAGAGGATCCACACAAGGCCGACCAGACATGGTCGAATCTCCTCTCAGGCACCAGGGAAAAAGCTCAAAAGGTCGATAGCCGTTAGCAGCTAGCCCCTAGCTGTGGCCGTTAGCCGCTAGCTGGCAGCCATCGGTAGCTGCTAGCCGTAGCCGTTAGCCAACGTGGTTAGCTGCTAGTCGTCGATAGCTAGCGCAGCCTGGACTTGCAGCCGCACGCCCCGAAGAAACAACCCCACGTGGAAGGAGTCTGGTTCTCTCCCCTACCCAGCAGGTCGTGCATCGACTCCTCTGTAGTCGGAAGGCAGATGCGGGAATGGCGAGCAACATCCCCAGCCATTCGGCGAGGCGTGCACCGAGCCTCCGTCCGCGTGCCTGTAGCAGCCACGGTCGACTCCAAAAAATCCCCGGCATTTCGAGAAAGAAACCTGAGTTTCCTTTGCCGTGTTCGGGTCCGTCTCGGAAACTTCCCAAGACGCTGTCAGGGTCACCAATGTAGTGCCGAGAGATAGGGAGTCGGAGGCGGTGCAATGGAGGTGCAAAAGGGTAATTTATTAGAGTGTAGAAAAGGACATGTTGTCCGGTTGCAGTCCGGGAAGAAGAGAGAGAAGCCAGGAGGGCACACAACATATATAGTCAACACACAACATGTCCGTGTGGAAACAAAACCCCAACTGTAGTTCCATGTGTGAATTATGAACCAGTGTATTAATAGGTGGTCACCACACTATATATAAATATATATATATATATACAGTGCAATAATTATTTCATGCTAAATGAAGCTCTGTTGGATATCACTAGATCCTGTTACAGCGTAATATAAGTACATTACGATTGATGTGTACATTAGCATCATTACTAGCTAGCCGCTAGCTGCTAACTGCCGCCTCGTTCATATCAAATCCATGATAACAACAATCCATTACCATGCTGTCATGAACGCGCGGTGCTGTTACGTGTACGCAAATTGACGTGCTTGATGTGAACGAGCATTTTGGTTAAAGTTGCGCATGCTCTATGAGTGCACATACGGGTACTTCTCAGGCATGCTGGGTAATCTGTGATGTTTCACTCTCTCAAAAGTTGGGCCATTTTATCATCATGCGCTAATGAGCAGCTCTCATAGGAATGAATGAGGCCCCGCCTCCCACGCTGTATCCAGTTCTTATTATACATCCATGCTTTCAACCTGTCTAAGTCAGAGCGAGAATTAAAAAAAAAAAATATCAGAGCGAGAGTTAACAGCTCATCTAGTTCCATCTGTACTGTAGCTAGTAGCCTAGTTTCACCTACCGGGGTGGCAACTGACACCCTAAAAATAGGCCTTGCCACCCCAGCTGCCACCCCAGTTGGCAGCTTTGTTTTGAAAGAAAAGTTGTGGCTCATCGGACATTTATGAGAGAAAGTCTCTAATGTCCGAGTGCAAGTGAATGCAGCACAAGATGCACGTCATGTAACCCCTCCCCCGGTCCTGGCGCGAGCGTGGATATACGATTGGCGGCGATTTCATTTTGAACTGGACGGCGCAAAACGAGAAGCATTCGGACCCAAGCACTGAAGGAATGAGGTATTTGCGGTCTACACTGACAGAGAAGAGCCTGTCAGTTTGGCTGTACTCAGCATTGAATCAAAACGCACTAAAGCTGTTGATCTTAATACGTTTGTGAGGCGTTTTGCTGAACAAAATGGTAATCGCCGCATTCAGCTGTAATAGACATGTCAACTTGATGCTCTGCTCACGGATGAGCATACACAACTATTAAGATGAAGACCTTACGTGTGTAAATATATTTTTTTCTTTGAGGGGGTCTGCCCCCAAAAAACTGTTTTAAGTCCTGAGAAAGTCAAATCAGACGGTGTGTAAAACTACACTGCCCAGCCAAAAAAAAGTAACCACTTTGATTGAACTAGGCCAGTAGGTAAGGACATTCCACTGGATAATAACTGAAGTATAAAAGAATGCATGACTGAAGTGATGGAGACCATGTTGAAGGCAAACAAAAAGAGGAAATAACAGGTCAAATCAAGCAAATCCCCCTCTCAGATTCCACAGCAACCAGAAGAACATAAATACTGGCTGGTGATTTGATTCATCAGCTTTGTGATGGAATCAAAAACGCACAGTGCATTTCCTTAGCTGTGGGTGAGTCCACTGACACCACTGACAATGCTCAGTTGCTGGTGTTTGTGAGTTTTTATGATGAGGCAAAGGGGGAGTTTGTTGAAGATGTGTTGGGCCTGACGAACCTCAGTGGACACACAAGGGGGAATACATTTATAAAGCAATAATGGGAATGCTGAATGAAAGAGGGTGCAGCTGCCTTTATTCATAACTGTGCAGCTCTTACACTGCGACTCTGAGGGGTCAAGCACAGACACAACAACAATGAAAACTGCTGCATACAGATTATTTTTGTTTTTGCAACCTCGTGTTAAGAATCTTGTTGCAATTGTTTAAAAGTTTGAATGACCGTAATAAACGGACCTTTGTCTTATTGAAACATTTATTTTGGACCTTTAAGATTTGTATTTGAGTACCCCTGCACTAATACCACAGTACTGGCTAAACGGGAGGAGCCGAGTGAAAAACAAGCGCCCCTCATCCCAATCCACCCACACCGCAGTATTTTTTTCTTTTTTTTTACCCAAAAAATATATTGTATATTATCGGGGCTATTAATACTGGTATCGGGTTTATCGGGATGACGTCATAATTCCTAATATCGGACCGATCATTATCGGGCCGATAATTATCGTGCACGGTGCACCACTACCCTTATGGTATATTTGCTTTTTTTTCAGAGTGTTAGATTGGGAGATTGATTTCATTTATGTACAATATATATAAAGCTACAGCAAGCATATGTAGCTTAGCATTAAGACTGGAATTAGTTGAAGTCACTCTTCCATACAACAAATTATCACACCACAACATGCAGATCAACAGATATCACTGATACCACTTATAATAGATTTTTTTCCCATCTTTTCCTAGCTTGCTGCGATCTTGATACCTCAGCTTAAAAATGGCATGATGTGTTTTCAGTGTTTTGATCTTATGTAATCATTTTCACAGAATGATTGAATGCATTTTAAAAATAGCATTCCCTGAACAAATCTCTTCAAACGGCTGCTTGACATGTGCTTGTGTGAGAGAGAGTTATGTCTTGGGCTCGGAGTGTTAATCTAATTCTGCGGCTTCTGAGTGAGGTGTTGGTCGAAGTGAGGATGTCGCTTCAGCGGGGGTGCCAGCCACTGCTTCTGTTGCTGCAGATATTTTCTCCAAGCCTCCATGTTTTTTAGAAGAGGAGCACTGCTGATGCCAGGTGAAATGGCAGCATGGTGTTGAAGGATTCCCGTGGGTGACCTTGCCCTTTATGTCACATTCCCTGCCGTCACTTGATGCAAAAATGACAAGGAAACAGAGGAGGGTTGGTGATCTTTGGCTGAGGTTGGTGTAAAGCAACAGTTTCATTTCAAGGGAACTGGTCTTTTGATTGGACTTATCTCATCCAATTTGTCTGGGAATATAGCTTGTGAGATAGGTGACAGGAAGTAAATTAGGAATCATTTTCTGCCATCACTTTGAGTACAGTCTTAGTGGAATTAAATGAATAATGACAAAAAAAGTTAAGAATTCTGTTTGTATGAATTTGTGTATGTACATTATGTGTGTGTATATATATATATATATATATATATATATATAAATATATAGAGACCATTCTCCTAACTTGCCTGTATATATTATATGAATGATTATATAAATTATTCAAGGTTAAAGTATACATTGATATTGTATGTTAACATATATTAAGATGTAAAAAGAAAGAAAAAAGGGAGAAGGGGTCGGATTAAATAAGTGTAAACTTCTTCCGACCCCTTTTCGGACGTGTAATTAGCTAAAGTGTTGTTGTTTATTGATATCAGACAATGATACTACAGATTATTCAATTATTAATTAAATATTTCGTTTTGTTATTGCATTCATTTGTATAGTAGGCTACTGTATCATGTCTGTATCATCTTTTGTTTCATTTGTATTTTCTTTGGTTTTACACGCTCGAAAAAAAGAAAAAAAAACTAACTAAACTAAGAAAGAATAGATGATTTAAATGTGTGATGAATTTGATCAAAACCCTGCCTTTTGGTATTCTCTTCTCAATGTCTCTCTTCCTGGCGGGCTGTAGTGGAGTGAGTGGATTGCCGATGGGGCACAATAAAGCCCATTGAGTCCCTGTTAGAGAAAAATGAGGGCTGCTACAATAGCTGTGTTATCTGTGGGGAGGGGGAATCAGGGCCTCACTAACAGACTGTTACAGGACCAGGGAGCCACAAAGGCCACACTGTAGCACTCTACTGTTAGCACAATGAGCAGATCGGACCAATGTGTGTGTGTGTGTGTGTCTGTGTGTGTATTTCATTTATCCAGTGAAGTGTGGCTGAGCATGCTTGCTCTACTGTCTTATACAGGCAGGCACATCCCCCATACTTGCCAACCTTGAGACCTCAGAAATCGGGAGCATTTCAAAACCACCGCGGGGGGGGGGGGGCGGCTAGTGGGATCGCCGGAGCTGTATTAGCTTAACATTAACATGCTTATTGTAGTTGTTAGTGCACTGTCTTGCGGCCTGTAGCATGGAAAGGAGTGAGCAGAGGGTAGGCCTAGAGTTGTCGATTCTTGTTCAGTTTACTGTGACTCTCTTCCTCATCCTCTCAGACTGTCAGTTGCGCGCACTACTAAAGAGCCGCGCTACCATGGAAACCAAACAATGGTGTAGCTGTATTAAAGTCCGAGTGGAAACAGTCCTGAGTAAATCTGATTTTGTCAGAAATGCGGGAGAAATATGACCCCGGGAAGAAACCGGGAGAGGGCAATAAAATCGGGAGTCTCCCGCGAAAATCGGGAGGGTTGGCAAGTATGACATCCACACCTGCTCAACTGTACAGCCACAAACTGTTGAGGACCGTTGGTTCTGCTTGAAGCGTGACGCACGAATGGTAGTGGGTTACAAAGAGTTCTTGACTGCTGCAAGAAGATGTTACAACTCTTTCATCATCACAAAGGGAGTTTCAACATCACAAATGCAAAGTGTTTGCCTACAATTAAGGGTTCAATGTGTGGAGGACTATAGGATTTGATTGGTGGGAAAAGATCGACGGGAGAAGATCGCAAACTTCTAAAGTTAGGTTTATGTAAACCCCAGTACTTCATGGTCTCTGTCGGCTTTACAGGCCAACAACACCAATAATGTCCTGACCTAGCCTGAAGGAGAAGACAAGAAAAACTGCTAAAAATAAAATCCTTGCACTTTGACGAGAGAAAAAATCATTTGAAGACCCTTCGAGAAGGAAATCAAAGAGGAAGGAGCAGGAAAGAGAGGAGAAAAAAGACATCGGCACAGAAAAAGACATTCAAAGGATATCGTTATATAGCAGGGCAGTTATAGCCTACATGTGCGTCCATGCAAGAATAAGAAATGGAAAAAGGAAGCTTTAAGTCATGTAGTTGACAGATTTTATCCCCAGTACACTTATCTCCCGTACTCTTGCTGTTGACAAACTGTATTGACAGCGAATATATGCCTCAATTCATTTAGAAACTAACTTTTTTAATCCTCCGCTGAAGGATTCATCATTAGCTGAAAGCATATGGAGCACATGTAGTTTGGTGAGATGGCCATGTTCCCCTATTTATTCCCTTGTGTGCAAGCTGAATTTGAACAGAAAAGGATATTCTTGGACAGTTTTGTGATGTTTTTGTCAGATTCGGGCTTTGGTTCCCTAGTCTCAGTCTGTTTGTCTGCTACAGCAGCTGTGATGCAGCCCTCTTTGGAGAGGCGGACGGAACATGGAGCAACCTTTTATTCTGAAAAGCCAGGCCCGTCGGGACGCGTGTCCCTAAAACAGTGTCAGATGGCGAGGCCTGTGGACGTGAGGTGCATTTTGATGTGAGAGAACAGCATCCTGCAAAACAGAGAGCGATATTAAGTGCACCAAACACAATACAAGTATGTGCTGTCACAATAATGGCGCGTGTTGGTTTCTGTCAAGAGTTGAGCAGGAAAAGAGGATTTAGGAAAGTAGCTGAACTATTCCCAGAGCTCATCATTATTGAATCATCCCTCCGTAGTGAAGTACACTCCCCTCTCTATTAGCTCATACAGTATTGCTACAGTATCTCATCTCTAGTCCAGTTTATTTGTATTCATAGCGATGCAGAGAGGAATGGAGCTGAGCAGGGTTTGGTCTGTGTGTGCAACCGAGAGGGAAAGAGAGAGACTAGGGGAGAGAAAAGGGGAAAAGATGATTACTTCTCTGTAGTCAAACTGTTTCAAAGCCTACTCTCCCCCGTCTGTCAAAATGAGACTGAAACTGAGGGCAGGCAGACACCGAAGATCTCTTTCCTGTTTTCAAAACTCCTCATCATGTTCTTTCAGAGAGAAACTTTTTTTCCCTGCTTGTGTATGACGACTCTGAAGTCTTCAGCTGCCTCAAACTTTGTGTGAACTTGCTTTGTTTTTACAAAGGCTTCTGGGAGTTGAGAGCAAAGGCGATATTGTTTCAGATTTTCTTATGAAAATCTCCGCCGCCTCACTTTTGAGGTTGTGGCATTGAGCATCTTTGGTGGAAAGTTCTTGAGGCTTGTGTGAGATTGTTGGAACTGTTAAGAGAGTGGAGCGGTTTAAATCCATCTTCCGTCACTTTGGATTTCACATTTGCTTGTTCAGAAGAAAAGAGGCAGTAATGACATGAATTCAGCCCAGTCCAGTTTGTTCTTGGTATTTTTAACCAGTTTGCTTTTTAGCCGAATTCTTGTACAGCATGTGCTCCCTTTTCTTAACACATTGAAACTGTTTCTAGGCCAAATATCCTCCTTCATATCCCAAAAGTTAATATATCCCTAATGATAAAGTGGATTTAACCGAGGAGATCAGATTTTTATAATCTGTTTAACCTTCGCCCTCAACTACAATCTCCTCACATTGATCAAACTAGAGTGAAAAGGTGAATCAACAAGGATTTGAGCCCTCAGCTAGACAGAACAGGTGGTCATACATACTGTGCATACAGGAGTATACTTTATGTTTAATGCTGTGGATAATATTGTGACTATCAGTGAAGACCTTGTTTGCCCAAAAATGTTTGTGTAACTGTACGTTTTGATTTGATCTGAAGAGCTTTGAGGTGGTTTCATGTATTTGACCTGCTTAAGAGTGTCACATAATCTGAGAAAACACACCTGCATCCGGAGCATCACATTTTTCATTAGAATGGAGATTAATATGGTTTTACTGGATAACTGTGACCCAGTTCAACTGACCTCTGCACTGTCATAGAACATGACGTGAAATAGATAGATAGATACTTTATTGAAATGAAAACCAATGAAACCATTCATTTGTTAATGTCCATTCAATTTACTTAATATTCGCCTATATTCTATGTTTTAATATTAATGTTGCTAACACTGCCTATAATATTGCCTCAATATATATATTATGTATTAGGTAATTATGTAAAAATGCACTTAAAGGGGCACATTTTCAGGTTCATATTTGTATTTTGTGCCTCAACTGTGACATGTTTACCTGGTTTAATGCTTAAAATGTTCTTTATCATTCTCATACGCCTGTGCTGCAGCATCTCTTTTTTTTACCCTCTGTCTGAAACCAGAGCCCAGTCTGCTCTGATTGGTTAGCTGGACGGCTTTGTTGTGATTGGTCAGCCGCTTAGAAATGTTCCGCCTCTTAGTCTTGGCAGACCATTTACATGAACAGAAATCTATATAGCAAACTACAGGAAAGGGAATCCCCCCAAAACATAAAAGGGTACTTTAAATCCCTGAGATTTTAAGTATGTTTTACTCCTGGCAGACTTTAAAATCTGGGTCTTGTTGTTAATACATAAGCTTCTATTTGTCAGAATTGTGTGCAAAGTTTATAGTGCTGCAAACACATAATTATTGCAATTATTAAATCAGTGGATCATAAACTCAATCACAATTGTTACCTTCAATCTTTGAGATTGACACTTTAATGATAATGATAGTTATTATAAGAAGCACTCAATATCTTAGGAAAACACCCGACAATTAACATCTATGAAAGCGTATCTGTTTTGTAGAAAAACAGTTTGGTTCTGTGGCATCGACCCCTTTGTGTGGGTACATGTCACTTGGATAGATTTCCGGAGAGAGCACCGCCATGTTTTTATTGACCCTCTCTTCCTCTGCTTCTGTTTCTGCAGGTAAAGTATTGAACACAGACCTGCGCCACTACCTCAGTCTGCAGTTTCAGAAGGGCTCAATGGACCACAAGCTCCAGCAGATCATACGGGACAACCTCTACCTACGCACCATCCCCTGTAAGTACTCCATATAGGCCTGTAATGCATAGCTCCCATTGACTGCTCTCAAAAGATCCTCGAGCACAAAGCAAGCCAAGAGTGCGCAGTATAACCTACTTTCAGTGCATATGTGTTTTGATTTCAAGCATCTTATGGGAACAATGAGGATGTTCAGCATGCCGATCCAACCCACTTGATGCAGCGTTTTCTCTTTTATGTTACACTACACAGGACTGTATACACGCACATTCTTAAGGCTCTCACGCATCATCCTCTAACAGCTCTCTGTCACACACACATTTCGATGTCACCATAGCAACCCCACCAAGGACATTTCTCTAACCCCAATGTAACTTATTTACTTCCGAGCCGTATCACCACGAGTGATCAAAGCCACATTATTTCCATAAATAACTCTTTCCCCCGCGGTGCTCTGCTTCCCCTCGCTGACTTTCTGCTCAGTGGGGCCATCACCAACTATTATTCTGTGCTGTAATCACTAATGGACTGTTAAATAAAGAGGTTGGTACTGCGGACTGCAAAGAACAACTGCAAGGAACAGCAGCTGTATGCGTTTTCTGAATAATTTTTTTTCTGAATAATAAGGGAACTTTAATCTGATTGAAATATAAAAACATGTGGTATTTGATGTTGTTTTGCAAAGCAGCTGTTGATCTAAGAGTCTGTATAATTGCTGCAAAAAATATATTTGGAGCTGATAAGTGGTGCTTTTACAAAACAAAACAACCTTTATCCGTTTAATATCTTTCCTTCACTTTTCACGCCCGTATTTCCTGGCTTTCATGAGCTTGAGTATTGTAATCTTTTAAAGGAAAGCATGAAAATTACCAAAATTAGAGTGACACGGCTATAAGTGGTAAATTAATATCCTGATTTAGGTTTCTGTGGGTTGCAGGAATTCAGGTTATTTGCCGTTTGCAATTACATTTCCTTGGAGAGACTCTCCCCCCCCCAAGTAATCAGCATCTGTCTGTGTATGAATGGAGTGTAAATTACAGTAGCAGCAAAGATGATTATCATCTCGAAAAAGGCTAGGTAATTCATATTCCATTTATCATAAGGGGCTGAGCGACTAACTGAATTAAGACGTCTCTTCTCATGTTTCTTCTGATGTTTAAAGAGACATTACGCAGCTTTTGTAAAGCACCAGATGACGTTTGGAAGTAAAATTGCATTAACAGGAGACTAGAGTATGACGCAGTATCTGTAATCCTGGGATGATGTTCACACAGACAGTTTTTGGCCTCAATATTTCCCACGTCCTGTTGAGGAGTGACTCTGCTCAGAGGAGCACCATAATTGTATTCAAGGTTTTAGTCACATGCAGAGCGACTGCTCCTCAGGCGATGACAGACTCTCAGGCACAGACCTGTCACAAACAAGCAGCGTCTCTGCTCTCAACTCCCCAAAGGCTGGAAGTTGTTGTTTGTCTTGTTCAGAAAGGTCTTGGATTCACAAGTGAGACATTTTTTAAGGAAGTCAGCTGCTTACCTTTCATGTATATTTCATTTCTTTTTAGAAGAGGAGGAATATCCTTCTCTAGCCCCACTACTGTTTCCTTCACTCTCTGTCTGTACATGTCAGCCTGTTCTGAGCTATAGTTGTTTCCTTGGCCCTTGAGTTCAACGTGATTTGTAATTGAAATGTTCTTTTCAAGCTCTGTTGCACTGGGAGTACCTCAGGTCAGTTATAGTGGATGGACAAAAGATGATTATAGAGCTTTACAGAACTCATTAGTGATTTATCTCCCAATGACAACTAAGTCCGTCTTGCGGGCTTCTTTTCTCCACACACACACACACACACACACACACACACACACACACACACACACACACACACACACACACACACACACACACACACACACACACACACACACACACACACACACCTTCTTGTGATGCTTTTTGCTAAAGATTTGAGATGCACAATAGCTACACTTTAGTTGTTTGCAATGGAAACCCTTAAGGAAGTATAATAGTAATTGTGACACAATAGTGCAAGTTAAGTGCAGGAATGATCACATACATTCACCTAAACACACTCCGTGATCTTGACCCCAAACATGGCTTTCTCTTTTAAAGGGGGAGTTATGTTTTCAGGTGGTCCCTTTATCCTTCCAGCCCACTCCTGTAAACAGTATGTCTCAGGAGCGTATTGAAGGATTTGTTTTAAATGTGGCACGAACGTCCACTTGGACTCTTAGGAATTATAACAATTAGATCGTCAAGGTCACTGTCACCTCACAAAACACGTTGTTGGCCATAACTCTAAAGTTCATATGCTAATAATACAACATTTTGTACAAATGTCTTCTGTGAAAAGAAGGATGAAGTGCTGACATAATATATACAAAGGTGAACTTCACTGTGACAACAAAATATTACGCAAAAGCTATTTTCTGACCATAAGTCAAAGGCATACCTCCGTAAAAGAATGGATGATTGTTACTTTATTACACACTTTGGTCAGATATTGAATTGATGACACTCATGAGTGCACACCTTTTTAAAGTGGGGATTGTGTATCTTCTGAGCAGCCTGTTGACATTGGGTGTTAAGCACCCACACTTAGAACGTGTAGCTTATTTTCAGCAACATGTGAAGCCTTTTCAACTGTTGCGGTGACAGCTTGGTTATGTATCACAATCATCTTTATTTGCCAATGTGAACACATACGAGGAGGTTAATGGTTTTTGAATATATTGAGCTTCAGGTGAGCACTTTGTGACGAATCTTAGTCCTCTGTTAAAGGGGCCCCGTTATGCTTTTTGGGGTTTTCCCTTTCCTGTTCTGTGTTATACAGGTTTTAGTGCATGCAAATGGTCTCCAAAGGCTAAAATCCTAAAGTTCCCTCCAGAGGGAGTTCCCCTCCCACACACTCCCCCCCCCCCCCCCCCCCCTGCCTGAAACGCCTCCATTGGCCTGTCTTGGTTTACTTCCTTATCATAATGACATCACTATGTAGGATTTGCGCTTTTATTGGTTAGTGCTCAAATTGCACTTTGGTTGAACAATCACAACAGAGCCGGCCAGCTAACCAATAAGAGCAGACTGGGCTCTGGTTTCAGACAGAGGGTGAAAAGACGTTTTATGAATACTTAAGCATTTAAACATCTCACAGTAGAGGCACAAAAGAAACATGTGAACCTGAAAATGAGCAGAATATGTCCTCTTAAAAATAACAAGTTTATAGGTGAAGAGAGATTGTGCATACATCATGTCAATATAGTGATAACTCTGGCCAAAAAACACACTAAATAAACTTTATTGTATTCCCTAAAAGTCTTCAGTAGAAATATTATACGAGTTAGGACCGACATGGATGTAAACTACAACTTTGGGCTGGCGGAGGCATACAACGCGAAACTTTAACTCTAGTTTTTATGTACAATAGTATCGGTCGTTGAGGTTTTACGGCCCGCAAACACCATTCATCATCCGCAGCCGTTGGGTTCGCTGCATGAGTGTGACTCTCTAATCCCGGGGTTGAATTACTGTCTTAATGAGTGAGAGAGCAGGACTCGCACAGAGACGGCACCTCCATCATTCACCCTCTCGCTCTCAGCCTCCCATCATTCACCCGCTCTGTTTCACTTGCACTCTTCCTCTGTACCAATTACTATTGCCTGCTTATTTTTTTACTTGCTATGCTTGTTTTTTGTTTTACTTTATTTAGGCTTTCTTCATATTTTCAAGGTCGATCCAGGTTACATGTCAAGAATAGAAATAGAATACAAAAATAACATTTAGAAAAGGAAAAATCCAAATAAAATAATAAGAAAAAATCTACGCTAAAAGGTTACTACTTATGAAATCATGTTATCGGGTTCATCAAAAAGGTCCATATATAGATTTCACTTCACTTAAAGCAGTTTAGGCCTTTCCAATAATTGTATTTAAATTCTAATTCTATCTCTTCTCTCTATATATTTGTTTTTGTATTGGTAGATTTTTCTGTTATTTTTTTTTATGGAGTATTTTAACTCATTCTTTATAATTCGTATTCTCAATATGTAATTTTGTTGATAGTAAATGAACATGTAATTGTATTCAAATTGTTTCTATTTGTTTTAGTTTTTTTAACATACTGTAATGTTAATGCTGTGACAAATAAAACCCCAAGGTGGGATTTTAAAGTGTATCTAATCTTATACCATTAACACAGTATGCACATTTCCTCTAAAAAGTGCAATGTAATTATCAGACAATACTAATCTCTTCATGCATTTTAGGTATTCTTTTCTATTCCTAAAGATAACTGTCCAAACAAAAATGAACCACAGTGCAATGCAGCCACAAGACAAGCTGCATGTTGAAGCTTGTCTGCTGTTTTTGCTCAACTCCCAAAACTCACTCTCCTGCTCTCACTGCAGCTATTTTTGCTTTCAGAGATTCAACCTCTAAACGTGCTTTACATGTTTGGCTCCTCATCTTTTTGGCACTGAAGCTTGAGAAATAATTTTTCCTTTGTGGGAAATCAATACTCTGGGTAGAATAATATAAGGCAGGTTGAGGGAGTAGTGGCGCACCATCAAGTTGCAATTTAACACACAAAACAATTGTTTCAATGTGTCGAACATCACAAATTGAAAATAATGAGCATATTCAAGGGTGGATTTATACCTAAAATGTGTGTGACAGTCAGGCAGACAGCATCAGGATTAGCAGAGGCGGTTTGTGTCACTGTGCCAATGGACCACTTCACTTAGCTACCAACCACACTGCTGTACTCTCATACAACTGCAGCTCATCTGTGCTGTCTTGTTTGTGCGTCCAATCCACAACACAGGGTCATTTCTCATATTCTATTTTTGGCAGGTTTTGAAAATGTATGTAGAAATTCAAATGAAACAGAGAAAGACAGGCATTGAGTGTGGTCTGTGACGGAGGGTTAGGAGAGAAAAGTGAGGAGCAGAGGGACAAAGAGATCCAGCTCTGCAGAGTCAGTGTGTGCTAAATCCCCCAGTCTCCTTCACTGGGTCTTGGGTCTCATTGGACTCTTACGGAAAAGCTGAGGGAGCTGTGGAGAGGACAAAAGTGGGAGGATTTTCTATAAGAACAGAAAGCTCAGGGTCACACACATTCCCTTGACTCGTCCCCACTGATATTAAAGATGGGAAGAAAGAGTTTGATCTCACACAAACCTTACTTTTAACTCGCCCTTCTGCATGCTGCGTTGTAACCATTTTAGGAGAGAATGCTCCTTCTTCTCTCTTCAATTTTATTTTAGGATTAAAGAATAATGGTAGCAGGTTGATGTGTAAGTAGTTTTGTATTTCTTGTTAAAAGGTAATAGCTAGCTCTGTTATAACGTGACAATAGTAGAGTAAGCCATATGGCAGGGCTTGCCTCAGTGTCTTAAAACTGAACACTTCACAAAAGGCCTAGGCTTTGTAATGATCCGCTTTATTCTCTTCCTTCCTCTCTCTTTCTTGCTCTTTCAGCAGCAAAGCCCTAAGCCCTCTTTTTTTTGTTGAAGAACCAACATAAAACTATGCATGAAATCACCATGTTAAATGTATGGCCTGCCATTTCTGACGTTTATGTTTAAGTGTTGACATCTTCTCAGTCCAGACGGTTTGAAAAATAGGTCTCAGGCAGCCCACAGCCGCGAGACCTTGCACGACTTAAGTGACAATCTGTTTCACTCTCGGATAGACAGACACACACACACTGACATGTGTAAACACATGGCTGTGAGCACTGTTCATGGACATGAAATTAAAGGAATAGTTTATTCCTTTTGGGAAATGTATGTTTTCTTTCCAAGATTTACATGAGGGTATCAATACCACTCCTATATCTGTTTGGTTAATTCAAAGCAATATCAATAATATGGTATATAATATAGCAATAATATGCTACGCAAGTTAGCGTAGCATAAAACCTGGTGTTGCACATTTATAATCCTTATTAGCACAAGCATAACACTGCACTAGTCTGCAAACTTACATTATACATAAAATATTATAAGTCTCATGAACCCGCTAAACACACTGAAACTATTCAGCACACACACACACAACTCACTATTTAGTGACAGTAGTCCATTAAAGCTAGCAGGTGACGCAGGTTTTACTAGACACGCTCGACATTAAACTTGTAAACCATAAAATATGATATATATTATAAGCATTACTGCTAGTTTGTTACAGTTTCACACACACTATACATTATTGTCAATACATTTATACAGCTCATCATAAGATTATTGCTAACATATAGATATTGCTTTTCAGCTCAAGGACCCCTGAGCTGCCATCTGTGCCTGCTTAAGCTTTACTCCTCGTAAATGTAACTTTAACTACTAAACATTACAGTTGACATTGCACATGAACATATCAGAAAATGACAGTGTAATTAAATACACACAAATACAACAACTTATATCAGTTGTACTGTATACTGTAACAGTTTCATGTCCATTATCAGGTCCAATATTACAAAGGTAAGATTCCTGTCAACATCCACATTATATCTCAGCTGTACAAAAACTGACGTAAAAAGGACACGTTTGGTTCATACATAGGGTTATATGACTGTTTTCAACAAAACACAAAGTTATTTGCTGTAGCCTTGTTGTCATTGTTTAATTGCCAGGCAACCAACGGAAACTCTAAATTGTCTTTTATAAACTTTATTTTTGGTTTTTGCACAGATTAAACAGAAAAGGTGTATAAGGTGTTCATTTGTTATCTCAAAAGGTGCAGCTTTTCCTGTTTCCTGTGTTTATGCTGAGCTAAGAAGAACACCAGATGCTAACTGTAGCTATATTTAATATTCAGACATGACAATGGTATCAATCCTCTGATATAACTCTCGGCAAGAAATAGATTAGGTGTGTTTCCCAAAATGTTTAATACTCCTAATTCTCTAAATGGCCTCCTCTCCCAGCACTGCACAACATATTCTGACAGAAAGTCTTAGTTTTCTCTGATAGAGCCTCTCTATTTCTGCACCCTTCTCTTGTCGAGTTTAATTAACTGCAGCGTTTCAACTGCACCATTTCCAGTGTTCAACGAGCATTTTGTTTGAACGACTATGCAGCCTCCGACAGATAATTGGAGGCATATCCAAAGTGTCGACGCCTGCGTTGAGAAGGAAAAGTACGACAGGAAGTTACAAAGTTCTGCGAGAAAGACTTTGTCGGATGTAACCTCAAAGCTCCGGCAGCCCTCATTATATTGTCATCGACTGATCCCCGATAGAAGTACGGTCTATATCGGTATGACATCCCGGGTGATGGCTCGGGAATCTGCTTGGCCGGTACATAACTGTGGCTCAAGTAATTGGGCTACAGGGGACCCTTTTGAGTGACCAAAGCCAGTGCGGGCTGGCAAATAAATTGGTAATGAGAAGCAGCAGAGGCCGGCATTCTTACATGCGATGCAATGTCATCTGCCTTTGGTAACACAAAGGGTGGCATCAAGGTGCTGTTGAAGGAAGCTTCTCTGATATTTTCTTTTCCAAGCTGTGCTTTTGCTCTTCTGCATGGTTTCAGAGAAGCTGTCACAGTCCAATTAGCAAGAACACGCAAGAGCGGTAAAACAAAAGAGGGACGGCAGTATAAAGTTACACAATCTGCACAGAGGCTCCACTGTTAATTGCTGCAGACCCTACAAGTGTCAAGGAATCTACTTAGGAGATGCAACAACATGTTTCAATGAGATCCCATTATGGATGTAAAAGAATACGCTGTTTAAAGATTCATTGTGGCACTGTCATAAATCACAGCGGCTGTTTGTTGCCGTGTTGTGCTGAAGGTCACAATACATACTGTGAAAGAATGTTCAGTAATTAAACTACGATTCTGTAACATCTCCTTTCCCAGAAATATATTTCTAGCTTCAGTTGATAATCTTCTATGTGTGGAGTCTGTATCTTCTCTCCTCGCTGCGCCGCTGCAGGGCTCCTCAGCCTGCTCTGATTTCCTCAGACAACGGAGTCAGGTTGAGTTGAATTTTTAAATCGCCTGTTGTTTCAAAATCGACTGGTGGCCCGCACGGCTGTTTCTCAGCTTTCCATACCCTCACCCCATTGTCCTCTCTGTGACCCTGAAAAGGATTCACCAGGCCGAGGCAATGAACAAATCTGTTCCATAACCATGGGCAACAGTAAATATAGGGTGACAGAGATTGCCATGGAATGTAGCACTGATGATTGGTTCATGCTGAATGTTTTGTTCAGCCTCCCATGCAATAAATAACTGCTGTCCTGCCTCCCGTTCAGCTGGGGCTTTTTCTATAGACTCTACAAGTTTGGTGACATGCCACCTAATTACCCTTGAGTCCAATAGTAACACAGTCCTGCTTATATATTCATGAATATGATTTACGTAATCCATATGCTAATGCATTCATTTGGTGTCCATTTTTGCCTTGTGGCTATTTTTCCTGCAAGGAACAAAAACCTCCCATCACTATTGAAATAGACTGTAGCTTCTCCACAGGAGGAACATCTCTACCTCAACAACTGAAGGAGGTTACACCACATATTGTTTCCATCATATTTCACATCCAATATTTACGTGGCTGCTTTCTTTATTGCAGCTGTAGCTGGTCCATACATGAAGAACCTCCTAATAATAACTTCTCTACTACTCATAAAAGATTAAAGGGGCCCTATTATGTAAATGCTCAGGTTCATATTTGTATTTTGTGCCTGATCTTTGACATGTGTACAATTTAATGTTCAAAAAGCTCTTTATTTTTCTCATACTGCCTGTGCTGCAGCACCTCTTTTCACCCTCTGTCTGAAACCAGTTCCCAATCTGCTCTGATTGTTTAGAGATGTCCCGCCCCTTATCCTATTACGTACAATGTGTGTTGGAGTCCAAAAGAAGCACGAGTGTTACATAGTGATGTCACTATGTTAAGGAAGTAAACAAAGGAGTTGCAGGTAGGGGGGGAGTGTGTTGGAGAAAACTCCCTCTCGAGATAAACTTTGGGATTTTAGCCAGACATGCACCAAAACCTATACAACACACTACAGGAAAGGGAAAACCCCCAAAAGAATAATAGGGCCCCTTTAAATGAAAACCCACGGCCCTCATCAATTATTTATATTTCACAAGATGGCACCGAGGTCTTCTTGTGTTTTTGCTAAAAAAAAATACAAATGTGCTGCAGCCTTGTATTATATGGGTACCTAAACAACTACTAAAGTTGACATCCTCTGTACCTCATGAGTCGTGAAATGCTGTCAGTTGAAGCTTCTCTCAGATTTGTGTTGAATAAATAAAAACCTTCTCTGCTAAAGTTGAAGCCAAACATTATGGATATGCATCCTTCTTCATTTCTGCTGTAGCTAATGCCTATCAGTAACCTCCTAATGATAACTTCTCTACTACTCATAGAGGATTAAGTGAATACCACAGGCCCTCATCAATTATCCATCTTTCACAGGAAGACCCCAAGGTTTCGGGTTTTTCGTTTTTAAAATGTGCTGCAGCCTTGTACAAATCACACAAGGAAATGCTAAAGTCTGTATCCTTTGTATCTCATGAATCGTGAGATGTTGTCAGTGGAAGATTTTCTGTGTAAGTAAAACTTTTTATGTTAGAGTTTAACCAGCACTTGAGACACATACACATCTTGTTGCTATGATGGAAGACAGGAATAATTTGTTTCAAAAGACTTGGAGCTGGATGAGCTCCAAGTCACTTCTCAGCTCACTTTCAAGGGTGTTGCACAACAAAAGCAAAAATACAAAACCATTGTCCTTTCAGGTTATTGCATGAGGTGACGTCATCAGCTCGAAGCACAGGTCTATTACCTAAAACATGTTAGTTTGATGTATTTCTCTTTTTTTCCAGGCACCACGCGGCTTCCTCGAGATGGAGAGGTGCCAGGAGTGGACTACAACTTTATCAGCTGCGGAGACTTCAGGATCCTGGAGGAAAGTGGACTTCTACTGGAGAGTGGGACCTATGATGGTAGGTATCGCCACAGTGTCATGAGAATATGAGAAACCTGCATGCACCCGTGAACACGATTCACGGTGACAGATCCCTATAATGGAGTGAGTGTACGCTCGATATTCACGGTCATTATGACTTACAGGCTGCCTTAGTGAAATGTGACAAGCGGGACGAAATGTATTGATCAGTGAAACATGATTAAAGACTTGTTAGAAGTGACAGTCAGATTAGCGGCGATATTCACAGCCCTTCAGGTGAACTGTGTTCTGTAACTCAACACTTTGAATAAAATGGGGCCACTGTAGTATGCAGACTTTATATTTAAATAGAAATGGGAAAACTGTAGAAATCAGGACAAGGGTGTAACTTTTTTTGTCAGGATTAAAATAAATCTTAGAAGAGAAAAGGTTTTGTCAGACGGCCTTTTGGAACCAGATATAACCAGAGGGTAATGACAGATATGGTATGCATATGAAGGTTTCTTAATTTAATTAATGTAATTGAAACGAAAAACGGACTCCACTTGTTGTATTACTTTTCAAGCTACATTTATTACATTTTATACAAATATACACATTTGTTTAGCCTTTTTTTGCAAAGGGGACCTATTATGCTTTTTGTTGTTTTCCCTTTCCTGTAGTAATGTGTTATAACTTATATAGTTGTTTGTGGATGGACATGGTCTGCAAAGGATACAATCCAGAGGAAGTTTATCTCCCTCAACCTTTCCCTTTTTAGTTTACATAACATAATGACATCACTATGTAACATTCCCAATTATATTGGTTAGCGCTCCAACACATTGCTCCCCGGGCGCTGTACAATAGCTGCCCACTGCTCCTAGTACTAGACTCCTGGTACTAGGATGGGTTAAAAGCAGAGGCCAAATGTCACTGTGTGCTGTGTGCTCTGCATGTGTGACCATTAAAGAGGGTTTCATCCCTCTCAATTCTATTCTATTCTATTGTACGTGGTAGGCCAAGGGGCAGGACATCTTTAAGCATTTGACCAATATCAACAGAGCCGGCCTGCTAACCAACCGGAAGAATTAGCTCTGGTTTCAGACAGAGGGTGGAAAGAAGTGCTGCAGCACTGTATGAGAAAACATTATGCACTATTTGCACATTAAAGCATGGAAACATGTCATAGCAGAGGCAGAAAATACAAATATAATACCTAAAAAAACAGCATGTGTCGGATATATGACTTGCTTCTCTGTGTTTCTTGTGTCAGCATGTCTTTGTCTGTTCTTGACAATATACAGTATATATTCACATAACGGTACGTCCACACAGCAGCTTTTCAAAAATCTTGAAAATCTTGGAGCTGGGCGTGTCTGAAAGTTTGGGGATTTTTTGCGAGCAACGCGACCAACAACCAATCACATGAATCTCCCGCCCCCGACATACAAAGCAAAAAACCCCGGGGATTTTATGCGAGCAATATATATATATATAAACTCCCCAAACAGGCGAAAACCTACCAGTTTTACCCACTGTCTCTGGCACCTCCCTCCATGCCTGGTTCCTCCGGTTTGTATCCCGTTAATAGTTCTGGTCGTAAAGAACCGGGTGATTTGCTACCGTAATTTCTCGTTTGGAATATGAGGAAATGAACTGCGGTCTGGCTCTCCCTGCTTACACGCGGTTTGATTGGCTAGCGCTTCTACTGTCAGATTTGCATAAACGGGATTTGATTGGCTGACGCTTCCAGCTCAGCTTCAAAAGTTGAACATTGCTCAACTTTTAAATCCTGAAAATCCTGAAAATCCTGAAAATCCTGGAAATCTTCGCTTCGCTCCCCCACAATGCAGTTCGGCGAAAAGCGAGGCAAAGTGACGTCATCCCCATTCAAAGTCAATGGGCAGAGAAGCGTTGGAAGATTTGTTTAAAGCTGCTGTGTGGACGTACTGTAATAGTCTGAACATGCGATCAGCTTTAGCACCTCATCATGACCTTATTATTCTATAAACCAGTCCAATAAAACCAACCTCCTCCTCCTCCTCCTTCTTCCTCATCTCCTCTCACAGACACATTCAGTAAGCTTTGGCTCATTTAAAGAAAACTATTGCATTTGATTTTTTTAGAGCTCTTTTGAGTTCCCCTGCACCTGGCTGCAGTAAACATGTCAGTGGCAACGGATATTTTACAGCAAGACAAGCCCAGTCATGTTCCTTGCAGTAAGAAGTTTACACAAGGAGGGACATTTCAGCTTAGCGAACTGCCGAATAGCAAAGTATTTACCATTTATAACACCTCGTACTACAATGGAGCATAAGCACTTGCATTGAAAGGTCTTGGAAAGTCAGACTGTTGCAGTGTATTTATGTCATGAGGGGATTGGGAAGGGGGATTTCTCTCACATTGCGCAATGATTATAGCAATAACATGGTAATCTCCCCCTCTCTTTAAGCTCATTCTTTCTTACTGTAAATCCGGGCTGCTGTTAAATGGAAGGGATTTTACTTTAGAGGCAACCTCTGGTCGTGTGAATGGACCTTCTCTGCGCCATTCACTCGCTCCCATTCAGCTGCATCTCGTGCTTCCTGTAGGATGAAGAATTTAAAAGATAAAGTAAAATCCTCATTCAGTGAGAAAGCTCCTTAAGTCTGAGAGTAGCTTCTTCTAGGCTGTGCAAGTAAAGTTTGTGAGTGTGCTCTTACGATTGGTTAAGTGCCTTCCTGTGATGATCCTTCCAACGGGCTCTGATCCCTGTGATTAGGTTTCAGTCCCTCCTCCCACCTCTTGTCCTTGTAGCACAGTGGCAGAAAATACATTAAACGCACACACACACAAATCCCGTCCTTGTGTCGAGATAGATCATCTAAGATCACGTTTCAGGCCCGCGAGCTGTCCGTCATCTGTGAGCCAAGGCCAGGAGGGATTTACACCTCCATATTGAGGTTGACCACGGTCACTGACATGTTTACTGCAGCCAGGTGCAGAGAGGGAGAAATGGAGAGCAAACTGAAGAAGAGTGCAAACGTGAGAGGGAGAGAGTGGACATAGAAGCATGCTTAGCCCTCAGCTTCCAGGAGAACCCCCCTTCTGCAGTGGAAGCTGGGCTGCGTTCAGATGTGAGGATTAGCTTCTCAGAAGTTGGACAGTTTGAGCATACTATCCCTGAGAAAGCACTGAACACTCTGATAGTGACTGCCACCTTCCCCCCTCCTCTTCTTCTTCTTTTGCTCTAAAACCCAGTCATCAAAAGCATGGCCTCTGTGGCAGAGAGCGCTGATCTCCCAGCAGCACAGTAGACTCAAAGAGGAGCTGAAAGTAATTGGATCGAGGAATGGCATTTACTCCATTTGTTTGCGGTTGAAGCGCAGCCTTGCTCTTTCTTTGAAAGAGGAAAATAAACAAGGTCAAACATCCTCTTGTATAGGTCGCGAGAGTGGTTGAATTACCTTTTAGTTTAACCAACAGTGAGTGAGCTGTACTCAAAGTACAGAGCTAATGGGATTCTTCAGCTAATCATAATGTTCTCGCCAATAGTCCCAAATGACTTGCCGGGATGCTCATTACGTTAATGGTTCATGTATACCGCTTTTTCTCCACCTAGAAAATATTTCATAGGAGGCATTAAACGCATTTATACCTAATGTTTAACACCCTCTCCTGACTCAATCATCCTGCCATCCATGACCATGTTAATGCCCCACATCCTCACAACAAGGCAGCTGAGGGGTCAGGACACAGCACACTACCCAGGGTTAGTCTATTTATGAGGGTCCTGGCTGCTCTATGATTGGTAGGGGTACATGCTGGCTGCTCCATGTTGGTCCGGAGGGTCTCAGGTTGCCTGCCAAGCAGACACATCCGCCATCTGCGCCAAGCACTGAGAGTGAGTCTTTTCTGGGCCTTTGGTCCCCGCTTAGTCTCTATAAGGTTCAGGTTGGGTCACTCTCTCAGCCAGACATGAACTAAATAGTCCAGTGCAGTGAAGTGCAAGACTGGAGGGACAGCTGCCAAGAAAAATGAAATTCTACCCATAGAGGGTTTTTTTCTCTCTTATCTGCTATTAGGGAAGCCAAAATTCTGCCAAATTGAGATCCATGTCAAATCTGTTGTTTTAGGATCCCCATTGTGGTAATGGGTGCGATTTTAACAAGGAAGGGAAACAGACTTGCAGATTAAATTGGATGTGCGATGGGAGTGCAGCACTCACGCATTAGGAGTGTGTGTGTGGCTGTCTGTTAGTGATCTCGGTAAGATTAACGTGTGCTCATGACCTTGTAGTTTATGCATATTGCCCTTGACAACAGGAGCCTTTTCATTACCGGCTGCTGATTCCACCACCATGAAATTGCTCTCACGTACTTTGACAGCGGAGGCTCGCTCTTCCTGGCTCATCAACCCCGGTGACACGAGGATCACAAGTAACGTCGGACAAGCTCCCCTGCTCATCAGTTTATGAGGCTTCCCTCCATTTATAAAGGCAAATGGTGCCACAAATCCTCGCCGACACGCTGCTTTTGCACACCTCTATATCAGCAACACACATTTGTCAGAGTCCAAGAGACATGTTTGTAAGTAATTAATCACGCACGTAGCGTCTGGCAGATGAATGTCAGCGTGCGGCAGGAGACAGGCGGGGATTAGCCAGCAGACCCAATCTCACCCCGCTATCGTGGCGCCACCCCTGTTAATGAAGCCATCTTTGACAAATGGGGATGAGTGTCGCTTAGTAAACACCGAAAGTCGAGCGACGAGGTGGGAGGAGCAGGCTTTCATCCAGCCTCCTTCTCCTCCTCAACCTTCCCACTGCTAACCCAGTTGCTGGGTATTGTATCTGGCACGCCCGAGGAGATGAGGCCCTATGCTGGAGATGGGCTCACTTATCAAAAAGGCTGTTGTGGCGTTGCTGTGTCGTGCTGTAAAGCTGCTAAAATGACTGTGATGTGCTCCTCAGAGTCCTCTGTTCTTCTTAGCATGCACACTGTTGTCAGCTTCCCCTCTTTGTACCGAGCTATAAAAAGATCTGCAGTTGATAAATGTTGCTCCTACAGCACAGTATTTGTGATGCCAGCATAATACCACGTCCAAATGAAAATAAGATAAAGTTTATGGAGGCTAATTAAATTGCAGAAAATGTCGCAGCGGTATGCCCCCCTATTCTTTAATTAATCTGATTATAAATCGCAGACTCAATCTGGTGATCACTTATTGTAAGAACCGAATAAATATTTGACATGACAAATGGATATGCAGAAAACGTATGTGATATTACTGCGTAAACACATCTGACAGAGCAGCATTTAGCAAACAAATAACCATTATAAATGGTTGGGATATAAATGAGTATGCACATTATTTATAATCCTAATGGAGTTTGAATAATGACTTCTTCTACGCCTGAATTGAGTTCCACATACTGCTCACCAGCCATACATAGATGGATCGCCCCATGAGCTAAATTAGCAAATAATTTAACTGAGTTTTGCTCTCTATCCCCTCTCTTCACGGAGCCCTGCTAGCCCACTGAATATTCATAATCTGTAACACAAGGTTTCTCTTCATTTAAAAAAAGCAAGCTAAGAGATAGATAATTGCTGTATTCAATGATCAGTGTAATTAGTTGCTTGCAAATTCCAAGTGAACTGATGTTAATGTTACATGAGTCATGACCGCCCTGCGGTGCAGTTATCGAGGGAAAACAATGCAGGGGGTTAAGAGACGTGAAAATCATGCAGAGCGAGCAGACCTCTGGAACTTGTGAATATTCGACCTTCAGCGTTGTTGTGTGACATTTAGAGAATTGAACCAGATTTAAATCGGGTGAATTGCAGTAATGTTAGGCATGGT
Source organism: Gymnodraco acuticeps (assembly GCF_902827175.1). Classification (NCBI taxonomy): domain Eukaryota; kingdom Metazoa; phylum Chordata; class Actinopteri; order Perciformes; family Bathydraconidae; genus Gymnodraco; species Gymnodraco acuticeps. The sequence goes on along the minus strand of NW_022992206.1, from coordinate 24,632 downwards.
ACACGATATCTCTGTTTGAGTCTCATTCTCTTACTTAACAAACATAGGTGTAGCGTACAGTTAATAGCACTACTGTGCATGATAGTAGAACATTTCGATTTTTGAGGGGCCACACATATTTGTTTATTTGCCTTCTTTACATTACAACATGATGATTAATCGTTTTCAAAATAGTTGCTTATTATCTTTCTGTCGATGATTTCATTGAGAAGTCAACTTTGCAGCCATTATGTTGGTCTGCACTCTATTGCCTTTCCTGTGGCTCATTATCTATATGGTTACATTATTAATGTATTCCCTTCTTCTCTTCCTCTCTCTGCTCCTTCCATCTTTACTTTCCCTCCGTATTATGCTTTTTTGGAGTATTCCCCTCCTGTAGTGTGTTGTATAGGTTTTTGTGCATGCAAATGGTCTGCAAAGGCTAACATCTCAAAGTTCCTGCCATAGGGAGTTTCTCTCCCCGCCTGAAAAGCCTCGATTGGACTCCTTTGTTTGTTTCTGTAAGGTAGTGAAATCCCTGTGTAACACTCCAGCACATTGTACATGATAGGCTAAGGAGTGGGAGATTTTCGGAAACTCTCTAAGCGGTTGACCAATCACAACACATCCAGCCAGCTAACCATTCAGAGCAGACTGGGCTCTGCCTTCAGACAGAGGGTGAAAAGAGGTGATGCAGCACAGGCAGTATGAGAAAAATAAAGATGTCACAGTAGAGCACAAAATACAAATATAAACCTATAGAGAATAATGTTGCCAATCTGTGCTCTAGCTGCCTTTCCTTTTGCTCCTTATCTGTTTGGTTGCATTATTTTTTATATATAATTCTTCTCCCTCTGCCCATCCCCATCTTTCACTCTTTAAGGTAATTATTATGGAACCCCGAAGCCTCCGGCGGAGCCTAACCTGGTGCAGCCTGACCTGGTGGATCAGGTGCTGTTTGATGAAGACTACGGCGGTGATCTCCCGAGGAAACGAACCACCTCTGTCAGCAAGATGGACAGGAAGGACAGCGCGGTCCCCGAGGAGGAAGATGATGACGAGAGGCCCCCACTGATCAACGGATTGCCCGGTCAGTAAATGTCAAAGCATAGAATGTCATGTTGAAATCTGAGAGATTCTGCTGTACTCTGTTTGTCATTTGGATGTGGAATTGCCACAAACCATTAGAGTCATTGTCACTGTCTCTTGTAAGACAAAAAGACTGGATTGTTACAGATTGTATACCGTTTGATGGGCACTGTGCACATCTCAATCTGTCACATGAAATGGCTTTAAAAGCTTATCTAGCTACACCCTACGGAACAGCTTCATCCTCTCTCCTAAGCTCTCCTCCCACCCTCTTCTCATTCTTGTGTAACTTAAAGTGGTAGTAATGTGCAAACTCAGATCATTTTATTTATACTTTTGTATTCCTTTAGTCTTTTAAAAGACCATGTGAGAGAGTTGTTGCACAGTAACATGTAATGGCTGTTGCAAACTCTTTAAACCTTTGTAAATAAATTACATGCAACAGACATTTTTTACCTGTAAGAACTATTTAACCAAATAACAAAACAGGTTAATTAACACTGATATCAAACAATGCATTTTTTAAATATCTTTACTAGACATTTATGTCACCACAACAATGCAACAGAGGCCTATCGTTTTTTTTACATTAGGGCCATCGGTGGAGAAGATCCATCATTTTGGATCTGATCTGGAAAAATAAAAACATCTACATGAAGCCAATGGAAAGTCAGAAACATCCCTAGCACTCAGTGACTAAGACCTCCATCAAGGGCTTTTTAAAAAATGATGTGTATATCTGCCCCATGTTTTGGATCCGCTCCCAAATGTAATGGGTTCTTCCTTGGCCCCTACTACACCCTTTCAAAAATGTTTAATAAAAACCTGGCCTAATCCTGCTAACAAACAGACCAATAAAAAATAAGCGGTAATCATACTGTAACCCTCTAGGCAGAGTTAATTAGATCCAATCCAAATGCAATTGTATTTGACCTAGATAAAACAAAGGCTCTGACTCTCTTCTCCATTTGGAGATTTGAGCCATTTATATTTTTTGAAATATTAGCCCACACCTGTAGCAACAGAACTGGACCACCTCTGAGCAACTTGTGAGTCAAGTTAGGCTCTGGGGGTATGTGTCTCTAGTTCGACTCTTTGTTACAGAAACGGTGCCTTCCATTATTCTGGAATAGAGGCAAAACGATAACTCGATTAACGGATTAGTTGACCAACAGCAAATTACTGGCAAACTATTTTTTCTCAAGGAAAGGGCAAATATTGTGGTGGTTTCACAATGTTAGTGTAAACTCTACTAATCCTATGGGATTTAGACTGTTAGTCATATTAAAAGGGTACATATATTATGGCACAACTCCCCTACTTCCAATGTCGAGGGAGATGGTTAGAAAGAAGGCATGATGATGTCAAATATTTCGGGAACTCAACAAGGTCTGACAATAAATGTGTTTTCTAAGTGTTGCTGGAGATTTTACCTCTTCAGTCAGTTCAAATCAAGCATTTGTAAAAGGCATCATATTTGCATGCTTTTGTCCGTGAATAAACCATTTTATTCTGATCTGCTAGTGAACCACATTCAGTGACTAAACATGGCCGACATGCTGTCTCCAATGACAGTGACAATATTGACACACATATTCAAATGTACTGCTGGCTACAATGTTGGGAAATCTTTCGCTGCCAATGCTTTCCTAGACTCCCCCCCCCCTTATACGCCGTACCACAGGTCACCTTGAGAAAGTCTCATCCAGATAGCCGGACAGTGTGGGTGTGATTAATCAGGACAACTCCTCTGCTCTCTGAGGAACAAATCTGTCCTTAATGCTCAAGAACATCCCCCACAACAGAAATGAGTTACATACTGTGCGTGCGCCATACCTGGGTTTTTATAGTGAGAGAATTGAGGTTAACATCGATGCATGTCCAAACTGAAAATGGTATTTTTCTTTCCACAATGAAACATTGTTTTGACAGTCACGGCTCAAACACTGCTTGCTCAGCTGTACAAAGGATTCACAGAAATCCAAAGTCTGTTTACCCAACTGCTCTGTCATATTGAAATCAAACAGGAAATGATGCCCAGACATCCAGGAGCTCTTTTTATGGAAAGAAAGCAGTCACAAATGGCTGCTCTGCTACAGCTGTGGCAGAGGAGTCTCAGACCGGCCATAGATGGGCAGAGTTATGGGTGAATAAAAAAAGAGGTTAATGGGAAATGTGAGCTCTAAGTCTCTAAAGTCTTGACTGCAGCTTTCCCCCCATCTTTGCTCTGTCTGTCCTTCTCACCCTCCCCCTCCCCCCTGTTAAGTGGGCCCTCACCCTGCTGTGAACCTGATGTCCCCGGCTCTCCTTCAGGCCTGTGCCCTCAGGCTGCTTCAAGTGTTTACATGGCTCTTTGAACAGATGTGCATCTACTGTGTGTTTGTGCCCCTTTAAATATAAAAACACAGCTTTGTGTTTTTGATCAGAGCGGAAAAAGAAGAACGTGTTTTAGATCCTGCTGAAGGGGCTCTGTGTTTGCTTTTTTTGTACAAATTATGTATTTAATCTAAAATTCAGGTGGAATGATCTCATTCAAAACGCAACATCCCTAAATGTGGTGTGCCTAACATCTTTAGGCATCATCCTCTGTTGCGAGGAGGTTAGCTCCACATAAAAGAAAGGGATGAAAAGAACTCGTGTTTCATCCCTTTATAACCATCTTCTGAGGGAAGGTGTGAAATGCTAAATGAATTAGGGCGGCCTTTGTTGTATGTTTCCTGTTCAGTGTAGAGCAGCTTCTGAATAATGGTGTTTCACTAATGCAGTGGTATATATAGGTGAAGAGCAGCAGTTAAGTATTATCATACAGAAACTGCCTCAGGCGCAAATGGCCCTTTCCAATGTGAATCGCTGCCACTATCATTGCAACCCACAGGGAATGTACATAAACACATGCGCATTAACAGTGTGCACATGCAAATGTAAAACAGCCCTTTGGCGGACACACACACACTATCTCTCACATGCAAATCCTGTGAGCGACAGCAGCTCTTCCTCCACTCCCCTGCAGCTCGCAGGAACACAGAGGGGCAGAGGTGTTCCCGCAGGCTAACCATCCACTCTGCCTGCTCTGCTTCATGCCTGTTTTTTCTTCCTTTCTCCAGAGCTCAAAGAGGGGGCAGACTGGAGGAAAGCAGTGCCCAGCTACACCCAGTCAAGCAGCAGCATGGACTTCCGTACATGGAGTTCTCTTCCTCGCGATGACAGCCTGGAGCCCTTGCCCCTAAACTGGGAGATGGCTTACACCGAGACTGGCATGGTCTACTTCATAGAGTAAGTGCAAGACACATCACGCGGGTCAAGAGGTCAATTAGGGAACTGACTAATTATGAACATCCATTCTAATGCATAGATGTATTTAATGAGCAACGATTCATTTCAATAAGTTTAATAAATAATATAATGCCAGACATTTAAAGGTTGCATTCTCTTTCATAATGAGGGTTCACAGCACTTCTGTGTCTTTTATTATTATAAGCCAGTTGTGTTTCTGGAAATGCGTTCTTACAATACAGTATATACTGCAATAGTGTATACAGAGACAGGTTTTTGCCATTATGCACCTTCCTTTATGTAAATGCTTGACAAAATAGAAGAAACACCTGTCACTGATAAAAAAAGAAATGCAATCTCTAAATGATTTAGTTAATCTATTAAAATAAGTATCAACCAAAATTGATTATTACTTTCAATAATGTTGAATGTATTGTAGTTACAGTTAACAAAAAACTGCAATAGTTTTACCTAAAATAGTTTAACCTAATAACATGCAACTAGGTGAAATTATGCATCTGGTAATATTTCATAATTTTCTTATTGCATATTATGCAATATGCAACAATGAAGTGATTATACAAACAATAATTTCCAGCAGTTCTAAGGCCAAAAAACTATTAAAAACACATCAGTGAGCCATTTTACTGGGTGAAGTAAACCACCATACAAGCCAACATACAGTATGGTGGCTTGAACTAGTGGGAGAAATGGAACTGTTGGTCTGTAGCCAATGCCTTGAACCTCTGCAAAAAAGGCATTAGAAGCATTAGAAAGTCAAGGTAAACTTGCGGTTAACTTGCGGTTAACTTGCGGTTAACTTGCGGTCTGCAATGCGTGTCACGCTCGCGCACACAAGTAAATATATATATATATAAATGCACGTTCATTCTCACAACGCGTCAGACACAAGAAAATATACCTTCATTTACATCAGAATCAGAACGTTTTTATTTATTTTTTTTGTATAATTGTTTTATTAAAAAATAATTTTTTTTTTTTTATAATGGGACACAGGGTTCGGTCCGGATTGATTTGCAGTTCGTCCGGATCCGGACCTTGGTTTGAGAAGCCCTGTTATAGCATAATGAAACACAGATAATGGGTCTGTTTGTATCAAACCAGTATCCAGCAGCCTAAAATGCACATAAAGTGATGTTTCCTTTATAACTGCAATGATATTCCAGGCCCCTCACTTATTGTGTAAGTAAAGCTCAGAGCTTCAGTGTAAATAGTCTGATTTATTGGCCGCAATCGTTTCGAGTGTTAACTTTGCCAAACATAAATATGTGTGAAGCTCTTCTCTAAACCAATCAATACTTTGATTTAAGAACAATCAATAAACAAGCCTCTCTCAGATGTCTTTATGTGTGGGTGTATTTACAGTACAGTACAGAACATGTGTGTGCATGCAAGCTTCTGTGTTTTATTCATATTTGGCTCCAAGCCACACGTCTGTAAAGATACCAGAAGACCATTGTGATTTTCCTCCTGATTACACACCCCAGTTGTTAACACATTTGAGGATAAATCACTTTGTCTGGTGTCTCATTCAAAGTGTTTTTTTAAGCCATGTAACCATAAACACGGTAATGTGACAGCTGAACATAAACCGATGGATCAGATGTTTCTACAATGAATCCAGTGGCTCTTGTGTACAAAGGCATATTTCATAGGGGACTCGGTTGTCGTTCTTCAGTTATTAACTATTCTTGTATTGGCTTCTTGAGCCTCAGCTGCGGTTTCTCTGCTGGCACAGGTCTTTATAGCTGATATGTACTGTCTGCTTTTGTGCTCCGCAGTCACAATACAAAGACGACCACGTGGTTGGACCCCCGCTTGGCGAAGAAGGCGAAGCCCCCTGAGAAGTGTGAGGATGGAGGTATGTAGGCTGCACTACTCAGCTGGGGTTCTCAAGCATACAGTCATCCCATTAACCACTGCACATGCATTTACATAAAGGCATACCTCCATTGTATGTGCTCCACCTTACATGATCCATCACTTTACACTTTTAATCAGACAACCAACTGGGCTAAAATAAGACTTGTCTTTGAATCCACATGTCATCCAACAGTAACCCTCAGCCTTATGACCTAATTTACCTAAAGCTGGGGACTACTTTGAGGAATTCCTGTATCCCCAGGATGCTAATGTTGGCCTAAGTGCAGGCAGAGACAGAGAGTGGCCACGGTTGAAAGAGTGGTACCCTTCCAGCCGGGTTTTAATGGATTTTTTTACAGGCGGACAGAACGCTAGTTGGTGTGTTGCTTCTGAAAAGCTACTCCAAAGCTCTCTCTTGCGTGAAGAGTTCTTTTCTCTCCCGCCGCCCTGATATGTTCATCAGGGCATAGCGTACATCAGCCATTCCAGCCGGCCTGCTTCTTAAAACCACGGAAATGTTCACTTTATAATTGTACGCGATTTCCATGGCTACTGCCTTATGCTAAATGTCCCATTCAGGGGGAAAGAAATACACTGGTACTACTGCTGTTCATCACCTCGATGTTGAATATGTTAACTCCCAGATGATTGACTGGAAACATTGTGCCAGCTCTTCTTCTTTCTTTCCTTCTGTTATCTTTATGTGAACTCCATTTGCATCTTTGCCTGAGCACCCTGTCTTCTCTCTGCAGAGCTTCCTTACGGCTGGGAGGAAATTGACGATCCACAGTACGGCACATACTACGTTGAGTAAGTTGTATCGACTTATTGATATATGCAATATCCAAACACTCCATCTGTTCCTCGTAGATGCACATAACACACAAATGCATTTCACCAGAAGGATCAGAGTGCCTATTACACTGCTAAGTGTACATTAGCAGTGGACCAGCATGAATCAATACTTTAAAAAAATAAATAAACAAATGTATGAACTGAAGCTTGTTTTGTTCATCTCGGCCGAGGAGAACGATTGAAGTTTCTGATCAAGACTTTCCCATTGTTTAGCAGTGGCAAAATGAATCTCTGCGGGTAACATCAGTGTATGAGAACACTAGTCTGATTGTGCTCTGCCAGTGTTAGCGTAATGAGCGTGTGTGCAGAATGCCGAGTCTGTGTATACTTCTCTGTGCATATTGTTTGTACATTTGTCTGAGTCCAAAATGTGTTTGTCCTCCTCACCACCCCGGCAGAATCAGTGAAACACAGTCATTGTACCAGGAATAGAGAGAAGTGGGGAGCAACTAGAATGCATGAAGGGAGGAGGAGGGAGGGGGGCTGGGAGGTGAGGTAGCAATCTGTTGTGGTGAAAATAAAATGGAGACTCGAATTGTGTTAGTGCTCAGACTGCAGTAGGATCCCTCCTAGGTAGAAAGAGTGACACGGGAGAGAAGCTCTTACTGTTTGGACAAGGAGAGTCAATGGCGTGAAGATGGGGCTTATGGCTGCCAGTGTTTTCGCTTGAAATGAGCTCCCTGTGATGCTGTGCTTTGTATGCCAGGGGGACAACAGGCTGTTTACCTTTTTAGTAGAGGAACAGGATGTTGCTGGCAGTTAGGGGTTCATTTCCGACAATACACAATCGCTAAAAGCTATACTACCTTCCCCACATAAAGGGGAGGCAAGCAAGCCTTTATTTTACGTGTGCTGTGTCTATGAATGTATTTATAATGGTGCAACATTAGCATCCATGTGTTGAAAAATCATGATTCCTTTATATGGAAGGTGCATGCATAATTAATTGTGAAAAAGTGGCGTACTAACCTCAAAAGGTCAGAGGTGTGTGTGTAGATATTTAGTGTGTGTGTTTGCAGGTGTCTTAAATGTGAGCCTGTTTTTGTTGCAGCCACATCAACCAGAAAACCCAGTTTGAGAACCCGGTCCTGGAGGCAAAAAAGAAGCTGAGCCAGGAGACGGCTGCGATCCAACAAGCCGCAGCAACACCTACCCAAGGTAACAACTCTACAAAAGCTGTCCCCCTCTCCTTTGCTCTCCCTTTGGAGTGTAAAGATAGAAAGACTTGTATTACTGCAGAGGAGTTTAGGTAAGGACACACAGAATTTGATTGTACACACATACAAAAACTGCAACTGCTGCAATTGCGACATATCTGCTCCAATAAATGGAACAGAGACTTTTAAAAAAACATCAGGAGATATCTTGTACCCTGCGTCGTTGGTTTGGACACCTCCCTCAGGTTTATCAGACATGCATGCACATGTATAATAACTATAATTAATCCACCAGCTTTCCGACTTTCACACTTGTCATTGTCTTTCTGGGTAGAAACAACGCAGCAGGAAATTCCAGTAAAGCTTAAGTCATCTCAAATGAAAATGACAAATCGCTCTGTTCCTGTGCATATGTAAAACATCTTACCTTTTTGTGTTAATATTTTTAAACCTTGTTTTCACTTCACTAGTATCTGTGATGTTCTAGAACAACAGCTGTATGTTTGGCTTCATTGCAGCTGTGTAACTTTTTTATTTTATTTCCATACTCATTTTTAATCACTCTGGACATAAGCATAAGGCAATTATCTCAAATTAAGTTCTACTATAATTATTTTCGAGTTTGCTCTGCACCGAGTCTAACATTTCACCTCAGTCGCTTTGTTTACCGGGAATAGAAAGCAGTCGGAATGTCCTTATTTCATGCAAGGTCAGCTGGACGTGTCAACCTTCCAGTAGCCTCAAACAGTAATAGATTATCAAAATGAACATGTTCTACTCTGGTTCGCTCGTGTTTTTCCCTCAGTGCTACAATAATGGTTTGTTCTTTACGTTGACAAGCCATTTTTCTGCTGCAATAAACATTATGAATTAAGTATGTTTTCATTACTATGGATGTATAATAGATTAGTGTGCTGCAGCAGTGGAGACAGACAGGCGTGTAGCGCTGGAAGGGTTCCAGGGAGTGCGAGAGGGAATTCAGGGGAGGAGGCCGGCTTTTAGCGGTGCATGTGGCAACAGCTGGTGGAACAGCACGTCAGAGAGGCCAAGCGTAATCAGACATCTCTCTGCTCAGGTGTGTAGGGACTCAGGAAACCGCCATCTCGCCCCTGATTACCGATTACGCAACCTAGTGAGCTGTCAGTGGGCTGCCATTATGAAACCAAGGCATGAGGCGACGGTTACACCTCGGGCCAGAATAAAGATTTGTACAGTTCTCCAAGATAGGTTCCCAAGGAGTGAAACACATATACAGTAAATGTTGCGAAATAATTCACTCCTTATTTTCACCAGCTTGACATGACATTATAGTATGATTATAGAGGAATTTTAAGACTGTTCAGCTCCATAGTTTTGGAAAAGGTGGAAGCACGAAACATTAACAAGTGAATGAGCATCTAAAGATTGCTTGTTAGATGTTAGCTTTAAATGCTAATGTACTTGTATCTGTGTTTATGCTCCACAAAAACATTAGCAAGTGAACTAGCATCTTAAAGGTCACCTATTATACAAAATCCACTTGTTCATGTCTTTTCTACATCAACATGTGTCCCCTCTGTGTAAAGAGACTCTGAAAGTTTCAGGAAAAAATATTTGCTCACTTTTTGTCCTGATCCATTTATATAAAAACCTGTCTGAACAAGAGCAGATCAGATTGTGGCCACTTTATGATATCATAATGTTTTTTTGGGTTGTGTAACCATTAGCCAATCACCAACCAAGGTAACCCCCCCCCCCCCACCTTATCACCTGAATCTCCTCCTAGAGCACCATTGTGTTCTGTGTAACCAAATATCTCTCAGAGGGGCGTGGGGAGGGGCTCCTTATTTTCATCTAAAGTAACAGACAGAAAATCAGCACTTTTGAAACAGGGCTGAAACAGAGGGGTTTATGGGATGCTACAATGATCTGTTTGGTGTTTCGAGCCAAACACTTCAGAGACATGTTTGTCTATATCTGAGACCTATAATATATTGATGAAAAACAGTATAATAGGGGACCTTTAAGTTAAAATGTTTTTCATTGTATCTGTGCTTTCGTGCTCCTCTCAGCAGGGTTAGTTGTACATGTAACAAAAAGCCGTGTTTCCCACTTTTATCACTAGTATTATTTAGTCATTGAAAATGAGCAATGTTCTGGTCTACATCATTTGAAGTGTTGCTGAAGCTAGCCTGAAAGATGGCAACAATGTGATGTTTTAGCTCGATAGCATACCAAGCTTTGTGCCCACATGTTGCTTTGTTCTGATAGCTTGCTTACAGGATATTTCCCTGTTAGATGGCCTTGCATTGACAGTTGTTTTCAAATTCCGATGTTCAAGGTGCATTTTTTGGATACAGCTGAAGCTATTGCTCCATTGATGTAGAAAGAGAGATGTCTTCCCAATTATGCTGAATAATGTCGCTTGAGATTTACAACGCAATTGAGTCACACTAATCAAAGAGCTGTTTGATGCGGTGGATCTGATGGTTTTTATCTGCCTCTGGCTTTCAAAGTCTGCCCACAAACATTGGCACAGAGACCTTCCTTGGACTCTCCCACACAAGTACAGACTCACACATGCCACACTCACTTCCTCCCGCAGTTCATTCGCCCTCCATTACCTCTGTCTCTTTATTCACACACAAACGCGCAGTAGAATGGTTATTTTAGCACTCACTGGCGGCAAGAAGAAACAACAAACCATTTTTAGTGTTTTTTCTAGCAATCTGAATGTGATTATGCAAATGAGCTGTGTTTGATCCATGCTACAGTGTGGACATCTGGAGTGCACACGACTGTGATAAGTTACACTCACTCAGAGCCATTCATGTCTGCGCTGGATGTTTATGACTGCTGAACCATTTGATAGTATGAGAGTGCCTGCGTTTAAATTCCTCACACACGCCTCTGAAAGTTATAGGGTTTTTAAAAACTGAACGAAATGAGAGGGGAAATAGAAAAAAGCTGAAGCAAAAATGTGGCACTGTCCAATCACCATGTGCAACAGAGAGAGATAAAAAGGTGGAATTGGAAGAAGATATGCAGCTTTAAATTCACAGACACAGGGCAGTTATTCTCAGGTGAGCCGTACATATGCAGTGATGCAGTTTTCTCAGATCCAATTTTAGCTGCAGATCTCAAAAGACATACAATTGGCACATATACATTTAGCCAAAGGAAAATGTACTGCGTTTATAGAGTGCTTTTCCAGTCTTTACGACCCCTCCAAGCGCTTTTACAACACAAGTCATTATTTACCCATTCACACAATTATACAGAGGCAGAGGCTGCTACACACTCACACACTTTTGGACATGCAGTCGGGAGCTACTTTGGGAAAGTATCTTGCACAAGAATACAACAATGTGGGGAGTTGGAATCGAACCACAGACCATCTGATTAGGTTCCTTTTCAAGCATGATTCATAACCAGAACCACTGGTCATATTCCATCATTTTCTTATTGTCAACAAACTTTATTGTATTACAAACAACAACAATGAATTCAAGGTTCAAGGTTCTTTATTTTGTCATACGAACATAGCTACAGTGTAGTTATGCCGATGAAAATCTTGTGTCCCCGGCTTCTCCAACAGTGCAACACAATAACACAGATAAACAGAAAAATATAGTGCAAAACAGTAAATAGTAAATACAAAAAGAGAAATTGTTTAAAAAAGTTAAATAGTGAAATAAGAGTCTATATGCAAGTTATTGGAATGATATATTAGATAAATAGATAAATAATTACTAAGTAGCAGATGAATGTTATGGATGTTGTTTCAGCAGTTCAGGTGTTTAACAGTCTTATTGCCTGTGGGATGTGTCTCTGAATCTGGTGGTTTTAGTCTGGATGCTGCGGTACCGCCTGCCACACGGCAGCAGCAGTTTGTGGCTGGGGTGATGGGGGTCTTTTATAATCCGGAGGGCTTTCTTCCTGAGCCGCTGGGAGTAAAGGTCCTCCATGGATGGCAGCTCCGTCCTGGTGATGTTCTGTGCAGTTTTCACCACCCTCTGTAAAGCCTTACGATTGAGGGCGGTGCAGCTGCCGTACCAGGCCGAGGATACTCTCTGCACCTGTAGAAGTTGCAGAGTATCCTGGAGTCCATGTTGAACCTCCTCAGCCTGCGGAGGAAGAAGAGCCGCTGTCGAGTTTTTTTGGTGATGGTGTGAAGAGTCCATGTCAGGTCCTCAGTGATGTGAACACCGAGGAACCTGAAGCTGCTGACTCTCTCCACCGTAGTCCCATTGATGGCGATGGTGGTGTGTCCCTATCTCTGCTGCTTCCTGTAATGCACAATTAGCTCCTTTGTTTTGCTGACGTTGAGATGGAGGTTGTTATCCGGGCACCAAGATGTCAAGTTTTCCACCTCCTCTCTGTACGCTGTCTCGCCGCCGTCTGTGATCTGGCCGATGACGGTCGTGTTGTCGGCAAACTTCACGATGGTGTTGGAGCTGGCCACGCAGTCGTGAGTGAACAGGGAGTAGAGGAGAGGGCTGAGCATGCAGCCTTGAGGGGCTCCGGTGTTGAGGATCAGGGTGGAGGATGTGATGTTTCCCACCCGCACTGCCTGGGGTCTGCCCGTCAGGAAGTTCAGGATCCAGTCACAGAGGGCGCTGTTGAGCCCGAGGTCTCTGAGCTTGATGACCAGCTTGGAGGGCACAATGGTATTGAAGGCTGAACTGTAATCAATGAACAGCATTCTCACGTGTTCCTCTGGTCCAGGTGTGAGAGGGCAGTGTGGATGGTGAGGGCAATGGTGTCGTCTGTGGACCTGTTTGCTCTGCAGGCAAACTGCAGGGGGGAGGAGGTGATGAATGATTTGACTAACCGCTCAAAGCACTTCATTATGAAGTGAGTGCTACTCGTTGAGGCTGGTGATTTTTGTCTTTTTGGGGACAGGAACGATGGTGGAGTGTTTCAAACATGTGGGAACTACAGACTACAGCAGGGACCTGTTGAATATGTGCATTTCCAGGCTGTTTAAAGATATATTTTTTATTTCTCTTTTAATATAAAAAACGATGACAATCTTCTGCTTCTATAGCAGTATATGGGCGTGCGTATACAGATACAAACATTATTGGTTTTGGTCTTTTGATGGGATTTGTTGCCAATAAGGAATTTAAAGTATAATGCCAGCTTTTCTGTAACTATTGTATTACTAGTAATGGTATTTTGTCCTGTGAGCTTTGAGGTTGTTTTACTGCAATCGAACAATGTTGTACATAAATAAACTGGTAGCGTCTTTAAAAAGTTATGCACCATTTCTAAAACCTTAATGATATTTCTTGCATTCAATTGCCACATCTAACATCCAATGCTCTCAAATAACGCAAGGTTGCTAGAATGTGCATCATATATCACCCTCTGGCTTCAGTTTTAGTGTGTTTGATTCAAAGCTATAACGCAGTAAAGGCCAGAGTCCATCAAGCAGCAAGGGAAAAATGGAGTGTCCATGATCTAAAGTGCTGATACCGCAGTAATGCCAGATAGGGAAGCTGCTCCGTTTAATTCAGTGTGACCCTGACAGTTGGTTATCTAGAGTATAGCGTATGCCACAGCCGAGCTGCTGGTCCGTATTGATGTTGCTACTGACCTTAAGTTGTTCCTTACTCCAGTTATAAAAAGTCTACAATGACAAACCTCATTTTTCTGCATCATTGACTGCAGTAGGATAAGAGAGGACACTGTCAGAGGTATTCAATTACTGTTCTGCTCCATGGTTCTGTAAAAAGTGGAAGCACAAAACCGGTAGCAAGTGAATTAGTATCTTAAGCTAACATTTATATGATTTTATCTGTGTGTCTGTGCTCATATCAAGGGATACACAACAAGGTCCCTGTTGATGGGTTTATCTAGTTTAGACATGTACATCATGCCTGTTAATTAGAAGTGACTAATTACTATGTTGTTCCTCAGCACATAATGTGTGTCATCGTTGTCATTCAATGCAGACGTGGAAGAATTGTGCTGTCTTGTGTTGCTCCATTTTTATGTCAACGCTGTTTGGAGATTTAAATAGTTTCATATAGCTTTTCGTTTCACTTCTCACACCTCCCTCTCCATACGCTCTTTACAAACAGCCATTTTACACACACACATGTGCTCTTTGTTTGCAGGTAAGGGAGGTGGGTTCAGCTTCACTTCAGACCCCAGCGAACTAAAGGGGGAGATGTACCACACAGCACTGAAGAAGAGCCCCCAAGGGTTTGGATTCACCATCATCGGAGGAGACCGCACTGATGAGTTTCTGCAGGTGAAAAACGTGCTTAGCGACGGCCCTGCTGCCCACGACAACAAGATGGCCTCTGGTGAGCAAAGCAGATGTACACCTAAAGACTTAAATCTAATTTAGCTGGCCGGAAGATGGATGAGTTTAAAGCTTCTACTGTAGTTTCTGTGATATTAGAAAAAAATGGATTTTACAGCCAACTGCTACCACGATGCACCTGGGGGTGTTACCTCTGCAGTGTTCACTTAACCTAACACTGTCCCATGTGTTCAACAAAGAAGCAATAACAGCAACTCTAGCTCTGTCAAGGGTTTAGGTTTATAGCAGACAGTCTGATTATGGTGGGTGGGAGGGAAGCCATGTGCCGCCTTTGTTGTTTAGTTACTGATCTTGCCATTGCCTTGCGACTGTCTACATAAACCAACAGCTGTCAGCTCTGTGTGTGTGTGTGATGGATACAATGGTGCGATGTGACGAAAATCTACACCCGTCTCCCTTCCGCGCAGTTGTGGCAGAGAGTGCTGTTCTGGTCTGCTCAACAATAGAGTGTATGAAGGAGGGACAGGAATAAAGAAGCACTGAATGGTAGACTGAAGATAAAAGGAAAGGGAGATGTCAAAATGAAATATCTGAGATAGCAGTGAAGAGGAAAGGGACATTTTAGAAGAAAAGTCCAACTGACAAAGGAAAGAATAAGTGCTTTCCAATAAAAATGTAGAGACGTGATGTCTGGATTAAATACCAAAAGTGAATCACTTGTTCTCCCCCTCTTTTAGGTGATGTGATTGTTGAGATTAACGGGATGTCAGTGCTTGGAAAAACCCATCCAGAGGTTGTGCAGATGTTCCAATCCATTCCCATCAACCAGTATGTAGACATGGTTCTTTGCCGTGGCTACCCGCTTCCTCCAGATGTGGATCTAAGCAGCGACGACCCTCTTCCACCTCCCCCTCTCCCACCGGCAACCCAGCCTCAGCAGGCCCTGCATGGCGGGGAGGTGGTGACGGCCGTGCCCCTGATCAACGGGCAGCCGCTGCTCGTGAAGGGCGACGTCCTCCACGGCTCCTCTCAGGAGCTCCACTACGTCACCACGGATGCTAGCGGCCGGCCCGTGGTGGCAGCCTTGCCCAACGGGAGGCACGGGGAGGTGGTGGCAGGGCTGCTGCAGCCAGAGCTGGTGAGCGTGCCGCTGATCAAGGGGCCCGGGGGGTTTGGGTTTGCCATCGCCGATTGCCCGCTGGGCCAGAAGGTGAAGATGATCCTGGACGCCCAGTGGTGTCGCGGCCTGCAGAAAGGAGACGTGATTAAGGAGATCAACAGGCAAAACGTCCAAACGCTGAGCCACGCCCAAGTGGTGGACATCCTCAAAGACTTACCGGTGGGCAGCGAGGTCAATGTGCTAGTGCTGCGAGGAGGTGAGACACTGGAAGAAAAATTATTTGTCTGGCTGTTAATCTCAGTCCTTTCATTCTATCCAGTTTTTTCTGCAATATTTACTTTTACTCCTAATACTTTAATTACATTTTCCTAATCGTAGTTAAATACTTGTCAATACCACTGCTGTCAATTCAACAGGGCCCATGGGGGGTGAGCTCAGAGTGCTGATACTGACAGGAGGTGAGGTGTTGTAGTGGCTGGTCGGGGGGGCATTGACTGAACACACTGCTTTGTAGAAACCTGTGTGATGCCACTGTGTCTGCAACCTGTAGAAGGTCACCACAATAGAGTAGACTTGATCCGACTCGATCTGACTGACTGAGCCCCATTTATCGCCGTCACATGCAGCCTCTTCGCATTTGCAAACTGTACGTGTACATCTGGGGAAAATCTTGAGCACTCCTCCTGTGTGTCTCCACGCAACTCTGCTCTGTTTATGACGACACCCATCCAGGCGTACTGCAGTCTGTTACAAGTCTGAGAGCAGGAATTACATAAGCGTGGGGTTGTGCCTGAATCTAAAGCAGAGAGGGAGGAGTAAAGGCACCCTTCAGATGTCTCCATCATCTTCAGCCGCCCCGGGGAATCACTGCTTAAATCGATGAACCCTGGATTGGGTTTGATCATCAGCGGGGCGTAGGGGACTTTTGGATGCCTCTACATCCATGGCCCCTTAAAGAGCCATGGCTAAATGTCTATAGAGACAGGGGCCTACTCCCTGCAGCCACGCCCCAACTCTCGTCTCTCCTCTCCCACTTCTCAACCTCACTGCTGTGCCATCATCACCATGGCCTACTCCCCTAATGCACTGCATGATCCCACAGTCAAAGCAAACAGGGCACAGATGTTTTCAGCTTGCCCAATTGCAGAGCTAATGCTGGCTTTAACCCTCATTAGACAATGGCATTTGGCTTGGTAAAGGATCTGTGTGTGTGTGTGTGTGTGTGTGTGTGTGTGTGTGTGTGTGTGTGTGTGTGTGTGTGTGTGTGTGTGTGTGTGTGTGTGTGTGTGTGTGTGTGTGTGTGTGTGTGTGTGTGTGTGTGTGTGTGTGTGTGTGTGTGTGTGTGTGTGTGTGTGTGTGTGTGTGTGTGTGTGTGTGTGTGTGTGTGTGTGTGTGTGTGGTGTGTGTGTGTGTTGTGTGTGTGTGTGTGTGTGTGTGTGTGTGTGTGTGTGTGTGTGTGTGTGTGTGTGTGTGTGTGTGTGTGTGTGTGTGTGTGTGTGTGTGTGTGTGTGTGTGTGTGTGTGTGTGTGTGGGGTGGGCGGGCATCAATACACACAGAAAAGTCCAAGCTTATAGGAAGGATGGAAGGAAAAAAGTGTGTTTCAGGTGTGTGCATAGCCATATCGTCCTTTATGTGCCTTCAATGGATCTGATGCTGGATTGGGAATTTCGCATTGGAACAGAAAAATGCTGCTGCGTCTCCCCCCTTTTACATCAGGCTCCATTAACCCCTCATCAAGCCAAGTGTTGGTCCGGCCCCACAGGGCTGTGGGCTCCAGAGGAGTGTTTGTTAATCCAGTTAATGCGGGGAGTCGATGGGAGGGGGGCTGTACGAGATGATCTGTAGGGAAGAATCTGAGCGCTGGAGATGGAGTGTGTGGGTGTACTGTACAGCGAACAGAGAGGAGAGAATTATCGGTCATTGAATTATATGCATGAATTTCTAATGCGCTCACCCGCTTTCTCAGCCCTGCAGTGGGCTTCCACTATGAAGTCTGCACTCCAGCACATTTATATTCCCTATGTATGTTTAATCGCACATGGATGCATATTCCTTAATGGAGCATTCTTAAGTCAGTACACCTCTTGAGTTTTGTACTGGTTTATTTGTATGCTCATTGCTGGTTTCTCAGCCAAAGAGGCAGTGCCATCTGGTGGTTCAGTGATTGTTGTTTTTTCCAAATCATATCTGTATTCCTGACCATATTCCTATCTGTGTCTCTTCATAGGTCAGACATCCCCTGTGAAGAGTCTCAAGCCTGTGAGTAAAAGCATATCTTTTCCTATTTCCTCACTATTGTTTCCCCCCTTGGGGACTTATCACCCCCCAATTTAATTTCAAAGCGTTTTGTCCTTCAGCTTAACCAGTAAGCCTCTGTTGCATCAAATTAAATGATAGTAATACATTTGAATATTGATTATGTTTCTGGGCGACTCCTTTTGTTTGCTCTGAAAAACGCTCTTAATTACTTCCTTTCAGTATTCGTATTCTTAGGGCTATTGTCAGGGGATTGCAATGGTAATGAAGCATGGATGAGCCTCTTTAGATATGGCGGTATTATTACAACAGTTTCAGATAAAGAAATTGCCCTTTCGGCCTGAATGGGGTCCACAAGGAAAATCTTTAGTTTTCCCATGGATTTTTAATTGCATTAAAATCTCATTGCTAAGCCGTCATCACAATTGTAGGAATACAAAGTGAAAGGAAAAACAAGTGGAAGTCAAGTGACCTTTATTTCTCTTGGTAATCTATCAGTATCAGATGCTCAGCCCCTTGTCTGGGATAATGAGCTGTTGAGACTATCAATAAAAAGTGTGATGTCCTTTATTGGTGGATACAAAGGGTGTGTGATCTAATAAACTTCTAAAATGAATGTGTCCAAAAATAACAATGCTGAAAGCAACATGTAGTATTGATGGTGTGTCTTTTCAGAGGCCGGAAATGACGGCCAGTACTGAGACTCTGGACTGCCTCACAGACTCAGCCCCCCAGGCACTGCCTTACCACTCCAACACGAGCACCCTGCGCTCCATCGACTCCCCCAAACGAGAGGCCACGGAGATGTACCTGAAGTCCAAAGCCCTGCTGGAGAGCAGACGTAAGTGAAGACAAACACAGCTTGAATTGTTCTCAGAAGTAGTTTTTGAACCTGAAACTGTGATACCTCTGTCCACAGAGCCTTACACCAAAGACATAGACGTTTTTCTCAAGAGAGACATTGAAACCGGCTTTGGCTTCCGTGTTCTGGGAGGAGAAGGTCCACAACAGCCAGTAAGTATATATGACAAATACATACTATTTTGATTTCTATTATGGAAAGATTACTTTATAAGGAAAGGGACATCCCAATGTATTTGATTTGAAGTGCCTTTTGTCATGGGGGTAGAACATCAGGACCCAAAGGCAGTATGAAAGAGAGGAAGAAGGTATAAAAGTATAAAACAAAAAGGTTTAAGGTTTATTGTCAAACTAACATAGCTACAGAGTAATTATGTCGTTGAAAATCTTAGGTCACACAAAAAGCAAGCTTTCTTAAATGAAAGCTGACACAAAAAATAAGGAACAAACTGGGAAGACTATGAGAACACTAGGACAGACGAGGAAATCCAGAATAATATGGAGACAGAAAACCAAGTGCGACTGACCGAGCAACACCAGGGAAAAATAGATGACCAACTGACAATGAAGATACTAGGGAAGATGGGCATATCCACACAGCACGAAGCACAAATACACAACACAGCTGGGGAAGGCATGGTAAACTCAAGAGGTTGCATGTGAAAATAAATTGACAATCCAACAGGCGGGAAAACACAGAGACAGGAACTAAAACAAGACAAAAGTCAAACATATATTTTTAAAAAACAGGAAACAAAATAGCAGCAGGAACATTAGTATTAGACTATAATGACATAGTTCACCATTGGCTTTGGTAAACCCTTGAAATCAACTTATGTGTCTTTTCTGTGATGTAATACTTTCACACTAACACACACAGTAACAGTTGACAGTGTCAGTGTGGTACTATGGAAACATAGAATACTGAGAGTAACTATTTTTCTTGTGGCGGTTTTAGATGTGTAAATAACACGTTGTGTAGTCAAAGATTGCACTTGTTTCTACTTTTTCACAACTTCTACACCTTAATGATTAATAAATCATATTTTTCCTCAAAGGCCAGTTCTTCCTCATGCTAACCCTCCATCAGAATGTGTTTCCCCAGGTGTACATCGGGGCCATTGTGCCCAACGGAGCAGCAGAGAAGGATGGCCGCCTGAGAGCGGGAGACGAGCTCATTGGCATCGATGGTGTGATGGTGAAAGGTCGTTCGCACAAGCAGGTGCTGGATCTGATGACCAACGCTGCCCGCAACGGTCAAGTTATGTTGACTATCCGCAGGAAGGTCATATACAGAGGTGGGTAACAAGTAGAACAAAACCTGACACACTTAAAAACCTGACACTGTTATATTTAGATCATGATAAATGTGTTGCTCTTAACACCACGCTGGACATCCGGGGAAAAAATCCTCTGGCTCACTTTATATTTTGACAGTGACAACATTGCTTAGTGGTTAAAATAAAGATGTATGTTCTAAAAAAAGATAATTATTCAGAAGTTGTCTTTAGCAATAAATGGGTATAGCTGGTCCAAGATGAAGCTGTTTGAGCACTGGTCATGCTGTTTTATCTAAAGTAATATCACAGCTTTAATTTTAGATTCAATATTGTCTTTGGTAGTTATTGGCAACCAGCTTCAACATCCACACTCTGTAAATTACACCGCCGCACTTTCAAGACACCACTTTTATCTGCATATTTATTGTACATGAGCACACAATAAACTCCAGTCGGTTCTACCCTCAGGAATGCAGGCAAATACAAAGTTGCACAAAACACAAATAACATCTGTATCCTTTTATTTCAGATGTGAACGATGAAGAGGCTCTGGAAATGGCTCCAGTGCTGGTGAACGGTTCTCCGAAACTACCTCACCTGCCAATGCCCTGCGATCTGGACCACGAGTCTTTTGACATCACACTCCACCGCAAAGAATCTGAGGGCTTTGGCTTCGTCATCCTCACCTCCAAGAGCAAACCGCCCCATGGAGGTGAGTGTTTAGATTCTCAAATCCTGCACCAATCATTTACAATATACGTTTTAGGCTTATAGTTGGTGGAAATGTATATGTCTAGATGTAAAAAAAAAAAAAAAGCAGTTCAAAGGTTTTTTATCCCTCTGGAAATTGCTACTACTGCAAAATGGATGATCCCACAGTATTTGTATCATGATATAATCCTTATATAGTCCAGTGGTAGCAAAGACAATAGGAGAAAAACATATTGATGTCTGGTTTTCTGATGTTATTGCAAAATATATTGTATTTTCATTTGTAGCAGAGAAGGAGGATCTCTAGGATGTATATAAGCTGCTGTATATTTAATGGTAGTGCCTAACGCATAGAACAAACCATGATTCGCTCATCTTCCATAGGTGATACATACTGATGTAAAAAACGTGTACACCAAGTCAATTGGGACTTAAATGAATAATAGAACAAACTAAATTATCTTGATTGTCTTTGCTTTATTATATAATTCAGATTAGATCTTGTTCTAGCTCACATAGACATTGCTATGCCATATTACATAAAGTAACCAGTTATTCAGTGTATAGAGTGTATCCCACATCATACAGAATCATATAACCACATATATCTGCGGTAGGAAAAACAATTTTCTATGTGTTACCCTTAGCCCAGAAGCGAGTCCATTCTTGGTTGGAGTCAGGAATATTTAGCTTCCTCAAAAAGCCAAGTGTGAAGGACTCTGAGGACTTTGAAAATACCAAATATGTGACAATGAACAAAAAATAAATATATTCATGTCTGATAAAAACATTTCCACAACTAACACTCTCACTCATTGAACAATTCAAGACCTCAACCAGATTTAAACAAACCAAAGCAGTTTTGCTTTGACAATAAAAACTCCCATTCTATTGGTTTTCTAGACATATTTTCTTTGTTCACAATATCTGCTACATGTACGTGGTAATGTGTCATTTCTCTTCATATTTACCATTTCAGTCATTCCACACAAAATCGGGCGAATCATTGATGGCAGTCCCACGGATCGCTGCGGCCTGCTGCACGTCGGAGATCGTATCTCAGCGGTCAACGGGCGCTCCATCATCGAGCTCTCTCACAACGACATTGTGCTGCTCATCAAGGAGGCCGGCAACGTGGTCACCCTCACTGTGGTTCCTGAGGATGGTGGGTATCTCTGAGTGCACATGTCTGCAGGACTATGTTGGTATTGTCATCGATTTTACTTTATTGTCGGCAACAGGGAAATTAGTTTTTAAGGCATTTAATCAAAGCTATCAAACTAGTTAGAGAATATTAATAGTTTACTGTCAGATTTAGTTCTAATGGAGGTATTAAAAAATTGATTAAAAAAACCCTATTCATCTGAAAATGTTAGATTAATGAAAAAGAAACCTTGGTCATTCAATCAAACATGTTAATGTAATACTAACACATTGAGTAAGACAGCTACGTCTGATGATAATGCTTTTTTTGAATGCTGCATCTTCTTCTTGTTGACCATATTCGAAAGTATTGTTTCTTCATCTTAAAATTACAATAAAAAAAGTAATAGACATTTGTATTATATATTCTTTTTCACACTGATTTCTTTAACTTGAACTTTTTTTTTTTAGAATACAAGGGCCCTCCATCTGGAGCGAGTTCAGCTAAGCAGAGTCCAGCTCTTCAGCACAGAACCCTGGGTCAAAGGTCAGCACTACAGGATGAACGGTAACAATCTCACTCAAAATAAAGGCATACAAGAAAAGGGAAATACAAAGCTTTCAGTCCCCGGGAGTAAAGGGCTTTTGAAACCAAAAGCCCTTTTTTTAACCCAACCCTAAATAATGACGCTCAAACTACAATAACCCCCTTGTGCATTGCTCTCCCAGGAATGAAGCTTGTCTTGTTTTTCGTCAGCTGTTTTTTTTTACTCCCACCATCTCTGCTTTAAAATTAAAAATGTGCTCAAGCAACAAAAGACACCTTCACTAAACATTCATGTATTTCTCTCCACATTTTAATGGCCAACTCCTCTTTCCTCTCTCTTTCTGCTCTAACCCCCACTTTTCTCCTGAGGATGTTATGCAAAAGAGCACAACAATAAACACAACAAGAACCCCCCATAAGATTAAAAGTAAATCCCTTTATGTTTATGGTTATGGTTTTGGTAATATTAATACAATGATATAGCTAGCTTCCCTTATAAACCATAAAACATCCTCTGTAATTACACTCAACATGAAATGATATGTGGAAGAGGGAGGGGTGCCCTCAGAGCAAACAACTAGCGAATATTCCTCTATAAAAAAGCAGCTGAATAAACACAAACGTGTGGAATACAATAAAGAGGCCCTATTATGCTTTTGGGGGTTTTCCCTTGCCTGTAGTGTGTTCTACTGTATACAGTAGGTTGTTTATTACATAGTGACAAGGCTCTGGTTTCAGACAGAGGGTGAAAAGAGGTGCTGCAACACAGGCAGTATGAGAAATATAAAGAGCTTTTTGAGCATTAAAGCAAGTAAACATGTCACAGTACACAAAATACAATGTGAACCTGAAAATCCGCATAATAGTGCCTCTTAAAAATCCAGCATTTTAGATTTGCATAATGGCTTTTTGTGTTTGTGGCCTTTAGCAAGATTTGTACAGCATGTGTTACTGAGGAAATATCTGTTGTTATGTTTTAGTTATAACCTGGACCTGGAAGAGAAAAGGGAGGCTGTCAATTGGTCTGACCACAAAACTCTTCCACTGAGTGAGCAGGGAACGATGTGTGTGACGGGACCCAATCAGGTAAGAGTGTCTCCTATTTCTTCTACTATATGTTTAAACTTTATATTTTTCTTACAATAAAGCATGATGTTCCCAACACATACTGTAAAGCTCTGACCTCCTTTTTGTTTCGACACATTGCCCAGATACATTACATTGAGTGACATTGACTTCATGGATTCTGCATTCATTAGGTGTGAATGCTAGCTATTTCTCTTGCTTTTATCATTTATAACTTTCATACTTTCTATTCCTGTGTTCCCATTCAATGAATCTCACAATCTTTTGTAACCCTTATTCATTCAGGCTACAAGGCCAGTACATCTTTCATATAGTCTCTGTATTAAAGAGTGCCTGACATCACAGCTAAAGTGGAGAGCTGCTGTTGAATATTATCTAAAAATGATATTGAATTGTGTCTTATACCAAGAATTGTAACTCTTGATACATAATGTTAGCTCCCAAAGTGTATGGCCATGCTCACAATGTAGCGAGAAGAAGTGTCAGGGTTGCCCAGAAGTTGGCACTTTGACTCTCTTGGAAACTAAGGCTAGAGATTTCTGGAGTGAAGCAGTTATTCAACATGCTCCCAATCTCACAATGTTGCACCACTGACAAGAAGTCTACACATTATTGGCGGAGTCTTTTCTCTCTTCTAATATTTTTTGCTGATTAGAAAATGGATTTTTGAGCACAAAGCAGTCATCGGAAAGTTATGCTTTACATAGTTTTGATTAAATTACTGCTCGACCTAGGACTCAAACAGTGGATGCAACAGCAGACACATAGTACTTATTCACACTTACGTAACCTCAGAAAGCTCACAATATGCCACATATTTCATACATTAACACTAAAACCGCCAATGGGTACATTTTACCCGCAGCTGTTTCTTGATTGAATGTCAACAAAATATTCAAGTCAAAAATTGTCAATATGAAGTCAGAGTGAAAAAATTGGCAAAAATATTGCCATTTATACCCATCAGCGCCAGCCGGTAATATTTACCTTATAGAAAATGCAAGTAATTTTCGCGCTATTGACTCGCGTAAACATAAACGCCTGTTGTAGAGAGAGAGAGAGAGAGAGGAACAGAGAGAGAGAGAATAGAGAGAGAGAGAGATAGAGAGAGAGAGAGAGATAGATCTCTCTCTC